>NW_022103920.1:15581097-15644997 GCF_000313985.2 Echinops telfairi
TTTGGATCGCTTGTTGTTCCTTTGTCCCTGTGTTTGTTATCCCCTCTTCTTCCCTTCCCCCCTCCTCCCCCTCTCCCAGTCAGTCATCTCTTACATAACATAGCACCACAGTGCAATGCAAACAACACACGTTAGACAGGTTGTTCCCCACAGTGTGCCCCCTAGTTTTCTGTGTGCAGTCATGTGAGTTTGCAAGTTACTTAGGTAGACATGTCACGTGTCACATGCAAAAACTTACAGAAATAAGAATATCTTGGTGCCCACTGCAAAGCACTGGGTGTCTAAACCATGGTACTTAGCTCGGATTTTTAATATAATAGGCTCTTTGGGGGTTGGTGTGTAGCTATGAGTTGTATGTAAGTCGTTGGTGACCCAGGTGCTGCCAGTACGACAGGGTTTTCTCGAAGTCCTGGGTCCTCTCATGGAACAGTGTGGAAGCCACACTGGAGGTGGGGAAGCTTTCTGAGGGTGGGACCTCAGTTCTTTTAGGTGCAGGTGCCATGTTTGCTTTTCCATGTATGTGGCTCACTTTTGATACGTGAATTGGTGTCCTGGAACTATCAGAATCACCAGTGCTTTAGCCTATTTAAATGCTTTTCTACGTGGAGAGTCTTTGCTGGTATCTAAGACCAAAGGAAAGGCATTTTCTAGGAAAGTATTGATTACATCAGAGAAAGAACCAGCCGAACCTTCTGAAAAGTGAAATACCTTGAACTCGTCCAAATCACGGAGTGTGTTAGTACTTCGTTCTATGCTTGATAGAGGGTTTCAGGTTCCACCTTGTAAATTGTTAAGGTGGCCTTTACTGATGAGGCCGCCAACTTCTTCCACTGCCTACGACGTCTTTGAGGACCGTTATTACCTTATCTTCCAGCTCCACTCTGTGAGATAAGAGATTTTACTTAAGAAATGTGTGTTGTTTTTTTAAAATCATTTTATTGGGGACTCATACCACTCTTATCACAATCCATACATACATCAATTGTATAAAGCACATTTGTACATTCGTTACCCTCATCATTCTCAAAACATTTGCTCTCCACTTCAGTCCCTGGCATCAGCTCCTCTTTTTTTCCCTCCCTCCCCGCTCTCCCTCCCTCATGAGCCTTTACTTAAGAAATGTTTTAACAACTCACATTCTGTAAACACTTACATGTGACCTATTTTCAGTTGCTCAGAATAGTAGGGGAAATATTTTTAAAGGGCCAGCTATTTACATGTGAAAAAGTTGAGGCTTCGTATAAATGACGTGTTCCAAATTGCAAGGCACACATGGGCTCAACGTGGATGTGCTTTTTTTCTCCAAAACTGGTGTGTTGTCTGCTGAGTTAATCTTAATGTCTCCAGTTGATTGAAACAGTGCACACATGAGGATAGTGTTTTGCCTTTTGCTTTCCTATTTGCCATTTGTGTGCTTCTTTAAGGAGGAGATGATTTTTGCTCCTTTGGGTATTTGTAAATTCTTTAATCATTTGAACCCTCTACTATAGAGGTTCCACAGTGGTGGGACCTGTAGACCTGGGAGCCCAGTGATACTTTGAGAGGAACTGTAAGTCAAACTGGTTTCATAATAATGGTGCTGTTAGGTGTCATTGAGTTGGGTGGGACTCAGAGTGACTTGGTAGACAATGCTCTGTCTTGCATCCTCACCATTGTTGCTGTGTTTGAACGCATTGTGGCATTCACTGTATCAGTCCATCTTGTTGAGGGCCTGCCTTTCTTTCACAGCCCCTTACTTTACCAAGCATGATCATCTTCTCTAGGGACTGATCTCTCCGGATGACTTGTCCAAAGTACGTGAGATAAAATCTTGCCAGCCTTGCCTCTAAGAAGTATTCTGGCCATACTTCTTCCAAGACAGATTTGTTTGTTCTTTTGGCAGTCCATGGTACTTCTTCGCCAGCACCATGATTCAGATGGATTCTTCGTCAGTCTTCCTTAATCAGCGTCCAACTTTCCCATGCATATGATGCAGTTGAAAATACTATGGCGTGGAACAAACGAACCTTAGTGCGCAAAGTAACATTCTTGCCTTTAAGCACTCTAAAAAAGGGGTCTCGTGCACCATCAGATTTACCCAAGCACTGCGTCCTTGGAGCTGGTTTTATGAGCTTGATAATAGTAAATTTCTATCTGCCTTTTTGGTGTATTGATACTTGTTCTGATGGAGCGAAATCCCGGAAAACTGGGCACCTGTGTGAGTCAAAGCAGCAGCACCAAACTTCCGTCATAATCATTTTATTCTTCACCACTGTGCTCATAGTTACAAACATTGTGTACATGTGTAGGGTCACTGTGAGTCAGAGATGACTTGATGGCTGCCCGCGTGCACACGCGCTTGCGCCAGTACCTCTTACGAATGTCCTTGGTAAGAAGTGAAGATAACCTGTTAAATTTGACCCTTGGTACGTCTGTCTCTTCTGTGTTTTGTGCAATGCATTTGAAGGCACACGTCCAGTGCCTGGGCTGCATTGACATGTGAGGAGGATTTCCAGCAAGAAGCATTTGTGTGGTTCGGTGTGCCAGCTGAACGAGCTGCTGTTCATGGGGTGTCATTTGTGCTTGAAAGCATAGCTGATTGTTCAGACGTGACTGTGTGGCAGACATTTTCTCAAGAATGAGCAAAGTCATCAGGCCCCTTTAAGGAAAGAACTGGTAGAACCAATAGCCGGTGACAAGATCTGAGATGGAGAGGCAAAGTAGGATTTGGGAAAATGGGCTCTCGGCCATCATGTTCCTACCGAAAAGCATTTCTCATAAGCTCAGTGATATTCATTACATTAGACTGTTGGATGATTGATGATGTTATCAACATTTGGGAGAGCTGTGTTAAATCATATTTTCCAGATTACCAATGCATGAGAGAAAATCATACTTAGCTGAACACCCCACTGGAAATGTAAGGCTGACTCATGACTTTTTACAGCAATGTGAAACGTTCATTTCAAATTTTCAAAAGACTTTCAGATTCTATATTACAACCAGCTTCTCGGCATCTAGTGCTGGCCCTGCTCTGATGGGGTATAAATGAAAAATGTCCGTAATGACCTGAAAAGGCTGTGGAAGAACTAACTTCTCTCTCTCCCAGCACATCCAGAACAACCCAGTGGAACTGACTGAGGTAGATACAGTAGGAGAATCTGGCAATCTGTTATATCATTAAGGATGTGAAAATCATTAAGAGAGTCATTCTCATTAAATTGCTCTGTAATTACTTTTCCCAAAAATTGATTTCTGTTTACAAATATTAGGTTTGTTCTTTTACACAAACTTGATCTTTTTCATTGAGAATGTGAGAAGTATTGATAACTACAATCCATGGAAATAAATCTATCCAGGGTCCTTCATATTTAAAGTGAAGGGTCACTGACCAAAAGTCTGAGAATCACATCTAACACATGTAGGCTGGAAGAGATGCTGCAGGTTTGGTTTTGTTTTTAACCTGGCCTAGTGTCTACCGTAATAGAAAGTTCCTTAATAAAATCAGTGTGGTTTTGGATTATGTAGTGAATCATGTAAATACACACTTAGCAAAGAAAGACAATTGGTATTGTGTGAAGATACCTAATACTTTTTGTTGATAAAGGTCAAGTTTACATCTTTATTGATTCTAAAACACCCCACCCCAATCCCCATCTTGACATCTGTGGAATTGGGGTGTCTTACAGCCGATAGTGAGTCACCCTTGAATAGGTGGCTGTTCTCTGTCTTGGGTGGTAGTTGAAATAATGGTCTTGTGTAGATTTGGTGGATCTTCTCATGGAGAGGAGTAGTAACCACGTTAGCTGGCAGTTCAGTTCTGGGGTCCAGGACATGCTGCACTGGCTGTCACTCTTCATCAGGCACTGAGTTGATGCCCACCGGCTGACAATGGGCCCATTGTCATATTCCGTATTCCATTCATTAAGCCATTATTATCTTTATTCCAAGTCAGAAGACTAGACTCCTCCCATGCCAGTTTTATGACTTTACTGCATCATCACAGTATCATTAACAGACCAAAGGCTATTGAAAAGCCTTCCCTGTGTTCTCCAGGAATAGCCAACCATGAGATACTCAGAGTTTTCAGTTTAGCTATTTTCATTCAGAGGCTAAAAAGCATATGTTCTTACTCTTTAAGCAATATTAGAAGGGTAAAGTTAAAATGGCAAAAGATTGCTTAAAAACCTGTGGTTACATAGTTGAGAAAATATTTTTTTATAGATTCTAGACTTTGCTATCAACGTAGGATTTAAATGTACTGTTGTAGCTGTGTATGTGGACTGTACTTGAAGTGAATCTATATTCACTGAATTCATTTTTAAAGGAAGGCAAGACCACACGGAGCCTAGACTGGCATTCACTGAATGTGTTCCTGTCACATAAATTGTAGAAAAAGAAGACGCGTTAGTAAGATTTCAATTGGCCGTCATTCTTGCAATGGATTTGATTCATTGGATTAGGAAAGAACCCTTTTGGTTGGAACCTGTATTAAAATCTTTGTTAAAATAGATTAACACGTTTTCCTACCCTTAGGGAATGCCGAATGGTGATTGGATCCTTAGGATTAAAGTCCAGAGACAGGGAGGAGGAAGGGAAGGGGAGGGGGAAAAAAAGGAAAATTAGCGGGTTCCGGGAACCCAAGAGGCAAGTGAATTTTGGGAATGATGAGGGCAACAAATGTATAGATGTGCTTTACACAATTGATCTATGTATTGTGATGAATTGTATGAGCACCAATAAATTGATTAAAAAAAAAAAAAAAAAGTCCAGAGACAGGGAGCTGTCATCCTAATACAGTGATAAGAATAGAGCCTGCCACCAGTGGTGGTTGCGAGGGTTAGCACAGTGTTGGAGACAAACACTCATTTTTCTTTCTTTATTTTTGCTAAATACCGCTGTGGAATTGATTTGAAGTTTATAGACAGCACCACAGATTTTAATAATATCTTTTCTATTTCTCTTTTGGACTTGTGTTCTAATCGTTTGCTCAGTTAAAAATGCTTTTGCAATGATGAAATATTTGGAGCGCCACAGCAGATCAGCTAGAGTAGAGAGGCCATGTTCCTTAGCCCGTTTTGTCAGATCCTGACACTGCATGCTAGTTGCTTCAGCGATTCCTCGTATTAAGAGAAACAAGACCTGAAGGTAAATTGCAGTCTTCTGTGAGACCATTCATTCCCCTCAGTGGACCATCACTTGCTCCGCCTTCTCCCTGCCTCGGCTGCTTCTCATCTTGTTTCCGGACTTCTGTCACTGGAGAAGTGCACCTCTTTTGATCTGCAGTGGTTGATGATTCCACCCGAAGGGTGAGCTCAGATGCAGATCTGAAGGACAACTAAGGACTCTGGTCTCAGGTGTCCCATCTATCCCTATCCAGCCAGTAAGCCCCGGTCTCTTTATGATTTTGAGTTTGTTTCACATCCCCCCCCCCCCATCCTACCCACCTGCCCTTCTAATGTGCTGTTTCTCAGAGCAGTTGGTAGTGAGAGCTGGTACCATAGAGCTCTTCTGTCTCAAGTTTGTGGAGATTGATGTTTGTGTGCTCCATTCGGTCGTCAGCCTGATCGTTTCCATGTGTTTTCATTTTCTTTCCTCTGGGTGGGGTGAGACACGTGGTTGCACCTTTGATGGCTGCTCATGGGCTTTGAAGACCTCAGTTGAGACTCATCCAAGTGGGCAGTAGAGTATTGTCTTGGTGAACTATGTTATGCCAGTCTACCCCTGAGACAGTGGCTCTGACCCCCCAGGTGGTTCTGGTCCCCCCGCTCGTTGACTCAGGATGGTGATTCATTTTTAACTCATTTCTAATAAATTGCTTGCATGTGCCACATTTTACTTATCCATTCTGTTCGTGGTGGTTTGTTATTTCCAGCATTTCACCATAATACATAGTATGGTAGTGAACATTTGTGAATGTGCATTTTTTAAGCACATTTGTGTTTCTGTAGGCAGTTTGCCAAGCACTTTTGATCCCTAGCCCCAGTACTAGATGTCCAGTGAGAGCCAGTCCGTCCACCTGGGTGCATCTCCTGTATAAAGAGGGGAAGGCATTTTCACCTCCATTTAAGAAGTGGTGATCCAAATTCCACATTTGAAAAATAATGGTCCTTCTATTCAATGAGTCTTTAGAAAGTTCTTGGGAGAACTCAGTTATCTTTGAATGTTGTTTTTCCACATTTGGAAGGCCCTCTTGTGTATCAGCTGAAGCAGAATTGCTGGTCTCAATAGTGCATAGCTGTCTCCTAAACGGAGCCTCCCGTTGGAGCAGGGTAGGTAAAGGCAGGGAGCTGTAAAACACATCGTTCAAAGAACTTGGTGGCAGATGTTTGTAACGCATGTACGTAGGCCCAGAGTTGAGCAGAGATACATAGGCAGGCTGAAGGAGTTTGCTGCTGCTGGCACGTGCGCGCGGAAGGGGGTAAGTAGGGCATTCATTTTTGAGTCTAGGTCGATTGTACTGTTCTAGGGATTATGGCCACCAAGGGTTTGTTGGTTGTGCCTTAGTGCGCCGCCCCCCCCCCCCCCCCCCCCCCGACTCAACTACTGTGACACTTGCTTATTACTACCCTTTGGAAATAGATAACACCAAAAGCTGTTTTCCATTTGAACTTCTGTTGGTATCTGTTTCCTAAAATAATTGTAGCCTTGCATGTGACATGCCTGATGTCCTCCATGCCCCTTGGTAGGACAGCACATGGTTCTTCACGGGTATTTTCTTTCTAGTGGCAAACCAGAATGGGGTGGACTTGCTGAACAGAGTGGCAAACCAGAGTGGGGTGGACTTACTGCACAGAGTGGGTAGTTTTATGAGTTTGCATTTTCTGACATCTCCAGAGGCTATTTCCAGTCTTTGTTTCTCACCTTTGCGGTGTGATAGTAAGTGTAACCCTAATAGAAAGACCTTGCATTTGCAAGCTTAAGAGTGCTTCTGTTCTTTAGCTGTACGTGTGATGATGCTGGGGAGAGCTCTTGGAGGCTTGGCTTCTCTGCCATCTGGGGCGACCCGTCCTCTTTAATGGGAAACTTGTATTCTCTCTAAGTCATGAAAAGTTGAGGCCTTCCAGCACATAACTCATCCGAGACAGCTGGAGAGAGTTGCATGTAGAATCCTCATGGTGGAGGGGGCTACACATTGCTGCTAACTACAAGGTCAGTGTTTAGGACCCACCAGTCGCTCTGAGGGAGAAAGATGAGGCTCTTTACTCCTGTGAAGATTTAAAGTCTTGGAAACCCAAAGGGGCAGTTTACTCAGCCTTCTAGGGTCTGTGAGTGAGAATTGACTCCATGGCGGTGAGCTTGAGGTTGAGTACCTTAAAGAATGGCCAAATGCATAAGCTAATGTGGTGGAGAAAGGTGATAGTGCCTGGCTACTATAAGATACAGCATCTGGGGTCTTAAAGACTTGAAGTTAAATAAGCGGCCATCTAGCTGGGAAGCAACAGCCCACATGGAAGTAGCACACCAACCTGTGTGATCACGAGGTGTCGATGGGATCAGGTATCAGGCATTAGAAGACCCCAAACAACCAACCATTTCGATGCAAACGAGGTGGTTTGGAATGGAGACCCAAAGCCCACCTGTAGACAATTGGACATCCCCTCACAGAAGGGTCACAAAGCAGGGACTAGCCAGCCAGGGTGCAGAATAGCATTGATGAAACACACAACATTCCACTAGTTCTTTTATGCCCCACCCCTCCAACTATCATGACCCTAGTTCTATTTTATAAATCTGGCTAGACTAGAGCATGTACACTGGTACAGATTAGAACTCTTGACAAACAGAATCCAGGACAGATAGCCCCCCCACCCCACCCCCCAGGACCAATAATGAGAGTAGCGATACCATGAGGATAGAGGGGAAAGGGGGAACCAATTGCAATGATCGAGGTACACCCCCCTGCGGGAAGAGAACAAACAACAGAAATGAGGGTGAAGGGAGACAGCAGAGGTTTTAAAATATGAAAATAAAAATAACTGATAAATTATCAAGGGTTCAGGAGGGAGGGGAAAACAGAGCTGATGCCAAGGGCTTAAGTGGAAAGAAAATGTTTTTGAAAGGATGATGGCAACGTATGTACAAATGTGCTTGACACGTGGTTGTGTGAATTGGTTTAAGAGCTGTAAGAGCACCCGATAAAATAATTTATTTAAAAACACCTGGACCACAGCAGTAAATGTGTGTATAGATGTGGGGGGCGGCTCTTAAGGATAGTCCCCCTGTGCTACTTGATGTCTGCTAGGCTTCTCTTAGATGTTGGGCTACACCGAGCCTTGGGTAGTAGTTGTATAAATATTATTTTTAAATTGGAAGGCCCTCTAGAAGTAGAGTATTCTAAATCCTACACTCTACTAGCCATTCTATATGTTAGAAATATATAACGTTGGTCCGTGATATCTTCTTGTAGTGAACCCGTGCTTTGGGTTAAAAAGACTAGATGGAAGTGTGTGGTGCCCATATCCTGACCTGCCGTTTTCCTATCGGGAAAACGGGACGTTAGTGCTCTGCCTCACCTCTTGTCACCCTCCCAGCTTCCCACATGCACAAAGCGAGCAGCTAACCGTGGTCGACTGAGCAGGGACATTGTGAAGTCTGGCAGTTTTCTGGGCATCAGTGCATTTGACTCCTGGCCACTCTTTGTTGTGCCCCACGGGTTTTCAGTGGCTGGTGTTCATGCTGCACATCGTCAGACCTCACTTCCAAGGCACCTCTGGATGAACTCAAGCCTCCAACTATTTGCACCACCTAGCGCAGGCTTTCTCAAACTGCGGGCCACATGCGGCCCGCCGGATGTTTTTGCCCCATTTGTTTTTTTACTTCAAAATAAGATATGTGCAGTGTGCATAGGAATTTGTTCATAGTTTTTTTTTTTTTAAGCTATAGTCCGGCCTGAACTGGCCCCCTGTTTAAAAAAGGTGAGGACCCCTGACCTAGGGCCTCCAGGGCAGGGACTAGAAACCTTTAAAAAAGAAAAGTCTTATAATTATGGTTAAGTAAAAGCTTACATGGCAATTTAGATTCCCATTTACAATTTTAAATCAAATTGCTCCGTGACATTGGTTGTCATTTTCACAGTGTGTCTGCAATCCCCTTATTTCCCTTCAGTTTGCTCTGTTTCCACTGGTTTCTAATCTCCCTTACAGCTTTGCTTTTGGGTGAGTGCTGGCCACTTAGTGTCATCAGGTTAATTATTCTCTGGGAGGGAGTGTATGTTATGTGGGGTAGTGTATTGTTCACTTTATAAGCCTGTTCATTACTTGACCGAAGGGGCCTCCTGCAGAAATAGCTGCAGTACCGAGTCAAGAGCTGGTTCAGGGCAGCTGTCTTGTGGTTCCTCGAGCCGCTTATCAGTTCACTTCAGTAGGTCTGGCCTGTTTTAGGAACTGGAATTTTTTCCCCCGTTTTCCTCCCAGCCTGGCCAGGCCTTCTGTCAGTTGGTGGTGGGCCAGGGCGGTAGTGCTGGGTGGGTACCGTCTAGTTGTTTGTTCCGTCTCGCAGTAGACGGCCCTGGTTCTGTGGGATGCTAGTCCTCGACTGCTTGTTTGCTTGCCGTCATTCGAGCCCACTCACCAACTCTGAAGATGCCAGGTGCTACTCACCACGCTAGGGTGGAGACTCTCCTCTGTAGAACAGTGGTTCTCAACCTTTCTAGTGCTGTGTCCCTTTAATACAGTTCTTCATGTTGTGGTGACCCCCAACCATAAAATTATTTTCATTGCTACTTAATAACTAATTTTGCTACTGTTAAGTATTGCCATGTAAATATCTCACGCAGGATATATTTTCATTGTTACAAATTGTACGTTATTAAACATAATTAAAGCATAGTGATTAGTCACAAAATAATATGTAATTATATGTTGTGAAATATTTGTTTTCTGATGGTCTTAGAGCGACCCTGTGAAAGGGCTGTTCGACCCCCAGGTTGAGACCCGCTGCTGTAGCACATTCTCTTTGTGGACTGGGTTAAGCCATTTGAGCAAGCTGTCCCCAAGGCGATGGCCTTAAGCCTTTTAGCCTGGCAAACCAATCCCCTGGGTGGTTTGTCTAGGAAGCCTTCTAACTGTGCCCCCATGTGGTTCTTCTATATGAAGGGGCTTAAAAACTGTGGGGAAAATGGAATCGAAAAGATACCGGGGTTTTACCATGAGCTTTTTGTTACCTGGTGTATGTAGCGCACACGTCGGTGCGTGCACACAGACATACCTATGCATGCACACACATTTGTGCTCACAGGGTTTTCAGTGCACAGACATGCAACCCTATCTACCTCAGTAACCAAACACAGGGTTTTTGCTGGTGCTTCCTGTTGGGGCAGAATTGTATGCTGACCGCATCTGCTAGATTGCCCCCTCCCCCTCCATGTGCCCTCCTCCCTGTTTGTCCTCCCTGCTCTTTGAAGGGGCTGGAAAGGTTCTGTTTACTTCCTGCCTTCTGCTAGTGCAGTGCCTGTTGATACCTTGGCCGCTGAAGTCCCATGGGACACAGGTGACTGTTCTAAAATAAACAAAATGAAATGGCGTTATCTTGAATTGGGGCAGCCTGTGCAATGAAGCAAATGGGGCTCTCGCAGGTGGTTTGGCCATTAGTGGGGCGCGCATGCGAGGATTGTTTGGGCTGGTGGACAGGATGTTCTCTGTGTGCTGCGCAGGCCGGAGGCCTGCCACCGTCGCCAGCTGCCCGGGAGTGAAGTCTGAAACAGCAAAGCCTGAAGCAGCCCTCCCCACTGTGGCCACCAACAGGAAGGCCTGGGTTAGCTGCAGAACCTGAGTTGGTCTTTTGCGCACGGTGCTGGGGAGGGCGATGGCTCTGGTCCTAGTTTTAAACAAACAACCGGGGCAGCAAGCCTGAGGGATGTGGGCCAAACACTCGGTATGCACGTTGTGTAGCAAATGGCCAGGAAATGGGAAGGGACTCTGGAGGCCAGGACACGCTGAACGGGTGGGATCCCGTGGCGGGTGAAGTGAACGCTCCCCATCAGAAGCCGATACTCCTGTTTTTCCCAGGAGCAACCTTGGAGTGACTGTGCGCCATGACAGACGTCTTCTGTTACCCTTTTGTCCATTAAAACTCTGTGGTTAGGATCTTAGAGTCCTGGGAGAATGTAGTTATGCGCCTGTTTTGGGGGGGGGGAAGTCATTTGGAGCAGAATCAACAGGTGCAGGAACATGAGCCATTGAAACTACGTCTGTGCAAATCTGTGGGAGTGGGGGCTGGCCGGGGGCAGGGAAGGTCATGGACTCCATAGGGGGCTGGGGGGGTGTTGCTGCAGCAGGTGGTTTCGCAGAGAGATTTAAGTTCTGCTTCCCAACAGCTGCCCCTCTCGGGCAGCGTTTCTTCCCTGTGCTCTGAAAACAGATGTGGGCGACCAGCCTTGCTCTGTGCAGAGGTCCAGCGTGTTTGCCCACCTGAGAGCTCCATGAGCATTCAATCTGGTACTCACTTGAAAGTGCCAGGCCGCAGCTGAAGGAAACGTTCCCTCCTCTTGAGCAAAATGGAGTGAGCGCCACCAGGTTCTCTCTGTACGGGGAATGTGTTTCTAGGAGCTGGGAGTCCCTCCCTCATCCCTCTTCTAAAGTTGTGCAAGCTGGTCTCCAAGCCTCGGGAAAGTTGAGGCTGCCCCTGGGGTTGGAGTTTGAGTTGATGAATCAGGTTTGGTTTGAAGCAGAGACCGCTGACATCTGAGTGTGTGGACTTGCCAGGCACTGGGTCTTAGCCCTGCCCATCTCATTGTTCCTTGGCATTACCTAGAGGGTAGAATCTAGTTTTCCTTTTCTTACAGGTAGAAACCCGAGGCTTTGGGCCCAGTCCCTGCTCCTTGGGGTTTCTGAGCCTGTAATTCTTTAAAATGTAAGGCCTCCTTTTCTCCCTGGAGCAGCCGCTGAACTGCTGACTCCCTGGTTACTGGCCTGTAGCCATGCGGCCTACCACACAAGCCTGGCCTTCCTTAGAGCAGCGCGGGCTTGCTCATCCTCAGAATGGTGTGGATCAGGCAAGGAGGGGCTGACTTCTCCCCGGAGCTGGCTCGACCAGATAAAATGAATGGGGAAAATGCCCTTCACTGTGGTTGCATGTTTCTGCCGTCCTGCCTTCGGGCCAGAGTGGAAACAGTTCAAGCTTGGGTCAGTTTGACGAGAAAGCCTGTGTTCTCTCCACGGAGCAGATCATAGTCACTCATAGGGTCCATTTCTCTCATTTTTGATGAATACAGATCTCTTCTATGCCTGTCGGGAGCTGAGGAGGTGGTTTAAAGCCCAGTGTAAGCCAGCCTTGGGTCTGGAACTCAGAGTACACCTTTCGCTAGTTGCTAGCAACTGTACTGTGCTGCCTCTGGTTGTGTGGTCAGAGGCTTTGGTGCACCCAGACTTGACACTCCCAGGGCTGGTGGCACCAGCCTGTGGCCTGAGACCAGCATAGAGTTCAAGGAGGAGAGAAGTAGAGTCCACTTGTTCCCTGACAGACACTGTCTCGGTTGATGTGGGTCACAAGCTGCAGCATGGGATCGTGGTTGGGCCCGAAGGCTCTGAGCTTGGCCCTGGGTCTGACGGTGGCCTCCCAGTGCCTCCAAGGCTGTGTCCTCATCTGTAAACAGGAGAGCGTTGTCTTCCCCTGGGCAATTGTGGGCCTCAGGTGAACAGGTGTTGTGAATGGCCTTTGGACGTGGCTGGTGCTCAAGCAAGGATGGCAGTGACAGTTCAGACAGGTGGTTGTGACCCATCTGTCCGTATCACCACAGCTTTCTGAAGACCGTGGGCATGGCATTCTTAACTGGGATAGATAGAAAGTAGTTTGGAGCCCTGGTGATGCCGTGGTTAGAGTGCTTAGCTGTTAGCCATGAGGTCAACCTACCAGCCTCGCCAGAAAAGACAGATTGACTTTGGATTCACAAGCAAACCGATAATTGCCTTGGGATTTAAAGACTGTCTCATCAAATTACACACTGTAAATCTCAATAAACTGTCCGCCCTTGGTTGTCCTTGGAAACTTGGTTTGTGTTGAGCAGCATTAATAGGGAATTGAGTATAAATTAATTAGGAGGAATGTCTCTGAAGTTAAACTAATCACTTTGCTGAGCCTTTTACGTTTTTTGCTATATCTAAAACCAGTTTGTACTTCTGATTTCTCAAGTGGAAAAACTGAGGTTGAAAGTAGGGACGGGCTTTGCCTACGGCCTGTTGAGGGGGCAGGCTTCATGTGGGCGGTCGCCTTTGCCTTCTCTGCTGATTTGGCACAGAAGCAAGCAGCCATTGATGGGTCATACTTGGCTGGACAAGGCATGTTCCACAAAAACTTTATTTACGAAAGCAGGTGATAAGACCACAGTTTGTGGGTTCCCCGACCAAAGGAACACACTCAGTGTTTACGTCTCCAAAAGCCTTCCTCAGCCCAGGGTCTCCCACAGACGCCCTTCTCAGTTCACGGGCAAGCTTGTCCTTGTAAGCAGATAACTGCCTGCTTCTTGAGCTGAAGTGGTTTCCAAACTCCACGGGACGATAGCGGCTGCCCTCCAAACATCGTCTCAGGAGGCGCCCAGCAGGCCCTTCATGCAAGGCCAGTGCCAACCGACCGGGCTTCATCCCTGAGCTCCGCTGTGGTCTCTGTTTTTGGTCCCCTCATCTGTTGCCCAAGGGAGAAGCCGATGTATTCTGTCACCTCCCTTATTTGTGCCTGCCCCCTCCCCACCCCCGCCACCACCTCTGTCCTCAGACTCTGGACTGTTGGCAGCTTCTAGTTTCTCTGCCCTTCGTTTGGTTCTGCCAGCGTGAGCCTGTTTGCACATCTGAGCATGCCACTTCCTGCTCAGAGCCCCTCTGCTGTTCTCTGGCGCCTGTGGCGTAAGTCTAGCTTCATGTGGTGTAGAGACTGGCTGGGTGGCACGCTCCCTGAAGCTGCCCTCCCTGCCCTACATTCTTGATGTCACACTGTGTCCACCCTCGCTCGGCATGCTGGCCTGCCCAAAGCCCAACCCCCAGCCTCTGCCAAGTTCGTTCTCTCCTGGCTGGCATCCGTTTTCTGGCTCCCCGTCTCCAGCTTCACTGCTTCCTCAAAGCCCTCCTTGACACCCCACGCTCCGTACTTGGCGTAATGCTTTGTTGCCCTCCGAGAGCAGGTCCTACGTCACAATCTGCTGTTTCTGGTGGCCCCTGCTCTCTGCCCATTGCCCCTTTGTCCCCAGCTCTACACCTGGTTGTGGGCATTGTGAAGAGGGAGGGGAGAGCAGTAAGCATTCATGAGCACAGAGGGAGCCCAGGCCCAGCTGCATGCTTCACCGTCGGATTTGGGGGGAGGTTATTTCTACTCTCCCAGGGGACTAAGAGGCCTCAGGCTGTCACAGAAGAAAGGGCTGCCCTGGTTTCAGGGTCTATGCCCTCTAGAGCAGCCCCTGTGTGCCCTTCGCAGCCTGACAGCTCGCCCCCCAGGAACAGTGCTGCTTAATGTGGGGGGTAATCAGAAACTCAAGTGCCTCATCACAATACACTGGAGACCCTCCCCCCAGTTACTAGCAGGGCAGTGGGGCGTCGACACCCTGGTGCTGCTGCGACCTAGATTTCTGCTGTTTCCAGTCCGTTTTCATCCCACGTCTCTTCCTTGTTCCTCTCTGTACTTTGTTCTTGGTGGCTCTTTGTCCCACATCTCTTCCTGAGCGAGAGAAGCCCCAGGTGCACTGTGGTTCAAGTAATGAAAGGAGGGCTGCTTAGAGCCTTTGCTTCTTCTAGTGGGAAGAGTGGTGTGGACTCAGATGAATGTTCTAAAATTAGACAGTGTATGGCAGGCAGCTACTATCTAAGAAGTTCCCTGGGCTCTTAGTCCTGAGAAGTGACCTTCTGACTTGACTTTGGAAACAGTGTTGCTTAAGCTCTGAGGGGTTCAGACTTGCTATAAAGCCGAGACACCGCAGGCCATACCTCCTCGTAGCTCCTGATTTCTGCTCTCCGCAAATAGAGACCCAGGCAGTCTTTTCGTGGGAGAGGAAGCTTAGTTTAACCCCTGAAAGGTAGGTCTGATGGTGGCATTGGAGGTGCCGATTTACGTTTTCCCACTGCCCAATTAGAAGGGTCCCCAATCATTACTTGCTGCATCCTTAGAAGTAACACGAGGCTGAGTTTGAGGGAGAGCCTATACTAATAGTTTGCTTGAACCTGGGGGGAAAAAGGGACCTCTCTATTCTCCCTTGACTGCTTAGTAATCTGCATGACAAATGCGCCACTGTGCCTCAGGTGTGAAATGGCAATCTATAAATGAATCTTTTTGTTTTCTTCCTGAGAGTAAGGCTGTTAAGACAAAGTTTCTCTTCTCACTGCAGGGCTTCTCCAAGCCCTCTTTACTCTTTAGAAATACAGCTAGTTTGATCTCAGAAAGCATATTCCAATAATAGGCCCGTGCAATTAGCCTGTACTGTACTATAATGGTGTGGATGCTGGGATTTTCTGTGGGTTTTCATCATTGGTTGGTATAGGTCGCAGGCAACCCACACAATAGCTTGAAGACCTTGATGGAGAGATGAAAGCCAAGGTTTTATTGTTTCATTTTGTTTTTAACCTTATTTATGGGCACACTTTAGTTCTTGAAACTAATAAAATGTCAGTCTTTCCTGTCCACCAGTAGCCCACCACTGCTGGGAAGATTAAAAAGTGGAGCTTCAGAACTTAATTTGTTAAGTCCCCATCCTCCTCGACCTTGTGAAGAAATGACGCAGAGGTGTGCTAGTGAGCTGCCCACCTGTCTCTCCAGACCTGCTGGTGGCCAAGGTGTGAATGCTCGCACTATGGCTGAGAGTTCAGAGGAGGAGGGGACTCAGATGCCCAGGAGTGACTGGCTCAACACAGGCATCCCTGAATGAACCTCAGCTCAGCAAGGGCTAGCTCATTCATGTCTTTACCTGGCTGGCCTTCCCGAGGCCTAATTTCTACACAATGAGACCGAGATTGTTCAGCATGAAATGTGGCGCGCTTTCATAAATGGATAGCCCCAGTGGTCAGGATGCTGAACAATTGGCCTGGAGTTGTCAGGTTCGTTTTTCCAAAACCTTGCTTTGTATCCCTCCAACAGAGCACTAAAAACACAAAACTGGGGCCTGGCCCTGTGCTGCTCCTTGCCTCTCCTGTGCTTCCCTGGCCGGTTACCACTACGTGGCTACTGGAAGCTCGTATTCCAGTCCTGCCCCGGGCATCCTATGGGCCTGCATGTGCCCTTCCTGCAGTCCACCCTTTACCTGGCATGCCTGCCTGCCGGGACTGGCTCACCTGTCCTGTAAAGTTGGCTCAGGCCTTGCTTGCTTATATAATCTAGTCAGCAGTGAGGACACTTACTGGACGCTTAGCCTTTGCAATGTGTCCTGAAATCCCAAGGTGGGGTGTGTGTGTGTAGAGTATGTAAAATGATATTCCTTTTAAATGTGTTTTAGGTGAGAATACAGAGCAAATTAGCTTCCCATTTGCTCACTTCTCCCCAGAGGGCTCCACGAGCTTGGCTACATTCTCCAGCATGTCAGTGTGCTTGCCCTTGGTTTCCTTTTCTGACCCTTACTACCCATCTGCTTTGAGGTAGATGTTGTGTATAATCGATGGCTCAAAGGAACACCTTCATCTTGGGCATTAATTCGCACTCTACGGCCTGTCTGTGGTTTGGCTTCAAGATGCTCTCCTGGTCAGGCCAGTGCTTTAGGTCCTTAGGCTCAGGGGTCTTCTCCACTCTGTCAGGCCAGTAAGTCTAGTCTTCGTTGTGAATTTGACTTGTTGGTCTGTGTTTTCCTCCCACTTTGCCTGGAACCCTCTGTTCTGATCCCAGAATGGGTGGTTGTGGTAGCTGGGCACCATCTACTGTATATGCTGGAGTATGCACCGAGTTTTTTCAGAACATTTTTAATGCCGTTTTTGTGGTAAAATTAGGTGCCTCGGCTGATATTCAGGTCGGTTTACACTTGAGTATATACGGTAATTCTCTTGGTCTTAAGTCATGTAGGCTGTGGTTCATATGGTCCTTAAGACCGATTGCTTCCTTGAATCTTACGTTTCTTTTTCTCTTCTGTGCCCCAGAGAACAATACACATATCTTATATGACTACTCAAAAGCTTTTAAGACCCCAGACTATACTTAGCAGAGTAGGATGCAGAACACTGTATAAACTTAGGTTGTGCCACTTGACATCCATATCCCCCACACCTTTGCCCCACTCTACTGCCTTCGTTAATATACATGCACAACCTGCAATTAACCATGTGGCCATACCCACAACCAAACCTGTATCTGTAGGTGGGTGTGCTCCCTTCCACCCTCACACATCATATCTTTATCATATCTACCCACCTATGTGTCCATTTGTAAATTAACGTGTGTCAGTACTGTTGTTGCAGTTGTCTGTGTATAGCAATTACTGTAATTACCACTGTTGTTGTTGCCAAGTCGTGCACCGTCCTCACGATTGTGATGTTGGAAGCCATTGTTGGAGTCCTTGTGTCACTCAACCTCACTGTGGGTCTTCCTCTCTTTTTAACATTTAAAAACTTAAAATCTATTTTAATAAGATTAAGTCAAATAGATGATTTAAAAAAATGAAACAAATGCAGAAAACTAGAAACAGGAGATGTGCAAAAAGCTGCCCACCCTCGCATCTCTTTCCAAAGGTAACCCTTTGGGAATTTCTATCTCTTGCTCTCTCACACACGTGTACGTGCCCCTTCATATGTCTGTATCATTTGCATATACAGAAATAGGCTCGTAACCTACTATTGAGAACTTGGTTTTGTTTCACCCAACATACTGCAAAGTGTTCGATATTATTGCACACAGATGGCTGCATTTTACTGTTGGTGTAACATCCCATTCTTTGGATATACCGCAGTGCACATAGACTATGATTTCCTGAAGGGTGTCTGCATACCTTGTGCATCTTTCTTGTCACGCGTGCTGTCGTGAGCAGGGTAAAGTTTTGCATGGAATTACTAGGTCAGAGGGGTCCTCTTTTTCAAAGACCCTCCACTTTACCACGCATCATGCCCTTTCCTAGGCACTGGTGTCTTCTGATCACATGTCCAAAGCACATGTGTCAAAGCCTCACCATCTTGCTTCCGAGGAGCATTCGGCTATACTTCCAGGGCAAGACTGTTGCTTTGGCAGATCACGGTGTTCTGAATCTTCTCCGCCAACTCATAGTTTACCGACATTGATTCTTCTGGTCTTCCTCATTCATTTTCCGGCTTTCGCATACGTACGAGGTGGTGGAGAACAATTTGGCTTTGGGTCAGGCATGTTTTCCTCAAAATGACATCCTGGCTCTTCAAGACTTTGAAGAGGTCTTACGCTGCAGATCTGCCCATTGCAATGCGTTGTTTTATCATGATACAGTTTTATTGCTTCAGTTGCGAGGGTTTGGAGTGAGTTTATAAAGTGTTACATTCATAATGACCACCTCACTCACTGCCGTCAAGTCAGTGCCCACTCAGTGACTGTAGGACAGAGTAGAAGCGCCCCTTGGGTTACCTGAGATTGTAACTCTCCGTGGGGTTAGAAACCCTCATCTTACTCTTTCGGAGCAGCTGGTGGTTTTGAACTGCTGATCTTAAGGCAAGCAGCCTGACGTATAACTGACTATGCCACTGGTTGTTCTTTATTCTTCTCAGGACCTCTCTTGGCTTTGGTCATGTTGTGCTTCCCCCAGAGTGAGTGAGTGAGTGAAAGTTGTTTTTCCTGTCATTGTCATTAACAAATCATCTTCTTTCTAGTTAGTACTTTTCTCTGGTTGCCGGGGATGAGGCAAGGGACATGGTACAACCTGGCTACCTGTTAGGAAAGTGTGTCCCTGTCTACTAGAGCATAGCCCAGGGAAGGGGTTCCGTTGGCCTGCTGGTCCCCTGGCACAGCTGGCTGGAACAGAGGAGGAGGCACTGCTGGTCTGCCAGCTCCTGATAAGGGTGGCTAGGCTGAACAGTGGGTGCCAACCACTCTGATATCCTAGCTCAGGGCTGGAGCAGTAGTTGGAGCCTAGCACACCATGATCATGTGCAGGGGTGTGGAGTGGGAGAGATGTCTCGAAGGTGTGAGGGCCTCTGGGCTCTTGAGGCCGGGTGGGTAAGGCTCTCCTTTCCCAGGAGAGGACCCTGCTGCCTGGCTTTGGCTGTGGTGAATGCGCTGTCACTCCTGAGTGGATGCATGAGGTGGCTGGCTTCCTTGGGCACTCCGATTGCCCTAACTCCTCATGGCTGCACTGGGCAGGTGGCTGGCAGGTCAACAGGCAGGGCTAATTCTGCGTGGCCGCTGTTTGGGTACATGCTCTCCTTCCACGTGACACTGATTTTTTCCAGCCTGTGCCCAACTCACTTGCATTCTGGGGTCGTCAGTGAAATGGGACGTTACAAGCATCTGACTAAGCCCCCGTCTTAGACTGCCTCTAGTAAATGGTTCTTGGTGACAATAAGCTTTTCAGTGACACTGGTGGAGAACATCAGGCCCCCTGGTAGTGAATTACACACTAGACTGCTAACTGTGAGGTCAGCCGTTTGAACCCCCCAGTTCCTCCAAGGGAGAAAGCTGGGACTTTGTCCACCCATGAAGAGTTTGGGAAACCCACAGGGGCAGCTGTACCCATCCCTGTAGGGAATGGCCTCAGTGAGTTTGGGTTTGCTTGACTTGGGGCGAGCATGGTGTGCTGCCTCGCTGACTGCCCGGAGCCTGCAGTTCTGGCTCGTCACAGGGTGTTCACCAGTGTCTGGAACTAGCTGGGGTCGAGTCATTAAAATGCGTGTTGGAGCTTTTATTGCTGCTTTGATGATTCATCCAAAGGTGGTTAGCCTCTTGGACTTTGGCCTCTTGGCCTGGATTAGACATTTAAACTAGGTCCCAAAAGAAAATCCTTTGTTCCCTTCAATCAGACTTATTTCACTTTTTTTAAGCACTGGTACGAAGTTAGCAGGGTGTATCATTGATTTCCTTCCGGTCCCCGGAAGCCACATGGTGGCACTGAAAGAACTTTTGTGTCTTTCTTTTTGAGTAACTGCACCACAAGCAAATGGTTTTTCTTTTCATTAAAAAATTTTTTTTTTAATTTTCCTTGTTTAAAAAACAGAAGTGTAAGTTAACTTGTGGAAAGCTCATATTGAAGGATAAAACGTAAGTACTTGGAGAACAATTTCCATGCTTGTTTCTCTCCTCAGCCTGCCTTGCACATTCCTCCCTGTGCAGCCTTTAAACACTGTAGTCCTCTGGTTTCATAGTTGTCCTCATCTCTCTATTGACACACCTGCCTTCCTTTGTGATGGCAACTCTATTACCACCCAACACAGTGTCTCCAAAATTTAAATCGCCCGCCCTGGACGACCAAATGCTCTGCTAGCAACTTAACGGCCCTCCAGAGATCTCAGCTGTGGCCCAAATGGAGGGTGTCCCTAGAAGTCTTTCTCCCTTTCTTCCCAAGTCACTCAAGCGCAAACCTGGGCATCATCCTTGACTTGGCCCTCTCTGTCATGTCACTGCGGACATTTCTCTTACTCCTTTTCCTTCTTGTTTTTGCTTTTTGTGGGGGCTGCGTTTGTGGTGTGGCTTTTGTGTGTGGGCCTTATCTTTCCTTCGTCCACGCATTTTAGTTCATGAATTAAGAGCAGGTTGATTCCCCTGTCCTCAGATTAACCACGCTCATGCCGAGTCAGAGGGGTCCCATTGGAACACGGGGTGTGTGTGGTGTGGTCTCTCACCGCAGGCGGTCATAGCTGAAAGGTTACTAGACAGGGAAACAGAACAATGGAGTGGATAATGGCCCAAGGTCAAGTCCCCATCTTGTAACAGAAGTTTGTAGTGACCAGCAAACTCTGGCCAAAAATGCCTTCTCCCTTTCGCTGTAGTTTCAAATGCCCCCACCCACAGTCCTCATTTTTCTTTAAGGTGCTTACAGCGCCGGCTCTTTCTTGCTGATGCCATTTCTTGGTTTGTGGGAGACCATTTGGTCCCCTCCCCTATATGAACCATTCGGTCCATTGACACTTGAATCTTGCTACTCTGGAAAGTACGAATTCTTGTTCGGGTGCCCGGCGCTTCTTTCCCCCTGCATTGTGAGCCTCTGAGCCCCAGGCCATCTTCTCTTCGGTGTTCAGGAGTGCCTTTATGTGCAAGTGCCACAGACGAACAATCCTCAGGCTCAGTTAGTGTCGCCACCTCCGGAATGCAGCCTTTCCTCGCCCCACCTTCCACGGTGGGGGCATCTTCTGCAGCCCCCCCCCCCCAGGGAGCTGAGGAAGTGAGTGACATTTAAGACACACCGAGAAAGAGCATCAACAGCAAGCTTGCAAGCTCACTGTAGAAACCAGGAAGTCAATTGCACAGACTGGGGGTGGGAGCAGCGTGCTGTGTTTTAGGAAACGTGGCCGAGGCCAGTGGAGAGAAGTGTGGTCAGAATAGAGACTGGGCCATCAGATGGTGGGTCTGGAGGCGTACAATTTGCTAGCTGCTGGTATAAAGATTTGCATAGGTTGTGATGTGTTTGGAACCAGTACTTGGTTATATGCTAGAACTTGTGTTTTAAATGGTCATTTTGCATGTTCTTGTCCTGAATATAAATACAAATAACAATTGAAAGGAAAGCTGGGGGGGTTCAGGCTGACTTAAACACATTCTGCAATTCTTGGGGTTCCTTTCCTGACCTGTCCCCATCGTGCATTAAGAATTTCCCTCTGTCTTGCTGAGCCCCGTTATTTTCTGCCGGTGGGCCAGCCAACTCTTTCAGGACAACTGTGGCAATAGGCTCCACTAGTTGAAGGCCACAGTTGCATCTGAAGTCCAGCTCTGGCCAAGCACCAACAGGACATTTAAACTCTCAGGAGTATAGCTTTCTAACTGTGGAGATTGATGTCGTCACTCATTTCAGACTGATGTTCAGACGTCCTTGTAAGGACAAGGATTCCTCCCTTGGTGTGTGCCATTGAGTCACCGGGTGAGTTGGAAGCAGAACTCGGAGTAGAGACAGTGAGTAGCTGCTCTCCCGCTCACCTTGGAGAGAAAGGCAGTTTCACCGTCTGTGTCTGTGTCTGTCGTGGGAGAGCTGCCTGCACAGGAGGCTCATTGAGAGACGATTCAGTGGAGCAACACTCGCAGAAGGCTCCAGCCTCTGTAAGAGCTTGATAGATACTGGCGTCTGTTGGTCCTCGGCCACCTGGGGGGCATGGTTGTCCCACTTTTATAAAGGAGGACATGTAGAAGCAAGGCTGGGGAGAACAATTCACTTCGTCTAGCCTGGTGCTCAGCAAGGCAGCATGTTGGAACGCGTTTCTGATGCCATTAGTGTGGAAGGTGGTCCATTTGTGCATTGCTCAGCCTCCTGTGTGAATAGTGTGTCCCTACAGCCTGGAAGTGAGAATTCTGCCACTAGCACCCCACCCCCACCCCCGAAATTGAAGTGGTTTAGGCCTTAAAAAAAAAGAGCGTTGGTGGGCTTGCAGGTAAAGCCTGGGTGAGGGCTGCCAACCGCATGGCCAGTAGCCACATGTCCGTGGAAGATAGGTGACTTTCTACTCCCGTAGAGTTAGTCTCAGAAACCCACAGGGCAGCTCTGCCTGCCCTAGAGCGTCTGTGAGTGAGCACCGACTTGATGCCGTGAGTCTTGGTGACGAGGACTGGTGGACCAGGTTGGACTGTAAGTTACTTAGCCAGTGCTTTATTAGCCTGTGCACGGAAGAATCTGGAGTTGCCATTTGTTCAGCCTTGTCCTCAGAGTCCTATGTGTCCATCACCTACAGAATAATTTTAAAGGGAAGAGTTGATATGAAGGCCTCAAATAGAAAGTAAATGTTTAGAAAATGATGATGACAACATATGTACAAATATGCTTGATACAATTGATGTATAGATTGTTAGAAAAGCTGTAAGAGACCCCAATAAATTCCTTAAAAAAATAATAATTTGAAAGGAGATGATGTTCATTGCTGTCAAGTGTGGCCTGCCTCACGGTGGCCCACGTGTTCAGGGAGGAACTGCGCTGTAGTTTTCTGTGACCATGACCTTTTAGGAGCCGGTCCCCAGCCGGCCCTGCAGGCTCTGCTGGTGGTCGAGCACTTGACTGCGCTACCCAGGGACTCCCCTTTAAAGGGTGAGAGCATTGCCAAGTGTGCACTGCTGGACAATCATGGGGTTGGTGTGTGATCTGCTTAAATATAATATGCCCCATAATACTCTTTAACACCCCACCCCCCACCAGCCTGCTCTTCTCCGGCCATACAAACAGTCCAGCAGTTCTTGGACATCCCTCCTCCTCAGCCCCTCTGTCGCCCGGCAGTCCTTAATCTGTGCTGAGTACCAGCCTAATGACTGGCCAGCTGGCCGGCCGGCCAGCTCCAGGCAGTGTAGGCTTGTGGTCTCTGGAGCTCACCTCCTTAAAACCAACGGTCTGAGTGAACTCCTCCACCCACACCCCTCAAAGGGTGCTCCAAGCCCAGACTTTAGACTACCTGATCCAAATCCTGCCTCGGCAGTGCACTGGCAGTGATCCTGTCGTCGTCGTGTCGTCCTCCTTCCCTGGCTGCGTGTGAGGGCAATGAGTCTGCACCTGTTGAGGCTTAGCAAGCTCTCAGCTCATTGTCCTGCTTGGTAGGGATAAGCTATTGTTGATATTTGTGCAGAAAAAGAAGTAGTGCTTTTGTTTGATTGTTTTTATTTTGGAAAGGGCTCCACAAACCACCTTTGGGACCCTTTGTAGGTTCATAATTCTCAGCATATGCTGTCATGACTATAACATGGACTTTGTGTGTACTTGGCTCATCTCAGAAGTGAGTTGTAATTTCAGCCTGGAAGGTCAGAAGCTAAAGTGGTGGTGAATGTCAGCTGCTGCCTGGTGGCTCACAGTGACCTCTCATGTGCAGTGGGATGAGATATCGCCCGGTGAGTGATTTTGATCCATAGGGTCTTCATTCACTGATTTTCTTCTGTCCCAGTCTGCCTGAGTCTGGAAGCTCCACTGACGTCTGTTCAGGTGGCTGGCTAAACAGTCAAGCCTCCACTGGCTGCATGTGAGCTGAGTCTATCGCATGGAAGTGAGACTCTACCTCCAAACCACCTTGCTAGAAAGTAGGTGGATTAGACTGATGGACTTTTTGGTTCTGAGGACATGGTTTTTGGAGTGGGCATACTAGTAGATGCTCAGCCTCCCTTATCCTGTGTTGCGAGTTACTGTTGTTCTTTTGTTACAATGGGGAAACCAAGACCCAGAGAGAGGCTGCGTGACCTGCCTAAGTCTATGGCAAGCTATGGGTCACACCAAGATGCCCTGCGCCCCTCACCACTAGTAGCTCTCTCTGCTTTGAGGGTCAGGGAGCTCTGAGGCTGGGCAATTTTGTGATGTGTGTGGCTGAGAGGCTGTTGGGGGAGACGAGTTCTTTATCCTCTGTCAGCAGTGGTTCCCAACCTTCCTCGTGCCGCGACCCTATAAAACAGTTCCTCATGGTGTGGTGACCCCCCCCAACCATAAAATTATTTTTGTTGCTACTTCATCACTGTCATTTTTCTACTGTTAGGAATTAGGCGACCCCTGTGAAAGGGTCGTTTGACAACCCCAAGGAGGTCGTGACCCACAGGTTGAGAATCACTGCTCTGTCTCCAGCATGTGACTTCCGTTTGGGATTTTACCACCTAGATCCAGGGCTGCTTAAACTGTCCACTGTTGACAAAGTTTTTAACTTGAGAAGTTTCCAACACAGGCAAACTGTAGTATTTTAATTAATTTCTGATTGTTGTCCGGTCATGAACCTCATATTGTTGCTCAATATTTCACAACCCCCATGTTCCATTGCAAGACCCCTAGGGGACCACAACCCACAGTTTAAGCAGCTGTGGTCTAGAGAGTGCTGGTACCGAGTGCTTTCCCGCTCTTATCAAGGAACGCTCACAGCTTCTTTAATTGTAGTGATGTACATCACCTGTAAATTTGCCATCTTAGGAGTTGGTTAAGTGTACAGGTGGCTGGCTCTTACTACATTCATGCCACCTTGCAATTTTGCCACTCTCTGCTGCTGCTGCTGTTTGTTTTTTGACACTCTGCTTCCGATTCCACCTGTTATGCTCAGGTTCTGGAGCACATTACTCCAGGTGTTACTGAGGCTTGATGGGCAGTGAGGGCTTGGGGTGTTTTTGCTAATGAACCCTCGGGGGCTACCTTTGAGGGCATGTTGTAGAGCAGAGTTAAGAGTAGTAAGGAGGAAGGCCAGCAGTCACCCCTGGGTGGCCCAGCTACAGTTAGATCTCCTGAGCATCAGGAGACCGTCTTGACAGGTGGGAAGGGTTTAAAGATGAACTTCGTTTCATGTTGAACAACTAATAACTGGAATTGGCGAAACTTCAAGAAAAGCCAGTCCACAAGTATGATGTCACCCAGTACAACGGCTTTGAAGGCATGTCGATTCTGTACATCAAAATTAGGGAGAAGCTGCAGACAGACACTTGAAAGAGTTCCTGGTGGCACACATAGTGAAGCGCTCAGCTGGTTGCAAAAGATTGGTGGTTTGAACCCCAAAGAGACTCCCGGGAAGGCTGTTTCAGGGTGCTCACAGCCTGGGGAGCAGTTCCACTCTACACCTGTGGGGTCGACAGGAGGGAGCCAAGTGGATGGCCCCAGCAGCATGGCACCTGGGAGAGAGAGTACCCGAAGGCCTGTCCTGGGGCGTTGACGCTGTGTAATGGGAACAGCAGATGACACCCTCCCTGCTCACTAGTGGATGATGCACCCCCCAGCTTGTGCCGGTCTAGTTAACCAAGGACAAGCTTAGATCCAGACATGTGAGAAAGCTGCACTCCACATGGCCGAGGGGGCACTGACAGAACTCTGGAGACAGGTGCTTCGAGAGTTGTCTGCCTGGCTGTGCGTGTGTGCGTGTAAGTGTTTCTGTGTAGGGCTGGCAGGGTGCAAAGCTGCTTCAGGCAGGAAAAACAAGGCTAACTTACCACTTCAGCTCATCTGGTGGGTGACTTAGCTGGCCTGGAAGGTGCCTGATTACATCTCACCGAGTGACGCCTGCGTCCAGCAGCCTGCGTGCCCTTTGGTGAAAAGGAGAGGGAACCCCAGTCGTCAGGTTACCTGTTCAACGCTACACCCTTACTGTACTCCTCTGGACACTGGTGATTGGTGGGTCTGGGTTTATTTTCTCTTATTTTGCTGAAGAACTTTGATTTTATTACCCCCGCCCCAACCACTACCACATTGTTTAATGATTCAGGACTCCCTGAGAAAATTTTTTTTTCAATTTTCTTCCCATACTTCATAACAATAGCGCCTTCGTTATTTGTTTTTGCCTATGTAAGTCTTGGACCTTGAGCCCCTTGAAACCACTAGGCTAACATCCATCTCACTGTCTTCACTCCACTGACCACCCGTTGCTGCCGTGTGGGGATTGCCCCAGGGGGTCCTGAGCCAGCAGTCCTGTCACCCAGCAGGAAAGTGTCCGCCAGGCCTGTCACCTGTTTACTTGTATAATGCTGAAAATCGCTCTGCTCACATTTGCTGCCGGATCACACCGCACACGGTTGCCCACCTGCTTCTTGGCCTTGAGGTACTTTCCAGGGTTTTCAATGCGTGAGATCGTTTTGGGGGAAGGGTGTTTCTTTAAACTCAAGCCTTGGCCTCCTGATGATAAAATGCTTGTCACTGTGGCCAAGAAGCTGATTTTCCATTTCTGTTGGAAGTTTTCATCCCAGGGCTTTAATTTTCGTTAGTCACCAAGAGAATAAATAAAGGCAGCTTATAATAGCTACTTGAATGTGGTATCAAATAGGCTACTTGCCTTGTTAGCTCCCCTCCTCCCACCTTTTAAAATAGCCTTGAAGGGGAATTTTGATCAAGACGTAGACTACCGTTTTTCCTTATCGCTTCAGATGACTGACTTTCATCTCTCCCTCCCTTTCTTACCTGGCTGATCCAGGCCTTCATTAACCATCTGACAGGTGATTCATTGCGCCTTCCTTTCACATGTCTCCCAGGTGGATCAGAAACCAGACTCCGCGGAGTCCAGGCCGAGCCACTGGTTCTGGAACCTGGAGTTCCTTCCCCACGAGGCGGCCTGCACTCCTGCTTTCTGCCCACTGTCTGCTCTGTAAGCCTGGGTTTCGTCAGTGAGCCTTCTTCGCTTGCTGCTCCCTCCCAGGAGCAGACCTCGAACCTGTTACTTCTTTGCTGGGGTGTTGCTTGAACAAGGCTAGAGTCTGTATTGATTTCTCCCCTGCGCTTAATTTTTATGCACTCAGGTTGGGTTGTTAATCATGCCATTTAGTATTTGATAACCCATTGGGCTAATGAGTGTGAAGTTGTCCCAGAAACAGGCCAGTCAGTCATGTCTGGACGAGAGCCTGAGTGTGCAGCGGCATAGTGGCCAGTGTGAGTGTGACTTCTCGCCTCTCTGTGTGTGGGCTTGTGTGATGTCTTCTCTCCTTCCCCCTGGGGTTCCGGCATTTGTAAGTGAATTCCGAGACTGGCAGTAGCAGTGGTTCCCTGGCAGAGTTCTCCAGCGCAGGATATGGGAAGCATGGCTGTGCACTGTGACTGATTCATGCATGTCTGAATGAGGTCTGCAGGTAAGGTTATGTTACAAACTACGGGTTATTAAACATGTATTTGGCTTAATTCTATCTTCAGTGAATAGCATTGCTGTCTTTGTGTCCAAGGTTGGAGTGAAAACCATCTACTTTATTTTGAATCCAAAGAGGAAGTCCTGGTGGCGCAGTTTGGGCTGATGACCGCGAGGTCAGTAGTTTGAAACCACCTCCTGGGAGAGAAATCGACTTGGTGGCAGTGAGCTTGGTTTGGTTTGTTTTTTAATAACCTCAAAGATTTCCAGAGGAGAATAACCTTGAAAACATGAGGACCAGGGACACTGCACGGGTGTTTTGTAAAACACCGGCTAGCGACTCATTCTTTACTGAGCACCTCCTTTGGGTGAGCTATGCTGTGGTGCTGTGGTGGCTCAACAAGGAAGGGTGTGGTCTCAGAGCGAAAGTCACCTGACTTTGGAATAGATGTTTCATTAGGATTTGGTGACCACCTATTTGCATGTTTTGGTATTATTTTGGGAGAAATTACATGTTGCCTAAGACTTAGAAGTTTTCAAGATTGGTTGCTAGTATCATCCTGAAGGTTGTGATTCTTCTGTTGTTTTCTTCTATTCCTTCTTAACTAGCCTACTTGATTAAGTTTGGCGTCTGCCTTAGGGACATAAGGGGGCAAGGAAGTCGTCGACACTTTATGCTGGGGACACAGTTCCTCCTGCCCACATCTCCCATCAGAGGGAAAGGGAAATAAATCACTTGCGCAACTCCTGAGAGGAGGTAGTTTTTCACTGAGCACCAGGCATCTTTTAAGACATTACCTTAAATGTTACCACACTTATGAAACATTTTTCCTAGGTCATGGATTTGGATGTTCATTGTGTGGACTTTTTTTGTTGGTCTGTCTGCACAGAGCGCCTTTAGAATGTTGTAGGTTTTCCTTTTTAAAAAAATCAAAGTTGTATTCCAGGTGTGCAGATTTTAAACTGGATGTTTCACCAGTTGGCAATTCTTTGACAGTCCACGAGGGCATTTTGTTCCCAGCGTAGTGGGGTGATATCAGTATAGCTACTGTATTCTGCTTTTTAAAAAGGCGGAGGCACGGACTAGAAATAAAATTCAATGGTTTATTTTTATAATAAATATTCTCAAACACAAAACTAGAGATGAATGTGATAAAAAGCTATCACCAGTATTTTCACACTCATCTATTTTTCGCCAAAAGATTTTTGGGCAAATCCCTCTAAAACACTTGAGCATTTTTTTTCCTTAAGTAGAACATACATTTCATTTATCTTCTGAGCCGCATTCTCTGCCTTGAGTTTAACTGACCCTGCAGATGCCCTCGGACACCATTGTTTGAATCATATTAATAAACCCCCGGTTACAATTCCTTCCATAAAATCGTCTTCAGAGCTTCCATCTCACTTAAGAGATTGCCGGGAAGACCAGCTCTCTGAACTAACCGATACTTTTGGCACTCTTTGAGCTGAGAGCTTGCTGGAGCCAAGATGTCACTTAAAATTGAAACTATCAAACCATTTAAGATCCCAACTCCAGTTGCTGGGGCATCCAGGGTAACTGCACAGTTGTCTGCCAGCATCTGGATTTCAGCCACAGTGTGTGTTGATCAAGGTTGACAGTCTGTCCTCTCGGCTCACCTTTGAGGTCTTTAACCCTTCCTTAAAATGCTTGATCGGGCTAAACAACTTGTGTTGTGTGGGGCAGCATTCTCTGATCTGGTTGCAAAACTTTAGTGCTTTGGGAAGGTGTTCACTTGAGTTTTGTTACAAAATTGATATTGGCCCTGACCTCAAAATTATTTTGCTCCCTCCCCCATTTCCCATGGAACAAAACTTACCCTTTTTTTCTTTTATGTAAGCACCTTAGCAAGACCAACATGTCTATTACGGAGAGAACAGATCTGCAGCCATCCACCGATCACAGAGATGTGTTGAAATACATTTTGCTTGGAATAAAGCCATGCGTGTGTGAGCCCAAACTCTGGTAGAATTGGTTTTTTTTACTCCCCCCTCGTAAATCTGTTTTGTAAAACATTTTCTTGGGGGTGGGACAGGACTTGTATATTATACAAGAGGGCTTCAAATGGTTCATGGAAAAATCCCAATGTCTTTTCATCCAGTTTTTCCGCGAAGTATTTAAAACCTCCTCATATTTGAAGAGGTTTTTTTATTTGCCTTATAGTATGTGGTATACTTAGTAAATTTGAAATGCTGATTGATTGTGGATGTGCTAGATGCTGTATTCTCAGTAGCACAGCTTTAAAACGTTCCTGTTATATCAAAAGATGAAAAATACGTGTGAAGCTGGAGAGGACAAAGCTGCTTAACTTCAGAAACTGAAAGAAATATAGATGGCTTTATTGTGACTTGATCTTTATAGTGTGTCATTGCCTCTCAGGTGGAGATGAGTGAAGAAAAACATGCCGTAAACCTTCCATTAAAGTATGTGGATTTCATCACTGGTAGGAAATGAAATCTTCCTGTCTTGCAGCCTTTCCGCTATGCTTACTTTCTCAATAGTTTTTATAGTTTTTCTTTAGAATAAAAGCTTCTGGAGAATACAGACCTCTACTGATTTAACCCCACTAATACTATTACAGATCTCATCCAGAACCCTGGGGCATTGGGCCACAAGCATTTTTCCTTAAAGATTAGGTAAAAGGACATCTTTAGTGATGATTTTGTCTAGAGCAGCAGTTCTCACCCTGTGGGTCGTGACCCCTTTGGGGGTCAAACGACCCTTTCACGGGTCGCCTAAGACCATTGGAAACATATTTCTGATGGTCTCAGGAACCAAAACACTGCTCCTCTTATCTGTCTCCAGGCAGATCTGCCCACATGCAGATACCCCCCTACAAGTACCAGGCACGAAGACTGCTACACCATGCTTCAAGACAAAATTTTATTTGTCATTAGAAATAAATATTTCACGATCTCTAATTATATTTTGTTTTGTGATGAATCACTATGCTTTAATTATGTTCCATTTATAGCAACGAAAATATAGCCTGCATATCAGATATTTACACGACGATTCATCACAGTAGCAAAATGACAGTGATGAAGTAGCAATGAAAACAATGTTATGGTCTGGGGGTCACCACAACCTGAGGAACTGTGAAAGGGTCGTGGCGTTAGGAAGGTTGAGAACCGCTGCTCTAGAGGCTTGATTTGTCACGGGTTCAAAGTCGTGCACTTCTCTTCCGTTGTGGCTGGTCCATATCTTCATGGAGCACCAAAGTTTGAGTCCACCACTGTCACCTGCCTGGGAAGGGAGTTCTTCTCTCTCCGTGTGAAATCTTTGTTTTCTTAAATTTGGATTCCTGGCAGGAAAATGATGGCTCTTTTCATAAACCCTTGTGAAAAGGGCCTATGTGCTCGTTAGATACTGATTACAGTGCAGACTGCATTATCAGTTTGTTTTTTAACAGTTATCATGGGATACATTCAAATATAAACAAAAGTAGAGAGCACAATAGGACAAATCCCCATAAGTTAGCCATTACTCAAATTCTGTACTTAAAACAAATTGGGGCCAATACTGTTTCTTTCATACGTCTTCCCTCCCCCCATCCCAAATTGGATGATCTTGAAACAATCCTAAACAGCATATGTTTTAACCAGTGTTTTTCTCTGCAGGAAAAGATTCTTTGTAAACATTATCTCCAAAATGCTCTTAGTTATGTTTTTACATTAGTCAGCTAAGACTTTAATAGTCGGTACAGTAGTGATTTGGGGGGTAATGTTTCTTGATTTGCATTGATTTGTTTTACAGAGGAGACTGTAGTGGGGGCTGCTGAGTGTCTTCGCCTCTCCCAGTGTGGTTAATCACAGAGAGGGGGAGACAGGCTGTCTGAACCGAGAAGGGTGTGCAGGCAGCTTCTGCTGTTCTTTTTGCACAGAAGCCATTGTCTGCCTCAGTGACTCGCATCCCTGGACCCAGCTCAGGGAGGCCACCCTCATTTTGTAAACATCCACAGTCCTGGGGCCTCAATTTTGACCATCACGGGACCAGGTGTGCTGTTGCGTGCAGTCCGATCAGTTCTGATTCATGGCCACCCTGTAGGACAGTGTAGACTGCCCCATAGGGTTCTGTAATCTTTACAGGAGCTGGTTGCCAGGCCTTTCTACCGCAGGGCTATTGGTGGGCTCTACCATTTCCGTTATCCGCTGAGTGCTTAACCATTGACTGTACCAGGACTGCATTGAAATGGCATTGGCCGCCATGGAATTGGATTCTGACTCATAACAACTACAGAACGGAACACTGGCCCCATTGCCGCAGCCACTGTGTCCATCTACCAAGGTAAAAGGTGGTGTAGGTGTCAGGTGACCCTAAAGAAGAACTGCCCAGTTGGGTTTCGAAGAGGGAAATCACCAGGAACATGTCGCTAGGTCTTTTCCCTCTTGGAATCCCAGGGAGTGCACGGTGGGTGAACTGCTGACCTTTCAATGAGCAGCCAACCCGAGCCTCCTGGGTAAAAAGTGCCCATACTCTTAGGGCGAGCTGCCTACGGGAACACTTGGCTTTATTAGGACACCTGTCTTTATTAGGACACCTGTCTGTGTGAAGAGGAGCCCAGTGGCGCAGTGGGTTTGTGCTTCGCTGTCAGCCTGAAGGTCGGATATCCGAGTCCCCCTCCAGCTGCTGCGTGGGAGAAAGGATGTGGCAATCTGCTCCCATCAAGACTGGAGTTTCTTGGCGGCCCTGTGGGAACAACTCTGCCTGCCCTACTCTGCCTGTGGGTTAGAATCAACTCCAACAGCAGTTTGTTATATGGAAAATTCAGAGCAATTTAAAATTCACATACAAAATCCTGATAGACACATTTTGCCAAGAAAGTCAGTCATCTCTTGAAAATAGGTGGTGGGCGGCTGATGTGGCCAAGGCCTGGGACTTTGGTTTCTGGGAACGTTCTTCACCTTTCTGCGGAAAATGCAGCCGGCTGTGCCTCAGTGAGGTGCTGAGGAGGTAAGAAGGTAGTGTTCTGTGCATGACTCCAGTCACTGTTGGTGTGGCTTGTAAGCCCACAATAACAGATTTTTACCAGAACAGTGTCTGAAGGATGTCTCCTGTTGTCAAGCTCTGACCCGCACAGGTAATGAAAGAACCCTTTAGCGCACCGCCAGCACTCTGCTAGCCTCGTGGTCTGAGCCGCAACCTCAGTCAGGTCATGATTTTTGTCATTTTCCCCACGCCTCCTCATTGCCTTCCTTGCCCTTGACTTTGAAACTAAGAGGAGCGAGAGACTTGTGGCCTTGCCCATAAGACCGCCTACTGCTGCTACGTTATTTTTGAGGCAATTCATTTATTCAGTGGTGGTGGTGGTGGTGGTAATGGAATAGCTTGTTTTCTTTTTTTTTTTTTAATTGTTTTATTAGGGGCTCATACAACTCTTACCACAATCCATACATACATCAATTGTGTAAAGCACATTTGTACATTCATTGCCCTCATCATTCTCAAAACATTTGCTTTCCACCTAAGCCCCTGGCATCTCAGCTCCTCATTTTTTCCCCATCCCACTCTGCTCCCCACTCCCTCATGAACCCTTGATAATTATAAATTATTATTTTGTCATATCTTGCCCTGTCCAACGTCTCCCTTCACTCACTTCTCTGTTGTCCGTCCCCCAGGGAGGAGGTCACATATAGATCCTTGTAATCGGTTCCCCCTTTCCAGCCCACCCTCCCTCTACCCTCCCAGTATCGCCACTCACACCACTGGTCCTGAAAGGATCATCCGCCCTGGATTCCCTGTGTTTCCAGTTCCTACCTGTACCAGTGTACATCCTCTGGTCTAGCCAGACTTGTAAGGTAGAATTGGGATCATGGGGGCGAAGCATTTAAGAACTAGAGGAAAGTTGTGTTTCATCATTGCTATATCATACTCTGACTGGCTTGTCTCCTCCCTGAGACCCTTCTGTAAGGGGATGTCCAGTGGCCTACTCATGGGCTTTGGGTCTCCACTCCGCACTCCCTGCCTCATTCACAATGATAAGATTTTTTGTTCTGATGATGCCTGATCCCTGTGTCACCTTGTTATCGCACCAGCTAGTGTGCTTCTTTTACGTGGGCTTTGTTGCTTCTGAGCTAGATGGCTGCTTGTTTACCTTCAAGCCTTTAAGACCCCAGACGCTACATCTTTTGATAGCCAGGCACCATCAGCTTTCTTTGCCACATTTGCTTATGCACCCATTTGTCTTCAGTGATCGTATCATGGAGGTGAGCACATAATGATAAGATTTTTTTGTTCAGAATAGCTTGTTTTCAATGCAGTGTTTTACTCTGGACTAAACCTGATTACGTCCCCATCTGATGTGTCTGTGCCATTCCAAGGCAGCGGGTTTAGCACAGCATCTCATTTGCTCTTCCTGGTAGGACTTTGATTCAGTGTGCTTTTGAGCATTTTCTAAGAAGTGGTCAGTGTGCACTCGCTAGTTTCTGGTAGGAGTTGTGCTCAAAGACGAGGGAAAGGTGTTGTAGAACGTTGATTTCTAACCTCATTTTAATGTGGAAGAGACTCATCTTTGAAAAGGAAATGCAGCTGCGGGTGAAGTCACAACCCGAAGAAGCCCAAGTTTGTGTGTTGCATCCCTGTGTGAAAGGATAGGGGAAAAAACCCTCTGTCTTTCCAGAAACAACACCCGTGTTAATAGCTCATCAAGGTACTGTCCACATCAGGTCCACTCGGAGTGACCCGACGCACAGTAGAACGAATCCCTGTCTGGTCTGCACCATCCTCACACTTGTTCTGTTTGATTCCATCGTTGCAGCCAGTGCTGCCCGTCCATCTCGTGGAGGATGGACCTCTTTTTCATGGACCTGTGTAACTAGGCATGACGTCCTTCTCCAGGGACTGGTCTCTCGATTACATGTCCAAAGTGGGTGAGACGAATTAGGAGTCGTTGCCAAGGAACCTTGGTGGAGCAGTGGTAAAAGCACTTCACTGCTAACCAGTGAGGCGGAGTTTGAGCCCGCAGCTGCTCCAAGAAGAAAAGGGTGGGGCAGTCAGCTCCTGGAAAGATTGCAGCCTTGGGAACCCTATAGGGCAGTCCTCCGACCTGTGAGGTCATCCAGCCTAAGTCAAAATCGACTTGATGGCCGCGAGTAATGGAGATTACGTATGTTCCCTTTGTCATAGTGCCGTTAATATGATTTATGTACTTTTGTGTGTTGTTATTCTTTAAAAGTTTACTAAAAGACAAATGAAAAAAATGGTAGCTAGCATAAATATCTGTTAACAGAGAGCTGGTTAAGTGACTGGATACGTGCATGTGGGTATAACTAGCGGAGTAGCTGGTGGGTTTGAACCGCTGATTTTTCAGTGCTTGACCCAATGCACCACCAGGGTTCCTGTCCCGATGCCCACCGCCATTGAGGCATAGCAAGCCTGGAGGACAGGACGACTGCTCCACTGGGCTCCTGAGAACTGTAACCGTTTGCCCCTCTCTCCTGGGAGGCAGGCAGGCAGGCAGCTGGTGGCTGTCCACTGAAAGCCACCAGGCGGAAGTGCAACAGAAGTCCAAGTCCAAGATGGAGAAGTGGGGTAAGGATGGATTGAGGGCTGGACACAAAAGCAAACTCTGAGCACACCTACAGTCACTGCTGAGTCATGAAGCTCTTTCAAGAATCTTAAAGACAGGCAGCACCAGACTAGGAAATGGTGTTAGCACAGTGTCCAGATCACACAGTGTCCTCGTTGACAGTGACTCCCCGACACTGACTCAGGACCGCACAGTGCTTCGAGACTTCTGCTCAGATGAACAAATCTACACCCACCCCCCTTCTCAACCAAAAGTGGAAAATGTAGCTTTTCAGTTCATTTTGAATGTCTTTAAGATGTAATTTTGCTCATTTTATCTTAGTTTTCTACAGATGGCCTTTGTTTGGTATCCATTTTTCTGTTACTGCTTTATAATAATTCCTTATAGAAAGATCTTTCCACCTTCCACCTTTCTCCTATGTCTTATACAACACAAATGTCTTTCACATATGTGTGCGTGCAAGAGAGAGATCTAGTCCTGTAATGTACAAAGCCCTGGGAAGCCTCTGTAAAGTCCATGTGAGTCAGAATTGAAGGTCGTGGGGAGGTGTGCATATAGGGTGTGAGCGTGTGTGCGCGAGTGTGAGGGCTCATATCATTTCTTTTATGCCCTCCAACGTGTCCTGGGAAAGCCTGTTTTTGTCCACTAGGGCTCTTTCATTTTTAAGTCTTATTTTCTATACGACTGACTTTTTTAAAATTTATTTTGCTTTATTTTAACTGGATTTGACTTGTTTCTCTCACTAAACTAAAGGGTGCTTCTCTTTCGATTTCAGAGAGCCACTGAAACATGCAATACCGCGCACTGCAGGAGCAGGACCGTGGGGAGATTTTGCGGGGTGCCAGGTTGTTGGTCGCTGGGCAGAATTTAGCGAACGAGCAAGTGCTGCCTGTGTTCTCCAGCCAAGTGAGACGTGGAGCCAGAGATCCCATTTGGAAACTGTTTGGGTCCTTTTCATTTGCTTGGTCTTAAAACGCGTTCTCACTTAGAAAAGAACGAAATTGAGTTATCCTAAACTAAATTAACTTACTTACATAATCTCATGTGGATACTATTCAAGGCACGTGAACCATAGACTTTGCCAAAAATACACCTGGCCCCTTGCAGGCTTCTGTGGCCTCCAAGGCAGAGAGTTGAGAGCCAAATAAAAATATTTAACCTCAAGCTTTTAAAGATAACTTTCTTTTTCTCTTTTAGAGATCCTTAAACTTTTTCTTTGACTTCTTTCGTTTTGTATAACAGTGTCTCTCAGACGTGCTTTGCACCAGTTGAATGAGAAAGCGGTCCTGTCAGGGTTGGTGGGTGGGTGGGTTGGTTGGTTGGTTGGTGCAGTAGGATTTGAACGCTCCGCAAAGGACACGCTCGCTTAAACTGCCTTTCAGGAGAGGCACTTCTGAGTTAGACCACCGATGTTAGGCCTGCAGCCCCATCTCCGACTGAGAATGGATTCCGTGCTTGTTCTCAGTGCCTCTGGTATTTGAGCCATGGTTGCGCTGTGCCGATCCACCTCATCAAGGGTCAGACTTTCTGCCCCCTTGTTTCTTCACTGACCCTCTACTTGACCACACATAATGCTCTTTTCTGGGACCTGGTCTCCTGCTAACACGTCCAGCATGTGTATGGTGAAGCAGCCCCGCCCCCTCACTTTGGTTTTGCTTCTTCCAAGACAAATGTGTTGGTTCTTGTGGAAGCCCATGTTAAACACCGTCAGGAGTCTTCACCGCCACCACCACCATCATTCAGGAGCACCCGTGTTGCTGCTTCAGTGTCCAGCAGAGCCGGTGACCCTGTTGAAGACGTCTGTGCTTTCTGAAAGCACTGTAAAGCGGTCTCAAGCAGCCGTTTTGCCCAGCGCAGCACATCCTTCGGCTTTGCCACTAAATTACCCAAACTATTTTGTAGCGTTATATTTTGCCGTTTCTTATCAGTTTTGGTAGCACCTTGAATAACATACCAGGGGACGGACCTCGTGAGTGTCGTAACTTCCTGGTAACACATGGTTGGTGTAATTTCCTTAACCTTCCACCTTAGCATTGAGAGTAAGCACGAGGTCACCATCCTGGGAGGACTGAATGAATTTGTAGTGAAGTTTTATGGACCACAAGGAAGTAAGTACCAATACTGACTTGTGTTCTTTTGCCTCCTTAGTTGACTGTGAGACTACGCAGACAGGCGGGGAGTGGGTGGCCTGTGTAGTTTTGTAAAGTAAAAGAATCTGACTTTAGGGCCAGGGGGACATTTTGCTGGAGTCGTAATAACTTCATATGTCTGTCTTTTATCCTGACATGACAGCATTAAAACTGAGTTCTAGGTTTTATTTGAATGATTTTGGAAAGTATTTTTTGTGGCAGGGGAGGGGATTATAGTTGGGTTTTTTTTGTGAGGGGGGCGCAGATATGGGGTTAGCAAGGAGGGGCAGGAAAAGAATGTGGTTATTCTTAACAAATCACTGAAATGTGAATGATACATAAAAGAATCCAGTAAATTTGGAGAAGAGAATGCATCTTTACTTATATTCTTAACTCTGGATCTTTTAAAGAAAAATAGCTAAATCTGAATTTAAGGTACCTTTAGGTATCTACAGGGTCAGCTGTAGTGAAACTGGGTTAGGCCTTGGGCGGCAGCAGATCTTCATGGGAAAGCTGCAGCTTTCTCCAGTCTTGGGAGCCTTGCTCAGGGGTGGACTCAGAGGGTGCCGGGATGGGGTTGCTAGGAGTCAGAATTGACTCCTGGGGTGAGGGGGGGTTCGATTTTGATTTTTTTTTCACGGTTGTCATATGTCCCTGGCTCTTGAAGGACTTCATTTGCAACGTTATCAGAAAAGATGAATGTTTAAGGGTTGGCCTATACTCGGGTTTATTTTCTAATTGGAAGACACAGCCCTAATGCATTACATAATTGCTTTTATTTCAGCACCGTATGAAGGTGGAGTGTGGAAAGTCAGAGTGGATCTTCCTGATAAATACCCCTTCAAATCTCCGTCTATAGGTATGTAACTCTCCACTCTCCCCCAGGAGATGTTGCTAATCAGAGAAAGAAGAAAAAGTTAGCCAGCCCTACACAGGCTGGGTGGTAATAAATCCCAGCAACCGTTGCTGAACTGAGTGGTTCCCTGTTTAAAGGCTTTGGTTAATTCATCGCTGACTTAAATTCCACAGGATTGTAATAAGTCTAGATTCTTCTCTGCTGCAGGGTTATAGAAAGCAAATAACTTTAAGACCCATTGACGTTCAGGCTGTTAGTGAAATGATAAACATACCTTCAACCTCACTTCTAATGCCACCTTGTCAGAATTAACGTTACACAGCATCTATTCTCATGCTGCTGTTTAAAGACTTTTGTTCTGATGCCTTTGTTCACTCCAACTCTGGGTACTCGGGACCCTTGTCTGTTCTCTCTGTCCCACGTGTAGCTCTCTAAACAGAATCAAGGTAGCGTAGGAACCTGAGTAGGGGCTGGTGAGGGGGGGGTGATGGGGGTGGGGGAGGCTGTACCTTTTCCTCATCGTCCTTTGGCTTGTGAATTGGGGGATGTCATTAACCTGTCTCACATTAAGGCTCTTAACTGGCAGCTTAGGTCTTCTCATGATAGTTGCTGTAGCGCTATGTCTGATTGAAGGTTGACAGTCTGGAAGTTACTTTGTGACTGTAGAATGGTGGTAGTTTAGCTAACGTCAAAGCCTGTTTCACCCTCTTCAATCTGTAGATAACTTAAAATATCAACCAATTAAGTCAGGCCAAGAAAACAGAATTGGAACATATTCATCAAGGCCTGACTGAGCCTCACTCACATGCCAACATCCTGCTGTCTGTCTTCAGAACTAGCAACAGATTTATCGGCATTTAACTGTTAGCCACAGGTCAGTGGTTCAAACCCACCAGCCACCCCATGGGAGAAAGATGAGGCTATTTCCTTAAAAGAGTTACAGTCTTAGAAACCCACATGTTTAGATCTACCCTATCTTACAGGGTCTCCATGAGTTGGAATCAACTTGATGGCAGTGAGCTGAGATCATCGCTCTCCCTCAGAGAAGGAAAACATGAGTTTTAAAGAGATGTGCCAAAGATAGTGTCAACTTACGCTTTGATTCTAGGCCCCTAATACACCCAGAGAGGTATCTGGGCAGACAGGTCTGACAGCAATTCTACTCTGCGCAAACTGGGGCTGCCGTGAGTCAGAATAGACTGGGACCATGGCCAGTGTTTCTTTCGAAGTACTGTATATACTTGAGTATAAGCCAACCCGAATATCAGCTGAGGCACCTAAAATTTTTTTACCACAAAAATTGCATTAAAAAAGTGCTGGAAAACCTCGGCTTATACATGCGTATATACAGTAAAGAACCCAGAAGCGTTAGGAGAGCTGCAGCCTCTCCTGCACCAGTAGCCACTTGGGACACCCTCAGACTTTGGGCCTTAAAAATCCTTCAGAGCACTTAGAAGTTCTCAGGTGGGCGGACCCATTTGAAGATGGTCAGATGGGGAACTAGGAAGGGAAGGGAGGTGTTAACTTTATGGTGTTCCTGTATGAGGGGCTTCCAAAAGTTTGTAGGAAAATGGAATTGAGAAATAACAGGATATTTTCACACAGTTTTTGAAGCCCGTTTAATACATCCCACCTTTATGAACAGACCATCAGTTCAGTCAGGTGTCTCTCCCGGTACCTCTTTTCTTGGAGACTAGCAATTGGCATGCAAGTCTGTCTGCATTGTTGCTCCAGATTCTTAGGAAGGAAGCGAGCAATCTAGCTGGTTGAAGCTAACAGTAAACCTATAGAAATACGGTTAAATATCCTGTAGAAATGTAGGTTTTGCGCAAATCTGTCTTAACATAGCTTTCCAGGTAACTTTATTTATTTATTTTTCCATTTGGGGGATTCCTTTTTTCAGTTTAGTTTTGTTGGGTTTTGCCCAGCAGTTTTATTGGCATATAATTCACGTATCACATAATTCAGTAGTTCAGTCACATCAAGAAAAGTTGTACAACCATCAGTTTAGAGCATTTTCTTCAATCTTGTACTTAGTGTTAGTTCCCCACTTCTCCCCAACCTCCCCTCCCGTACCCGCAAGGGACCGTGAACTGTCTCTGTAGTCACCCTGACTGTCAAAGTACAAACATCTCGTGTGTAGACAGTGCCTGTGACGGTACAGAAGCAAGGACAAGTGACTAGGCTAATCTCAACGTCGTCATTACTCCTTTGCCTGGCTGGGTGCTGTTAGAACGTGCCATGCCTACAACTGTGCATCGTAGGCTCATGGGGAAGTGGATGGAGTTGAAATACTTGTACATGCTGTCCTTGCTTCCTCCGGAGGAAGATTGCCCCAGAGTTTTAATCAGCGACTCGGGGTGGCTTGTTTTCAGGTAGTCAGCAGTGAGTGACATTGCTCTGAGGATGGGTTGCAAACATTTGGAGATGCAGTTGCTTGCTTAGGATGGCCAGCATTTCCGTTTGGCATGGTCTGGATCGTTGTAAAAGTATCCATAAGGAGAAGGTGATGAGGTGCACCACGCTTGTCGTCCATGTTAAAATCTTGCCCCTATAGTCCCTGGGTAGGCGTGCCTTGCTCCCTGAGCCACACTTTGAGCCCTTAGTTTAACCGGGCACACGCCGACTCCCTCTCCCCAGCCCCCCACTCATTTCGGGGCTTGCAAAATGATTGACACACAGCTTCATCTCGCTGGGAGCCTTTTCTTCCAGGCAGTACGTTGGCACCCACAAATCTTCTTTGGAAGGAGAAGGAAGGTGTGACGCCTTGGGCTTCTGAACTTCAGAAAATAAAATAGCACTGTTTCAGGCACTTCGAACCCCGTGTTGGAATTTTGCATTCTCTCTGACGGGCCTCGGCAGTGCTCACCTCGATGTTTTCAAGCCAGGCACGAATTTCCGAAAATGGCTGAAGCCCCCTTAAGCTTAGGCAGTGAAGCGAACGGGAAAGCCGAATATAATCCCTGGAATATAAAATGATGTCTGCTTTAGGAGCCAACTAAAGTGCAAGGATTGTGATTTTCCTGTAACCTGCTCCTCAGGGAACTTTCAGAGGAAGTTTTTAAAAACACCATTGATCAAACATAGCATCATTAGACTAGTTGCACGCTTTACCTGAGAGAATCTTTACAATAAGCCATACTAGCGTCTTTAAGTTCTGGTTTGTTTGAAGGCAGAGGAGACGGATGTCTTTTTCAAAACATTTCTCGAGGGCTTTAGCAGCTGTGTTGGGCCACCCTAGTCTCCCTGCAGTATAGGAGACTGTGGGAACGAGAGTCTGGCCCGCTCCCCTGGGGCATGAAACCAAGCCATGGTTCGACCCTCTCTGGGGTGAGGTGCTGGGATGAAATGCACTCTGGGTGGCTGATGCTGCATGGGCCCTGGGCGCTGGGAAGGCTCCTTGGAAGAGAGGAGGGGGAGCGTAAGTAAGCCAGTGCGCCTGCGTCAGAGGCTGCTTGCCGAGGAGAATGGGGCGCTACAGGAAAAACTTGTTTTGTGTGGAGAAAACGAGATTTGCAAGGCTTCCGCTGTCTGAGCTGCAAAAGTAGTCCAAACCCTAGGGGACCCTCTCCGTGAAGACACTGCCTGAGGCCTCGTTCCCCACTTCCCAAGGCCCCTCGTTCCTGCCCCGGCCCACCGCTGATGAATGTAGCAAAGAAAGCTGTCCCCTGTGCAAGAACCCCAGCCCAGGAGTGACTCGGGTGAAATAGAAACGATCTCATGTGAAAAGTGAGCAGTACAGAAAGACATGAAACATTAAATACATTAAAGACTTAAAAACCATGAGCATGTGAAACCAAATGACTTCATGTCTGTCTAACCCAAGAAGTGCAGATTAAAGCAATGAGACGACATGTGATGGGTCATATGGGCAGGCACTGTCCATAATCTAGCCCTGTGTGTTGCTAATGGTTTTATTTACTTTGAACATTTCCTAAGGAATTGTTCAGAGATGTACACTAAGATTAAGGAGCCAGAATATCTAAATTTGTTATCATATTTAAAACTTGGGACCAAAAGAAAAAAACTTGGGAACAACTTAGCTGACCCAGTTTATAATTATATTATACTATATTTTAATGGACAAAATGTTTTGCAGTCACTCATCATGTTTTAACACCATCTTTGAAAAAATAGAAGCAGAAAGCTGGCTGAGTATGCTTAAATGCTTGTGACATCTTTTCACGGACATTGAAGCCCTGGTGTAGCCGGGCCTTAGTTTTTCCCACACGCATTTCCAGCAGGAGGACCAAATGCTGACTACACTTAGCGGCGAGTTTTAGGTTAAAGGGGATTAAGACTAAAACACGCTTTTATGTAATCTTCCAAATATTGTAGAATAAATCCATCTTTAGTATAAAAATAAATTATAGTTAAAGATGTGGCAAATGCTTGTTTTTGAAAGCCATCTTTGGTCTGAGTCCACACTTCCCCATCTCTTGTCCTAGAAGGCATCAAGCCATCTTTGGATCGAGTTCCCACATTGGGGACTGGCCTGCTGACTCGCACAGTGCCCTTAGCCGCCTGCCTTGTTTCCCTTGTGCCTGTGTCTGTCTGTTTCCACACACGCACGAGGGTGTATATCCCAATTTCTTCTCTTTGTCCTTCTGTTAATAGTTTTTTCCATCTCAGGTACTACTTACCCTCAACTGTTTAATTATGCTAAATGTATACGTAACAAAACATCTGACATTCTGACACCTCTCTCGTGTGCTGTTCGCTGACCTGAATTGTGTCCACCATGTTGATGAACTATCGTCCTTATCTGATCCCAAATGACACCACGTCCGTTAGCATTCCTTATCTTCTACCATCTCTAGCGGTCCTTCTCTTGGGCAGTTCTCACCCACTTCCGTTTTCTGTAAGTCTCCACGTTTACTTCTCTCTCCATTTTACTCCATTTGTCTCTTCATAAGAACAAGATACACTGGACCAACTTAAACCAAGGAAAACAAAGACATAAGACCCAGGACTTGCAGCTTATGAGGGTCTTGAGTAGATGTACAGCACTCTCCCTCCGATCGTACCTATCTTACTTCAAACGTGTTCAAGATACAGGCAGCTCCCAGGTTACAAAAGTCTGACTGACATACAACCTGCCCCATACTATTCTGTACATTTGTCTTCTCCTCTGTGGCGCTTTCCTGGATTCAGCTGTACTATGGCAAATTGTGTGCCACGACTCTACAGTAAACCCCCAGGTTATGAATGTCTGTGGACCAACTTGTACATCGTTCAATGTATTTCTTTTTTTTTTCTTCTTCCGTGCCACTTAGTGTTGTGTAAGTTTGCCCTCTTTGAAATGGTTGAATCAGCCTCTACTCTGAACAAGTTCTTTATCACAATCACCTTTGTTTGTTGCACTTGCAGCCTTGAAAGCACTGTAAAGGCACTGAAGGCCACTGCCACAGAGCCAGTCTTGACTCCTAGTGAGCCTATGGGACAGAGTAGAATTGCTCTGTAGGATTTTTCAGACTGAAAATCTCTAAAAGAGCAGGAAGCCTCATCTCTTTCCTTCGGAGCAGCTGGTTTGAACTACCAGCTTGGTGTGCAGCCCAACACTTAACCACAGCGCCACCAGGGATCCCTTACTGTGTTAAATCCAAACCCCAAAGTAGGCTAAATAAGAGTCATATGTACTTCATCCAACTGACCTACAAATGCGACTTGAAGCCACACTTAGAACTGATCTCATTTGTAACCCTGGGAAGTGAGTTACAGAAAACACTGTTATAATGTCTGGCTAACGTGTGTAGAAACTGACTTTTGAAAGGCCACTGGTCCATAACTGGAGTGGGCTTTCTGTACTCTTGGTATATGTACAACACACCACCACCACCCGTCATCAGTGAACCAGGAGGATCCTTTACTAGGCTCCAACTGTGTATATACAATGTCTGGGTGGCAATCGGATACCAAAGCTAAGTGTGTTTGAGGAATGATGACTTGTTGCAAACAAAATGGTAAAGGAACTTGATGATTTACTGAGTGCTGATAGAATGACCAGGAAAACAAACAACAAAATTCATTCTGTGGTGGATTTTGGTGCCAATAGCATACAGTGAGAATTAGCAGACTAATTTGAGTAAGCAGACAGAATCTTATGGGCAATAACTGAAGCATTATATTGAGCTGTACCAATACCCTTAAAATTGGGTCAGATTCATTTAAATAGGATGACTATAAGTTTTTCTGATCCACAGGAAACTAGCTCATCCGTCAGCCTTTTCTAAATCTCTAGTAGGATCTTAAAAGTCAAGGAACTCTGATTTATCAGTATAGGGTAAATATGTATGTATATATAGCATGGAAGTAATTTAAAGGGCATTGCTCAGTGCTTTTAATTGTGAAAACAGTAGGCTCAGCAGTATGCATATTTTATTCCATTGTGGCTAGAAATTACTTTCTATCACTCCTAAATGGTATTTTATGTTATGACCAAACGATGGAGCTTTAGAATACTTAACCATTTGATGTTTTCCTAGATGGAAAAGCTCTTCAACTGCTGACTCAGGAGCTAGTCTAAGGAACTTAAGCTAGCAGTGTTTAATAAAAGGAGAGCCAGGAGGCTTGTCATTCATGAAAGGTTTTGGGTTAGTTACATAACAAAGGCCTACTTGGACCCCTCCCGAGGAGACTGCAGAAGGCTTGTCGAGCAAATGAAAATTGAAAGAAAAGTAATGGTTCTACAAACTTTTTAAAGCCCCCTTATGTGGATTGGGCTCTTTGATTGAGTAAACTACTATCCCTTGTGGTCACCCTTGCCCTCCTTAACTTTCAAGACCGTGGGTGTAACTGACAACGAAGCCTGCCCGAGACGCCGTCATGATTGACGGGTGGTAGCCTCTGGTTCCTTTTACTTCGAGGGAAGTGTTGACCATTAATTATAACCTACTTCATAAATAGACAAATAAATAAATGATAAATTAATAAAATAAATATAATAAACCTCATAATTATGGGGAGGGGCTAGGGAAGAGACGTTGAGTTTGAGTTTAGTTTCTGTCTCAGATAGTTATGTAATGACTAATGTGTAATGATCTATGTCTTTTCTGTTCTGTTAGAGAGGAAAACAAGATTTCAGGAAGAAAGAGTTTTGGGGGTTTTTTTGTTTGTTTTTTTGTATGTGTAAGCCATCGTTTGCAGCTTTGATTTCACTGGTGTTCTGAAGGGAACCTTTTCCAAATGGATTTTTCAGAAATTACGCCAGTCTCTCATACAGTGGCTACATCCTGAGGCCTTTCTTCTAACACGGGTGTGTGGGCCACCTGTTGAGTGCCGTGCATGATTCTAGTGCTAGGGATCCAGAAGGGAGCAATGGGTCCCATAGCACGCACATCTTCATGGGGAAAAGATACAGTAGGGTTTTTCATGTTGTATAGCTGTCTGCAGGGACTGGTGTGCTAGAATTGACAGAATTGCTACTTTGGACCTTCAGAGAAGGGCCTCTTTGAAAAAAGTGACGGTAGCCGACAGTTAGCCAGCCGGCATTAACCATGAGCAGCAGCCAACCCAGATCCCTAGCATCAAGGGAAGGGGGTCCAGGGAGCAGTGGCCACAGAGGCCTCAGGTAGAAAGGAAGGCCACTGCTTAAAGGAGAGAATCAGCCAGGAGGCTGGCTGTCGGTGAGGTATGAGCAGTGGGTGTGTCTCAGTAGTGGCCACCTCCCCAGGTCATGGAGGACTTTGTCGGCCAATTTTAAGGGTTAGTTTTGATTGAAAATCTAGTTGATAGCAAAATAATTGAAAGGTTTCTAGCCAGGGAGTCTCACTCGTTTCTCTAACGGACACTCTGCTGTGGGGGGGACAGGGAGGGTAGACTTAGGTTAGGGAGGTTCTAAAGATAGTTGTAGCTCATGCAGGAGTGGTCTAGGGAAGAGGGAGGGACAGCTTGGTGAGCCTGGAGGTCAGGAGCGTGACGGAGGAAGCACAGCCTCTAAGGAAGAGGCCACAGGTGGAGGCCCAGTGCTGGCACCTAGAGCACAGCCGGCGGAGCCGCTGTGGGGCACAGGCAGGAGAAGCTGTGGGGCACAGGCAGGAGCCGCTGTGGGGCACAGGCAGGAGAAGCTGTGGGGCACAGGCAGAAGTAAGGGTGAGTGCTGGAAAGATGTTAGAAATGGTCGCAGGAAGCAGGCCCGTTGTGGCCTCTGCATGCTGGTCGAAGGCAAGACGTGGTGGTGAGCCACACCTCCAACACCTCGGTCTGTGGTCCTTTACGTAAGGTCCTCTTGCTTGCCAGCCCAGTAGAAGTAAACTCCATGAAGGTAGTCCCAGCTCTGTTTTGCTAATAGCCCCTGACCAAATTCCCCCATGTCCTCAATATTCAAAACTACCTGTTTCATAAAAGACATGCAGTGAATGTCTGTTGAATGAGTGAAGAGATGAATGCGTACTTAGGAGCCTCCAGTCCAAGGGTAGAGATGTGAATGAGGAGGTCCTGCCAGCTTGTGCACTTGCTGAGCAGCCATTGTAGAAGGAAGGGATTTGCCCAGGATGGCCAGACATTGATGCTGCTGCTGTCGATGACGAGGCTCATACAGCAGTAGAACTTGCTGGAGAGAATTATTCATGGAGTTGGGTGCTCTTTGGCAAGCGAGGCTGGTGGGGCTTTGTGGAGGTAGATTTGTTTCTAGTGCTGCCCTGGGAAGAATGGAGTGGAATGGAACCAGGGGGAAAGTCCTGAGGACAATTTTCACAGAACCGATGGGGGAGAGAGCGCCTAGAGACCAGGTGTCTGAGTCCTCTGTGAGAGAAGCAGCTCATCCGGAGTCACATTGGTCCTACTTACAGCAAAACCTTTTGTTAGCTGTCTGTAGTATTCCCAGGCCACCTCCTAGGGCAGCCCTGCCTTTGCACGCGTCTGCTTCCACCAGCTTTAGCGGTTTCCTCCTTGACTCTGGTTTATGCCAGTTTCAATTCTGCCTCTGGCAGCTCAGTATTTGTATCGTGTTTCCAGTTGCTACATGAAAATTCCTTCTTACTGTTTCAGTTTGTTCCTACCCTTAACTATGGTGGGTGACCTCAAGCTTTGGGGCCGCTTATTAATTCTGACATGTTTTTGGCATTAAATCCTTTTCTTCCCCTTTAGGATTTGGTATCATAATGAAAACATGAATTCCCCACCATCTACCTCCAGTAAACTGAAGTTGTTTGAAAAACAAGGAAGAGTAATGTCTTTGTTCCCTTTGAAGAACTTGCTCACACGCTTTCAGGTTTGCTCATTTGGTGAAAGCCACATTACTAGAAGGAACGCTGGGAATTCCGTGGTCCCTACTCCTCCTCTTAAAGATGGGGAAGAACGAAGCCCCTCAGGGCTGAGCCAGGGACCATTGCGCGCCAACTGGAGGGTATGGCTGTGCCTTCTGGTCTAGTGTTTGCCTCCACTCTCCAAATGCAGTCACAACAGTCGTTTCTAATCATGAACATTGGAGTGGCTGTTGTTTCCAGTGTGGCAGGGTTCTAGGAAGCACGAGGTATCTTGTAACCGACCTTTGCTCCAGTGCTCCGGATCATTCCAAAGAGATGGAGAGAGTTGGCTGTGTAGGGCAGCTGTTTTTGTTTTTGAGATGAAATTTAGCTAATGCTGACACTGTCTGCGTTTGTATTAACTCATTGGCAATCCTATGTTGTGCAGATGCCCAGGTTTAACCTGACTTTATCAACAAGGACACGGAAAGGCGGAGCTGTTCAGTAACGAAGGTGGCCTGCCTGGAGCCTGGTCTTTTAGCCCCTGCTTTGTTGAGTAACAGTTGTGGAGGCCTGGCCTTGGCTCTTGTGTTTTCAGTCAAATGGGACATTCCCTCCAGTGATCTGTAGTGTTCTTCTCTACTCTGACCATGAAAGTAGGCATTGGCGGATTCATGGGTTGCATGAATGACCAGGAGCCAGAGAAGATAGATTATGGAGATAGGAAAAAGGCTACATTCCTCCCCAAACTTAAAAAGAACAAAAAACATAGGACACTAGGCTTAAGGCCACAGGGTCCTGGCGACCCACCAGGTTAGTAGAAGGGATATGCTGTTGCAGGATGACCCATGGTGACTTTTTCTTAGTTATAAATTAACTTTGATTTCTTTTTTAATCATTTTATTGGGGGCGGGGAGCTCTTAACAAATCTTATAACAATCCGTCATTCAATTGTATTAAGCACTCTTGTACATAGTGTTGCCATCAACATTTCCAAAATATTTTCTTTCTACTTGAGCCCTTGGTATCGGCTCGTCTTTTTTGCCCTTTCCCCATCCTTGTGAATCTTTCATCAATTATATAGTGTTATTTTGTGTTTTACACCGTCTGTTGTCTCCCTTCACCCACATTTCTGTTATTCCTACCCACTCTGGGGGTGGTGGTGCTATATTTCCAACTTCGTGATGGGTCCCCCCTCTCTCCCTCTTCCCTCGGCCCCCACCATCCCTCTGCCCTCCTATCACTACTACTGCTGCTGAGGGTATCTGTCCTGAATTCTGTGTGTCAAAAGCTCTTATTTGCACCAATGTGTGTACTCCAGTCTAGCTGGATTTTTAAAGTAGAACTGCGTCATGGTAGTGGGGGGAGAGAAGCATTCAGGAACTAGAGGAATGATGTCTGTTTCATCGGTGCTATACTTGTACCTTAGTAGAATCATCCCTTCCTTGTAACCCTTCTGTTGGGAGATGTCCAGTCGTCTACAGATGGGCTTTGAGTCTCCACTCCAAACCCCTCCCCCTCTTTCACATCGATATAGTTGTTTGTTTTGGATCTTTTGATACCCAATCCCATCGCCACCTGCCCCTTTCTCTGCCTCCATATTATCAGAGAGAAAGGAAGCGGCAGAAAAGAGGACTGCTTGTTGAGTTTAGCTCTGCTCGGCAAACACAGGATCAGTTCAGAAGCTCCATGACACCGGCCATTGACTGTGAGCTCCTTCCTCCTTGGTTCCCCACCCAAGAGGAGATGGGCCCAGGCCCAGCTCTCCTGAGAAGCAAAAGCCCAGCTCTCTGAAGAGACTTCCACGGCTGGGCCTGGTTGGCTGAGGCAAGACGAAATTGGTTGGATTGTGCACTAAGGCACAAGGCTGGCCGCTCAACGGTGGTTGGTGAAGTTGGCAGGCTCATCATCCTTTTTTTCAGGGGTACCCACCCAACTCTGGTCATCTCCTGCTGCCAGGGAATGGTGGTGAGCTTGAGGCACCTTCCCAGTCGGGTTTCCTCCTAAGACCCCTGCTCTTAAGAAATACATGGTCTGAAGTACTACAAGGAGGAGAGAAGAGGTTACCGTTAATATCTTTGAACCATTAAGCCTACTTTCCAACAACAATAACAATCTGATTCTAAAGAATTCCCTTTAGAGCACTTGTCCTGAAGATGGGCCATCAGTAACTTAAAGCATCCCACCCACCTTTGTTTTTCCCCCCTCTCAAGAATTCATAGCCTTATAATTGCATCAGCCACAACAGGTGCCTTAACCAACTGCAGTCCCGGTCCACTTACTCCCCAGGACGGCTTTGGCTTTTACTGTAGGATAGATTTAACCTGAGTCACTTGTCTGAACCGTCCTTTCTTTGAGATTATTCTGGGATGAGATTTCTGGGCAGATGATTCGCCCGGGCTGTTTATGTACGTACCCCACAGCTTTGGTCATTAATATACCACAGGGAAGAAAACAAAGATGGGACATATTATGCGTTTTTGCTTCTCTTTATATTCATGTGACCCCAGTATCAGCAGTCACTCACAAGTGTGTAAAACATTGTACAAATCCCTTCCTGGGACTGGACACAGGAGCAGGCTGAAATAAGAACCCATGTTCAGCATGACTCAGCATAACACTGCTGCTTACACTTTTCTGTCCACTCGCCTGTGAGTCAAGACGTGTTGAGTATCGGGGTGGAACAGCACAGCATGGCACATGCATCCATTTCACTCACCTGTGCTTACTAGTCTAGATGTGTAATTTTGCGTCCGCGAGGCATGACTTGGATCCCTCCAGAGTGATGTCACTACCAAAAAGACGCAGGACAGAGGCCGTTTGGCCAGGCATTTGTTCCTGCTGCCCATCTGCTTGTCCCCATGTGCTAGCCCCATGTCCAAAAGACTAAACACAGAAACCCTGAATTTGTCCTGACAGGTCCCTGACATACATTAGAAACTGCTGGATCGATGGGATTAAAAAATGCTCCCCCACCTTGCCGTGTTCCCAGAAAAGCTGTTTTCAAAGTACATTCTTTTCAAACTACCTTCAAAATAGCTCCTGGCTGAGTGGAAACAAGCATTGGGAAAATTCTCTGGTTGCAGACATATTCCTTAGTGTGGTGCCAGTAGCACTGCCAAAAGGAAAGAGCGTGTGCCAGGGAAAATAGGCTTGGTCCTGGGAACGGCCCTGCTCTGGCTTCCTAGCCTGGCCCCTCAGCCAGAAGCTCCTTTGTGACTGACCATTGCCGTCCAGAATGTGAATGGCTTCCGCAGGAGTGCTGGCCCCCACACGTCCAAGAGTGCATTCGGAGGAGATAGCTCACGCCACTTTCCACTTGTGTACTTTGGATACTTTGTTAAGCATGCTCTAAAATGAGCTGAAAGAATTTTTGCTTCGTTTTGTTTTGATTTTGTTGAAATTAGTTTGGCATCGCTCTTTCTTCAAAGGCAAAGTTGCCACTCAGGTTCTGCCTCTTTGGAGGTCTGGCAATCCCTGAGCTATGAACAAGATTGTTCCCAAGTGGGTTTTTAAGTCAAACTTGTAGGTCAACCAGAACTAGCCCATAGGTGGGTTTTTTTTAGCCGGCCTTTAGGACAAGATAGGAGCCGTGGCAATGTAGTGGGAGAAAGGGCTTTCTACTGTAAAGAATTACAGCCTCAGAAACTCACAGGGACAGTTATACCCTGCCCTATAGGGTCACTATGAGTGACTCCTTGCAGTGAGTTAGGGCAAGAACGGGAGAAGGATAAGGCTGTGTGCTTCCGTAAAGATTTACATTCTCAGAACCGCTAGAGAGCTGCTCGACTCTGCCCTGTAGGGTCTCTCTCAGCCGGAATTGACTGGACGGCAATGAGTGAGTAAGTTAGGGCAAGAAAAGGCACAAAGCCTGTTGAACTGTTTACAAAGGCTGCAGGTGCAGCCAGGAGAGGGTGGTTGGGGTGAAGAATTTGTTGAGAGAGCAAATGGACATGCCATTAACAGGCCAGTAGGAAGTGGGGTGTGTGCATCTTTGCAGGGGTGACAGCGGTCCTGAGTGCTTCTGTGCTTGGTAGCGCAGGGGTTATGTTGGGTGCAGACCCACCCAGAGGCACCTTGGAAAGAAGACCTCACTCAACAACAGTCACAGCCCTCACAGGCCAGCGAGGACAGATCTTTGCACCCTGCTAACTGTTGCTTATCTCCCCTGAAGCTCTACGTCTGCAGGGCTCTGGCCATGGCAGCCACCCCAGAGTTGTCGTGTGAGCTGATGGGGTCTTTGGAAATAAAATGTTCAGTGCTGAGATTTGGTCAGTCATGGTGTCCAGCTCTGTAGGGCGAGGCTTCTGTATAGCCCAGAGAAGTGGAACAGCTTGCCCCATGGTTGCAGTTAACAGCCCAGTGGGCCCTAGATTCCTAGTCTCCACTTGCTCCCTGGGTCCTTCTGGCCTGCCCTGCAGCCTGGACCTCCCAGTTTCTCAGCTGATGTTTGTACTTGGCAGGGGAGCTGGGGACTGACTTCCGACACACTTGTTCTCAAAGGACTGAACTTCTCTTGGTCCTAACTGTGCCGAAAGCTCACCTGGATTGGAAACAGTATAGAGACCATATTGATCCCAAATGTCACCTCCAGGCCTGGAACAGGAAGGATGTCACTTAGCCTTATCTCTCAGACACTGGCCTGACCAGTGGCTGAAGCTTTGTTCACCGTCGCTGTTTTTTACAGCTACACCTTTAAGGTGGCATCACTGTTGAAACCCAGGTGGCACAAATGGCTAAGTATATGACTCCCAGCCCAAAGGTTGGTGGTTTGACCCTCGCAGAGGCACTCTCGAGTCACTGTAATTCAGAATCAGCTCGTCAGCACCTGGCAGCCATGTTCGTCAAAGTGGCCCAGGTCCTTCTGCATGGAATCCTGCTTCCTAGTGGAGCTGTTTGCCCGCACACCTCACTTTTTAACACCTGAGTCTGCTAGCTGAAGGATGTGTCTGTCACCGTCACAGCCCCAGCCTCTTTGGGGCTGTGTCACTCAGTGAAAGCCAGCCTCCCTAAAGGGCCCGGCCCACGGAGGACTGTGCAGCCGACCCCCTTTTTCTAATTTCCTACCCTTGTTCATGCCTCTTAGGGCTGACCTGGCTCAGAGCTGCTCTGCGGTCACATCAGACTGGCCCTGCTGCCCAGTCCTGGGGCCCAATGAGTTGCTCACCCTTCCAGTTTGACATCAACATCTCCGAGCCATCCTGGTCACCCCATTAAACATTGTGACTCTCGCCCATTCTTCCCTGTCCCTCATCTGCACTGCACTTGCTGCCTCCCTGCCAGGCCTTTGTGTCCTAAAGGCACCTGGTATTTTCTGGAGGCAGCTTTGGAGCATCTGCCAGAGACGGGGCCTAGCAGGGTTGAACTCTGAGCGGCAGCAGCAGCAGCAGCAACAGCAACCAAGTTTACATTTTAATTGTAGCTTCAAGCAATGTACTTCTCACACACAGAGTTGGTCCCTTGGATCAAACTGCAGTGTTTCGCACTGTGGGAAAGTTTCTTGGCCCTTGTGATATCGTGGTGTGTTGTTCTCTATGATCTTCACGACCAGGGGTTTTCCGCTAAGAATTTATATGATTAAGATAAAGAGTGTTCACGATAAGAGAGCTCAGATAAAACACTGATTTGGGGACTATTCCCCTTTAAAAGATTCTTAATTCATAAATGTACAATGGGCAGACTCTTGAATAGTTGATACTGTTAATAAGTTTCTAATTCTAAGTTTTACTTTCCCAACTACTCCAGCTGTACATGGTAGTAACTTTGAGTAGAGATGGAAGCAACAGGGAAAATTGTCCAGAACTAAAAGCAGGTGACACGTGTTTGTGTCCTCGCCCTTTTTTCTGGCTGGGACTCCACTTTCAGTGGTAGGCAGGAGTTCGGGGTGCACTTGATTGGCAAAGGGTGAGCAGGAAATGCTCCCACTGTGGAATCAAGCACTAATGAATGCCATTTGTGAGTGAGTGCTTTTAGCATCTTGCTTTACATGGATGTAAAAAACAACAGCAAGCAAAGTATATGAGCACGCTGCCTCTTTTTCAAAAGAGCTGTTGTGTTGGAAAGGAGCCCTGGTGGCGTAGTGAGGTACACATCAGCCTGCTAACCACAAGGCCGGCAGTTCGAAACCTCAAGCTGGCCGCTCCACGGGAGAAAGATGAGGCCTTCTACTCCCGTAAAGACCCCCCAGTCTCAGAAACCCACCAGGGCAGTTCTGCTCAGCCCTTTCGGGTCCCCACGAGTCAGAATTGATGTGGTGTCAGTTTTTTTGAGCTCATGTTTAAAAGCCATCTTTCCTTCCCACCCCAGTCCTGTTCCCACCCTGATCTTGGCCTTGCACCTTCCCTAAAATACTTATGTGTGGAATATCTTGGTCCAGGGTAGTTTTTTCTACCTGTTATCACAGAGAATACATAGTATCACTTTGTTTTTACTTTGTCTAAATGGCATTGTGCTGTAAACCTCATTCTATAATTTTTTGTAACTCATCAAGTTCATAACGTATTGATCTAGTTCGTTCACTTTGGCTAGATAGGACTGCCAATATATGGACTCTCCCCAGCTTATCGATTTGGGCTGTTCTAAACAATGCTGCAATGAAGAGACATCTTCATGAGTCTTCATGGACTCGCTTGTTTTTCTGGAGACGTGAGGAACTTTTTACCAGATCTTTTCTCCTCTTAACGTTAAGACGAAACATGTCCATTGGCTCAGTTTCCACTGCTTTTTCATAGCAAACCTCTGGATTCTAGACTTTGGCCGTCTTTAGTTTTCTTAATGAAAAATTAAGAAGTAGTAATAGTCCAAAAGGCGTCTCAGTAGCAGGGCAACCTCAACATTACATGGATCCTCTTGATGGTAGTAGATGAGCATGAAGCTGTTTAAAAAGACTGATTGAAGAGCAAGAATTAGACAGGATCAGTGCTTGTCTGGAGCAGAGGTAGAGTGGGATGTACTTGAGTTTCTATGTTCTTTTGCCCATTTTCTAATTGAGAGGGGTTTCTTCGCTTTTGGGGAGTCTCCCCCTGTCCCAACCCATCCTGGAGAACCCTCCTTCAGAGCCACATCCTCTGTGCCTTCCCTGACTCCCCGCCCTTGCTTGAGTTGCCCTGCCAGTTACACCAACCATCTGGGCTCCTTGACCCTTCGTGTCTCTTGTCCTTCTGCAGAGCCTCTTATGTAATCTTTGTACCCTGAGCAGGCAGGCACAGTGTGGGTGTTGACCCAAGAAGCTTTCTAGTGAATGAAAGAGAACTTGTGCTGAGGGACCGGAGGGAGCCGGGATGTGGCAGAGTTGGGATGTAGTGATGGTGATGATCAGGTTATCGAAGACACAGACTAAGGAAGTCTCAAAGGGAAACGGGGTGACAGAGTTGTGACGGTCAGCGGTGACTGGGAATCTGCTTTAGAATATTGCTGGTTTACTTACAGACTGACTAAACCATGGATTTTAAGCTAGAAAATGCGTTCGTTTCTCCTTGGAATGCGAACACCAGTGTATTTATGAGCTGATCTTGCTTTTCTAGGAATGCGTTAAAGAAAAAGACCGGACAAAAACATTTTAATTTTTTTAGTTTATTTTTTTACTCATTTCTTGGCGCAATTTTAGTCAAAAGTAGCTTTCCTGGAATGAGGAGGCCAGAGTCAAAGAACTATTCTGGTCACGGTTCTTATGAAATCCCTTGTGGTTTGGAAGAGGTAGTCCTTTAGCGTTTGAACAACTTTCATCCGCGTTCCCACACGACGTATTGTCAGCATGATGCCAGTCACCACTTCAGAAGGAGGAGCAGTTCTCGTGCCGAACGCCCACTCGGGAGACTGGACAATGAAGCTGGGGAGGTGCAGTCAGAGCGAGGGTCCTTACGCTTTACCATGATGCCAGTTCTAAGTCCGTCGTGATATGAAGCCTCTCTTCCAGGTACATTTGTAGCTCAGAGGCAGACTTGTTCTGTTCTGTCACTGTTTGTAGAGGAAGCACAGCTGCTCCCAGAGTCGGCTCCTCTGGTTTCTAGAATGCCTGGTAGGTCTGAAGTCCCTGGAGCTGTCGGAGGATGTAAGCTCACCTGTATCTAGAGATTTGAGGGGAGGGATGGTCAGTGTGTGGGTGTGGTCGGTCATTTTTGTGCAATGCTGAAATTATATGCTGGAGCTGAAGTTCCATTGTTCTCTGCCTACTTTTTGCTGCTAATGAACATCTCTTTTTACAGGATTCATGAATAAAATTTTCCATCCCAACATTGATGAAGCGTAAGTAACTGTTTAAAATGTTTACATCTTAGCAGCAACTTCTCTGTGTTATTAAAAACCGAAAAACCAAATCTCAACCTTTTTTTCAAACCTTTTTGGATTTCTTTGAGGACTAAAAGACAGTACAGATAGTGACCTAGAGATGGAGGCTCTCCACTAGTCAGTTTAGATTCGCAGCTACTGGGGTTGCCCTCCACCGGAGAAGCACGCGGAGACCCGCAATCTATGCCCTTGTTTCTCAGCTCTCCGGAGTACGGCAGACATGAAGGACCGTCGTCATCATTCATGAATCTAATCGTTTTCATTAGTGTTTAAAAATGTGACCCTAACGCATCCAGTTTTCTGTTTCATTTGGACTAGAGGGGTTTTTTGGTCACAAAACTAAATTTTATGGTTAAATACACATGCACGTGCATGCACACACAGGTTTTCTGAGTTCTGTGTGAGTGGCTTACAAACATCCATCATGTCCCGTTGCCCTCTCATACTGTAATGGCCATTTCCTAACAATGAGATTGTTCCCTTATGCAGTCACAGTACATTTGTCAGATTGGAGAATTTAATATTAGAGCAGTATAATTTAATATTAGAGCATCGTAACATTTTTGCCCTTTTAGTATACTACCCAGCCCAGAATTACGTACTGCATGTGATTGTCCTCTATGAAATTGATGTTTTCATGGATGCAGAGACAGTTCTTTTATAGGCTGCTCCCTCCTTGAGGGTGTGGCTGGTGTCTCCTGTGATTAGATTCAGGGACAGAAACCCCCGGCAGTGAGATGATGCCTGCCACCCGTTGCCTGACTTCATCTTGATCATCCCCCTGCTTAGGGGGTTTTCTGGCTTCTCTATTTGTAGTTACTGTTTTCCCCCCTTTTTTACTGTAAGAAGACACTTGAGACGTTGTAAATATCATCTTCCTCCTCATGCTGTCCCCAAATTGGAACTCTTTTCCTCAATCACTTAGAAAAATGATTTAATAATAATTGATCAGTAAAATTAGTTGTCAGTTACATGTAACCATCTTTCTAATTTTTTTTAAATGCCATTCTCTCCATCTGTTTCAGGTCAGGAACTGTGTGTCTAGATGTAATTAATCAAACTTGGACAGCTCTCTATGGTGAGTTTGGCCAGGGACTGTTTCTGGGGGATTCTGAGGCACTGCCTGAAAGACTTGTCACTGGGCTCTTGCTCCTCGGTTTCAGAGTCTGCACTGTGGGGAGTGGGAAGGGACTTTGGAGGGCGTTAAAGAGAATGCTTGGTCTCTTAAGTACGAGCAGCAGCTTAGCAGTGCAAGTTCAAAATCACTTTGTGAGATTCTGAACTTCAAGTACAGTGATAATACTTACGTGCACACACGCAAGCCTCTGCAAACATTTCATATATGTGTATGTTCGGCAGCACATTGTACACATTATCTATATGGAATAGCTCTTGGTTTTGGAAAACCCTTGAAGATTGGCCCTCTGAAATGAGATGAATGTACTCAGAAGCCTGGGGAAATCATCTCTTTGAAGGCCAGAGCTTCCTCATGAAGCAGCCAAACTCAACCCAAACTCACTGCGGGCGGGTCAATGTTGACTCATAGTGACTCGACAGGACAGGGCAAGACTGCCCCTGTGCGTTTTCAAAGCCACCTCTTTCTCCCGCTAAGTGACTGGTGGTTTTGAACTGCCGACCTTGTGGTTAGCAGCCCAGTGTGTAACCCACCATGTCACCAGAGCTCCTCCTGAAGCACAGTAAGGAGTAATCCAGCCGTCCCCTCAGTGCTGAAATTGGCATCTTAGCCTGCAGAGTGGGTCAACAAACGACTTACCAACTCGGCCAAACTCTGTGCTGACTACTGAGAGGGAACTGCTTAAACTACCAGCTTCAGCTACTTTAAAGTTAATTGGGGATCAAGACCTAAGTCTTAACACCCCACCCACCCACACACGTAGTTTTCCCTCAGCCCCTTGAAGCCTTACAGAGACCCCTCTGTCGTATTACTCTCAGCCAGCCTGCTTTTCCTTCTCTTTCTGCTAGTTGTCTTTGTGCTTCTAGATTCTACCTGCCTCACGGGCTGCCAGGGACCCTGTCTGTAAGCCCAAGGGTCCCCAGCCCCGTGTCACACCAGTATGAGCGTGGGAAGGTGCAGTTCAGGTCACCACTAGTGCGAATAAGGGTGAAGAGGGGAATTGTTTTAGACTGGGCTTACCCAGGGGGTAGCTTTCTGTTGTGCAACAGCTGTCAGGCCTTGTCATGGCCTAAGGTAGGTAAGACATCCTTTTCCAGCCACAGCCTGCCCATCGTCTTTGCCCGGCACCCAAGGTTAGCTGGTCATAATTCCTGAGGAAGGTTGGTCACCAGCAACACATGGTTCAACAGCTGGGGTTTATCCTCATTCTGCCTGGAAGAATTACTTCCTCTCCCTGGAATCCTCTCTCCCTGTTTTGTGTCTGGCGGGCACCTTTTTGGCTGGCCCCAAATATCCCTTCCTCAGGGAAAGCTGCTGCCTTGTCACGCTACCAGAAGTAACACCTCTGCCTTTGTAGTGCAGCACCCTGCCTGAAGTCAATCTGCAAACTTGTTTAGAATGGAAGCTTCCCGGGGGCAGGGATGTTGTCCTATATTTGTCCATACACAGCTGTATGCCTGCACATGCATACACACACACACACACAAACATTCCAGTTACATACGTACAGCAAGGGTGCAGGTGTTTGTTGAATTAGTGAATGAGTTGATCATGCCCAATTCTGTTTGGCATGGTTCTTTTAGAGAAAGGCGGCTTAAAAGAAGATGTGGCTATAGGAGAAAACATGTACTCTCGGGTTGATTAAGTGGATTTCTTTTCAATGGTTTGGTAAAACTGCCTCATGGCAGGCTGCCTGGAATGTCTGACGTAATGATGTATTTTCCTAAAAACTACATTCACGTTTTAGAAATGTACATATCAAAGTATTACAGGCTGGTTCCAATTACCATGCAGTAAGCTGGACTTTATCATTTTTACCTAATGCCTTTACCATCAACGAGAAAAGATTTGTGGAAGAAGTTTGCTACTTCTCATGTATCGGGACAGATTTTTAAATTAAATAACAGCTTTATGGTGTTACCATTCACATACCATATAATTTACCCACTTAAACTATACAATTCGTGGTTCTTAATATATTCACAGACATGTACAAACCGGCACCACAGTCAAATTTTCATCAACTCATAAAGCCCATACACTGCATCTGTCAGCACCCACCCACCACCCACCACCCTCGGCCTCAGCCTAGGCAGCCACTAATCTGCAATCTCCTTCCTCTGAGTATGTGTGTATTCCGGACGTTCCTTATAAATGGAGTCATAGAATACGTTCTATGGGTTCTTTCATTTAACATAATTCTTTCTCAAGATTCATCCATGCTATCGCATGTATCAGTATTTTATTACCAAATAACATCCCCTTAATAGAAGGGGGTACCCCCCGCCAAAAAAAAAGGGCGGGGACTTCGCTGTGCGGAGCTTTTGTAGCAGGCTCCCCCGCAGGTAAGCATTGAGCAACTTGCCCTGAATTAGTGCACCCAGTGGCATCTCCTGGGAAGGTTTTCTCTGGTCACAGTGAATTTCTCGTAGAAGCAGTTTCCCTCAAACCTCTTTTTTTGTGATGGCCGATTTAAGAGAACAGTGTGCGGCTGTCAAATTTTGTTTCCTGCTTGGGAATAATGCCGCAGAAACTGTTATGATGTTGAACACAGCTTACAAGGACAGTGCTATGGGGAAAACTCAAATGTACGAGTGGTTTTCTCATTTCAAAAAAGGTGAAATGTCTTTAACGGACAACAATGTTGACTTGTAGTGCATTTGGAGTTCATTCCACCAGGTCAGACTGTTAATCAAGCTTTCTATTTAGACGTTCTGAAAAGATTGTGTAACGGTGTGCGACATAAAGGCCTGATTTTTGTGGCACATGGGGACTGGTTTTGCCACCACAACAATGCACTTGCTCGCGCAGCCATCTCAGTGCGCATGTTTTTGGCAAAACTCAGTGTCTCTTGCCCCACGCACCTGACGCCCCTGACCTCGCTCCATGCAACTTCTTTTTGTTCCCGAGAATGAAGAAGCACATGAAGGGACAGCGCTTTGATGATTTAGAATAGGTAAAGAAAAATATGAGCGAGGTGCTGTCAGCCATTCAAACAGATGAGCTTGAAAAATGTTCCCAGGAATGGAATTGCAGATTTGACAAATTTATTATGTATAATGGAGAGTACTTTGAAGGTGCTAAGGTTGTTTTGTAAAACAATTTAAATACATAGCTTTGAATAAAAGCTTTTGGGGTGGGGGGGCTACCCCCTCGTATGTGGATATATCATTTGTTTATCGGTTGACGCATGGCAGGAATGTTTCTACCTTCTGGCTCTTTGGAATACTGCTGCTCTAAATATTCACATACAGGATTTGGGGGGGACATGTCTTCATGTCACCTTGCACACGCATGAGTTATTGTCTCCCCTAGTGTTCATGCATGGAAACCTAATGTGACAAGTAAGTACAGGAAATCAACAAGGAATGTTCCGGGGGTGGGGGGGTGGGGGGGCTCGTCCAAAGGAAGGGTGCTGGCCACCGGAGGGTTGTTCTGCTCTTCTGTTCAAAATCCAAACCCTCTACAGCCTCCGGCATGGAGCGCTCTTCATGCTTGGTGAATTCAGAGTCCCTGCATTTCCTGCAGTGACTCTTCAGAGACTTGAGTATGTAACTGAATAAGTAATCACAGAAAACTGCTTCACCTGGCCATCAGAACTTGTTTCCGCATCTCCCCCGGATGTTCTGGAAAAGAGCATTTTTAATAATTTTAAGTTGTTTCACTACGGGGTAGGTACCATACAATTGGGATTTGTAGTTTTATAGAATGCCAACTCCCAGTTGAAATTTCAGGTTTACATTTAGCCAAGCCTGGTGTTGCTTCAAATTGATGTTCTCAGCGGTGTAGTCATCCGCCATCCTCTCTGACCCCTAGGAAAGAGGAGGACTTGTCCGCCGCTCCTTCTGTGCTTTGGCCTCACCCTGCTTCCCTGTGCCAGGTGCTCACACCAATTGGTGTGATTGTCATTTAATCACTCAGGCATTGCCACTTGAGGTGATTTTACCCATGCAGAAAGGCTGCTCCTGGTGGGTAATGTGAATTTTGTGAAGACGATGGCTTCCTGTGTGATAGCATCTCTACCTTTCTCTAAATGTATATAATTCGCCTTTATTATATAAAATAGGATTTTTTAGTACAAAATCAAAGTCTTTATTATATAAAATGTAAGATACATATGTACATACCTTCCGGTTTTCCCAGATAGCAACCATAAAAGCACCTGAAAACTTATAATGCAGCAGGCCTGCAGCAGGGGTTTCGTTTCAAAACGGCTCATTCTAAGGGCTGACGGGCGGGCGATGACAGGTTCGTGAATCCACAGGTTGCAGGTAGCAGCTCTACCTTTAGTCCAGTCCGTCTTGTCCACTGTGGACTAGGGCTCAGGCCTCATCCCTGCAGTACAGCTCTCCTCTCCCAGCTGCTCCGGGGCCCATGCATACACGGCCCCCACAAAGTGGATCTGACGCCAGCTTTCTCCCTTTCTTGGCTGGCTTGGTGGATTAAGATGTAGACAAGTGAAGTGGGAGGCTTGCTTTTCTTATCAAATTAGGCAGCTTAACAGTTCTCACCTTAGGGCTGTGAGCTAATGGCCTAGATCCGCCTACCTGCACGTTGCTGGTGCGAAAAGTCAGCATTTGGGGGATCACTTGCCTCTAGCATCTTGTAGTGAGATTCGTCTCTTCTGTTTTGGATCTGTCATCCAAGGGTCCAGTCCCCGGAGAAGGATGCATGTCATGCTTAAAGTTGCAGGTCAGTGGAAAAAGGGGAAGACCTTCATGGAGACGGACTGACACGCGACTGCGTGGAGAGGCTCACGCAGAGCAAGTTTGGAGGGCGGAGTTGGACCCAGGCCGTGTTTCATTCTGCTGGGCACGGGAACTGTGAGTCACAACCAGCCCAGCAGCAGCATCATCTGGGCAATCAGTTACAGACAGCAGACATTGACTACAACCAAAAAGAATGTTACAGGCCCTATGAAATTTTTTAAACGCACAGTTTTATAGTACTAGGCCGTGCCATAATAAGGTTAAGCTCCTCTGGTAGAAATAGGGGATCTCTGGTGGTGGCGTGGTTACACGATGGGTGGACTCCTTAACCATAAGGTCAGCGGTGTGAAACCACCAGCCACTCTGCGTGAGAAAGAGGCGGCTCTGGACTGGTGTAGAGAGTCACCATCTCAGAAACCCACAGGGGCAGCTCTAGTCTCTTAGGGTCACTGTGAGTAGTGAGCTTTGAGGTTTGGGTGTTAGAAGTAGTTATCCCATTCTCTTTTGCAGCCAGGTAGCCTGTGAATCTTTCCAAACGATTCAAATTTTGGCCAAAGATAATTTATCTGACAACCGTGGTTTGTTTTGGGTGAGGATAGCTGTATTTCTCTGCATTTTAGCATCATTCTAAACAAGTGCATGTATCTGTCTGCATAAGTGATTGAAATTGTTCCGACGGGCTTGAAGACGTGGTGTTTATCATCCATGTGGGAAGCACAGACTTCCACCGACTTTGTCAATTCTGTCTAGTAATTAAACACAATAGTTTTAGTATGAGCCGCAAGAAGACCTAACTATCGGTCAATACCTATTAACTACCCTCACTTCTGGAATTTAATGACTAGTCACATTGCCATGACTTAGCCTGCAATCTCAACCCCTTTGGGGGGCGGAACAACCCTTTCACAGGGGTCGCCCGATTCAGAACAGTAGCAAAATGACAGTGATGAAGTAGCAACGAATATAATGTTATGGTTGGGAGGTCACCACCACATGAGGAACTGTATGAAAGGGTCACGGCGTGAAGAAGGTAAGCAGGGTCCAGCCAGGTTTGAACTTGGACGGATGGCCTTCTAGAGGACACCTTGGTGGAAAGCATTTGGAGGCGTGTTTTTAATGAAGAGGCTGCTTCCTTGTGATGTGTGAGGTAGCACATGTTACCTTCTGCAGGTGGCCCATCTGAGGACCTTGCAGGGAGGGCAGGTGCTGCCGGCCTGCAGTGGCTGCGTGTGACCGTGTTCTCTCACTGCGCGCACCTCGGGTTGATGGCCTAGTGATCTGGCACTGGCTTGGTAGGCAGAAGGAAGATATTTGGAATTTCTCCAGGGTGGAGCAGCACCCCCCCCACCCCACCCCCCCTGCGCCTTGATGTTGCCCTGATCTTTGCTTGGAATGCTGTTGCTAAGCCAGTGGAGTGTATCTGTCACGTGCCTTGCCCAAATTCTTAGTGCTTGACTGCTGATTCTTAATAATTTCCGCTACCTGCAAGCGTGTTGTTTTCCCTGTGTGTGCGAGTGTATGCGTACATGTGCCATCAGACTGTCTCCGGTGGGACCCCATTCTCTTAACAGAGCCCCATGGGCACACCCGAGAATATATGCAAATTAGATGAGTTCAGGCCTTTGGTTTATTTTAATCACACATAAAATCCTCTGAATCGGGTCGCTGCGTACTTTATCCGTGGCAGATTGGCGATGGCATATTTCATTGACCGCGTGTGAGGGTTTGGTGAGCTGCCACAGTGTGGCAAACCGGCTGTGGGCCATGGGACCCTAGGAAGTCTCAGGGCAGGCTCTTCTTCACGCAGTGGTTTTAGAGACTGCCAGTCTTGAATCTCAAGGCCATGTCTTATTTCAAGTCCTCTGCCTGCCTGAAGCTGCTTCAGCTGATTGGCTTTACTGGTGTTTTTCTTAAACGGGGTTTAGGGGTTTTCTCCCAGCACAGCTGCTTTGATTATAGGCAATGTTTGCTCTCCAGTTGAGATGTTTGCTTTCTGGGGTTTTGTTTGTTTTGGGGTTTTTTTACTCATTTTGGGGGTTTGGTTTTTGATAGTTTTATTTTAATGGTTACAGCAGGCAAACAGAAGGAAATGAAAAGCCATAACCATCTCAGACCCATCAATATTACAGCTTCACAAGAACTTATAAAAGGTGAAAATGAAAAGATCTATTTTAAGTAACCAGAAGAGACCTGTAACTTTTATTTATTTCCTCTTTTTCAATCTTAACAACAAATTGGCTACATGGGTTTTTTGTATACATAGTGGTTACTACCAAAAAATGAATGAAAGGAAATTTTAGGGTTGGCCTTATTTTGAACACGTTCTAAATTGGTGGCTCAGGTAGTAATCCATGACAAATTCAGTGTAATTTCTTTCTTTTTTTTAATTGAGTAAAGAATGATTTTTGATTTTTTCATTTGTTTTTGCAGATTATTTTTTTAATCCTTTTATTAGGGGCTCATACAACTCTTATCACAATCCATACATACATCAATTGTGTAAAGCACATTTGTACATTCATTGCCCTCATCATTCTCAAA
>NW_022103920.1:15646443-15667709 GCF_000313985.2 Echinops telfairi
CAAAGTCCATCTTCAGTATTCCCTGGGGACCTCGCTGCTCCATTCCCTTGCTGTTCTGTTGCACCACCTTAGTGTTTTGCCTCAGTGTGGCAGGATCAGATCAGGTGCAATTCCCACACTGTGTCTCTGGTGTTGTCCCCTATAGGGCTATGGGTCAGTGAGGGGCGTCATGTCTCATAGTGGGGCCGGCCATGTGGTCCTCTCTGTGGATTGGCTGCTCTAATTGGGATCATTGTCCTCAAGGCCAGGTGGGCCAGGATGTGCTCCACTCTCTCCTCCTCTCCCGGAGCTGCAGATTCAATGCCGTCCTTTGAAATAAATGCTTTGGGGGGAGGGTATAATTTCTTATAACATGAGCACACGCCAGCCAGTGGGCTATTGAAAGGGTACCTGTGCTTTTTCTCTGGTCATTAAGGAGCTACGATAACATGGGGAGAGGGGAGATGTTGGGAAGCCGCAGTGACTGGGAGTTGGCACGTGTAGGGAGAGAGGAGACCCAGCAAGCAAAAGCTGGTCCTTGATCAGTCTGGTCTGCCTCTGGTGGTGGGACAAATGCCTAGACAGACATAAGGAAATGAGCTGAGCGGAGAGGAGGGTGTGAAATCTCTTCCTGAAGCACATGGACCTCCTGGTTACGAAATACGTCATCTGCTCTACTGCTCCAGCCCGGAACATGTAGGCACATTACTTAAAAGTAGTGAGATCTGTTTTGTAAAGGGTTTTGATTGTGTCATTTTCCTAGGGACACTCAGGCTGCTAATCCTTTTGAGCAGTATCTGTCATAGCAGCAGAGGAACCCTGGTGGCATGGTAGTTAGGAGTCGGGCTGCTACTGCAAGGTCAGCAGTTTGAAACCACCAGCCGCTCCGGAAGAGAAAAACAGGGCTTTGTACTCACATGAAGAACTACAGTCTTGTCATGTCGCTGTGAGTTTGATTTTGGTTTGGTAGTAAGCGCATACGCCCCATTCACCGTAACTGGTGTTTGAGACCAGCCACGTGTTACTAACTGGTTGGGCACCCATGCCTGAGATAGTGGGCAGGTCAGCCCCACAAACACCCAAACTCAATCTGCCGCACACCTTCCTGCAGTTTTGCACTTGGAGGAGGGTGGGAGAGGTCATTCTCTCTGATCCAGGCCTCCCTGAACCTAGCAGGAGCCTGTGGGAGGAGCTGACCCCATCACAAAGGTGGAGATGGCCCTTTTCTCCAACATAGTGGTGACACTGAAATTTGAAGCCCAGGTGCAGGCTGCTTCACCCCTCCCTGTGCCTCAGTTGCCTCCTGTACAATGCAGCTGTGCCTGGGGTCTTGCTCTGTTGGAAGCCAGTGTGTCTGGAGAGAGGACTTCAGAGAGCCTGGTTTGTAGGTGGGCACCCTGCAGCCAAAGTGGCTGCTGCCCTTACCGTTCACGTTACCTTTCTTCTTTCCGTTGCGAGTATATACCCAGTGGAATGTGTGCCAAGCCAGCAACCTCTGTTGGTGGTGCAGTGGTGTGGATTACCTCCCTCGAGCCCAACAACCATGCTCTCCCTCCTTTTCCGAAACTGGCCCTCCTCCCTCCCTAGCATAGACCAGCTTCCCACTAAGGTTCCTATCTAGTCTTTCCACTGGCTGTCTTGTCAGCGTGGTCCCTTCGAGATAGATAGTTCGTACGAGCACAGTGCTCAAGGCAGACGTTACCTGTGAATTAAGCTAGCCTGCTGTTTGGTGTACAGAACACTTGGGATATTTTTCATATAAGGTTTAAAGACTATTTCAAAGTGATAGTTGGTCTAGCCTCTGTACTCCAAAAAGATGAGATTCTGAAAATTTGAGGACTTCTGTTCTGCGTATTACCCCCCTCCTCCCTTTTTTCCCCAGTCCCCTTTTTCATGAGGCTTTTTCTGTTGAAACTTTATCAAAATACTTAGTGGTGGTCGCCAGGCACCATCCAGGCTGTCCACGCCAGAGGAGCAGCTGTTCCTGGAGACAGTCGGCCACAAACGGCCCTGTCTCCCTCCTCGTCAGGACTCTCCTCCCTCTATTGCTCCCAGTCAAACTAGCAGACCGGACAGAAGCACTACTGGGTCAACTAGGTGGTAGGTATCAGGAAGCCATGACCCTGGCCCTCCAAACTAAGAAACGAAAGCCTTAGAGGAGGTGTATGGTTATCCATTTTTCTTTTCCCCTCTTTTTCAAATGATCATAAATGAGTTTATCACAACTGTTGCCAATTCCATCTCTCACAGATGTGTGACTTATTGGTAACCCTGCCCTTAACCTCTGTAATGGTTTCCTGAGAAACTCAGTACTCCATAAACAGTGACTGCCCCCTTCCTCCTCTTTCTCCCATTCCTGGTACCACTAAGAGGCTTTGGTTTCTGCATGCTTGCCAACTCTCGCCTTGTCTTTTTCTAGAAATGAAGTCTTACAACAATGTGTTACTGTTACTAAGACTTCCCTGCTCAGATACACACACTCCTGACACTGAAGTTAATGAGTGCTCTCCCCAAAAGAGGATAGAGGAAAAGAAAAATTAAACTTCCAATTTTCTTGTTTGACTAGGTATTTCATATGTAAACAAAAGTAGAAAAGAGATGGGGAAGTGTTGTCTTATTATTTTTCATTTAAAGAGAACATGTTAAATCGTAAAAGAGACAAAGACAGACGTGCCACCGGATGAAGGAGGTTGAACCAACATGAGGTTGAACCGGCGTCCCTGGGTTCGTTGAGGGGCACGGGTTGCCAAGGAGACGGTCTCAAAAGCATGATTGGTGGCAGATCAGGACCTTACAGGAGCAGGGGCGGACCGTAACTGGGACACGTGCTCTGTTAGATAGAAAAGAAAGGCTTACAAGATTGGCCCTGGGCCTTCCCACCTTGGTTTTTTTTTTTCCAATTAAAAGTAAATGTTGAGCCCCCAATAAACTGATTTATAAATCTTAACTGTATATTTTTGTGGTAAATATTTAGGTCGCAAGACATTTGCTACTTCAACATGCTTCACATGAGTACACTTATTGTGTCGTCCAACCACCCTCTTCTCCGGCCCCCGGGTTTGCCATCACCCTGACCAGTTAGAGATGTAGTCTGTTGCTGCTCACAGGAGCCCTGTGTTCACCCACGTGAGCCGCTTGCCTTGCCTTGAGACGTCCTTACAGCTGTAGCTTGAGCCCATTGCCGCAGCTGCCGCTTTACCCAGCAGGATGTCTTTTCTCAAGGGACTGGCCCCTCCGATGGCCTCCCCAAATGACGTGAGGCCACACCTCAGCATCCTTGCTTCTAAGGAGCATACTGGCGATACTCCGTCCAGGACAGATTTTATCTGTTGTCCTGGTCGGGCAAGGTATTTTCGGTATTCTTCACCGACACCATCCTTCCGAAGCGCCTGTTTTACTCCCATCTCCTTGCTCGTTGGTCAGCTCTCAGTGCGTAGAAGGCAGTTAGGAATAGCATGGCTTACTTAGATCACGCACCTTGCTCCTCTGTAACACGTGGAGGTCTTTCGCAGAGCTGCCCACCATTGGTCCCCTTGTGAGGATTTTTGTTTCTTCACATTGAAGAGGGGGGGTCCCTGATGAAGGCTGTAGTCTTTCCCTCCCCTTCACTTGATGCAGCTGATAAAGCAGGAGGTGTCTTGTGAACGAGCGTCCTCTGGTCCTAATGCTCCACGTCTTTGTCCGGTGGTCCAGCTTCTCGTGTTATCTGTTGGGCACACAGGTTGAGTCAGCATATGGATACAGCCTGATTTCTTGGCTTAAAGCAGAAAGATGTCTCCTTGCATTTGACTGGGTGCCCCTAACAGACTGGCTAACAGTGAGATGAACGGGGACTCGAGAACACTTTTCCTGAGGAACCTGTACCCCGGCCAAGAGGAGACAGAATGGCGCAGAGTGGTCCAGGGTTCACCGTGCAGCCGTCGGTAGCCGTGAGGATTGTGAGGTCCTGGGGCAGTGAAGCTCTAGCACTGGGAGCCTCTTCACAGTGGCAGTTGTGAAAACTTGCTGTGCCCTGCCCACTCCCGACTTCCTCCTTGGGACGTGGAGCGCTGGTGCGGTTGGGGCACACGTTTCAATTAAACGGGGAGATGGATGGATTACGTAGCATGAGTAGCAGGTGCTTCTTTCTCCGGCTCTTAAACTTAGAGTTGTAACCATCTAGAAGCTCATATTGAGAGGAGTATGTGGTCGGTCACATGGCGTGCAGCAGACTTTTCCCGGGGGTGTGCCCACGGCCCCTGTGAACAGCGGACAGCTGAACTCGTGCACAGGACGCATCTTGGGTGACTTTTTGGGGCCCGTGCTCGTCCCCCCACCCCCGCGTGACCAGTTTCCATTTGTTCTTTCAGATCTTACCAATATCTTCGAGTCCTTCCTTCCCCAGTTGTTGGCCTATCCTAACCCCATAGACCCTCTCAATGGTGACGCCGCAGCCATGTACCTCCACCGACCAGAAGAATACAAACAGAAAATTAAAGGTAAGGAGATGGTGGTGGCACTGGGAATTGGCGACTTTCAGTCTGTTGACTTTGGTCACGACAAAGCCCTTCTTGGGTTCTGAATCATTTGTTTCTGACGTGGTCTGGAGCAGAAGTCACTGGCCCCTGTGACTCAGGGGTCCTGCCAGGGCTCAGAGCGATCTTTACAAAACAGGGGTACAGGCATCACAGCAGGAGAGGATGACGGAGAAGGCACCCCTGTCGGGGAGTAAAGGGATGGACATAATCCCTCCAGGAATCCCAGAGGCTCCCCGCGATCGGGCTGGAGAGTAGAGTAGTCCCCGAAGGGGCCATAGCCTCGACGTTGTTCGTGAAGAGAAGCATCCTGGCCTTCCAGGAGATCAGCTCCATCATGGGCCTGGAAACTTGGGGAAGGGGTGCAGTGTGTGAGAGCTGCCTTGATGGTAGTGGGTCGGGTTTGGGCTTAGGAAGGTGAGGCATCGTTTCCACATCTTCAGAGTCGGGAGCCCTGGGGTTTTTAGTAGGGCAAGTATTTCCCAGACAGTCTCTGTAGGAGCAGACAGCCTCACCTCTGTCCCTCAGAGTGGCTGCTGGGTTTGAACGCTGACCACGCCATAGGCAGCCCAGTGTTTAGCCCCCAGAGTCCCTTCCCCAGTGGTTAGCTCCTCTGCCCCGCTGCACAGCAGTCTAGAGGCTCTGGGTTTGTAGAGAAACAAATTCACACACACTCGTGTATAAGAAAGAGCAGTTGAATACTGACAAAACATCCTAGCTCAGTCCAGATCAAGTCCATAAGTCCGCTATGAGCCCATATGTCCGATGCCAGTCTATAAAGCCCTCTTCAGACTCACGAAACACATGCAATGATGCCGAATGCAGCAGGATCACAGGCCAATGTGTGGGAAGTCTTGTGGATCCAGTGGCGGTGTAAGCATCTCAGTGCTGGGAGGGGTCTCCATGTGGCTCCTCCAGTTCCCAGGGCATGGGGTCTATCAGCCTAGTGCCATGTGTCTTGTCAGTAGAGTGCCACTCAGGGAGTGAGCAGAGAGACAGTGTCTCCCGCCTTCAAGGAGGAAATACAGGAGTTCCCAGAATCTTCAGGAGAAGGCTATGCCCACACAGAGGGCTCATTGACTATATCCTGATTGACAGGATAGACTCCATCCCTGCACTCTGAATCCTCAAATTAACACCAGATTGTGTAAGTACCACAGGGGTCACAGTAGAAACCGCTTACCAGGCTGCATCTGCCTCCTCAAACATGCAGATGTCGCCATGCACACAGGAGTGTCTGGAGCGGTGTGGCCTCAGCATTTTCCCTCTTGTTGCTTTCTCCTTTTCCCGGCTCTCTCATATGAAGCTTTTGATGAAGTAAAGTAGAAGCGCATCTAGTCTAATTAATTAAGGTTCGAGTGCTTTGCAAATTAATAATTTGTGTAGCAAGATATTTACGTAGCACTTGTGTGCGTGCGCGCGCGCGCACACACACACACACACTTTAAGAAGACCATGTACTCCACTTCAAGCACATCCTAAGTTTCTCACATGAAGATCCCTTAGCCGAAGGGGCCTGACCGAGTTAGCTCAGGTGGGCTGCTCCAGTTTGGGGAATGGCAGCCCAAGGTGGTCTTCCTTAGGAACTTGAGAGAATCATCTTCATCCCAGTCCTGGGCTCCCCCGACTTCCTGCCTCCTTTTATGTAAGCTTGGGGTTTCCTCCTTGCCCATCTTCCGTTTGTTCTCGTGGCCTTTCCTGGACTCCTCCACCAGCCAGAGCCGCCATCCGAGGTCACCACCCTCCTCCTGCTGTCAGTCTCCTGCCGGCACCATACCTCTGGCTCCTCGACCTCAGCTCCTCAAGGCTCCTGAGTCTCTCACCCCACTTCTTCAAAACCCCATGGGACCCTCCCAAGACCCTTCCCCCTGGGCCTCTCTAAGGCTGTGTGGTTTGTTGTTTTTTTCCACCGTCCTCTCCATAAACATTTCTTTCTCTGCCTCCGTTATGCCTCCTGGCTCCCACCCACTCAACTCACCTCTCCCAGCTGACCTCTAGGTCAGTCTTTGCAAGGGGATGATTTCCAAGGGCCTGTGCCTAGCCAGGGGCCAAGTAGAGGGTCTGGAGTATTGAGTAGAGTCACAACAAGGTTGATGGTTCAAGCCTACCAGCTACTCTTTAGGAGAAAGATGAGGCTGGCTGTTCCTATAAAGATTCATGGTCTTAGAAACTGTGAGAGTCTCCAAGTCAGACTTGACTCCGTGGCAGTGGGTGGGGGGTGGGCTTGCCCATGGCATTCCCCCAGCATGGCCAGTCACCACCACTCAGGTGCCCTGCCTGCGTACAGTGCCTGCTTCAGTTGTGCAGGATTTTATCATTGGACACCCATAAAACTGGCCACCCATGGGAGCAGCCTGAGCACCCTGAAAAGAGACACAAGCCACGAGAGACCACTTTCTACTGCGATACACCGTCTTTCACCAGGAAGACATCGTTGTTGGCATTAAAGAACAGAAAAAATAATCCGCATATAAGAGGGCCCACGCGGTTCAAGCCCACATTGTTCAGGGCTCAGCTGTAGTGCATACCGCTAATGCGCAAAAGAACACCGCAAGTATGTTCCACCCTAAGTGCCCTTCAATGTAACCCCACGAGGGCAGCATAAGTTGGGGGACTCCTATATCTTGGTTGGTCCCTTTTCTCCTCTTTCAGGAACCTTACTCATTTCCCAGTATTCTGAAAGGCAGCGTCACTGTAAGCACTTAAGTATTTCCCCTTGAGCATGATCAAGTGGCTGCGTCAAAGAGCAGCAGTCTCTGCAAGGGAGCCACATGGCCGCCGGCACCAGACGCCATTAGTGAGCACTCCTCTCTCTCCACGGTAAATTCCAGTTGAGCTCCTCCCTGGTTCAAGGCTTGTGGAGGCTGATTCTCTGAGTCAAGGTTGAGGATAACGGAGAGGAAAACCCAGAGCCCACAGCTTCCGTTCTCCCTGCAGGGGCCAGCTTTGGCCACACAGTGGTGCCCATCGCGGCTTCCTCCTACTCCACCTTTAGCAATGTGAAACACCCTTCTTAGCTAGAACCCTGCTTTACAGGATTTGCATTTGGCCGGCCCCTCAGCACTTCTCTTCTCTCCCTGTTGCAGGTCCACATGGCAGGAGGAGACACAGAGCAGGGCCGGCACGATTTTGTTCTCACATTCTGGATAGACAGGCTGCAGATAGTCTGGTCTCTGTGCTGTGTGGAGACTTTATTTCAGTGGTTCTCAAACTTGCTAATGCCGTGACCCTTTAATACAGTTCCTCATGTTGTGGTGACCCCCAACCATAAAATTATTTTCGTTGCTACTTCATAACTGTTATTTTGCTACTGTTCAGAATCAGGTGGCTCCTGTGAAAGGGTCGTTTGACACCCCCCCCCCCAAAGGGGTCGTGACCCACAGGTTGAGAACCTCTGGTTTATTTGGAAACAGGTCGCCCTTCAGATTTTCAGGCACGACTTCATTGGTCTACGAAGCTGTTCAGGAACGCTTGGTGCAGCCTGGGTTTGAGTGGCCGGGACCCTCAAGTGAACAGCACCTGGTCAGGGGCTTCCAGTGTCTCCACAGAGCAGCTGGGTCCTGCTCCAACTGAGAGCCTGCTTCTTTCTGCATGCCGAACCTGCTGAGAGCAAACTCTATTTTTACTTTTAAAATGAGATGGGCTGACTATGATTATACAGCTTCAAATCTACGTACAAAGGATGCGATGGGACATTTCTTTATAAGCTGCCATAGAGGCAGGTTAGGTACCCAGTCTGGTTAACGTGGACTGTCTGGACTTCTCATCTCCCTGCTCCAAGAAATGTGGAGAGGTGGTGCCATATTGGGAAGTAAGGAAAGCCCTAGGTGCCCGGCCCTGGCTGGCCAGCAGGTGGACCCTGGAGGAGTGGGCCCACTGCCTGGTGGGCCGCCCTGCCCTTCTGCTGGAGAGGTGGTGAGCAGGGTCTTCAGGCTCCGGGCATTCATTCCTTGTTGCCCCTCTCCACAGTCCTCTCGGACCAAGTCCAGGCCCTCAGTTCCCAAGCCTGGGTGGTTATCCTCCGATTTCAGTGACTACAGAGCTGCCTTCTCTGTCTCACTCCCCTGGCACTTTGGGGGTAGGGGTGCTGAGCCTGCCGGTGTTTGGATCGCTCTGGGCCCTGGCTGCCTCCCTGACCCTGGTGTTCTCTGTCCCCGCCCGTGCAGAGTACATCCAGAAGTACGCGACAGAGGAGGCGCTGAAGGAGCAGGAGGAGGGCACTGGCGACAGCTCGTCGGAGAGCTCGATGTCTGACTTTTCGGAAGACGAGGCCCAGGACATGGAGTTGTAGTAGAAGATGCACCTGCTTTTCAGAAAAGACTATTATTTCCTAACCATGAGAAGCAGACTATAATATTCATATTTAAACAAAGCAATTTTTTTTATTACTAAACAAGGTTTTTATGAATAATAGCATTGATATATATAGATTATATATCACCCTTTAGATCTTGATTTATTGGTCATTTGTCACCCTGAGGTGCATAGCATATTCCCACATTCCATTTTGGTAGCAATATGCAGTTGGAATGCATGCCTTCATACAGCCCTGGCCCAGGCCACCAGGCGCTCCTGCGCCACCACCAGAAACGGCCGCTCTGATAGGTAGGCCTGAGTTGCCACCACCCTTGATTGATGGTTCCAAAGAAAACCAACCAACCCAACCCACCAGCTTATGGACGTGAAGATAGAATAGTGCTTTTTCCAAACAAAGAGGAGCCCACTAGGGAGGGGAAAGGCCGCTGCTGCCACCGCCAGCAGCCCCCGAGAGCCGGCCACGCCAGTGCCTGCGCCCTCCCTCCTGGGAGCCGAGGTGGCCCTTCCTGTGCAGCACCAGTGTGTGCAGCAGGGAGCTCATCGGAGTATTGAAACGTAAAGCCTTTTTTTTCCCTTCTTTTCTTTTGACTCGGATTTTTTAAGTACATTTTATATGTAGACGCCTGCCCTTCAAGCTACTGTGCCCTGCAGCAGCCACACGTTTTGCGTTGGAGAACCTCTTGAGTGTTTTCGGCCCTTTTTCTTGGGGGTAGAGCTTTTTTGGAGAGGACAGGACAGGAGGAGAAAAGTGACCGGGAAGATGCTTCCATCCACCTGAACCACAGATCGCAGCCTCATCCCGTTGGCCGTTGGAGACTGCGCGCTGGGACGAAGAGCTTTCGGTGTGAGGGGCTCGGGGCGGGGCCAGGTGCAAGCCTGCAGCCGGCTTGGTTTGCGACGCCGCCCAGCGCTGTGGCTGTGGGCCCACTTGCCCCCTTTCACGGCTGGTTTCTGTTTCCCCTTCTGCCACTTGCCTGGCAGCAGCCGGGTCACCATCTGCTTGTGGGAGTGGGAAACGGGTACTTTAGACCCAACACACATTTTAAATTGAAAATGAGTAATAATTGGAACAAATAAAGGTTCTTAGACCCAAAGTGACTCTTCGTGGGAAAAACAAACACAGCTTTATTGTGAGTGCGACTGGCGAGGGAGGAGGGACTCCCATCCGATGGGATGCGGCGGCAGAACAGGTTTGAAGGGAAGGAGTTGCTCTCCTGTGTGCACGTCAAGAGGAATCAGACCGCTGGAAATGCCTGCCAAGCACATTGTGTCCTCGGCTAACCCTATGTCTGTGGTTGCCGGCAGAGCCTCTCAGATACGAACTTGGAGGAGAACCGGAAACGTTCCAGACTGTAGCCTTGTACCTCTGCTGCCACAACCAGTAGGACAGAACCAGCCCATCCCCAAAGCGTTTCAAGACCGTTTTGAAGTCCCCACGGGGGACCTGTTTGGTGTGGGTTTTAGTTTAGGAGTGCTGTATTCCCCAAAGTTTGAGTCAATGAGGTTGGAAGATATCCTATTTCTTTTAATTTTTGTTTCTTAAAAAAAGCACAATCAATCTTTTCTTTGAAAATCTATATAAAGTACAACTTGCTTTTAGCATGATTATTTTCCTAAATAAAACATAATAATTTACTTACGTTAATTACGGGCACGAAGCAAAAGGTTTTCTTTAAAAAAAATTTTCTTTTTAAGTGCAGTTCAGTAGGGCTGTGGTTAGTAACTCTAGTCTTTGTGGCCTGTTGGAAGGGTAGTATTAACTATTGGACATGTAATGGTGTACTTTCACTCTTAACCTAGCACGTTGTCTTCTCTGCTTTGGGGTAGGGAGGGTCTGCTGGCACTGTCGAACCTGCTTTCCTGCCCACTAGCAGTGTGCTTGTGTGATAACCTTGACTGTAGGTGCTATTTAGGGTAGGCTTCGAGTACTGGGTGGTGATTACAGTTCAGACAATAAAAAATTGTATTTTTTTAATATTGCATAAGCAATAGTGTTCTAATTACCGGTCCAAAAACCATGCCCAGGGATGAGTGGCTCTTGAGCCGAGGGCAGGGCAGGCATGGGCGAGTGAGCGGCGACACAGCTCTGCCCCACGACATCCACCTGCCGGCCTTGAGCACCCAGCACCAGGTTAGCTAAGGGCGCACAAACCCCAGAAGAGTGGGGTGGGGGAGGAGGGTACAGTGGTTAAAGCAGATCTGAATGCGGCTACTTTTGGGGAAGTGGGCCAGGGAGTGTGTGTGTGTGTGAGAAAGGTGTGGGGGGCGGGGTTGGTGTGTATGAGAGCGTGGCCGAGTCTGCTGAAGGTGTGATTGGGCTCCGGCATGTGATAGCCTCTCCTCTGGGAATCTGCCCTTCCTAGGCACTAAGTCTGCATGGTTTCGGCTGTGGGGGGTGGCTTTCTCTCTCCACTGGGCACTCGACTCAACCTTCCTCATGCAGTTAATGTGGTGACCCCCCCAAACCATCACATTTTCGTCACTACTTCCACTGTCATTTTGCTGCTGTTCTGAATTGGGTGACCCCTGTGAAAGGGTCGTTTGACCCCCCCAGAGGGGTTGCGAGCTAGAGGAAGGCCTGGCCTGTGAATCTGAGGACTCGGCACCCAAGATCCCCCTGGAAAGGCTGCGCCACCTTGGTTGTAAAGGGCTTGGGGTGGGCCCAGCTGCTTTCAGCTGTTCTCGGCCCCTCCTGTGCTCTTAGACCTGGTGGTGGGTGGGTGGGTGCACGCCCTTCTCTGCCCCTGTCCCAGTGACTGAACTCAAACTTCGCCTACGCCTCCGAGCAAGCTGGCCCCAGCAGAGCCGCCGCGATGGGCTCCTGGCTTGCTCGGGAGGCCCCACCCCTGGTCCTGGCGGTAGCCAACCTAGAAGCTGGCCCCTCGGCTCTTGGGCCTTCACCCTCCTTGAGGTTCCTGTGGGAAGAGCCAGGTGATTGTCCCCAGATGCCGGCCCTCCCTCCCATTCCTGACGGCTTTCTTCAGAAGCTGTTCTAGTTGCCAACGGGCTGTTGTAAGGTCCTAAGGAGCGAATGCTTCCCCTCCCAGGCATCGTCCCTCAGGTTCCCCGAAGCCCTCCGTGGCTGTAGACTGGCATACTTTGTTAAGCCACCTGCCGTGAAGAGGGACCCTAGTGGTGCAGCAGTTAAGCACTTTACCAGGTTCTGCTGCTGCCTCAGGAACACCCTGGGTCAACTCCTGCCTCCGATTTTTACCAGGCGGAGAGGTGGGCTGAGAGCCACCATCACTAACTCCCAAACACCTGGGGGGAACTAGGGTTTGATTTTAAAGGGGCTGATGACCCTTTGATGTTAGGAACTCAGAAAAGTGAGAAACCTGCACAAACGGCAGGAATCTTCCATCTCAACATGCGCAGCCTTGTTGACTGAAACCAAATCATTTGGGGCCAAGAACGACACTTCTGGGGTCCGACTTCCGAAACACCTCTCCGACTGACGACCTGAGGGATGGGGGCCCGTGGAGGAAGGAGCGAGCTAACAGCCCCTCAGGTGTGTAGGGAGGGTCTCCACTTACCTGCGGCAGGGCCACGCCCCTGCAACAACAACTCTGCTGTGGGCTTGGGAGGGAATGGGCACGTTGCTGGTGGCATTTGGTACTTTGTTGGTACTTGAAGTGATAGGCGGGGTTTCTAAGCCCTCCATTGACACCTAAGCTTTTGACCGCCTTTCCCCTGCACCTCGCATTGTGATGACCCTGGTGGGCACCTCTGCCAACAGGACAAATGCCGCCTCTGGCTAGAACCTCTTCATAATTGTGTACAAAGAAAACTGTAAACTTTTTATAAAAAATAAAATGTGTATCTACCTTGGCGACTGGCTGGGCCTTGATCAATAAGATGCTAAGAATCTCGACGATTAGCTCGTGATTTTGTAAGCTCCCTTCCCGTGTGTTCGCAGCAGCAGTGCTTGGGCTCTGTTCGCGGAGCTCTTGGAAGGCAATGACCGGATCGTCTGGAAGACAGTATTAAGTCCCTCCCCCAGAGCCCTGCCCTTCCTGGGATTGAAGTGGCTGCTGCCCGGGGCGTAACGCTTACCAGCCCGGAACCATCAACCCGCAGGAGCAAAATGGGGGCTCTCCACTCCTGCAAACCGTTACAGGCTTGGAAACTCACGGGGCAGTCAGTCCTCCCTTGGGCCCTGTCCTACAGGGTCACGGTGAGTCAGTATCCACTGGGCGGCAGTGAGTGGTTTGGGGGTTTTGCTGCCGGTTACCTGGGTCCCCAAGTGGATCTGCCAACCTGGTTTTCCCTTCCCAGCTCAGGCCTAGACCCTGTCAGCTAATGCTGAACGCAGGAGACCCACTTGTCTTGGAATTCCCGGGCAGTGCAGCCCCACAGAGCCAAGACTCTTCCCCTGGGTTGGACCGACCAACTCCAGGCTGCACCGGCTCCCATCCCCCTGTTGTTTGCCCTTGGTGGCCACCAGGTGGCAGGGTGGACCGGTTTTTCTCGAATGGCCTCATCTGCCGGAGCTTGATTTCCTTTCAGACAAAGGAATAGCTTTCCCGAGGACGAATGTTCTCGCCTCCACAACTCTCACTGTTCCTGCTCGCTCACCACACACACCCCAGACTCCTTTTTTCTTCTTCACTGATGCATTCTCCGGTAGCCCCCGCTTTGGCATAAGGCCCCCCCAGAACGAGGAACCTGTTGCCACCCTGTCCACAAGAAAACCTGGCTCCCTCGGACACCAGACACTAAACTGTTAACCGCAAGTGGTCCTCGGTTGCCACCCCTCCTTCCTTGGTTCTGGAGAGAGCATCACAGGAACGTGGGATCCTGTGAGGTATCCAGGTTGGAGGTTTCAGATTTAGCCCCAATTTGGGGGGTTGAGGGCACTCCTTTTTTTAGCTGAGCACGGTCACACGGACAGCCATTGACCTCACAGGAGGCGTTTCGGCACACTCAGACTTGTCCCCTCACTCCCAGCCTCCGTCTTGGCTGTCCTCTGGGTGGCAGATAGCTGCCTGCAAGTGCCCCTTTGCTGTTTGAGGCACGGTGTCTCAGCAAAGAGAAGCTCATGTCCCTGAACTTGATCTCTTCTTCAACGCTCTTGCCCGTCCAAAGGCCAGGAATGCCAGCCTGCTGCTGCCCCGGCTCATTGCTGAGCTCCCGGCAGCCCCTACGCCCCAGCTCAACACAGCAAAAAGGGCTTCTGTGACCTGGAGAGGGCGGCCCACCTGACACCCCTCCTACCTCCGAGTCAGTCTTTGTAGGGATGGTGGGCACACAGCTTGGAACTCGGTTTCCGACCAGATTAATGTGAGAGGTAACATTACACGTAGGAACCTCTCCCCCGTGTATGTGTGCACGGGTCTGTGTGCAGCGAAGAAGTTTATTTTCAAAAGAGCTGAGAACCTCTCTCTGGGGCTTGAGATTCAGGAGTGCTTCTAGGACTTAGGGGTTGAACAAGGGTGCCAACAACAGATGTTGATTCCCTGAAGGGGGAAGGGAAAAACCACCCATCTGGCTGCCCCATCATTGAGAATTAACCCTGCCAACAGATGGGGCATTGGCCTTAGGGCTCCCCCCTACTCCCTCTCCGTGGGCCCCACTCCCTGGAGCAGCTCTGTCTCCTTGCAGGCAGTCTGGGGGATGGAAGCTTCCTTCAGTTCTGTAAGCACTCGCTCCACTCGACGGAAGTGCCCCCAGAAGTGTGGGGCAAAACTTCTGAAAGATGCGTGTGGACAGATTCCAAGTGGATTAGGTGCTAGCAAGTCTGCCTTCAGCTCGCTTCCTTCGGCGGTGGCCACTATAAACTGGCTGAAGGAAGTTGCTCTGGGCCTAGTGCGTCTCATGGCCTCCACCGGCCCTGTAGCTTCTTCGTTAATGGACCACAATTTGATTCGTTTTATATTAACTACCTGAGAGGCGGCAGCCAAGGGACCTGGTCACACCACTAGTGACCTGGGTGAAGCTGGAACCCATAGACCAGTGTTCTTGCCACGTGGGCACACTACCGGGTCCTGCGCCCATCAAAACTGGCAGGTGCTGCGGGCACCTGAGTCTCTGCATGCCACCCGGGCCCCTTCCCCCCACACACGTCCCCCCACTCCAGTACCAGTGTTTCCAACCTCTGGGGCCGCAGTGGTGGTGTGCGCGTGCTAAACGTGCAAGTCCCCTACTGAGGGCAAAATGAATGAATGCAAGCCACGGGGGTGGCTGAAAGCACCCCAAGAGCCACGTTACAACGTGAATGCAAAAACAAGAGTGTGTTACTGAGCTCGTTAGACGCAAAGGTTATTTTGACATGTAATCAATAGAAAACTGGATTTTTTGCTACTTTTTGCAGTTCACACATCATTGCAACTTAATAGTTTGCTCATATTAAAGAGTTGTGCTATTCAGTTGAAACATACAACTTTCCTCTTTAATGCTTCCTCCCCCACCAATTCTGCCTCAGAAATCCGGCTAGACCAGAGCATGTACACGGGTACAGATAAGAGCTGGAAACAGAGAATCCAGGACAGATAAAACTCTCGGGACCAATATTGAGAGTAGAGATACCAGAAGGGGAAGGGGAAGGTGCGGGGAGAAAAGGGGAACCATCCACAGTGATCTACATATAACCCCCTCCAGGGGAGACAGACAATAGAAAAGTGGGTGCAGGGAGACATCGGTCAGTGTAAGACATTAAAAGATAAGAGGGAGGGAGGAGGGAAGGGGAAAATGAGAAGCTGATAGGTACCAAGGGCTCAAGTAGAAAGAAAATGTTTTGAAAATGATGATGGCAACAAATGTGCTTGACACATGGTTGGATGGATGGATTGTGATAAGAGCTGTACGAGCCCCTAATAAAAGATTTTTTTTTAAAAAAGTGTTATCACCACAATCCATTTCATAGCATGTTCTTCTCGTTTTCAGCTCCTTGTATCCCCCATCCTCCCCTGCCATGCCCCTGAGGTCATGCTTAATCTGGTTACTGCCGCTCTGGATTTCATATCCAGTAAACCATAACAAAGCACAAACAACAGCAAAACCAACAATTACTAGACAAAGCATAGTAAAACCTCCATCGAAAAGCAGAAAATATTAAAAACCAAAACAGCCCACACGGAAGAAGCACTCTGGCTTGTGTGATCCAAGGATTGTAAATAATAAAACTGAAATCCAAAGGAGGGAGCGGTATCAGAGCTTAAGTTATGAACACCCAGTTTGCAGAAAACTAAAGATGACCGTGGACGCTCAAAATCCATTGCAGACCTTCCAAACCAGAGGTGCTTGTTATTTAAGTTTATGAGGGCTACCCCCCAAAATGAATTTTTTTCAAAGATAGGTATTTAAGTTTTTTTAAAAGATAAGCTTATCACCTTCAAAGTACTTTCTATTACACTTGATACATTTGTCAAATCTACAGTCCCATTCTTGGAAACATTTGTCAAACTTATCTGTTTGGATTTGGAAAGCTGATAGCACCCCCTCATTTTTTCTTCACCTTTACAAATTCATCGTCACGGTCGCTGTCCTTTCATGTCCCTCTTCGTGGAAACAAAAAGAAGTCACCCAGCGAGAGGTCAGGTGCATGGGGCAAGAGAGGCATACTGGGTTTTTGCCCCAAACTGGTGCACTGAGATAGCTATTTCAGCAGTGCATTATTGTGGTGGCAAACCCAGTCCCCCGTCTGCCACAAATAAGGCCTTTTCTGTTGCACACTGTTACGCAATCTTTTCAGAACCCCTAAATAGAAAACTTGATTAACAGTCTGACCTGGTGGAACAAACTCCAAAATGCAATGAATGGACATTTTCATCTATTCAGGAAATTGATAGACATCCAGAACAAGGTCTGTCATCAATCAACATTTCACGTTTTTTTGCAATGAGAAAACCACGCGTATACTTGAGTTTTCCCTTTGTAAACTGTGTTCAACATCACAATAGTTTCTGTGGCATTTTTCCAGAGCAAGAAACAAAATTTGACAGCCGCACACTGTTCTCTTAGATCAGCCGTCACAAATAACGAGGTTCGAGCGAAACTGGTTTCATGAAAAAATTCACTATGACCAGAGAGAACCTTCCCAGGCAAAAACCACTGGGTGCACTAACTCAGAGCAAGTTGCTTGACACTTGCTTAGTGGGGGGGAAAGTGTGTATAACAAAAGCTCTGTCCAGCGGAGCTGTTTCCAGGTTTGGGAGGCGGGGGGAGCTTTCTCGTATTTTACATAAGTCTTTAAAATTCAATTATTTTGGCCAGTCCTTCCAGCACCCCCCCGCCCCCAGGCGCCCATCAGGCACCACTTGCGCCTCATTGTCACCGTTTCAGAGTTGTCTGTGCCTTTGATAACACAAGATTCATTCTGTGAAGCCAAACTTGACCAGGTTACCATAGGTGAAGGGGAAAGGGTCTGTAGGGGCCACTGAGTTTATGTCCATGGTGGTAGAATAATCAACAGTAGCTGCCCAGCAGGAGGGGTATAACCCGTGACACTGAATTCTACAAGTGGAAGTGGAGAATGTTCTGTTGTGTATATTTTTGCCACAATTAGAAAATAATAATAATTACACGGATAACAATGACTACAAGGAAGAAGAAAATGTTCTGGAATTGAATATGGTGACAATTGTGCTTGATGTGGTTGAATTGTCGAATTGTAGATCAGGTGCTCTTCAAACTGTTGAAACAAAGGAAGAAGGATCAAAGGGAGAGGATGTCAAAAGAATGGTTGGAAACGGATTGTGGTGGCAACTGTACAATTCTACTGGACGTGACTGAAATATAGAACGATATGGTCTATGTAATACATCCCAACTAATAAAAGAGCCCCACTCCTTCTTTGGGGGCAGGTCCCTGCTGCGGAAGCGGAAGTGCCAGAGCGTCGCCCACGCGCGGGCTCCGTGGCCTTCCAGCCACTGCCAGCAGGGGGCGCCGTGCTCCCGGCGCCGCCTCGACACGCGGGCCCGGCGCCGCCAGCCGCCAGGAGGCGCCCGAGCCTCCGCGCTGGGGGCCCGTCGGCCCCGCTCGCCGGCCTCTCGGTGCTCGCAGGGCGGGAGCGGGCCTCCGAAGCACGGGCGCCAGGGGCTCGGGCGCGACTTGACGGCCCGGGCGAGTTCCCACCGTGCCCCCGTCTCCGCCCCGTGGGCCGGAAGTGGACAAGTGCATGCCGAGGAGCGGGGAGCCCTGGGCTTCCGGGGAGCGCCCCTGGACGTCGGACCCCAAACGTGGTTCAGCCTTTTCAGAGAAGATGGCTCAGCGCCTGCCTGGCAATGAAAAGCGTTTGTGCGGGAGCGTTAGGTGAGGCTGCTGCACAAGACCCCAAAATGTGGGACATGGTCCCACATGGTCGGAGCAGCAGTTCTCAACCTGTGGGTCGCGACCCCTTTGGGGTCCAACGACCCTCTTTCACAGGGGTCGCTTAAGACCATCGGAAAACACATATTTCCATGGTCTCAGGAACCGAGACCCCGCTCCTCTGCCCGTCTCCAGGCGGGTCCACCCCATGCAGATACACCCCCCTAAGACTGCTACCCATGCTACACCAGGCTTCAAGACCACATTTCATTGATTTGCATTAGAAGTAAATATTTCACGATATATAATGACATCTTACTTTTGTGATTCCTCACTATGCTTTAATTAGGTTCAATTTGTAACAATGAAAATACATCCTGCATGTCAGATGTTTACATGACGATTCATCACGGTGGCAAAATGACAGCGATGAAGTAGCAACGAAAATAATTTGATGGTTGGGGAGTCACCACCACATGAGGAAGTGTCTTAAAAAGGGTTGCGGCACGAGGAAGGTTGAGAACCACTGGTTCAGACGTTCCAAGTGTTACCTTGAGGACTGCGGTACACCTGAGCCAGGCCTTGGTAATTTTGGTCTCCTCCTACAACAACCAGACAACTGGATGCTGACTCATAGAGACCCGCTGTGGGTTTCCGAGACTGTCACTGCTGACGGGAGTAGAAACCCCCCCTCCCACACACACACACACACACGCACACAATTTACTGGTGGTTTCACACTGCCATTCACCAAGGGGCTCCTCGCCTGTGCCCGTGAACGTGGACTGGGATAGCGAGCCAGAAGGAGGATGGATGCGCTGGCATTGCGGTGCTGGTGAAGAACGTGGCAGGTGCCCTGGGCTGCAGAAGAAGGAAGCCGGAGTGCTCCTCAGAGGCCAGCATGGCGAGACCTTGTCTCACCGTCTTCGGGCCTGTTGTCAGGAGAGACCAGCCCTGGGAGAAGGCCGTTGCCTTGGTAAAGCAGAGGGCCAGCGAGAAAGAGGAAGGCAGTAGGGATGGATGCAGTGGCGGTACCGAGGGGCTCAGACATAAGAACCATGTGAGAAGGGCGCGGGATGGGCAGTGCTTCGTGCTGCTGCCCACGGTCCCTGAGCCAGAACCGCCCCCAAGGCACCTGACCACCACGGAGTCCGTAATCTGGGTAAAGTCTGTAATCTCTGCTGTTGAATGCCCCTGGATTGCTCCTCAGGCACTCTGGTGGCATGGTGGGCATGCGTTAGGCTGCCATCCCAGCTGCCCCAGGGGAGAGAAGGGCCTTTCTTCTCCCATAAAGAGTTAGTAACGGGGGAATTCTGCCTTGTTCTATAGGATCGCCAAGAGTCAGCATTGACTTTTTAATTGTCCCAGACTCTCCAGGGAACGCTGTTTCCCACTCTGGGAAACCCGGCTTTAGGGGAAGACCTTGCCTACAAAAAGCAGGGAGTTCCACACACAAACCCTAAACTGACCACCCTGCCAGCAGGGGCTGCCTAGGAGCTCTCAGGCATCTTCTCCCCCCTCCTCCACCGAGATTTTGGGCAGGGAGAGCTCAGGGTCTTCAAAGCCCACAAGCTTCAAAGAGATGGCTTCCTGGAGGAGAGGCCTTGGTTAGATGGACAGGCAGGGCAGGCCAGGTAGGAGAGTAGCCAGGGGTCCTCGGGTGGGGGGAGTCGACTAGAGCCCTGGGGGTGGGGTGGGGGGGCAGGGCGGCATGTCAGAGTTCTGGCTGACCTGGAGCTTGTTCCCAGCCCAAAATGAGGCAGAATGGTGGTGGTTTGGGTCAAAGCACGTACCCAGAGGCACAAAACGGGACCCCAGAGAAGGTGAGGAGAGAAGTGGGGCGAGGCCTGAAGTTCCTGGGCGAGCCAGAGAGCTGGGAAGGGTGGGACTCAGACTGCAGGGCAGGCTGGTGGGGTGTCAGGCAGGGCAGCTGGAATCCAGTGGGAGGGGGACCCTTCCATCTCCAGTGCTTTCTGGCCCTCACCCTGTCGTGGGTCCTAGCTCTGGGGGCAGCCAGCTGACATGCTTTGAGCAGCGCTGTGAAGAGATGGAAGTCCTGAGGCAGCAAGGAGCCTAGCCTGCCACCAGCCATCCCTGCGGGAGGCCGTGGGGACAACCCCCTCCAGACTCAGCAAGGCGGTGGGTGACTGCAGCCCGCTGGGTGCAGCTAATCTGAACTCCAGCAACTAGGAAACAGTATGGGTGCTCGCTGGGTGCTGCACCTACATTTGGGGTATTGCTTGTTTCACAGCACGAGATAGCTGGCTCTGACTTCTGGGACCTCTGGGTCAGCCTTGGACCCCGCGGATGTGAGCGAGAGACAGAAAAGAGAACTCCTACGGTGCTCAAGCCACTGCGTTTAAACACTGGCTGGCTTTTGTCTTGTTTTCGTTGAGCCTCGTCGGTAATGTGCTCCCTGTTCGTTCCCGCTCTGCGGGGCCAGCTCTGGCTGTTGTTTGCATAATCCTCTCATGGCCCCAGACCCCAAAACCAAACTCACCACCGTCGAGTCAATGCCAACTCATAGCGACCCTCCATAGGTTTCCTGACTGCAAATGCTCACGGAGGAAGGCAGCCTCATCTTCTTCCAGAGGAGTGACTGAGGCCTTGAACCACCAACCTTCCCGTTAGCCACCCAGTGCCCACTGCACAGAAGCCAGAGCTCCAGAAATCATCGCCCAGCCCCCAGGAAGAAGGAAGGGAAATAAAAGGGGCTCAACTCCCAGCTGACAGCTTCTTCTGCTTTTAAAAATATGACTTTATCGGGGGCACGTACAGCTCTTATCACCATCCATCCATCCATCCATGGTGTCGAGCACATTCGTACATTTGTGCCATCATCATTTTCAAAATATCTTCTTTCTACTTCAACCCTTGGTATCAGCTCATTTTTCCCCTTCCCTCCCTGCCCCCCTCCTTCACAAACCCTTGATAATTTATAAATTATTATTATTCTGTCATGTCTTACACTGTCCGATGTCTCCTTTCACCCACTTTTCTGTTGTCCATCCCATAGGGAGGGGGTTATAGGTAGATTCTTGTGATCGGTCCCCCCCTTCCCCTTCCCTTCCTGGTATCGCCACTCTCATGATTGGTCCTGAGTGATTTATCTGATCTGGATTCCCAGTGTTTCCAGTTCCTATCTGTACCAGTGTACATGCTCTGGTCTAGCCAGATTTGTAAGATAGAATTGGGATCATGATAGTGGGG
>NW_022103920.1:15669964-15672157 GCF_000313985.2 Echinops telfairi
TAAGAGCTGTAAGAGCCCCCAATAAAATGATTTTTTTAAACCAAATCAGTTTAGTATGCTACTAAGGAGAGAGGAGGGTGGCTTTGGGGACACTTGGAGCAGTCTCTACTACAGTGACTAGTAGTAGGCGCCACTCTAACCAGCAGGAATAGCCCAAGTGTCCCAGCTCTGGTGGCCTCCCACACCAGGCCCTGAACTCAAGACCAAGCCACGGTGGTTGTCTAAGACCTTCTGGATCCTGTGGTATGCTCAGGATTATGGGAGGAGGGAAGAGAGGGCCTCCCGGGACCCAGAGCAGCTACGAATTTCTCTGAGTGACAATGTCAGTGCGGTGACATCCACTGCCCCAGTGTCCACTCCCAGAGCTGCGACGACGATCAGTGGATGAGGAGGCGAGGTGTGCGGGAAGCTGCGTGGAGCAGGCGGCAGGGCTGAGTGCCCGTCCATCTGGGCGTGGGAGGCCTGGCGATGCAGCACCGAGCCCGGGTTTCAGTGTGGAAAGGCGACCTGCGGGGTTCCCTGTGATTGACCGTCAGAGCAACAGTAATGACAGTGAACGAATGCTTTCATGCTGCGCTCTGAGTTGAGGGCTTAGTTTACACTGGCCCGGAGGCTGCAGGGAGCGCCGGCAGTGGACACCTGTTCGTTTTGCCTGCCCAGCACCTGTTCCCCTCTTTCTGAGACCGGCCTGCCCTCACTTGCTCCCCTCTCCCCTGAGTTCAGAGAGAAGCAGGTGGCTGGGACCTGAACCGAACCCCCAGGGAAAGAGATGGTCCTCTCCCGCTGGGGTTGCTACGAGGGGGGATGAGCCTGGAGCAGGGTGAGGAACATCCCCGAGGTTCCCTGGCCTGAGACCCTCCCTCCATTTTTCCTTTTGAGACGAAGGTAACACCCCTTTTGTTACCCTGACCTGCTGTCACCTGTGATCAAGAATCCTGACTGTTCAAAACAACCCTCTGACTAATACACACGTCCACGGGTGAAGGACAGGAAGGGACACTTCATCTGGTGGCCAACGAACACGTGAAAAGATGCTGGCCATCAACTGCCGCTCCAACCCAAAGCCAAACTCCCTGCCACCGAGTCAATGCCAACTCACAGCGACCTAGAGAGAGGCAAGCCCAAACCACAGGGAAGTCATCTCACCCCTATGAAAAACGGCAATTATAAAAACAAGTGCAGGCAAGGTAGGGGGGCAGTTAGAACTCTTGACAGTGCTGGTGGGATTATAAAGTGGCACGCCGCCTATGAACGTTGGCTATCGAATAAGGAAGACGGAAGAAGAGTCAGTCCATTTGGGGAAGACATTTGAAAGTACCAGAGACTACCAAAAAAACCCAACAAAACCCAAATCTGTCTTGGAAGAAGGGTGGTCAAATGCTCCGTAGAGGCCAGGATGGGGAGACTCTGTCTCACGCTCTTTGGACCTGCTATCAGGAGAGACCAGTCCCTGGAGCAGGACCTCCTCCTTGGTCACGTAGCGGGCATTGACAAAGAGGAGAGTCCCTGCTGGCTGAGATGGATCGGCACCGGGGCTGCAACAACGGGCGTGGACATGACACCTGTGAGGACCGGAGTATTCCCTTCTGCTGTACGCGGAGCCGCTTGGAGTCAAAACCGACCCAACGGCACGGAGCAACAGCTCTGGGGAAGAGCATGGCTTTCCCTCAACAAGCCCACAGCAGAACTGTTTCTGGTCCATAGTCCCACTTCTCGGGATGTCTCCTAGAGGCAGGGGAGCAGTGATACTGTAACATAGGCACACTTCGATTCACTGCAGCTTTGTCCATAGCAAAAAAGATGGCAACAAGCTAAGAGCCCACCAGGAGATGAACAGAGAAACAAATTGCATTACATACGCCATCATGGAGTTCTATGCAGCTATGAAAAATCATAATGTGTCCTCGAAATATGAAATATCTTGTATTCTGGATGTGTCTGGACAGCAAGACCCTAAAGTAAAAAAGTCTATCACACACCCACAAGAAAATGCTGTCTGGCCCTGCGATTATAAAAAGTCAAATATATATATATATACTATTGCACGTTCACCCCTAGGTCATCCCCCTCCTATTGCTTGTATTGCCTATGTTACAACTCCTCCCTATGACATAGGTTGTTATCTGCTATCAGGGGGCTTGCATGCCTCCCAGGATAGTAATTGTCTGTTTTATTGTATGAGACACCAGAATG
>NW_022103920.1:15675808-15685297 GCF_000313985.2 Echinops telfairi
GGGAACCCGGGAGAAAGTGGAGCGGCTGACACATTTCAGGAATTGCAATGGCTGTCAGGGCATTCCCTTTGCATGTGTTACTGACTCGGAAAAGAACTTTCCATGCAAACTTCCACCAGAGACACAAGGAAATGTCCGAAAGAACAGTAACGACAGCGGAGTATGAAAGGGCTAGGCATCATCCCTCTCACCCCATTCTGCAACAGCCCTTCTTCTGGAACCCTGGTCCCCCAGGAAGCAGGTTGCACAGGGTCAACATCTCCCTTCCCTGACGGGCGCTCGGCCACCATCCAGAAAGCTGAAGGTTCCAGTTCACTCAGAAGAGCCTTGGAAGAAAGGCCTGGTGACCTACTTCTAAAAAACCAACCCACTGGGGCAGTGCTCATGGACTCAAAGGGGGGTTCCAGGTACGGATGGAAAGCCCAGGTGATGGCAGAATGGGGGAGGGGAGAGGAAGAAGACTAGGAAGGCTTTGGAGGGCCACAGGGATGGGAAGGAGGGGGCAGAGGAATCCAGGTTGGACCTGGTAGATGGGGACACCTGTGAAACATTGGGGTGCAGAGGAACCCCTGAAGCAGGCTGGCTCACTGTGCTGCATAGGCGGTAAGCCACGGTCCGCAGTTGGCCTCCCCCAGGAGCCAAGAGAGCCTCAGCTCTGCTGAATTATTCAGCTGCAGCCTATCAGCTCTGGCAGCATTAGCTGGCGGGTGCAGGGCTGCTCAGCTGGCCAGAAACCAGGTGGGGGCAAGGGACAGGGGTTCCTGAGTACAGGAAGCCCACCACCACCAGCCCCCAGGGGCCACCTGTTCTGCTTGGCCAACCAGGATCTCTGGGACCGAGTCCAGGAGATGAGTCGAGTCCTCCTCCTTCTGGTTCAGGGTCTCAGCTCCTGCGCTCTGCTGGTCACCCTGAAACTCAGCTGGACCCCAGAGTCCCCTCTCTGTTTGGTCCCTGGCCAGTGTGCAGACAGCAGAAGCAGCCGTGGGCACATGGGGACCATGTGAATAAGCCGAGTGACAGAGCTCCTTCCCTCCGGCTGGCCCATGGGCACCACAGTCCCGGCCGTGCCTCCTCTGCCCTCCCTTCTCAGTGACCTCCTGCTGCCCAGAGCTCTCATTTGCCTCCTTGCCGCCCACCACCACGTGCCTATGCATCCCCCCATTATATCCAGGGGATACATCTTCCTTATCTCTCGTGGGGAGACTCTCCGGGCTGGGAGAAGGGGCAGCCAGTATCTTCCCACTAGGGATGGAGTCGGGGTCCCTCAAGGGACACCCCAGCACCGCTGTGGTACAAAGGGACCATCAGAGGTCCCCATGCCGCCCGCCCCGTCATCCTGGCCTGGCAGTGGGGACACATGTAAGCAGTGTCCCCGCATCTGTCCTCCCTGTGGCTTATCCTCCTTGGGGACCAGCTGGCCATGTGGCCCCTCAGAAGCCCCCCGCTGGACCCCTGATGCTCTTAGCAGGCAGCCTGACCTGTTCTCTGCCCCCACCTTCTTCGTGTGACCCCCGATAAGTCGGATCCAGTCCCAGGGTCCCAGTATTCTGTGGGTGAAGCCAGGAGAACGGGGCACCATCCCTGGGGGTCCCAGAGGCTCCTGGGCCCTTGTCTAACCCTGCCTACCAAGAGGCCTTTAGAAGGGCATCCTTCCAAGACCCCGAGTCTTCAGGCCGGCGGAGGGGACTCCGGGGGGGTTGATACATCTCTTCCTCTTGATGCGGAGAAGGGGGCGTCCATGCCCCAGGGTGGGGAGCGAGCGTGGGGGCCAGGCGTCGGGCTCCAGTTTCCCGGCTCTGGAAACCCGGCGCGGGGCCAGCAGGATCGGTGTCCGTTACTAATGCATGTGCTGGCCTCCCCGGCGTCTGCACCGAGACAGCCGGCCCCCCACGCCAGAGGCTCAGGCACACCCAGGTCCAGCTCGCTCAGGTGACATCTGGGCGCAGCCACCTCCGGGCCTGGGAAACCGTCTTAGATTTGAATTTTGTGTTTGCAAGGGAAATGGCCTTCCTGCCTGGGCCTCCGCCCTGTTTGGGGTGCCCAGCCCCGGTCTTGGCCGCCCCAGCCCACCTCCAGCCAGGATTGAGGCGGCCCAGCACCCTTGGACGTGGCTTTGTCAGCCAGTGCTCAGTTTTCCTCACTTGGATCCCTGATGCCTTCAGTTTCATCGGCATGTCTGTCTGTCGGTCGGTCTGTACCCTGCCTTGCTGCAAAAGAGACTTCCCAGCCTGGAAGGTCCTCCTAGGTACATTTAAAATTCAACGCTTTCTACCCACGGCCCAGGCCATCCCTCCGGGAGGTGCGGGACAGGGGACAGAGGGGCCGCCCAGCTTGGCCTGTGCTGTGGCCCAGGGTCGGAGCAGCCGGTCAAGGATGAACACAGCTGGCCCAAGGTCATGGGGAGCCCAGCTCCCGATCCCCAGCCCAGGCTTCTTTCCGCAGATCTCGGATACCTCCCATGAATAATTTGTACCCAGCAGGTCAGGGCCCGCTCACCCTTCTGGAACACCTGGACGGCCTCCCTGTGGTCCAGCCCCTCTTCCCTTAGAACGGACCCACCTGTGTGTCCAAAATTGACAGCCAGTTCCTTCCGCCCCAGGAGAAGGGCCACCAAAGAGCCTCTCTAGCTCTCTCTGCTTCTCGGGCGGGGCCGCCCACCCTGGAGTGGCACCCAGGTGAGTCTGCCCATAAAACTCCTAGCTGGAAGCTGGCGGGGACAAGGGCAGCAGGGAGTGTGCCTTGGCGCCCAGAGAAAAGCCCAAGTGCTGCGTAAATGAATACCATGATCGAAATAAACGGCCCTATCTGACATCCTTCAGCTGTGTGGGCAATTCATGCTTGCCTGCAGGAGCTGGGACCGGAAGTTGGGGACAGAGCGCTGGACCTTCCTCTACATATGGGAAGGACGTCCCCCTCCCAGAAGAGAAGAGCCGTGACAGAGTGCTTTGTCCTCTTCCAGTAAGGAAAGAGTCCCAGTGGGGCACCCTGGTGACGAAACTCAAAGACCACCCGCCCCTCTGACCCACTGGCTCAAGCGTCATCCTGGGCTCAAGTGATCACAGCTGGTGGGACAGTGCTCTGACAGCAGGGAAATCTACCCTGAACAAAAGACCTGTGCCTCAGCCACAGACTGATGATCCAACAAATGAGGTCCCACTCACTGCCATCGAGTCACAGCGACCCGAAAGGACAGGGTAGAACTGCCCCTGTATACATAATTCTTTACAGGAGGAGAGAGCCTCATCTCTCCCTCAAGGGGCAGCTGGTGGTTTTGAACTGCTGACCTCATGGTTAGCAGCCCAATGCATAACCCACTATGCCACCATGGCTCCTATAAACAAGGAGAGCACGGGTTTACTGACTAATGTGTAGTGAACAATTTTAGATTTTGTTTTCTCCCACAACATCCAAGATTCTGCTTTGAGGTCTGACTGGTAGCCGTCTCTCTCCCAGCCCCACAGCCTCTCCCTACAGAACCAGAGCCTCTTTTCAGACTTCCAATCCCTGGCAGGGACGGAGAACCCAGAAGCAAGGGAAGTGTGGCTTTGCTTGTATTTACCTATTTCACGCGTTTGTCATCACCTGGGGTGAAACCCTTGTGAGACTGTTCACTACAGATCGAACACACGTGAACGTGCGCTACAGAGCAGTGAGGAACACAGCCGTGCTTGCCTCCCTTGGTGGGTACTCTCTCCCGGGTCAGCTCCTTCTCTAAAATCCCAGGGCCGGCTCCTTCCAGGTGCATCGGAGAGACAGCTGACCACAATTTGCAATAGCTAAAGACTAGACACAACGCAACGCCCACCAAGAAGGAGCCCTGGAAGCCCTGCTGGCTCTGCGGAGGAGGCCTCCTTTGGGCTGCTGGCCACCAGGTCAGCTGTTCAAACCCGTCAGCCGCTCCATGGGAGAACAAGGAGGCCGTCTGCTCCCGTCAAGACCCAGTCTTTGGAATGGTCTCCGTGGCGATGGGTTTGGTTTCTTTGAATGAATTTAAGATTGGAGGCCTTTGCATGATAGTGTTGGCACAGAATACTGACTGCCCCATGGGCTGCCGGGAAAAGGAATACATCTATGTTGGAGGAAGGGCAGCCAGGGAGCTACTTAGAAGAGAGGATGGTGAGACTTTGCCTCTCCTACTTTGGACAGGTTCTTAAGAGGGACATCCTGCTTCTCGTAAATGGTCGGTGAGAAGAGGAAGTCCTCCAACTAGATGGGTGGATGGACAGACAAAGGGGCTCCACCCTGGGTTCATGCACAGCAGCAAACGTGAGGAGGGTCCCGACCGGGCAGCGTTTCCTTCTGTTACATGGGGGTCCCTCTGAGTCAGAGATGACTCACAGGCACATCACAGCGATGTCTTTACACAATGCGATACTATGCACTTGATTCAAAAAACAACCACAAAGGAGTAAGGTACCTCTCCATTGACCAGGAGCTATTGTTAAGGAAGAAAAGTAATTCATTAATGATGGTCATTCCCGTCAAATATGATCATGTATTACATATGTGTAATACATTAGTCCGGGTCAACTAGAGAAACAAATTCATAGACTCATGTGTATAAAAAAATTGCTGTATATACAAGAGCAGTAGAATATTGAGGAAACATCCCACCAGTCCAGATCAAGTCCATAAGTCCGATATTAACCCATATGTCTGATACCAATCTATAAAGACCTCTTCAAACTCACACACATGCAATGATGCCAAATGCAGGAGGACCACAGGCCAGTGGGTGGAAAGTCTTGTGGATCCAGTGGCGGTGGAAGCATCTCAGCACTGGGAGGGGTCTCCACGTGGCTCCTCCAGCTCCAGGGCTCTGGCTCCATCAGTGTAGCTCTATATGGCTTGTCAACAGGAAGACGAAGCCGAGAGACTGCGTCTGGCGAGCTATTTATCTCCTTTGCGCCTCCAAATGAGGTCATCAAGCTGCGACCTGATTGACAGGCTAGACTCCACCCCTTCACAGGCTGACAGGAGAGGATGTAACTGCACCATATGATTCTTGTAGCTTTCAATAATCTCCTATGTAGGTGCCCTTGGATCACAGGAAAGGAAAACAGAGAAGAGCGGAGGCATTCGGATGGTGGTGTGGGGGAAGCACGTTACCGTGACTTTTGTCGACAAGAGGAAAGAACACACTGCTCTTAGAAAGCCCTCAGAAAATAAAAAAAGAACACTATCAGGCTATCCCTCGGAAGTCAAGCCATAGACGCACCGCAGCTGAGCCGAGTCCAATCCATCACAAACCCACAGGAGAGAGGAGTGCTAACGACCCACAGGGTTGCCGAGGTGGTCAACCGAGACAGAAGCACATGGCCTCGTCTTCCTCCGGCAGAGCTGCCGCTGGATCTGCCTACTTTGGACAGGGCATCAGGAAAAGCCAGCCGCCACTGGGAAAGGGTGTCGTGGGTGGTAGAGGGTCAGTGAAAGCGAAGGGCGCCCTTCCCAAGCTGATGGACTCGTTAGCTGCAACAATGGCGCCCACCTGCCAACAGACAGGAGGGTGGAATGGGAGGCCAGGCAGCGTGTGTCCCTCTGTCTATCGGGCACCGTGAGCTGGAGCCAACTCTCGAGGGTCACTAACCACAGAGCTCCTTCTCTTCCTCTTCCTTCCCGGAGAAGTCCGTCCAGAAGCCACCCATGTGGCAGCGGCAGTGGTGGGGCAGGAGGAGCATGATTGGAGGCAGGGGGTGGGGGCTGGGGGGTGGTCACAGTCAGTCAGAGGAAGTCACCCGTGAGGGAGGACAGAGACTGCGACAACAAGCTCCTGGCCAGTGACCACACAGGCTCCCGCATGTAGAAGAATGCCCTGCTGCTGTCACTGTTTGGGAATTCTTGACCTTGGCATGCAGGGTCACTGTCTTTTCATCGTACACTGGACCCTGGAAATGACAGGGTTGCCCTGCCAACCGTACAGGGTATCAGAGCTCAAACCCGATGAGAACAGCCAGCACAGAGCGTCAGTGCCCAGAGAGAGGTGGTGGCCTGAAAGCAGATGGGGGACCCTACAGGTGAAGAGGGCGTCCAAGGTGCTGGGGGTGGGCCGTGGTGATGACGTGAGACTGGTTCCTACAGACATGGCTGTGTCAGTCCTGGTAGACCAGAGAAACAAATCCACAGAAACTCATATGTGCATAAGAGAGAGTTTTATATAAAGGGTAATTGTACCTTAACGAAGCATCCCAACCCAGTCCAGTCCAAGCCCATGAGTCCCATATTAGCCCATATGTCCAATACCAATCGATAAAGTCCTCTTCACACTCATGAAACACATGCAATGACGCAAATGCAGGGAGATCACAGGCCAGTGGGTGGGAAGTCTTTTGAATCCAGTGGTGGTGTAAGCATCTCAGCGCTGGCAGCGGTCTCCACGTGGCTTCTCCAGCACCCAGGGCTGCATCAGGGTAGTTCCATGTGGCTTCTCCTCGGGGATGTCTCAACAGGGAGTCAGCCTTGTCAGTCGAGAGTCTCCAAGGGAGTGAGCAGAGAAAGTGTCTCTTGTCTCCAAGCAGGAAAATACAGGAGTTCCCAGAATTCTCAGGAGAAGGCCATGCCCACACAGAGGCCTCATTGACTGTGACCCGATTGAAAGACTAGACTCCACCCCTTCACTCTCAATCCTCTCAAGTTGACACCAGATTATGTAACTACAATTGCTCAAATGAGTAAGCACTTTAAGCAGGGTTGGGCCTGGTTAGTACTTGGATGGGAGGAAGTACTTTAAGACTTCCAGGAGCCAGGTTTCCTGCGGCTGGAGAGGAAGGTCCTCATATAGGGAACCCATGACTCTACAGGCTGATACATACGTGTGACAGGGGCTAGTTCTCCATTTGCCTTTGTCCATGCTGTCACTGTATCCACGAACATCGTAGAGCATCGAGGGTAACACTACTACAACTCTTCCTTGTCGTCAGGGTCGTGGAGCTGGTTCTGACGGAAAGGCCCCTCTGCACAGCAGAACCAAACACTGCCCGGCCCTTCTGGGCCCTATTTAAGCACCTTGGGGAACGAGGCACTAGGACTTGAAGGCTCAGGACCACCGTATCAGGGACATCAAGGCCAACTGGCATAGGCCACCGAGGCGATATTCTATGACCTAAGTGGTGAGCGGGAACTGGGGTCTTCAAAGCTTATGAGTGCCCACAGAAGGCCCAGCTCTTGGGCAATCCCTGTGCCGGGCAAAGCCGAGTGAAGAGACTCAAAGGCACAAGAACACAAAGGACGAATGGACCGCGTGAACCCCAGCCGGCTCCCATCCGAGACCAGAAGGCATAGATGGTGCCCAGCGGCCGCCTGTGACCACTCTGAAAGGGATCAGAATAGGAGGTCCTGGAGAGAGCAGGAGACCACAGTGAAACAAAGTGAAAATGATTTTTTTCCCCAAAAGACAGGCTTACTGATCTGATAGAGACTGAGAGAGTCCCCAAGATGCTGTTCCTTGGACATGCTTCAAACCCGGAATCAAACTCACTCTGGTGGTTCCACTTTCAGCCCGACAGTAGATACACACACCTTAAAGCAAGGAAGAGAGCCACGTTTTCCCAGGGATCAAGCTCAGAAGGTAGGGAGGGGGAGGCAAGAAGGACCAGAGGTAAACACGGTGAGGCAACCCAAGAAGCATCTGGAAGCTTGATGCGCTGACACAGTAATAGATCAGGTAGAGTAATAGGCAGAGACCAGGTGGAGAGAGCGGAGGGATGGAGTTGGAGCCCTACAAGTCCCAGTGCCCAGGAATATGCTCCTTCCAGACCAGGGCGGCTGGGAGCAGGCCCCCACTCACTTCCATCTCTCCCTGGTGCCCAGCAAATGTGTGCTCTGAGGGGAATGAGCTGGTCGGGGTCGTGTTGAAGGAGGGAAAGGAGCCCAGGGCCCACTGAGGGGGCCAAGGTTCTCCCTGGGCTGGAAGTGGGCGTTGGGAAGAGGCTGCTAGAGAACCTGGACAGGGCCTGGACACTGCCTTCCAGAAGGCTCTTAAGAGTCCCATCTCCCTAAGAGATGAAGGCGGTAATGGTGCCTCTCCGAGAGGGCTACTGTGGAGAAGGTAAGTGGGCTATAATGTGCGGAGCATGTAGCAATCACATCGTAATGACTGTCAGCGCTGCTCCTGGAGGTGGAAGTATACTGATGTGGTCAGCAAGGGAGGTTGAGGAAGCCCTTCAGGGGCAGGGGTGTTTTGCAGTCTGGGGTAAAGAGGCAAAGGTTTGGATGAGAGGACAACAATCCATCTCTCTTAGCCCCTCTCTCACCCCCAGGAAAGCGGCTCTTCAGGCTCTGAAAGCAGAAAAGCCCCTTGGCGAAGGAATAGCTTAGTCTATTTCACTTCTCAAAGTTGTGGGGGGGACATGCAGATTAGTAAATGCTCTAGGCTGGAAAGCTCTCTTGCCTAGTCCTGTTCCCCCAGATTAAAGAGGGCTGTAGGAAGGAGGGCCCACACCCTTCCTCATGCTCAGGATGCCTGTCTTAAGGAAGTTCCACTTCATATCTCTCTTAATGATCTCATGCTGTAACCTGGCCCTGTGTTGGGCTTGGAGAGATTGGCAGAGGTCTTTTTTTTTCTTTTTGGTGTGTTGGGGGGAGAGGGGAAGGACAGTAGGAGAGAGACCCCCTACAGAGCTCTGTGGTAATGACTCTATGTGATTGGCTCTGGGGAAGACCCTGCTGCCACCCTGAGGAGACAGGGCCAGTCCCAGCCTCTGTCAGCTCTCAAAACAATTTCCTTTATGCCCCGAGCCATTGGCTGGTCCCCGGGATGAGCAAGTGACTGCTGGAAGTCGGTGGGCACAGTTAATAGCAGTGCACTGCCCTATGGTCTCTCAGTGGTTAACCAGGATAACCTAAACCCCAAATAGGCCGCTCTCACTTCCTCTCCGGTAGATGGTGGCCTCCAGGTTCTGAAAGACACACACACCCCTCCCAGGACAGAGGTCTCCTGGAGTCCGAGGGTGGCTTTCGCTCCAACTCGGAGCCTTCCTGCCCTTCTCCCAGGTCTCTGGGCAGCTCGGGCACCTCCCTGCTGCTGCGGACCAACATGTGACTTGACTTATAATCGCTGGGATGATATGACACTGGCGCCTCCAGGCCAGGCTGGAGAGGGGATAGAGGAGTGGGGCACGCCAGCCGCTTGACTTCTCCACAAGCCGGAAGCAGCGGCAGCCTTTCTGGGGCTAAGCTACGGCTCCTGAGGGTGTTGGGACATCTCTCTCCTGGCCCGCTTCCCCACAGGGTTCTGTGGACAGAGCGGTGTGCCCATTCAGCTGCGAGGCATCCCAGGGTGCCACCACCTGCAAGAGCAGGTCCCACTGGCCCCTGGAAGGGTGACTACACTACTAGCAGCCAGGACTTCTGAGCGCTTGTGGTGTGTGAACCGGAGCCTTCTCCCTCTGACTCTTACATAAGGTGACCAGACGTCCTGCTTTTGGCTGGGACAGTCCCGAATTTTGGCGTTTTAAAAAAGTGCCGATTTTTGGAAAGAATGCACGACAAGCT
>NW_022103920.1:15689122-15696646 GCF_000313985.2 Echinops telfairi
GGTCGGTTCATTTCACAGACCACGGTCCTCCGGAAACGCCGGTTCGAGACGCGCTGAGAAACGCAAACCCTCGCAGGACGCTATTGCGACCACGTGCTTTATGGACACTTTCTGGAGCCGAATGCGCCTTAGCGCCGAGGGCTGCCTGTTGGTACGAAGTGCTCTCTTCCTTTCGTCACATTAAAAAACAACACAAGCAAACAGCCCTGTTGTCTATTCGGAACCACAGGACCCTATAGGGCAGGTGGATTCCCAGGACTGTATCTCTATGCAGAAGAGAGCAGGTGGCTTCGAACTGCCAGCCTTGGGGTTAGCAGCCTAACGCATAGCCACTACACCACTAGGGCTCCTCTTGCTCAGCGCATTTGGGGGTTGGGTAACACTGGAAGCCCCCGCAGCTAGAAGGCGTCCGATTTTCTCCGCATTGACCGGGTTTGCTACCCTCTCCTGTCTGCACGATCTAAGGACGACTTCTGCGTTGAGGGGCATCAGACATTAAAAGAAAATTCGAGAAACAGAACGAATTAAGAAACCCAGAGCACCCAGAGGAACCCTGTTCCACGGGAGGGCCACCTGGCCGTGTCTTACAGACCTGAGCCATCTTACCCTCCGCCCAGCCAACCTGCTCCGAGAGGTTGACCCAAGGGAGCTGGAGACTAGTGTCCTCACACAAATTGCACACGGATGTTTACAATCCACAGCTGCCAAACCCAGGAGTGGTGCAGGCACCCCACCCTCCGTGGGCACAGATGCAGACCGCATGCCCCCCACACACACACACACACAGTGCTGCAGGGTGCTGCCGTGGAAAGATTGTGGGTGCACCACACATGCCTAACCTTCACCAGGACTCCTTAAGATACAAATTAAAACAACTCCTTTAGAATCTACATACATAATCATAATCAACACAGAACTCTAGAATAAAAACAATAAATAATTATACAGTAAGCAAATGTTAATAATATAATTATCATATGATTTATACATAAGTCACTACTAACATAAGTATATTAATATAATATAAGACAATATATATAAATAATATTAGCTAATGATTAAGAAAATAAATAATTAAAGTTAAACTCTAGAATAATACATGAAAGTCTAAAATAATAAAAATCAAACCCCTGACACACTCTGCTGGCTTGTACATGCCTGGAGTGCAGGCCCCCAGCCCATCAGCCTGTCACCCCCAAGGTCACTTTGCCTCCCTCTGTCAAGGCTGAAAGCTCTCTCAGGTCATGTGATCCTCCCCCTGGGGGCTACTCTTCTTGGGCTTCGAACCCTCAGCTCCGGCAGAGGGAGTCTGCCTCCTCAGGCCACCCTGCCCTGATGTATTTAAAAGGAACCCATCCACACAGGGAATCTCCAAGAGACGAGGTTGTGTGTGCCGGACCAGAGGTGGGTGGGTGGGCCTCTCTGCCAAGGCTTCCCCTTGGGCAAGGTACCAAGTAACCCCCACTCCCACCCGCTGGAGATGACTCCAGGCCTGCAGAGGCTAAGCGTCCCACGCACCATCAAGGGTCCATGATTTCCTCGAAAGGAGCTTCACCTAGCGGTTCTCAACCTGTGGGTCGTGACCCCTTTGGGGACTGAACGACCTTTTCCCAGGGGTCGCCTAAGACCACTGGAAAACACATAATTATTTCACAATATATAATTACATATTATTTTGTGATTGACCGCTTTGCTTTAACTATGTTTAATTACGTTCAATTGGTAACAACGAAAATCCATCCTGCGTATCAGATATTTAGATGACGATTCAAAACAGTCGCAAAATGACAGTGATGAAGTAGCAACGAAATAATGCTATGGTTGTGGGGGGTTCACAACATGAGGAACTGTATGGAAGGGTCGCCGCATGAGGAAGGTTGAGCACCACTGGCCTAGGTTGTTGACTTTAAGGCTAGCAGCCCATCCACAGCTAAGGGAACGGAGGCTCCTAGCAGTGGTTGCTCAGAGTGCCGGAGGCTGTTAGTGGCCTGCGAGCACATGGGATCTGACTATTGTTTCCACAGTTACCACTGGGTGATTTTAGAAGTCCATTCCCCGGGGCCTTTCCTCCCAGTCTATCTTAGTCTGGCAGTTCTGAAACCTGCTTAGCATCCTGGCAGCATGCCAGCCTCTGGGGACAGATGGAGAGTGGCTACAACTCAGCCCTGGGTCTCCTGTACGGAAGAGGGGGGTTCGATCCCTGCATTGGATTACCTGCTCAGCAAGGGAAACACAAGCTGAGTCGGGCTTACTTGCTAATTGGTTAGCGAATCCTTTTACCTTTTCTCCCCACATCAAAGATGTTGCTTCTGTCTCTCTCTCAGCCCCACAGCCCCTCAAACTCACAGCACCGGACAAGGAGCCCTGGGTGGTGTAGTGGGGTACCAGCTGGGCCGCTAACTGCAAAGTCAGTGGTTCTAACCTGCCAGCTGCTCCTTGGGAGAAAGACGAGGCTCTCTGCTCCTGTAAAGATTTACAGCCTTATGTACAAATGTGCTTGACACAATGGATGGATATATAGATTGTGATAAGTTGTATATGAGCCCCCAATAAAATGATTGAAGGGAAAAAAAAAAAGATTTACAGCCTTGGAAACCCACAGGGGCCGTTCTACTCCGCCAGTAGGGTCGCTGTGTGTCGGAATCCACTCGATGGCAGCGAGTCCTTGCTCTGGGGACAGGATGGCTGCCTGGTTAGGAAAGGGGTGCAGGCTTACTGAGGTTTTCTTACTCGTCGTCTGTAAACAGCCTCACACGGGGTTCACCACATTTTTGATTCCTGTTTGCTTTTGAAACTGCTCAGACCCATTAGTTGGTAAGCACAAGTAAGCCTGAGCTTACCTTGCTTACTGGGCACCCCAACCCTGCCACTGAACGGTTCTCCCTCTCTTCTATAGGGTAGGCCTATAGGCGACACCAGCCAGGAAGCCAGCAGACGGTCCCAACCCTGTTACTCGGCTCCTGTCTCCGGGCCAGCTTCAACCCTGCCAGATCTTCGTCCCTTTCCTTAGCCTTGCAGGCGTGGGCAGTCTCTTCTGGGCTCATCCTCTTCCCCCCCCACCCCCCACCCCCGGCTGAGACAGGTCTGACAGGCCTTCCCAGCTCAGCCTGCCCTGCCACAGGTGAGCCTGCAGTTGGCCCTGGGCAGACTGCTCCCGTGCCTCTGCCCTCCCTCAGCAGACACAGCACAGGCAGCGCTCATCTGCTCAGGGCACAGCCCAACCTGTCCCAGGTGGAGAAGGGTCTCCCAGAGGCTGTGTGGGAGGAGCTCTGGCTGGCCCCCTCCCCTCCCAGAGGTCTCGCTTCAGCACAGGGAGGGGCTGGTCTGTGGCCGCAGCACCAGGTGTTGTCCTGGTCCTGGCCCGTGTCACCTCACAGGGTTGAAGGGTATCCGGAGGGAGGCTGCAGAGGACCGGCCCAGACAGTCCTGCCAGGACAGGAGGGTAGGCGCAGAGCAGACAGCAGGGAGAGCCCACCCCAAACCAGCCAGTCAGAGCCCAGGCCTGAAGGGCCCTGCCACAGTTGTCAGATTAGCCACTAAAAACACAAGACTAATCAAACTTGCATTTGGGATAAGCAAGAGTTACTTATTGGCTTGGTCTCTTGTTTAATGATGGTAAGTACGCAGCCATGCCACCCATTGCTCACCTGTCCCGGCACTTAGTGACATCAGTCGTGCTGAGCATGATGCTCACTCCTCCCCACCCCTGCCCACACACACACTAGACAGTGTCTGACAGTGTCCCCTGTGCAGTGCCAGGGACACCCTCCGACTAAACGATGACTCCTTATCGGTCCGAAATCCCAGTTTAGCCAGCGAGCGGTTTCTACCAGCCCTGGGCCATCATTCAGCATGAGAACTAACCACCGCAGGCGGCAGGCCCTCCCGAGTCCTCTTGTCTGTTTATATCGTCTGTCAGCCTAAGGAGGCCAGGCCAGGGAAACATTGAACCAACAAGCCCTTGCCCCTAGGGTCAGCTCTGAGAAGCGACCCCCAAACCCACCTGTGCTGTCCTGTTCTGTGCCCCACACCAAGCCACCCGCCCCCACCCCTCCACAAACCACACCTCAAAGTTCAGGGTTGGTGGCAGTCCAGGGTCCAGGGCAAGAGGTCAGAGGAGGCTCAGTCTTTGCCGCGGATGCCAAAGGCCCTGGCATGGGGGTGTGAGCCTAGGTGGCCAGGCTCCCTAGAATGCCTGGGCAGAGTCCCCCCACCTCCCAAATCCGACCTATGGCCTTGGCATGTTCCTCCCTCTCATGGGGTCTGGCATTTTCTACAGAGCACAGTACTCTCTGCTTTGTCTTGTGGGGGGGGGGGGGCGGTCAGTCTCCTCTGATGACGGATGGAACTGACTGCCTTGCTCCCACTTCCCAGCTGCAGCAGCTGAGGTCCAGGGACGAGCCGACCCGCGGTCCTGTAGAAAGAGCGGGCAGAGCCCTGGGGCACCTTGTTGCCAACTCTTGGGTCAGTGGCCGGTGGGGCCCACAGACACAAGCTGGAGCTCAGGTGGCAGGTGGCTTGGTGAGCATTTGCATCCAACAGGTTAGACCTAGTGGGTCCCGGTTCAGGCTAGAAGGGATGCTGTAGGCGTTTTCTTTGTCGTTGTTCTTAAGAAGACACACAGCAAAACACAGAATCATTCAGCAGTTTCTACTCGGGACACCGGGCACTCTGAGCTGCATAACCAGTCTCCCTCTGCCTTTCCGGGCCGCTCCTTCGCACAAACACCAGTTCACGGACCTCTAAGGCGCTCATCTGATCTCTCGAGTTGCTGTTGTCAGCTCCATCCCAATGCGACGGCTCTTTATGGACCACGGCGCTCAAGGCAGGAGTGCTTGACCAGATATGCTGTAGGGTTTTGTTTTGTGTTGTTAAAGAGGACCTGGGGGATATTTCTGGCACAAAGTTGAAAGATGATCTCTGGGTGATAAATTTGAAGAGTCCAGCTTCCAAGCATCCAGAAAGACTGGATTCCACGTGAAACTGAAACCCTTTTGGTCAGAATTCTTCGGCAGAATCTTTATTATGATAGAAGCTGTCATTGTGTGATTACCATGTAATCGGTTTAGAAATAAAACACAACAGTAATGTGTATTAGTAATGCTCCCATTGAACCAATTTTATATATACATATACATATATATATATTTGGCCTAAATCATCATGTGAGAACTTTTCTAATGCCTACTACTCTTCTGGTCACATGAATGAACTATTCCTTTTTAAAACTGGGTTCTGGTGAAGGTTTCCAAGGTAACTTCCTTTTCCACTGAACAACGGATACAGGTTTTGTTTCATAACCTTGGCTGCAATTCCTTCGGCAGAACGGCCCCTCCCCACTTCCTCTGGGGGCCCCCAGTTTCCATTCATGCTTCTTCCTGCCCCTTCTCGCCTTCTGAGCTTTGTGTCAAGTTCATGGCTGGGGTTCTGAGCCCGGGGTTCTGAGACTGGCTGGCTACAGATCTGCGCCATTGCCTCAGTGTCCCCTGCGGTGAAGTGGGTGGAAACACGTTGTCATCTCAGGCTCCTAGAGGGCCAGCGCCATGCCCTGTTTGATTACAAAGTGGATTAAAAGTCTCGTGTACTTGATACAGGTAATTCTATCCCATGCATGGAGCATTTCGCTGACAAGCTGCCTCGGTGGCCTTTCACCAGCTCCCTGGCCCTCCCCAGCAGTGGCCCCAACATCCCCCACCCCCGGCAGGCTGTGAAGGAGAGAAAGATGATCAGAGCCCTTCCTGGGGCCCTGCAGGCCCGCTGTTGCTGAGGGTGTCCAGCAGAACCCTGCTGGCCTGGCCTCTGGGCTGAGCCCCCGGTCCTGCCTGGACCTCCCCAGATAGTCTGCTGACAAGGTGCATGCTGGAGAGGAAAGCTACCAGAGCGGCAGACCCCAGGGGCAGAGCTGGACAGACACTCAGCACCAACCCTGCCTCCTGCCCAGACCCCACTCTCAGGGGCCTGTGTCCCTGATGAGGGATCATCCCAGCAAGACCGGGTCCCTCACTTCCCTGGACTTTCTCAGGGAGAGAAAGGTGGGTTGGCCCGGCTGCTGCGCAGGCCCTGTCTGTTTCCTGGGTGTCAGTGCCCCGGGGTTAGAGGACAGTGAAGGGTGCAGTCAGTACCCCCCACATCCGTTAGCCCCTTGTTTCTGCCCCCCTCCTGTCCTGGGGCTCAGGATTGCTTTTTCTAAGAGCCTGGAAGATGCGGCCTCAAATAATCCCCAACAGAGAGAATGGAATGGCCGGAGGTTTCCAGGAAGGTGGCCATTAACGGATACCCATCCCCGCAGCTCTCTCCCCTTCCCAGGGGGGCTCCAGACCGTGACCCCACACCCAGCCCTCTGGGGAGCTCGTCCCCGCAGCAAATGGCCACTCTGGACCGTGATGCTTTGGGCCAGCGTGGCCTGCTCTGTGGCGGTGGGCGTGGAGGCTGGGGTCTGGAGCCACAGCTCGAGGGATAAGTGTGAACTCAACAGTCACCAGCACCTGGCCCACCTTCAGGGAATGCCAGCCAGACGCCAGACAGGGCCCCTCTCCGCCCACCGCCAGCCCTGGACCCATCCAGACTCACCTCTCAGCCCACCGCCAGCTCTGGGCCCATCCAGGCCCACCGCCAACTGAGAAGCCCACTTGGCACTCAGACAGACATGGCTTGAGTCCTGGCTCCACCCCACCCTCACTGTGTGACCAGAGACCCTTTGAAACCTCCCTTTCCTCAGCCATACACTGGGTATAAGAATGGTGGTTCACCCCCACCCCACAAATGTAACGAGGTACAGTCCAGGGTCACTCACAAATTCCACCATCTATTTGTTCAATGAAGATTTAATAACTATCTATCACAGGAGCCCTGGTGGTGTAGTGAGTTACCAAGCACACAAGGCCAGCAGTTCAAAACCACCAGTCGCTCCTTAGGAGAAAGATGAGACTTTCTACTCTTGCAAAGATTTAGTCTCAGAAAACCCCAAGACAGTTCGACTTTGTCCTATAGGCTCAATGGCAGCTGAGTTTGGGGGATTTTTTTTTGGGTGGGGGACGTGTTTCTTTTTAATTTATTTACATCTCTTCTCCTGTCCCCAAACAGTGCTCTGGGGGCCTGGGGCAGGGAGGGGCTTGCTGAGTGAACTCGGGGGTCATCATTCCTTCTCCCCACTGGTCTGGCAGTCACTCCGTGATGAGAGAAGGCCCAGGATGTCAGAGATGGCTTTGGGCAAAGTATCTTGTCTTCGCATCTCAAGACCAAGGGCAACCTGAAGTAAGGTGCCCGGGAGCCTCACAGGCGGGTCGGGCAGCCAGGTTAAGAGAAAACTTCTTTACCTGTGGCTCAGCGACAAATAGTTGGGACTGGCTAGAGGTCTCTGGCAGGCCCCCCCACCCCAAGTAAGGTCCTGCCATGGTTACGCAGACTCTTTCAACCCCCAGTAAGAGAACTGGGTGTCATGCCGGCCTCCCCCAGAGCAAGTGGTAGAGCCCAGGAGTCCTGAAACCTGGGCGCAGGTCTCAGTTCTGTGAGACGATGGATGGC
>NW_022103920.1:15696991-15707321 GCF_000313985.2 Echinops telfairi
CCAATAATTAATTTTAAAAAGGAGCAAAATGGCCTGATGGGTGCTGGGGTGTTCCCCCCACTGGGTCTCCCATCAATCCTCTGATCTCCCTGCACCTGCCACCCCACCCCACCCCACCCCAGAGCTGAGGGGCAAGTGAAGAAGAGTTTGGGGGAGGAGTTTGTAAATGGTGACCTACTGGCCTCCTTGCTTTCTGCCTCAGGTGTCCCAGGTTTCCATGGAGCCTCCACATTGTCTGAAGCCCTTCACTGTGGTACCTCATTTGGCGACCCTTGGTCCCGCCCCCCTCAAAACTTACCCCTCCTGAGGAACAAGCACATGAAAAGATGCTCACCACCAGGGGCCATCTGGGAAAAACTCATGAGACCCTGAGCGAGCTCTCCCTTCACACGGAATGCGAAAATGAAACAGGCTGGGGTACTGGTGCTGGAGAGGCTAGGGAGCAACTGGGGTGCGCCTTTCTCTCCTTCCCAACCCAGCGAAGGGAGAACGGGGAGCGAGCTCCCTGAGGATCGCCTCCTACTGCAGAGGTGCCACGCCGGTCGCCTGGACTTGCCTCTGTGGGGTTTGGAGTACCTCAGAGTCCCCCCCACCCTGGACAGCAGATTGTCCATGCCCACCAGCACAGCTGCTAATGAGGACCTGTGTCCACAAGGACACAAGACAGCAGTGCAGCCGGCAGCTTCGGTCCACAGAGGCCCAGGGTGCAGCCAACCTGCCGGGCGGGCGGCTGAGGGGCGGTGCATCCGCCCATGGGCCAATACGTAGCCATTAAGAGGGACAGCGGTGGATGCACACCACAACCGGACGACCCTCTCAGCATCGTGCTGGTGGAAGAAGCGGGGCAAGCCACAGGGAGCAGAACAGACAGCAGAACAAGGGGACCAAAGTCACGACGGGGGAACCCCTGTAGTATTAAGGTGGGGGGACCAGCCCCCCACCACTACCCACGGGTTCAGTAAGCACAATTGTACGGTTGAGATGTATATATATTCTATTAAAGTCATCAAGAGCATGAGAGATAATACAATAATGCAGTCAGACACACTACATGGTAGCATTGCTCACCTCAGCCCACTTGGTGGTCCACATGGAGAGAGGGGGAAAGGAAGGAGGGCAAAGGGAACAGGGGAGGGAGGACGGGAGAGGAAAGGGGGAGCCGAGGGGGCTAGAGATCAGCGAGATTGTTAACCCAGGCTTATATACCTTTTGGGGGTGTGCAAGCCCACTAATTACAGGTAAAGTCATATGTTACAGGTAAAGTCATACGTCACAGGAAGGGGTTGCACTATAGGTATTATACAGCAGTGAGAGGGTGGTCTAGGGACATACACACAATAGGAAGAGGAGGGATTGGGGGGTATACATGTGACAAGATGGGTGGATCCTAGATTTAGGTTGGCAGCTTAACTTTGACCTGTTCTCTGGGTCTCCATAGGAACCATTATCAGTAGGGTGTGACCCCCACCTACAGGAACCAAATAGATGACTGCAGGCCTGTCCACTGTCTTTAACAGCAGGGAGCGGGGGCCCACTGCAGTCTGGCAACTGATTGCCCTCAGGGAGGATGCTTGCAAGCATCTGACCTCCCCCCACAAGTCCCCCTTTTGTTTTATATATAAGATTCACAAAAGCCACATGGGCGACATGGTTGTTTTCTATACATTAAAAGCTGTCAAGGCAAAACTTCATGATCCAATTAATATAGCAAAAAATTCAGACTTATAGCAAACTTTTTGGATCCAGGCACTGGGGGTAAAGTGCCCTTATGCCCACCTGCTATTGGGGGAAGGTATGAGAGAGATTGGATACTGAGGTGGAAGAGATAGAGCCAAACAGGAGTGTCTGCTTCTATAGGGAGATTGAATCAACCATGTGCTCACTTTAAGGCAGCACAGCTGTAGAGGGAGAAACTGTGGAAAAAATAGATGACCGCAGGAAAATGCACTTGGACTATATCTCCAACTATCAGAGTGGCGGCTTTCCTACCACAGAACACTGGCTTTCCAGATTTCCTCCGTACACGTCAGGAATTAAATCCCAGTTTTATTTCCCTTAGTGCTAGTATCCCACATTTCCCCTTTCTGCATTATGTTTAAGATTTAATAGTGTCACGGAGGCAACATGGTCTCTCTTCATATCTCTTAGCTTCCAATAGAAGCGACACGAGACTGCGAGCATCAAAATTATGATGAATAAACAACACAGTCAGACTAGAACTTAAGCTATGTGAAATGCTTTTAACCAAGTATGTGGGATCCAGCCTCTTTCTATGCCAACCACTATTTGTTTGAATACCTCAGCTAGTGGAATGCCTTAATTTCACCCTTGAATGTATAGAAAATATCCTTATTAAGCTGATCAACATCTAATGAAATGTTTCCCTTAAACCCTTGCAAATGTTTCTTAATCAAATCCCAATCATGCAATGTTACATTATATAGGTAAGGACTTATACAGAAATCAGTTACATTCCAATCACATTATAGCATTGACAAGTCCAAAATCTTGATCTTTCAGCAAAGCAACAGTTTGTAATAATAATCCCGTCACTATTGTATACAATGTTCAGCTTTGATGGAGTCCCAGAGGGTCCCTTAGACAGCATCATCAGTGGAAGAAAGATCTCAGCAGTCAGCAGTTGCCATTCTCAGGAATCTGCAAGGTCTTCTTGACGTTTTGGATAACTTCAGTAACAGGACAGGGGGGTCAGGTCACACTTCAGTAACAGGACATTGGGGTCAGGTCGCACATCAGCTTCCCTGCTTTCTTCTGGACCTTGCTGGCTAAAGAGAACTCCATCTATCTCCTTTGTCTGTGAAAACGTAAGCAAATAGCCCCTCTCTTTGGGGTGTCATTAACCTGAAAAAGGAATTATGATTAAGCTTTTGTGGTTCCTTCTTGTCCTTCATGTCCATCTTTCTCCAAATGTGGTTGTGTCCTTCTAAGGGGAGTCCATCAGCTTTCTTCTGCAGAAACATAAATGCGTAGCCCTTTCTCCAGGTGAATGGACCCGGATCCCAAATGTGACTTCCATCTTCTTGGGACTTCTTAGGATCAGTTTTGTCTGTAGAAGTGAAAATGTGTTTATCTGCCCTAATTTTGTTACAAGCTTTTAGTAAGGAGGAAATTTTTTTGGTTAAAATGACTACATGAAATTCATGATACATAAGATTCCTCTTCTCCCCCTTCTGTTTTAACAATTTAGATTTCAAAGCACTGCTAGCAATCTCAGTTACCTTGCTAGGCTTTGACCCAGTACAAGGACTAGTTAGGTAACCTTCGTTGTTATGTAAATACTGGCTCCCAGCCCTCAGAGAATTAAGAAAACTGACTAATTGGGAGAATTCCTTACCATACTTTGAAAGACTGAAAAAATTTTTAATACATTTATTCAGTTGTTCTTTAAGTAACTTGCCAGACAGTTTTTCTCCAAGTTTACCACTATGGTTACAGTCTCAATTAAATCTCTTTGCCCTTCAGGCTTCTTACACTGTATGATTTTACAATCTTGCAATCATCTCTCTTGGTTAATGTCACTCATTCCCTCCATGCTGGTTTTACAGGAAGTTGATGGGTGGGTCTTAGGCCCACCTGAATGCCCTAAGGAAATGACCCCACATCCAAAGTTTAAAAACCTTCTCCCTTCAATTTCTAATTCCATGTGGGGCCGCTGTGGTTTCCCCACCACAGTATTCCAGAAGACCTCTTGATTCAAAGGGTGGAGGTCAGACTTCTCAAGTACTCTTTCCTGATAGACATACGTTTTTATTCTAGGAATGCAAGGAAGCAAGAATTGACTTAAGCGGCCTTCCTTTTTCATAAACCACGGTACATCAGAATTTATCACTGCCTTAATTTCTTCACAATCCTGATCAATAACTCCAGCAACACCTTGAGAATTTAGGGTGGACCTTCCTAATAAACATCTTATAGTTCTTTTAGGTAGCAGACCCCAATTACCACTCTTAATAATTTCTTATTTAATCACAGCTTTTGGCTTTCCCTCACAATTCTGATCAACTCCAGTATCAATTTTAATTCCTTGAGTACTTAGGTCTGGTCCCCTGCTGTGAAGCTGGGTGATAACCTGCAGTTTCTCTCTAAGATCTTCTTTGCTCTGGAAAGCAGACACCTTTCCTCCCACGCTTTGCTGGACGGGGTCTGTATCAAGCTCCTTCCACTATTTTCCTGCGAGGAAACCTTTTGCTAATGGCAGTCCTTTATTGTTGAATTTTGAATGACATTGACTCGCCTAATGAGTTCCCTTCCTACAGTGGGGGCAGAGTTCAGGTTCGTTGAAACCCAATCTCGATGGCTGCAGCCTGCTCTCCCTACACTGTCTCTGAACATGACCTGTCTTCCCGCAACTAAAGCACTTTCTTCTAGGTCTGATATAGTTTGCCAATGCAGCTGCCATGAGGTCGGCCTTGTAGTCCTCTGTCTCTACATTCCTGCATATCCTGAGATAATCTAGCAGGGTTCCCTGTTCCCTGTAGGGACGCAAGGCATTTTTACAGTGCTTATTAGAGAAATCATAAGATAGCTTATGAACTAAGTCTCTTACTCCCTGGACATTTTTTACACACATGGAAATAGCATCTTCCAGTCGGGACACAAAGTCAGCATAGGGTTCATCATTCTGCTGTCTTATAGCCGTGTAACTCGGCTTTCTCTCTTCTGATGGAATTATCTTTCCCCAGGCCCTTAGGCAAACTTCACGTATCTGTTCTATTGTCTGTTCAGTAAACTGTAGTTGAGACTCAACTGTGATATAATTCTCATCCCCTAGCAATTGATGAATTCCTAGATCTATCCCATCCTCAGCATTCTTGAGTGCTTGTGAAAGGGTTGCTTCCTTCCACAGCATTTGATATTGCATACATTCTGAAGAGTAAAGACAAATCCTCGCATAAGCTCTCCAGTGTGTAGGGGTCCAGCTCTCAGACCCTGCTAGAGCCTTATCATGCTAATTACAAAATGTGAGTCTGGGCCATAATCATTGACTGCCTGCTTGAGATCTTTTAGCAACTTAAAGGGAAAGGCACTGTGAATTCCTTGTGGGTGTTTTCCATAAGGCTTTCTGCTAACAACTCTAACAGGATAAGACATTCTAAATTCTAAGTCTCCTTCTTCTACAATCCCTCTTTCTACTCTTGAAAGTAAAGGTGCTTTTACTATGTCCCCTTCTGACTCAGGCTTAGTTTTTTCAGCTCTGCCTAAAATCTTCTCACCTGCCTGAACCCATTCTGACTGCCTCTCACCTGATTTAAGTTTGAGTGTCTTAGACGTTCCTCACTACTCTGCTGGTTCTGTTTCTCTGCTTTCCCTACCTTTGAGAGCAAGGGAGCTTCCTGGGGTTACTTAATAGCCTCACTTTGGATCTTGGAATCTGCTGCCTCTAGTACTTTATCACCTTTAAACCTTTGGAGGCTGCAGTCCCCCAAGGGCATATAGACTTTGGCCTTGAGGTTTCTTTTAAAATCAAAGGCCTTAGATAACAAATCAATCCCTGATTTTTCAGTTTCTCCTAAAATTTCACCACTTAATTCATGCTCATTCAAAAAGACTTTAGCTTGCTTTTCTAGATTAGGATCACTCACACAAGACTTCTCACTACACTGATAATGCTCATTTTCTTCCTCCTGCAAAGGTTTTAAGACCATCTTAACTTGAACCCACAGAGACCATGTCTCCATGGGGATACATACTCTCCCCATCTCTGTGTGCTTTCTTTAAGTTTACAGTGACCTCCTCCCAGGTCTCTAGATCAAAAGTTCCTTCCTCCGGGAACCATGGATTATACCTTTTTACTACTTTCAGAAAACATTGCATCTTTTTCTTCGCTACTTTTACACCCTGTCTTTTCAGTAAGGAAATGAGCACAGTACCATAAGTTTCAGGTTTACTTTTACCTTGCCCCCTATTGTCCTCTTTAAAATACTCATTCCCTATTTCCACTATTTATCCGCCAATTCCCACACCGGATCCTCACTTCACACAATTTTCCGATTCACTCTACATTCCGGTGGGGCCGTACAATTGTTACACGGGGTATAACTCATTGCCACTCGATGGGCGCCATTTGTAGTATTAAGGTTGGGGGGACCACCCCCTCCCCCCCCGCCCACCACTACCCACAGGTTCAGTAAGCACAATTGTATGGTTGAGATGTATGTATATTATATTAAAGTCATCGAGAGCATGAGTGATAGAAGAGACATTACAATAATGCATTCAGACACACTACATGGTAGCATTGCTCACCTCAGCCCCGCTTGGTGATCCACGTGGAGAGAGGGGGAAGGGAAGGAGGGCAAAGGGAACAGGGGAGTGAGGACGGGAGAGGAGAGGGGGAGCCGAGGGGGCTAGAGACCAGCGAGAGTGTGATCTCTATTGCTAACCCAGGCCTATATAGCTTTTGGGGGCGTGGAAGCCACTAATTACAGGTAAAGTCATACGTCACAGGAAAGGGTTGCACTATAGGTATTATACAGCAGTGAGAGGGTGGTCTAGGGACATACATGCTATAGGAAGAGGAGGGATTGGGGTATACATGTGACAAGATGGGCGGAGTCTAGATTTAGGATGGCAGCTTAACTTTGACCTGTTCTCTGGGTCTCCGTAGGAACCATTATCAGTAGGGTGTAACCCCCTCCTACAGGAACCAAATAGATGACTGCAGGCCTGTATATTGTCGCAGGGAGCGGGCCCCACTGCAGTCTGGCAATTGATCGCCCTCAGGGGGGGGAAATGCCTGCAAGCATCTGACCTCCCCCCACAACCCTCAAAATAGATTTATGACTGGGGGTGGAGGTGGAAAGGGGGTGGAGCACTTCATCAGAGCTGGTTAGAAGACACTTATAAAAGTCAGCTGATAGAACCAGAACTATTTATAGGTTTTCAGATTTCCCCCCTTATTATTTTTTAAATTGTTTCCCATTTATTTTTGTATATGTCTAGCTGTATAAGATAGGCAGGATAAACAATCCCAAGGAGAAATCAGCAGGACCAGTGGTTGGGGGGGGCATGGGAGAGGAGGAGACGGGTGAAAGGGAGCGGGAGGCCAACAAACTCAGGGACAAGGGAACAACAAGGGATCTAGACAGTGCAGAGGATGTAGCAATTCTGAGAGGAATTACTGTGAACCTGATAGTGGGGCAGGAGGAAAGTAAAAGGAAATAGAGGAAAGAACTAGGAGGCAAAATCTGTATAGAGAGGTATAAATATAAGCATGTACATATGTAAATATATTAATACATAAAGATAGGGGTATTGGTCTATGTACATATATTTATAGGGTAAAGAATTAAGGTAGCAGACAGACTTGGGCCTCTACTTCAGTGTTCACTCAACACAAGAACACTTTGTTCTAATAACCTAGCACTGTGTTATACTCAGCTTCTCAACACAATCACGGAAGACAAAATGGGTGCATAAGCAAATGGGTGAACAAAGCTGATGGTGCCCGGCTATTAAAAAGAAATAGCACCTGGGGTCTTAAAGGTAAACAAGCAGCCATCTTGCAGGGAAGCAACAAAGCTCACATGGAAGAAGCACACCAGCCTCTGTGATCACGAGGTGTCCACGGAATCAGGTATCAGATGCTCAAAAACAAACAATTACATCAATGTGAAGGAGAGGGGTCGGAATGGAGACCCAAAGCCCATCTGTAGATAATTGGACATACCCTCACAGAAGAGTTACAAGGAAGGGACAATTCAGCCAGGATACAGTATAGCACTGAGGAAACACAACATTCCCGATTCTTTAAGGCTTCCTCCCCCACACTATCATGACCTCAGTTCTAGCTCACAAATCCTGCTAGACTGGAGTGTGTACATCGGTACAGATTAGAGCTTTGGACACATGGAAGCCAGGACAGATAAACCCCTCAGAAACAGTAATGGGAATATCGATACCATGTGTACAGGGGAATGGGGGGGAGGGAGGGGGAGAAAGGGGGAGCCAATAGCAATGATGGGTGTATAACTCCCCACTCCAGGAGGACAAACAACAGAAACATGAGTGAAGGGATGCTGTGGACAGTGTAAGAAATGAAAATATATATACATATATAATTTATCAAGGGTTCACAAGGGTGGGAAGGTCAGGAAGGAAGGGAAAAAGAGGAGCTGATATAAGAGCTTAAGTAAAAAGATATTTTGAAAATGGCAATGGAAACATATGTACACATTTGCTTGATAGCATTGACTTATGGATTGTTATAATATCTGTAAGAGCCCCCAATAAAATGATTTTTTTTTTAAAAAAAGGAAAGAAAGAAGTCAGACTCCAAGGTCCTGCGTGAACGGTGGCATTTGCATGAAATTCTAGAAGAGGCCAAAGTGCAGTGCCCAGGGCTCTCCCCTTGGGCATCTTCAAACCTGGGACTGAACCCACACCCCAGGGACCCACCTTTCAGCCGAACAAAGAGATCTACCAAGTGAACATCACACTCGTGAGGAAGTAGCACGCCTGCTCTTCCGTTGGGGGGCTTGTGCGCGGGCTGACCTACAATGGGCACACGGGTGAAGGGAGAGTTCTGTCTCTTGATTGTGGTGGTGGTTACATACTGCGGTTGTTCTTGGTAGGTGCCATCCAGTCGGCTCTGGCCCATAGCGACCCCATGCATAGCACGAGGAACTACCGCGCCATCCTCACCACAGTCCCTGTGCCTGAGCCTGTTGCTGCAGCCTCCCTGCCAAGCCCTCTCCTTGAGGGCCTGCCTCTTTTTGGCCGCCCCTCCACTGCACCCAGCATGAGGTCCTTCTCCAGGGACTGGCCTCTCCTGACAACAGGTCCAAAGTCCATGAGATGGAGCTTTCTCCCCATCTTTCCCAGTGGTTACTGAAACACGTATGGGCCGTGTCCAAACTCAATGGATGGTCAGAACAAAGACACCCGGGCTGAACGGTGAGCAGGGTGTTCTTTTAAGGAATCCTCTCTATGAGATCAAATTGACGCTAGCCGGCGGAAAGGCCAGGCGAGGAGTTTCAGAGGCAGCAAGTGTGCATGGATGATCTCGAAACAACTAGAGAAGAGGCTAAGGAGGCAGAGCCTGCAAAAGGGGTCAGCGCCGCGGTGGTGCTGCAGGGGTAGGGACGGTGGGATCCATGCTTGACTCTGCTGTGCTCGACTTGCTCTTCATAGCCCCCGCCCCTCCAACACAGAGAACAAAAAACCCCAGTCACCTCACTGGATTATTGCATACACACATAGATACACAGACATGCCCTTAAAATAGATTTACTTAATTGCAAGTCAACTATACCTCAAGAAAGCTGTCCAAAGCAAATCCACCAGTAAAAACATGCCCGCGTGTGTCCCCCACCGCTAAGGCCTATGTGGCCCCCAGTCCCAGAAAGTCCTCCTTTCCAGTGGTGGGCGCAACTCAGTGCCATTCAGTCCATTCTGACTTACAGAGACCCTGCAGGGCAGGGTAGAAGGGCCCTTGTGGGCTTCTGAGACTGTAACTCTTTACGGGAGTAGAAAGCCTCGGTTTTGGTTTTTTTTCTCCCAAGGAGCTGCTGGTGGTTCTGAACTGCTGACTTTGTGGTTAGTAGCCCGGTATACCACCACCAGGGTTCCTCTAGAGCAGCGGTTCTCCACTTGTGTCTCAACCCCTTTGGGGGTCGAATGACCCTTTCACAGGGGTCGCCTGCATATCAAATATTTACATTATGATTCTTAACAGTTGCAAAATGACAGTTATGAAGTAGCAACGAAAATAATTTTATGGTTGGGGAGGGGGTCACCACCACATGAGGAACTGTATTAAAGGGTCGCGACATCAGGAAGGTTGAGAACGACTGCTCTAGGATAAGCCTAGATCTCATGCAGCAGCAGAACCTCGAGTTAGACCCCCTTAGAAGTAGGCCAGGCCTGCTGGAGTCGGAACTGCGGAGGCTACCCACCTAGCCACAGACCTCTCGGCACCTTGAAGAAATTGGTAACCTGTGGATGTTGACTGGTAAAGTCCACACACACACACACATACCTCACCCCACCCCGAAGACAGGCCAAAGTGAAGAAATTAGAGTCAGTCAAGCTTAGAGTAAAGATGACTGGGGAAGGGGTGGGGAGAGTGAGGGCAGGGAGGGGCCAAGACCTCCATCATGGACTATGTGTGGTCCATTAGCATATGATGGAGCACATGATAGAGCCGACGTTAGCATATGGCAATGAACAGCTGGTCTCTGTCCGGTCCAGATGGAGTCGGAGAAGAATGACTTCATTTGGTAGCAGGAAAGATTTAAGGGGGACATAATGATGGACTTCCTCTGCGTGTGTGTGTGTGTGTGTGTGTGTGTGTGTGTGTGTGTGTGTG
>NW_022103920.1:15707421-15711855 GCF_000313985.2 Echinops telfairi
GTGTGTGTGTGTGTGTGTGTGTGTGTGTGTGTGTGTGTGTGTTAAAGCCAGAGCAGGGCAAGGGGCTGACTGGCTGGGTAGAATCCCTTTCTCTGGACCACTTTAGGTTTTCCAAAGACAGCCCTTGCTCTGAAATGGGCCTGGGTCCCTCTGGGCTGGGGACAGAGAGATGGACTCGGGCCCTTTCTGTGGGTACCTCAGAGGGCAATTAGCCAGCAGCTCCATCAGGAAGACCCCCAAACCAGGAGTCTGGAGCCAGATGGGTACTTATGTGGATGGCCGCGAGCCCTCCCAGACGGCCCGTGCACTCTCCTCCCCATTAAGGCAGAGAGCCCATCCATCAGTAGGGATGGTGATGTCACAGCTGTAGGCCTCCAGTGCACAGGAAGCTGGCTCCTGGCCCTCCGAGGCGCTAAATCATTCATGGGGTAGGGAGCCTGGTGGCAGAAGATTTACTGCCGAAGATCGAAGATCGACTGGAGAGACGCGTGGAAATCAATTCCTTACAGCGATGCCACCGGCTAGCAGGGGACCTGCAGCAGAGGCTTAGGTCTGTGGTAGGGACCTAAGGAAGTAGGCTCTCAATTCCCCAGCTGAGGACCAGGGAGCCAGAGGCCTAGGGTCTAGCCAGCCCATGGGGATATAGGGAGAGTAGGGGAGTCCCCAGAAATCCAGACCTGTCTTGCCTCCTCCTGGCAATCCTATGGGGGCCCTGGGCCTATGCCCAAGAGGCTCTGTAGGTCACTGAGACACAGTGGGCATGGTGGGGGGTGGGCGAGTGTTATACTAAATCCATTGGCTTGGCCATCTCTTCGGGGAGAGGGGGGCATTTCTAGGGACTGAAGTCGGTGAGCCCCTGAAAGGAAGTGCAGCCCTCTGTTTTATAATTCTTGATGAGTCAGCATGGGGGTGGGGGTGAGGGTGCTGTGTGCTAACTTAACCAGCTGGAGGAAGCCACTGAGAAGTAGGCAGTTCCAGACCCCAGCGGGGTGGTTAGAACTGAGGCCAATCCAGCCGGTGGAGTGTCCATGGGTCTCAGTCCTTAGAAATGGGACAAGACTTCTGGGGGGGCCACGAAGGCTCCCTTCTCCCAACGCAGAACCCCGGCACAACTCTAGTACCCAGGCAAGGAAACGGGAACCCAGACCTGACACTGCATGCACAGAGGGGATGATGGGGTGTGGCAGGTCCCCACAGCCCCTCTGAGGAGCTCCTTGCCCTCTTTGAAATGACCTAGTGGTTTCAGTTATGAAACGGGTGGTTTTCAGCCTGCCCTCAGTTTCCCCTCTGGCTCCTGCTCTGGGCTGCCAGGTGAGGAAACAGAGGGTGTGCTCCTAGCTCCTGGAGCCTGCGCCGTACCCCACTGGACTCTAGAACTAAGAGCCTGTAACCCCCCTCCCCAAGACCCACCCACCCCAGCTGCCCTCCACTCTGTCTAGGAACTTCTGTTGGGTGTCCGTGCCAGGGCACTTCCACGGGGGCAGATGCAGGGAGCTGACCAGAGACTCCACATTCCCAGGGTCTCCGTGGCTGTCCCCTCCTTCCAGGTGCCCCTCCCCCATCACCTCTGGGGAGGAGGGGACTGGGGAACCCAGCTCTGCCTCCAGAGGGGTCCCTGCTCTCCCAGGCATTGAGACCTAGGCATTTCTGCTTGCATGCTCTGCTCCTGGGGGTCTCTCCCAACCTGACCCAGGGGACAAACTCACTCATCCCAGGAGCCGAGTTCCGGTCCTGGATTCCAGGGCTCCTTGAAAACAGAACATTTGGAGCAGACTGAACAGCCTTGGTGCAAGCAAGGATGGTGGGGAGGGGCACAGGGCAAAATAGTTATCCCAACGGGAGTGGGGGGGGGCTGGGGGAGTCGACCAGCCTGAACCCCTCCAAGGTGGTGGCAGCTTGGGGACTAAAAAGAGCTGCACCCCCCACCCCCATACAGACACCCCCCCCCAGGGAAGTGCTTTACTGTTCTAAAGCACGGGAGATAAATAGGTATTATATCCTCAAAACACACACACACACACACACACACCACACCACCACCCCAAGCCCCTTGCCATCCTGTCCCTTCAGAGTAATGGTGAGCCCGTGTGACGGAGTTGAATGAGGTGGTCATCTGTAGAGATCACCACACCAGGTCTTGAAGTGCCACGGGCAGGTTCATGCAGCTACCATCCAGCGCTTAACATTTTCACCACCTGGGGACCACCACAAAGACCTAAGTAACTGATGTCCGATGTCCGGGAGGTTTGAGAGGTTTTTCTAACTCTCTGAAGCATCCTGAACTTTAAAGGAGCCGTTTTGTTTGAACTCTGCCTTGGACCGTGGAGATGAAACCCAAGAGCAAAGCCATTTCTTGGCCACCGACCTTGGGAGGCTGCTATGGCGAAGGGCTGTCCTTCTGGCAGGGCAGGGGCTCTGTAAGAACCTCCTCAGGCTTCGGCAGGGTACCAAGTCCAAGATGCTCTGAGCACATGGCAGGTCTGGGGGAAGGGGACAGAGGCAGGGGCTCCTGCTAGAGTCTAGGAGCAGGAGTTGGGTTTCTATTTTAGGGGGTCCTGAGATGGAGCTCAGCTCTGTCTTGGGCCAAGCTCAAATATTTCCAGAATCTCCCAGAAAGTGAGGGGCTGTGATGTCAACTTGTCACACAGATAGGAAACTGATATATGTGCCGATCCAGTGTCTATGAAATGCTCTCTCTTCCCACAAACGGGGGCACCCGTGTGGTGGGCACTCACTGAACCAAACTTGCCCAAGTTGTCCATCCCCTGGTGGGAGGGAGTCACAATGCTGGGACTGCGCCTGGGCCAGCGTGCCAGTGCCATTTTACCAAGGATTCTGGACCCACAAGTCCTGGGGTGCCTGGCCACCCCCTGACCAGGGTCCTACACCCAGTTCCAGAACTGTGGGTCCCCAGTTTTCAGCATCTCCAATCGAACCAGGGTCTGCTTTTCTTTACTTAAATTCTTGCAATACATAAACTGTTGCATTGCATGAAGTGTGGATTATTTGCCAATAAAACTGATGAAAAAATATCTCTTGCAGGTTTTTTTTTTGCAGTTTTCTTAATGGAAAATTTAATACAAGCACATGGTACACACATCCGATTCGAATAATCCTGAACGTCATATGAAAAAGAGTATCTGTGACCTTCTCACCCCCACTTCTACATGGATCGAACCTGTCTCGGGTCTCGAAGGACATGAAAAAATCAGATGTCTAAGCTGTCTCACCTTTCCATTTATATCACGTTTACACCAAACCCAGACCGTGTGATGGTGCATTTCCCAGGACCCAGGACCTCCACCTTCTGTAGTAGGAGCACTGTAAAGCTGCCTGCGTTCTTAGGGGAGTGCACCCAGCATTTGTCTCTCTCCCCATCTCTGGTACCCCTTACCCCTCCACACAACTACCTACGACCCTTTCAGGATCATGGAATCTCTGGTCGTTCCAAGACAAAACTGCAGATATACTGACGTCATTTTTTGGGTTTTGTTTTTTTAATAACGTGCATGTGTTGAGTGCTCAAACCTGGGCAGATTCTACAACAAGCTAAGGCGGGGATGGGCTGCGTATCTGAAATCCAAGCAGCAGCTTGCTCACCCAGCACTCTGTTTGCACGGGTTTCCTTTGGATGAAGATGTGGGACTTGTTCTGCCCATTTGGCAAACTGGGAAACCAGACAGAATTACTCCAGTTGCATGGGGAAGGTCTGACTGGACCTCAGGACTCTGTCCCAGTGGCGTTTGCGAATTACTTGTGCCACAGAGCAGGGTGCCCCGGGTCGGTGTGGGGAGCACCCATTCTCCCGTGCAGCGGCTGGTCAGGGTGGACTCAAGGCTCAGAGCAGGAAGGGCGACGGGCCCAATATCTAGAGCACCGCGGAGACTACCAGGGAGCACGGAGCAGAGGGGCTTGGGATGTGGGGAGCAGGGTGGCTAGAGACTAAGCTGCTAAAGCACTTTCGTGGCGGCAGAAAGGGGGCGGGGAGGAAGTGAAGACAGGCCCGGACGTGGATGGAGCAGGGCCACACCTGGGTTGGAGGGGGCTGCGCCGAGCCTTCTACATTGGGGTACGAAGGGCAGGCAGCAGGGCCCTCCCAAACTGGCCGCAGGCGGTGAAAGGCCCCCCAAATTACACGGGCTCCGGATGGCGGGGGAGGGGGCTCTCGAAAAGAGACGGTGTGACACTAAGGGTCAATGCCACAGCTCCCCGCGGGCCAGAGAGACTAGTGGCGCAGGGGCGCGGGGCAGGGCAGCCCAGAGAAGCTCAGAGTGATGCCCCGCGCCTCCCCCAGCCAGCGCCATAGCCGAAATAGATCCGGGGTATCAGGTCCCGGGGGCCCACCCCTGACCGGCGGGCCCAGCTCTGGTTACCGGCTCGGCTTGGTCCCTAAAATATGCATGAGCCCCTCTCGGGTGCAGTTTCGCGCCCCCT
>NW_022103920.1:15714746-15717318 GCF_000313985.2 Echinops telfairi
TCCGTCCGTCCCGGCCCCCTACCCCCACCCTGTTGTCCTTTCCCGCAGCTCAGCACTCCATCAAGGCTCTAGAAACGGCAGCCTGGGTGCGGGGCGCTGGCAAACTCCCAGAGATTAGGGGCCTCTAGCACGCGGGGCCCGAACCCCCTTTCTGGTCCCCCCTGGCCGGAGGGCGGCAGATGTCGGCCGGGGTCCTCGGGCGGAGGCCCTCTGCGCAGAAGGTGGGCACCTTCCCTCCCTCCCTGCCCGATCTGCAGTGAGCCCGTTGGCCGCCAGCAGCATTCTCTCTGATGGTGGCCCCACGCCGCCTCTTGGTGGGCCTTTTAGGGCACTGGGCCGCCCCACTTTGCTCTCGAGGCTCCGATTCAGCCACCAGGGGCAACTCTGGAGGTGGCCTTATGCGGAGGAAAAAAAGGTCACAGGCTGCCAGGCCTATATATAAACATTTCGTTTTTTCCCTTTTCCCTACAAGGGGATTTGCAGCGCCAGCCCCAAGGTCATTGCTCAGGGCGCTACCGCAAGCAGCGTTGGCCACTTTCCTGAGAGTTCATTCAGAGAACTGGTGAAGAGGCCACAATTGGGGTCCCAGGTTCCCCCAACCCCTGCAGCCTCGGGGCCACAAGGCTAGAGCCTGTGGCGTTGTGTAGAGAAGAGCGGGGACCCTGCGCCCTGGCGGAGGAGCCCCGCATCCCGCGCTGCCCACGGCCCCACGTCCCTGCGAGGTCAGTACCGAGGGACTGACACCCCGGGGAAGCAGGATCCCAGAGGCGTCTGAAGAAGGCCGTCGTAGAGCCCGCCCGGGGGCGTGTGTGCAGCAGCGAGGACCTCAGGGAGTTGGTAGGTCGTGTAGGATACACTTGTACCCTGAGATACAGAGCCTAAGGGCATGGGGCCTCAGGTGACTGCAGCGGCCGGCTTCCCCACGCGGCCGCCCCCAGCCTCTTGGGTTTGGTGGGCGCACACCATTTTCGCTGCTCTTTATTATTTAAACATTTTTTTAAAATTATTTAATCGTCGTGTTTGAGGATAGACACCTTAGGACATAGATCAATTTCGACGTGTATGATTCGGGGACTTTGATCGCAGCCACGGCCCCGCGCTCACTTGGGCCGGTGGAAGGGTCGGTGGCCAGCTTGCCCGAATACCTGCGTCCCTCAGCTCCCACGAGGGGTTTCTGTGCCTTTGGAACTCCGGGTTGGCGCTGTGGACTACTCCTAGGCCTGATGTCGCTAAAGATTTCTAAATTGTATGGCTTATGCCCCTCCCCCATTGCCCCTTGCACCACCACCACCACCCCCTCTTCAGAAGAGCCAGGAGACCTTTCTTCTCTAAAATCCGAGCCCCTCACCCAGTTAACCCAGTTCCCAAAGGCCCTGCGGGGGCCCCGGGGGTTGACCCGGGCGGGACGGCGGCTTGGGCGCGGCGGCCACTGCGGCAGGCGCCCTGCGGCAAGGCCTCCGAGGGCGCGGCCGGCGCAGGGGAGGAGCCTGGGGCGGCGCGGGAGGCTGGACTGGGATTTGCCTCCTAAAGCGCTTCCCACGCCGACCTCCCGCACGTCTCCTGCAGCGATGAGGAAAATAGAGACCAAGTGCCGCCGCAGGGATGCCATCATTGGTCCGAAGGAACGTGCGCGTGCCCTCGTGTGTCACCGAAGGAGCCGTCTAGCGCAGAATCCTTGACGTGACTCCCCTGTTCTCAGGCCTGAGACCCACTCCCTGGGCCCAGGCCAGGGCGTCTCGCTTACCCTATCCCCAAACACCCGTTTTCTCACTTGCCAGCGAGGGAAAGGAATGTGGGACTCGGTCTCTAAGCCTCTCCCTGGGGGGCGAGCTCCCTGACGCCTCGGAGAGTCCAGGTATCTACTAAAATGCAGATTTGTGGGTGGGCCTAGGAATTCGCACTTCAACACCTCCTTGGGCATCATTGGGCTGGTTCCACTGAGCCACACAGATAGCCACCAGAGTGTCTATCTGGATCTCTGTCTTTCTGCTCTAGACACCCCCCTGCCGAATTGCTCTTGCTAGCACCCCAACCCGTTGTCATGGGGGAAACTGAGGCAGGAGGCTGAGGCGAGGGCTCACAAGCCCTCCTCCCCGCAGGAGAGCAGACCTGGTAGTGGGGTGGGGTGGGGTGTTGGAGGACAATGTGTCCCCGGAGGGTGACAGGGGAGTGGGGGTGGGGCGGGTGGTGAGTAGGCGCTGACTGGAGGGGACCCCTGTGGTAGCACAGTGAGTGGTTAAGTGCCCACCAGCGCCCCTCGGTAGAGCGATCGATCACTGCGGCAGTCTAGCGTGCGCATCCCGAGGGAGGAAGACGACCGCTTTGGAGACTGCCCTGTCAGGGTCGCTGTGCGCAGCGTGGACTCCGGGTTTGGGTTCTGCTGGGGCACAGGCGGCAGGGTGAGGACTTGGTCTAGGTGCCTGAAGGCAGCAGAGCCCCTGCGGGCTTGGGGCCCGGAGTAGCATCATTTCATCTTCAGGGGTTCACAGTTTCTGGGCCTTAGTCGTGTGGGAACTTCTGTAGCCCCGCTGGGTCCCAGACTGGGGAGATTGCAGTGCCGGTCCCCAGGCCC
>NW_022103920.1:15717517-15764964 GCF_000313985.2 Echinops telfairi
CCCTGCCGCCCCTCCCCGCGCCCTCCCTCCGCCGCTCCGCACGCCGAAGCCGCACCCTGGCTGGCCGGCGGCCGTGCCTCCGCTCTCCGCGGCGCAGCTTCCTGCCGGAGGGGAGCCCTCCGCCCCGCCCACCTCCCCGTCTGGCCAGTCCGAACAGGTTGTGGTCTGGTTTGGGAAGGAAGGGGGAGTTTGCCACTTGCTGGGGGCCTGGGGGTGGGTGGGGGGGTGGAGGATGGTGGAGAACGAGGCGGCTATGCCTCCTGCTTAGAGGCCAGGAGGGGCGCTGAGATATGCCACAGGGCCAGGCTGAGGTGGCCGAGCATGGAAGGTGGACAAAACCTGCCTTCAGGTTGTGGCAGGAAGCCAAGACGAGGGATCTCAAGGGAGTGGAGCTATGAGGTGGACAGAGTGATGGCAGCTGGGAGGGGGCCAGCTGGGGCCCTACGGGCAGGCTTGCAGGTGGTGGTGGCAGCGCCGGCGGCAGCAGCAGCAGCGAGTGTGACTCCTGTTCTGTGTATGGCACTGGTAGAATTCACTGTGAACAGTCTCGGTCAGTGAATTACCGAAGGGCCATACACAGAGCAGAGACAGATCCGCGAGGGCCAGGAGCGTGCCTTCCCTCAGTGGGCCTGGACGTCGGAGACACAGGGTGCCCGCCCACACTCCCCAGGGCCACACTGGCACCACCTGCTTGGCCGATTTTGGCACTAGCACATTTTTGCTTGTGTCTCTCCGCTCTGAGCAATCATGTGCAGTGCCAATATGGGAGAAGCGGGCAGAGCGTCAAGTCCCCCCACCTCCTCCTCCTCACCAGCCCCTGGCCCATCTGCCTCAGCTGCAGGGAGGGCAGAGGGATCGCCTTACATGCCTGGGGCCACACGGTGCTGGGAGCCTGGCAATCCGAGCTGGGCAGGCAGATGGGGCTCTCCAGGGTGGGGGGTGGGGGTCAGTCACCATCTGTAGGGCCAGCCTCGGTGGTGCCACGGGTCAGAAGGGCCCCCCACTCACAGCACAGCCTGGGCGTGAGAGCTGGTCCAAGGGCGCAGCTGAAGAACTTAGGGGGTACCTCCTGACAGTGGGTGTCTTGGGGTCAGGCTGGCTGTTTCCTGAGTGCCCTTCCCCATGGGTGTGGACATTGCTGAGGGTGGTCACTTGGAGCTGCAGGGTGGGGCAGGGGTTGTGTTCCCTTTCACACCCACAGCCTGTTGGAGCCGTCACTTTCTGATGGTCCCTTGATAGCCCAGGAGACAGATGATAGAGCCTATGCGGTGGGCCTCACTGCTGGGCTTTGAGCTTCCCACCCCCAGCCTGTTGGCTTCTCAGCCCTGGCCTTACAGGCCTGGGCTCCAAAGGGTGCTGGTGGAGACGGAGGTAGGGACCCCTACCTGATCCTTCCACGCTGAGCAAACTGGCCAGCTAGGCCATCTGTGTGACAGGTGCTCCGCTGGCCCGGATTCTAGTCTCTGGGAGCCCTGGAGTTCAGCCACCTGCCCAGGCCCCTGGTGGGAAGCCCCTGGGAAGTGCGGGACATCAAGAGTTCTGAGTGGTGGAGGGAGTGGGCAGTCTGGGGTATCCCCTGAGTGTCCTCCTGCGGGGCCCTGCAGAGGGGAGTCACTGCTGGCTGGTTCTGGTTAGAAAGGTGGGATTACTTCTGCACTAGCCCCAGTCCTCATGGCCTAGCTCCCTGTCCCAGTCCCTCTGAACTTCCCTCTATACCTTCCAGCTGTAGGTCTGAGCGGCAGATGGCGGTTGTGGGAGGGCAGGGCAGGGCAGGGCAGGGGGAGGCAAGGATCAGGCACTGGGGGGGTGGGGTGGCGGCAAGGTCCCAGGAGCTTTGGAAACCCTCACTCCTTCCTGCCTCTCTGAGAAGGGCTGTACTTCCAGGAGTCCCTCTGCCCCTGGGTGGTCTGTTCTGGGCCACCATGTGGGAAGCCCTGTGCCCAGTCTTCCTGAGAGCTTTGCTTCTGTGCCTCACACCTGCCCAGGTGACACTGGTGCCAGCCCCCTGGGAAGCAGGTGCTGGCAGAGCAGGTGTAGATGAGCTGTCTCAGGACCCCTGCCCCCTGGAGACCACCCACCCCCAACTGGCTTTTAGTCTTCAGGATTTTGGGAGGCCCACTGCAGACCCCAACTCATTCCCCAGGCTGACCACCCCAGGCCCCAGCTGCCCCATGGGTGGGGGAAGGGAGGGCCCTGGACGTAAGCTCCTGCTGCAGTGGCTGGCCTCCCACTTTGGACTCTCAGGGAAGGAGAAGGTCCCCTGAGCCTCTGCCTGGCCACCCGAGAGAATGGGGCCCATTCTGCCAGCGCTCTGTGGCTTGAGCTTCTGACAGCATTTAGCCACGCGGGGATCCTCCGATGGATCGATTGGACTGCAGTCTCCCCTGCTGTGGCTGTCAGCATGTGTTCCCATGCTCCGCTCTGTGGTGCAGCCGCCCTGGGCCATCCAACAACCCCCCACCCCCCAACGTGGAGAAGCGTCTCCCCAGGGCCTGTGCAAAGTAGCCTGCCCTCCCCCACTGGCACTGACTGCCTCAATCCCAACCATTATCCCAGCCAGCAGCCCAGGCTGCGAAATGTGATCTGGGCCCCATTGATCTCCAGCTCCCTCCGCTGGCGCTGCCCGCCCCAGCCCCCGCCCCCTGCCTCTGGGTCCCCATAGCCAGGTGGGGAGAGGGCATTCCACACTCCGCTGGGGTGGGAGCCGCATCCTGGCCAAGGGCACCACAGGACCCCAGAGAGACCCAACACAGGCTTCCCTTGCCCCCAAGTGTGCTTGTCGGGGTGTCAGGGGCCTGCCCTCTGGCTGTGACCGGCACAGCCCATAGGTGGGGTTCTCCAACTGGCCTATGCCCTGCACTTTGGGCGGCCAGTGCCTTGGGAGGGGGCCCATGGTGGGGAGGGGTGTCCTTATTATGCTGCCTGGGAGGTACCTCTGGGACAAACTGAAAAAGGAGACCTTGGGGGTCAACCGTCTCTGCCCTGGAAGGCGTGGGAGACAGCAGTGCGGGGAGGGGGCACGCACAGCTCCCTGGGGAGGTCCCGTCTTTGAGAATCCAGTTGCCGCTTACACCCTCACCCCCTAGCGATGAACGTGGGTGAGGCCTGAGTGCACCCTGGAAGGAGGTCTGTGGGTGGGGCAGCCCGTGGTTAGCGCTTGGCTGCTAACCGAAAGGTGGACCCTGTGAGCGCCCTAGCAGCCCCACGGGAGAAGAGGACTGGGCCTCCACCCAGGGGTTGGTACCACTGAGCCAACAGCCTTTCATCTTTCAGTGTGCAGGCTGGGCTCCTGTGAGGACAGCAGCCTAGAGACCCCATAGGACAGCTAGTCTACTCGGCCCTACAGGAGTACTGTGAGCAAGACTCCTGCCCAGGGCAGCCCTGTGGGAGGGGTCTCCCAGGTTACGCTCAGCTGCTCACCACGAGGTCGGCAGTGTGAAGCCACCAGCCCCTCCACAGGCGACAGATGGGACTTTCTACTCCTGTCAAGAGTTAAGATCTCAGAAACCCATGGGCAGTTCTACCGGGACCCACAGGGTCATTGTGAGTCTGAATCCTTCCATGGCGGTGGTGAGACACGATGGCCAAGCACGCCTGCTTTAGCTGTCTCTTGCCTCAAGCCAAGCAGAGAGTTCTCTGGTCTGGGACATATCCTGTTCCCTGAGCCCCCTGCTGTGGGGCAGCCTGGGCTGGGTCCCTGCAGCTGCCTCCCCTTTGTCACCTTCATTCTGATGGTCTGCTCCAGGCCAGGGGCTGCGACAACTCTTGGGCCCCTGGGGTGGGGGCTGTGGGGCCTGAACGGTGCTAACTGCCTTTCTCTCCCTCAGCTCGGCTCTGCCGCCTGCCCCGCGCCGCCTTTGGCAATGGTAGAACTCACACTGGTGAGGAAATGGGATCCGGTGGTTCTAGACTTGCCAACTACGGTGCCGGGCTCAGCCGCCACCAGCAGCCAGCCGCCGAGGGAGGGGCCGCGCCAGCAGGAGGAGGGGCTCCAGTCCCAGACCCTGAGCAGTGGCAGAGGCTGGGTGCAGCCGGAAGTGACTCTGCTACTTCCCTGCTTCCCCCTGAGGTCACAGGTCACCAAGCAACTTTGAGGAGCTGGGAGAGGACCCCCGGGGCAAGGCCTGGGGAAGCGGGGGTATCTGCAGGTCTCCTGGGGCGAACCTCTTCACCCTGCCCTGGGAGGCTAGAGTGAGCTTCTCCTACTGCAGGCACCCAGAGCAGAAGCAGACCGTGGAGGAGAGGTGTCTCAAAGGCACCAGAGATGTGATGGGGAAGGGCCACCCAAACCACTGTAAACAAATGCTGTGGGGACTGGCTGCTGATGCCCCAGCTGAGGGCATCAGGACAGTTGCCAGGGCTGGGCTTGGGGGGCAGCCTGCCGGGGAGAAAGGGCCCGGGAGATGGGAGTAGCAGGGTGGGTGAGCATGTGTGTGCGCGTGTGCAAAGCCCTACCCTCTAAAGACCTTGCGGGCTTTGAGCTCCAACTGCCCTCAGAGGTGGGGGGGAGGGGGGGACAGGCAGTGGAGGGCAGAGGGCACCCCCAGAAGAGGGTACCTGAGCCTGCAGCTCCTGAGGGGACAGACAGGCTGTGCGCGCACACAGTGTCATTAGAAAAACCCTGATGAATGGTGTGTCAGCCCTGGAGGGGGCGTGGGTACCTGATGCCACGCCCTCCCTGGGGGCCAGTGCGTTCTAGCTCAGCAGCTGGACTCACCGCAACCCTGTAGCACGGGGCGAACTGGCCCTGTGGGATTCCGGGACTGTAAAGCTCTGTAAGTCTTTCTCCCATGCAGCAGCTGATGGCTTTGAACTTCTGACCCTGCAGTTAGCTGCTCAACGCATAGCCCACTACACCTCCAGGACTCCTGGTCCCCACTCACTGCAACCCTGACAAGACAGCATGGAACTGCCCCAGTGGGGTTTCCAAGGGTGTCTTCACTGCTGGCCCAGGAATGTGTCGTCTTAGGGTCACTGTGAGTCGGAATCGACTGGATGGCACCTAACATTTTTACAGAGCAGGCGGCACATCTTTTTCCCGCCGAGTGGCCGGTGGGGTCAATCGACTGAATTTGGATTAGCAGCGAGATGCGTTAAGGGCCGTGCCACCAGGGCCTTCTGTTCTGACTCGGAGCGTTGGTGAGGCATTGATTCCTCACTGGTGTCTCTGGGAGGCACCGCCTTTTGAGTTGAAGAGTTGGGGGTCTGACTCCATCCCGAGGTGTCTCAAAACAAACAGATGACCAGGCCACTGCCATCAAGTAGATGCTGACTCTTAGCCATCCTAGAGGACAGAGGACCGCCCACGTGCGCTTCCGAGGCTGTAACTCTTTACAGGAGCAAAGAGCCTCATCTTTCTCCTGTGGCGCGGCTGGCGGTTTCAAACTGCTGACTTTGGGGTTAGCAGCCCCACGCCACCAGAGGTACCTTAGGTCTGGCAGCTAACCACAATTACGTGCCAGGCACCCTGTAAGTACCAGGGTGTCACAGGATGGGTGGGATACGGGGCAGAGTCCGGAGCGCCTGTGGGAGAAGAAAGAGTGGAGAGGAGCCCGTTGAGGTAAGCACAGATGCCCTTGGCTGCACCAGGGGCCTTGTGGGTCCTATGGGCTCCTTAACCTACGGTAGTGGGGAGCCATAGAAGATTTCAGGCAGAGAGACGGGGCCATCAGATAAATGCATTTGCACGCTCAGTCTAGCCGTCGTGGAGGTCAATGGAGTGGTCAGACTGGAAGCCTGAAGCCCACAATGGGGGTGCAGAGGAGGCGGTGGTCAGGACAGGGCCTTGCCATACCATAGGAAGTGGGGACTGCCCTGGAAGGGTGGGAGGAAGCTACAGGCGTCCAGGGCCTACAGGCTCCGGTCCGACGCTGTGGACGAAGCAGCCTGGCCCCCGAGCAAACAGCTGTCTTACGAGGGGGTTTTACAGTCCACACAGGCTCACACTCACAGCGCAGGGACTGGGCGTGGGGCTGCCCCCTTGCCCCCTGCATCAGAGTCCCTCAGCTCTTGGCCCCACCGGGTCTTTGCCAGCTCAGGGTTTGAGGCTGGGGAGAGACAAGGATGAGGCAATTGGGAGCCCTTGGCGGGGCCTCTGGGCAGAGTTAGGGCCCCAACCGCGCTGCTGTGTGTCCCCAATTCAGAGTTCGCTCGATAGCCAGGCGCCGAGCACAGATGGACAAGCGGGTACCTGGCCCAGTCTGGGGACTTCAGGACTGGGAAACGTGGTCCCCTCAGGCCTTCAGGGATTTCTGCCCTCACGGCCTAGCCAGACCAGGGGAGAGAAAACAGAATGACCTTGGAGGGTGGGGGAGCCATGGCCCCACAGCCCCTCCAGCTGGGCCCCATAACTGTCCTCTGAGCTAATCTGGCAAGAGTGCTTCCCCTCCCCCACTGCCCTCAGGATAAACCCAAGCGCCTTACCTGGCTTATGAGGCCCCATGTGACCCGCCCTGTGGGACACCTGTCCTCTCACCACCTCTATCTCCTGTCCTCCCCACTGCCCCCACCCCCACTCTGCTCTGGACTGAAGGACAGATACAGTCTCTCCTGGCTGGTAAGGGTCCTCCGGAGGCCTGATGGTCCGGTTTCCCACATCGGCAAAACAAACCGGAAGGGCCCCTTAGGCAGGCAGCCCTTCTGCCCGCACCCCTGGAGGGCCTGTGCTGTTCTGATCTTGACAGTTGCTGTCCCTGGGTCAGGACCCAGCCTTAGCTCCAAGGGGAACTCGCTTCGGAGAAAGAGCTCTTCCAGGTGCCAGGCGGCTGGGAACTTTGAGCAAGTATTGCAAAAACCAGAACCAAATTCCCTGTCATCCGTCGATCCCGAGGCTGTACTTCTGTACAGGGGCAGAGAGCCTCCTTTCTCCTGTGGAGTGGCTCAGGAGTTTGAACCGCTGACCAGTGAGTAACCACAGCACCACCAGGCTCCTCCTCCCAAGGCAAAGTGCCACCAAACCTGAGAAGCGGCACAGCAACAGACTCAGACCAATCAAATGGCATCGAGAGCCCAGGAAGGCGCCCACACTCCTGAAAACAACTAAGTCTCCACCAGGGTGTTCATCCCGTAGGACGGGGAAAGAAGGGTGTCTTCAATAAATGGTGCTGGGAAAATCAGATTTCCTCATTTAGAAAAAGGAAACTGGATCCGTGCCTTACACCGTGTGCTTTTTAAAACCATTCCAAATGGACGAAGGACCGAAATGCAAACCAGGCCCTTCGCCCTCTTAGAGGAACCTGCAGGGGGATGCGCTCTCAACCACGCGTCAGCTAACACAGTAAAATAAATAAATGTGACCTACAAAGTAAAAACTTAGCTCATCAAAAGACTTTACCACCACCACCACCTGCCCCCAAAAGAAAAAAGACAAGTTTATCAACTAGGGGACAATCCTTGGAAGCCACGTCTTGATGAGAATCAAGAACCAAAACATCTGAAGCGTGGACACCGGAACAAGGAGACCACGCAGGCGTAACATGGGCATAGGACTTGACATGTCACCAAAGAGTTCATGTAAATGACCTCTAAAGAAATGAAAAGATGTTCAGAGATGCGAGTCAAAAAAGTTACCATTTCGCTCTCCCTAAGATGAGAAGGGAAAAGGCGGGGCCTTCTACTCCCGTGAAGACTGACCGTCTCGGGAACCCACGGGCAGTCCTCGCCTGTCCTGTGGGGTCACTGGGAGTCAGCATGACTCACGGCCACGAGTTTCCAAAAAGATGGCTAAGGCGAAACAAACACAAAGTGCCGTATATACTTGAGTATAAGCCACCCCGAATATCAGCCGAGGCACCTCATTTCACCACAAACACTACATTAAAACTGTTCTGAAAACCCTCGGCTTAGCCACAAGGATCTACGGTAACGTTAGGGATCCCTGAGGATGGTGGGAAGCCGTTGTGAAAAAGCCCGGTGGTTCCTGAAAACAGACATGCCACCACCATCCAGTCAAGCCCCACGCAGAGCGGTGTAAATCTTTATGGGAGCAGGCAGCCTTATCTTCCTCTCTCGCAGTGGCTGGTGGGTTTGAACTGCCGACCTTTTCGTTAGCAGTGCAGAGATTACCTGATGGCAGCCAAAAGACTTGAAAGCAGAGATTCTAACAGAGACACCAATGTTCACAGCGGTGTGTTCACAGGAGCCGAAAGGTGGAAACCGCCCAAGTGCCCGCCACACTCAGTTCACTGCCATCGATCGGACAGCTCACAGGACAGGGCAGGACTGCCCCTGTGTGTTTCCTGGGCTGTAAATCCTTTATGCTTGGCACATAATTCACATAACCTAGAGCTCAATAAATGATATCAAGAATTAACAAACAATAAAGGTGAACACAAGGCCAAAAAAATAAGAGTTGTAGAGAGTAACTTCTTTTTTACAGCTTTATTGACATAATTCACACAATTCACTAGTCCATTCACATCAAGGATCAGTTTTAGAACATTGTCTTCATTATTAGTTCTCCATTTTCCCCAAACTCCCCCTGCCATACCCCCAAGGAACCATTAATCCAGTTAGATTAATTAATCAGTAAATCTGTAGATTTACTGATCCTAGATTTCATATACAGAAAACACATTTTTAAACCAAAAAACTAACAATAACAAAGTAAAACAGCAATAGACAAGGAAGCAGAATTTAAAATTGTTCATGAGGGAGATCGAGGATAAGGTGCTAAATTTTAGCCTAACTGTATTCTAAGTAATTCACTTTCTAAGGCACTCTGCATGATAGCAGATATTCCCGCCCTGGTCCGTGGTCAGAGGGGATTCGCACCAGAAGCTTAATCTGCACGTGTTTCCCCTCTTTTTTTTTAATCTGAAACAACTTTAAAATGGGTCAAAAGGGAGATCAAATAATATTACCTTTTAACCTAATGTTCTTTACAATGTTCGACTTTACAGTGTTCTCTGATCACAAGGTTGCTGACCTTGCTCAACTATGATCAGAAGGGATTCACCGGAGGCTTAGGCCGTGTGTAGACCCTGCAAGTGGATTCAGGATCCACTGTCATCCAGATAGCCTTCTGCAACCAGAGGTTCACCATTTAAGCTCTGATTTCACTTCCTCCCTTGGATTTGGGTTTTATCATTTACAATCCTTGGATCACACAGGCTGGTGTGCTTCTTCCATGTGGATTTAATTGATTGATGTCTCACTTAGACAGCTGTTTGAAGTCAAGTCCTTAAGATCCCAGATACAACTCCTTCTGATATCGGGGCACCATCTAGTTTCTTTTTTTCTTTTTAAACAGTTTTATTAGCATTTCATCCCCATGTCATACAATAATTCAATCATATCAAGTAGAGTTTTCTACCTTGTACTCATTGTCATTCATGTAATTATTTTTTTTCTAATTGTGGTCAAATATGCATAACAAAACAGTTCTCCAATTCCACAACTTCTACATGTATCATTCAATGCCAGTGTTACACTCTTCAAGTTGTATAACCACTGTTGGTGTTTTTCTAAATCATTCCACTGCCGTTAACAAACTCAATGCCCCCTAAGCAACAACTCATTCTCCACTTATGGTAACTATTGGTCAAGATTGGTTTTTTTCTTGTTTTTTTAGTAGTTTTCTTGATATACCATCTAGTTCCTTCACCACACCTTGCTGTAGCACTCAAATTTTCAGTGATCTCTTCATGAGGATAAGCAACAAGCAGGGTCATGTCCTAAGAATTAATTGTTCTTAGACTGGGGCTAGAATTAAGTGCAAGCCCAAATCCATTCATATAGCTATGGTTTATGTATGTCTCTGGTACACCTTAAAGACCATAATGCTTTGGGGAAGTGAGTAGAAAGCCCATCTTTCTCCAGAGGAGCAGCTGCTGGTTTGAAACTACTGACCTTGCAGTTAGCACCCCTGCTTGTGACCATTATGCTACCAGGGCTCCCTTAACAGATGAATGGATAGAACAAACTTGGATAGACACATGACGGGGTGCTCGACCAGTCGAAGAGATGAGATCTTGACAGACGCTACAGGGTGGATGGTGCTTAAAGATGCAACACTAAGTAAAATAAGCTAATCATAGAAGCATAAATATTGTATGATCTCGTGTGTAGAAAACGAAAAGGCAAGTGTATAGAGAACATAGCTGATTAGTGGTTAGCTGGGGCAGCAGACAAGAGGAAAGGTAGGGTTACTGCTTAACGAAGTGCTGTGTTCAGTTTACGGTGATGGAAACATACTATGGATCCGTTAGTGTAATGACTGTCAAAAAGGTGTACCCCTGTGAAAAGTTGAGTTGGCCAAAGGTGCGTGGTAGGTGAGTTTATGGCAACACCGACACAGAGTAGCTGCTATGGCTGCTTATGACCAACCAAGCACCTCCCGAGTCTCAGTCCCTTGGTTCTGAGCTTAGAGTCCTAGCTCATGGGGCTTCCCCATCAATAGCCTTAAAAACAAGCTTCTAGTCGACTTCCTAGTTGTTTCCTAGTGCATGGGGTTGGTCTTCGAAGCTTACAAGTGACCATTCAAAGTACATCAGGTCTCTATTTGCCGGGAGCAACAGAGGGAGAAGATAACTCAGGATTAAGATGAAGAAATGGAATGTGAGACCAATTGCTTCCTTATCTACCTCCTTCGCCATGAGACCAGACTGGGTGGTGGTTGGCTCCCCCTACTGGGCATTTTGACCCAAGATTTTCTAGACTGCTGATCAAAAGTGGGGGAAATGCAGAACAGACATCTGATTCTCAGAATCCAGTTATTCCTGAGCCCTGGAAGATGAACGTCCCCGGAAAACCGTGGCCCGGAGATAATCTTTAAATCTGAAACCCAAACTATCCCCTGAAGTCTTGTTAACACCAAACGGCTTCTCTACTTAACTAGTAAAGAATGTGGGCCTCTGGGGAGCAGCTATCAGGGGCTCAAGTGGGAAGAGATTGCTTTGAAAATGATGGTGGCGGCATATGTGCAAATGTGCTTGACACATCGGAGGAATGTATGGATTGTGATAAGAGATGTAAGAGCCCCCAATAAAAGTTTTTGTTTTTTCTTTAAATACAAATGCAAAAGAAGGTGGGCCTGGAGCACTGCTTTAAGGTCTCAGAGAGGCTGAGATCAGATGAGCAACTCAAAAGCCTAGATGGGAACCTTAGGGGGCAAGCAGGTAATGTGAACGGGAGGGAGCAACTCAGAAAAGGCAGGCAAAGGTAAGCACTGCTGCACACATTGCTGAAGCGTACTCGCAGACACTGTTGGATTGGTGTGTGATCTGATGTGTATATTCTCAACACCGCCACCAAAAATAGAACATGTTTATAAAATCCTGTGAGCCAAGTCCAGGTGGCTGCAGCTTTCTGGTCCTGCACGGCCAGTGCCCAGGGCACAGGGACAACAGATGGACCAGTGGGACAGACACCAGAGCATGCAGGAATGGTGTTGTCATCCGTCTGAAGCGGAGCAGTGGTGTGGCGAGGCCCTGCTCCTGTCCCAGGATCATTTGCCACCAGGAAAAAGGCAGAGGTGTGGTTGGCACAACCAGGAGTGGGGAAGCAGTCCAGAATTGCCGTCCCCAGAGGAGGAAGGGGCATTTTGTGCCCTCCACTGGACTCGGGGGGTGTCTGGCAATGTCTGAGGACGTTTGTGATCGTCAAACTGTCCTACAATCCACAGGAGAGCCCCTCCCAGACAATCATTATCCAGCCCTAGAGCCAACCATTGTATTGCTAACCACGGGGTTGGTGGTTCAAAACCACCATCTACTCCTTGGGAGCAAGACAAGGCTGTCTGCTCCTATAGACTTACCATCTTGGAAACTATAGGGTTGCTATGAGTCAGTTCAACTGGCAGTTGGTTTTGGTTTGTCAGTTGTTTGTAAATGTCAGCAGAGTCAAGGTGGCAAAACTGCTATAGACTGTTGGAACTACCAAGTTGACACTTAAGAAGAATGAGAGTCAAGTCCTGTTTCATAGGGAAAAATCAGTTGCACAAGGGGGAGGCTGGAGGGGTCTGTTCTGGTGACTTCAGTTGGCTGTGCTTTCCCCTGCATCGCCCAGCAGGGCACGAGAGGAGAGCGCCTCGTGGGATCCTGGCGGAGAGTGGACCATATTTATGCCATGCTCAGTCTGGTTGCTTCAGAGAGCTAGCCCAATACTGTGGTGTTTGCCTCCCAGGCACCCACCTACAGGCTACTGCCAGCTCAGCGATATATTGAGTTTTGAAATATACTTCAAAACCACCATATTTTTTTCATTTTCATGGGGAAATTCCTTTGGGAAATTTCGTCCACTCGACTCTTGGAGCCCTTGGTGGCACTTTCTGGTAAGCATGGGGCTGCTAACCTTAAGGTTGGTGGTTCAAACCCACCAGCCGCTCTGAGGGAGGAAGATGAAGCTCTCTGATCCCGTAAAGACATACAGCCTCAGAAAGCCTATACAGGGTTGCTATGAGTCAGAACTGATGACACGGCAGTGGAGTTGGGTTTCTATTCTAAAAACTAGCCAATCTCCAGGAAATGTTAAAACCGAGAGTGTAGCCACAGAAAGGCCTGGGTAGGACTGAGAAGGAAGGAGAGGTTCACAGTTCTTTGAGATGAGAGACGGTGGGACCGGAAGTACAGTAGGCAATGCAGAGGCTGGTTCTGGTCTGTCTCAGGACGTCCTAGCCGATCGGCCATTCATGAAGGTGTGTGCGCTAGGGGGCATCCGCTGTGGCTGGAGGCTGCACCAGATGCCCCCTCACTGTGGTCAGAAGTGTAGTTCAAGCCGATTCCTAACCCGAGCTCTGCACTCCCCAGTCACGCTTTAAAACTGCACGGGAGGCTGTTGTGATGAAAACCAAAACTCGACAAGTGTGTGTTGTGTCTACGGCCGTGGAAGTGGTTGCTTGCCACCCTCTAGTCAAATTCTGACTCACAGCGACCCCACGGATGAGGGCAGGAAATGCTGCTCAGCTGAGTCGTCCTCCCTGGCAAGTTCACGTCCACCAAGGCGGCCTATGATGCCAGTCCCCAGGGGCCCCTAGCCGGAACTGGCCCTCCCCCTACTTTTCCAAACATACTATCTATCCCTAGCAAGTGCTTCCTGCTCGGGAGGTGACCCCAGCAAGAGCGTCAGGCGGTGTTCTGTCACGATCCAGAAGTTTCTTTTAGAAGTAGATCATCAGGCTTCTTCCTAGTCCACCTTAGGCTGGAGGCTCTACTGGAACCTCCCCAACCCTGCGTGGCCTTCTGGGCACAGGCCTGCCTCTCCTCACCGTGCTGTGCAGGAACACGCGGCTGGTGCGACGGACGCCATTCTTCCTGCAGGGTTTGCTCACTCCGTGTCTCCGTGCCACGTCTCGGTCACCCTGGCCTTGTTTCATCGCACAACTCCTCAAGATCTCCCGGCTATCAGGTCAATTCGGGCTGGGACAGAGCAGACCCCCGTCCCTCCCCCATGAACCCTTGATAGCTTATAAATTATTATTTTTTCATGTCTTACACTGCCTAACGTCTCTCTTTACCCACTTTTCTGTTGTCCGTCCCCCTAGGAGGGGGTTACATGTAGATCATTGTGATCGGTTCCCCCTTCCTCCCCCCAATTTTAAGTGTTTTAAAGTAATACTTCTTGTGCTCGCTTCGGCACATACTAAAATTGGAAAGATACAGAGAAGATTAGCATGGTCCCTGCACAAGGATGACATGCAAATTCGTGAAGCGTTCCATATTAAAAAAAAAAAAGTAATACTTCTTTTGGCTACAAAAATATTCTTATTATGGAAGATGCTGAGAATAATTTGAAGTTTCCCTGAAATTAAAAAAAAATTAAATGAGTTCCAAGTTTCTTCCGAGTAATATGTGCCTCCTTCCCTTCTTGACCCAGGGCATGTCCCCGAGACCAGAGCTCCACAGGCGGCACCGGCAGCACCGGCTCCATGGTGGGCGAAGGAACAAGCGACCTTCAACTTGGTCTTGACCTAATCCTAGGCTCATCTCTCACTGTAATCACTTTGTATATGTATCGCCTGCTGCAGATTGTTTGGGGGAAGATGGTAAAAGCGGGCCTTTCATTTTGGGAAGATGAAAATGTTGTAAAATTACATGATGCTGATGCTTGCACGATTTGGGGAAGATGAAAATGTTGTAAAATTACATGATGCTGATGCTTGCACGACTCTGTACATGGTAAGAGGTGAACGTGATGTAAATGAGAGCTCAATAAAGCTGCCGGAAAAACCAACCAATCGACCTTGAGGCCGTTGGTGATGGGGAGGGGGGCCGGGGGCAAGCGGTTGAAGATTTGCTACCCAAACCCACTGCCATGAGTCAGTTTCCACTCCTAGTGATGCTGGAGGCCGGGGTAGAATGCAGCTGTGGGTTTCCGAGACTCAATCTGTAGGAGGGTAGAAAGTCCTGTCTTTCTCCCGAGGAGCCATTGGTGGGTTCAAGCTACTGACCTTGTGGTTAGCAGGCTAATGGCTAGCCCACTACACCACCGGGGCTCTTTATGACTACCATGAAAACATTCTGTTACCCATTTAGGCTTTGCCCAGACCAAACTAGATGCCGACTCATAGCAACCCTGTAGGACAGGCTAGAACTGTCCCTCTTTGCGTGTCCAAGACGGTCATTTGAGGCCGCGCAATGTCCCAAGTCTGTCTCCCGTGGAGCTGGCTGGTAGTTTCACACTGCCGGCCTTTGGCTTTTGCAGTCCAGCCGTAACCACTACTTCACCAACTGGGAAGGGGTGCGTTATTAAACACAGCTGCACAAGCTTGGGTGGGGCCTGCTGAGATGACCCCTAGAGGAGTGGACACCAGCCCCTCTCCTGTCTCTAAGCGTGTCCAGTGGAAAGGGCAGTAGCAATAGCAGCCACCGCCAGGTTGGTACCTTGGAGCACAGGGCCATCACTGAGTGGGCCAAGGAGGATGCGGGAACTCGGCTGGGCTGAATGGGGTGGGGGTAGGGGTTGCTGGTCAGTGCCTGTGCTTTGGATGGGTAGGGGGTCTCTGCTCTCAGGAAATGGCACCCCTCACTGCTGCTCAGGCCCCACCCAGGTGATTGCAGCTCAGAGTCCAGGATTTGTCCATCATTCCTTGAAAGTGGTGAGTGCGCCTAGCTCCATCCCACCCAGGCTGGGGAAAGTGAGGCCCGTGGCTATAGGCTCCTATAGGAAGTAGCCAAGCTCTGCCGACCGGAGCCCCAGCCTCCACTGTCCATTTCCTTGTGGTAGAACGGGAGCCACACTGACCCACTACCTCCCTTGGGATTCAAGAACCCCACTACATGAATGGCCCTACCTTCAAATCTCTCTTGTGGAATTAAATAAGTATGAGGATACAACCCTGCTGCACACCTTTCCTGATGTTAAACCATGACATATTCCCTTCCTCTGTGTGCACAAGTGCCTCTTGGTCCACGTACAAGTTCCACATGAGCACACTAATGTCCTGGGGTTCCCACTCTTCTCTAGGCTACTTAGCTGGTTATGAGTCACACAGTCAAATGCCTCTTTCTGGCCTCTGCTCTCAGCTAGGCTCCATCTGACGTCAGCAATGACAGCCCTTGTTCCACGTCCTCTTCTGAATTCGGCCTGAACCTGTGGCAACTCCCTGTCAATGTAGTTGATCATCAGTAGAATTTTACCTGCATGTGGTATTAAGGAAACTGTTCTGTGACTTGAGCATCCCGTCAGGTCACCTTGCTTTAGGATGGGTGCAGACGAGTGCTTCTGGACTTCATCAACCTGCCGGGACGTTTCCGTTGGTATCTATCCATCGGTGCCTGGAACCCTGTTTGTGGACCATGCTTTCAGCGCATCTTCAACCTCTTCAGTGCCACTGGTTGGCCCCTTCCTTCATGGCCCCCGCCGCAGCATCTTGCTCACATGCTACCTCTGGAGATGGTGGGATGCCGACACTGACTCTGTGTTCTCCCCTCTGCTCTGGATGTTTCCGGCATCATTCAGTATTTTGCCCACAGTATCTTTCAATATTGCAACTTGAGGATTGTTTTTTATTTTTACATTTTTAGTTCTTTCGTTTAAGATCCACTGTGTTCGTCCTTTTTGATTTTCTAACACTAGGACTTTGCACACTCCATTATAATATTTGACTCTGTCTTCTTAAGCTTCCCTTTGGCAATTTCTGTTTAGCTCTTTGACATCACTTTTTTCCGATTTGCCTTAGCTACTCTACGATTAAGAGCAACTTTCAGTCTCTCCTGAATCCACTTTGACCCCCCACGACCCCCAAATCCATTTTATTAGGAGCTAATCCAGACATCATCCAGACACCTATAGTTCAATTATATCAAGTCATGTTGAATAATCACTACCACAGCTTCAAAACATTTTCTTCCTTCTTAAACTCCTTGATATCAGCCCCCCCTTACCCCCACCCCCCTGCCCAACCAGGAACCCTTATTCTAGTTATTGCCTCTGTAGACTCACCTGTGCTGGGGCTCACAAACTGAAAAACAGAAAAACACACAACAGTTAAAAAGGCTACCAACCACAAAACACAACACAGACAAACCCCACAGTGAAAACCCAAACCCAAACCCAGAAGATATAAAACGAATTAAAAAAACAGATCAAGCACAGAGTGCAGCAAAAGGGAGATCAGGTGATAAGGGTTTCTTCCCTGTCTTTTTTACCTTATTTTGGCTCTCATGGACTTCTATTCATTTTCTTCAGCTTCAACCTCAACTTGCATATGAGCAATTGACGGTCTGCTCCAGGCAGCCCCTGGCCTGGTTTCAGCCGCTGCTTCTGATACTGAGCTGCTTCTCGATAGTTTATTCTCAAAGACGTCATCAATTTGCTTTCTGTTTATCCCATCCAGAGAAGTCTATGTGTATTGTTGTTATTTATATTGTTGGAAAGGGCATTTGCTATAAAGAAGTTGTTCGTTTTGCAAAAGTGTATCATGTCATCTCCAGCTTCATGTCGATCACCCAAGCCGTAATTTCCAAATACTGCTCTTTCCTTTGCATTCCAATTCCCAGTAATCGTCAACGCATCTTGATCACGTTTGATCAATTTTGAACTGAAGATGCTGGTAGAACTCTTCAATTTCTAGTGGTTTTAGTGGTTGGTGTACAAAGTTGAATAATAGTTGTATTGATTCTAGTTACTTGTATTCGGATCGATATTATCCTCTCACATTGAACTTCAAAATCTGTCTTGAAATGCCCTTGTTGGTGATGAATGTAAAGTAATTCCTCTTTGAATTTGTCATTCTCAGCACAGTAAACCAGACGACTTTCTGATTCAAAATAGCCGACACCAATCGGTTTCAGCTCACTAAGCCTAGAATATTGATCTTTATGCATTCCATTTAATTTCTGACACCTTCCAATTTTTCTAGATTCAAACTCTGTCCATTCTAGGTTCCAATTATTAATGGATGTTGGCAGCTGTTTCTTCTCAGTTTGAACCGTGCCCATCAGCAGAGAAGGTCCGGAGGTTTAACGCCTGCGGGCGCGGCTCTGTGCACATCGCTGTGCTGACTCCACTTTGAGAAGGCAGTCCGTCCTGTCGCGTGCCGAGTGCCTCTGCCAGTGTTGTTTCTGTTCGTTAGGTTTTCAGTCTCTGACGAGGCTTCAGTGCAATCCATAAGGCTTGCAGGGACTGAATCCTCAGAAGTGGACAGACTATATTTTTTCTTCTGTTCTTCCTCTAGAAGGGCACCTGAAACCTGTTCACTTTGGGTGACCCTGCTGGCCTTTAAAATACCAGTGACATCGCTTCCAGCATCCTAACAACACACAAGCCACCACAGTATGACAGACTGGCAGACAAGTGGTATAGAAGTGTTGCTGGTATATCCTCTACCTGTGGCGAAGCCATCGTTCTTGCTAGCAGAGCTAAGGCAGGGTTCAGGACCAGGCCTATCCCTGTCCCCTACAGTGGCTCTGGGTCAGTCCCAGATTCCCAAGAGACCCTGGTGCCTATTCTGTGGGGCATATTATCCCTCCCTTCACCGCCCCACCCCTGCCTCCTCTCCTCCATTTGCTGAGAAACACTCAAGGCTTCCGGTGATGGACAGATGTTTGTTGACTTGCCGGTGATTTTCAGGAGGGAGAAACTCAAGTTCCGAGTGAGCTGGGGCCGCGCCTCCAGCCTCAGAAGCACTGGGAGCAGTTGGCAGGTGGAGACAAGGATGTTTCTGCTGCCCTCTCAGGGCCATGCCTTCAGCCCCTCTCCCCACCCTAGCGCACTTCCACCATCCTGAGTGACCTGCTGAGCACACAGCCACGGCCAGGCGAGACTGTGCTGCTGGTCGACGTTGGCACCTGAACACCAGCTGTGCTGAGGACCGCAGGCCAGCCTCGGCTGATGTCCTGAGGGGCCCCGTGGGCTGTCTGCCCCACTCCATGTAGCCTTTTCCCCACGGCAGGGCTCCCTGTAGGCTGGTTGGAGTTCACTAGCTGAGGCACTGGGAAGAGTGAGGAGGAGCAGCCTGCAGATGTGAGGAGAGAGCAGAGGGGAGGTGCAGGTTTTGCGGGGCCCACGGAGCACAGGACCTGAGCTTCTCTGCCCGAGGAGGGTCCCCTCCTGCTTCTTCCTCTAAGTTCCCATCTGTCCATTCACAAAGACTCCATGTAATGATCTTCTCGGTTGTACAACTAACAGTTGCTGCAGACGAGGATTGGCAAGCTGCTTACTCCAGAGAGCCCACAGGGAAACGGCGAGCTAGGTAAGACTCGCTCTTCCAGGTGCCCCCTCCAGATGGCCCTGGGTCACGCTGTTGCCTCCTCTACTCCTGGCCCTCATGGACAGGGTCCCTGCTGCACCCACCTGGCACACGGTGGCTTTCCTGAACTTCCACTGGGTGACCATCAGGGCAGACCTGCCCCAGTTGGTTCAGGACCTGTGGAGTTGGGTTCCGTTCTACACAGTGATGCTCTGAGTCGGGACCAACAGTAACAAATAAAGGAACACACACATCATAGCGGTATTTCAAAGTTCATTAGCGAAATGTGGCCAAAGGTACTTAGACTGTTTTATTTTTGATGGCTGGCCGCTAGCTGATCATCTGATTGGAAATTTTCATATTGCGCCCTAAAATCGGACAGACACCTGACCAGTGAGATGACAGGCAAATCTCATTGTCCTCTGTTATGAGCAGCAGGACCAGTGTGAAACGTGAGACACTGCTGGTGTGTGTGTGTGTGTGTGTGTGTGTGTGTACACATATTTGCTGTCTTCCCACAAAGTCAGTCAGGGGCGCAGGTGGCAAGGAGGGCGGCATCCTAGGCCAAGACATGTAAGCATGGGGGGCAGGAGATGTTTCCAGAACGTCATCACAGGCGGCCCCATTTTCTGTGCACCTTACTTTGCTGTGAGCAGGAGGCTGCAAGTGACCTCACGTGACTCCAGACGCTCATTCCCGAGCGTTCAAGTGATGGTCGAGCTCTTCAAACCAACTGCTGGATTTACGAAGACACTGAGAGGAAAGGGCAGTCATCTAATACATGAATCAAGAAACGGGAGGAGGGAAGGGGCTCACTCACCTTCCATCGGAACCAGCCTGTAGCTCGGGGAGCTGCTCTGGGGCAGGGCAGGCAGGAGGCTCTCTCTGGCCGCCGTGTGCGCTCAACGCTGGTGGAAAACGGATCAGGCTGAGCAGTGAAGAAAGCCACCCCGAGAGCTTTGCGCCTAGAGAGAGCCCCACATGTGCGGCTCTGTGCTGAGTGCAGCGCAGTGTGTCGACAAGGAAGAGGCAACGTCGCCTCGAAGGACCGAGCATGGTGAAAGCGTGGCAGCTTCGCGATGATTAGAAACAACTTCGGAAATAACAGCCGCAGACATGAGACTGTGGACTTGTAAATTCCCCCATCCACTTTCATGCAGGGGCAAAAAAGCCCATAGAAAGAACATTGGCTAGTTTTATAGAAAACAAGCAAATACAAGAATCTGAAACTTTCTCAAAGGCTGAGCAAGACATGGAGAATGTTTTAATGTCGCATTAAAAAAACAACAACACATTAAATACACTATCACACATGCGGGGGTCGGGAGGGAGGTCCCCCGCGCACACGGACCTCAACTTTGGCCTGTCGAGAAGCCAGGCAACGCAGGGCTGGGTCTCGGCAGCCCACCCAGTCCACAGACAACTGCTGAGGGGGAAGCCACAGGGTGGGGTCCCCCGACAGACCTGGAGATACACCCCCAATCCGCAGTCTCTCCTGAAGCGGGCCGACTCTGGGGCGCGGGGACACGGCAGTCCCGGTCTCTCCCAACAAAACCCGCAGTTCCAGGAAGTTCCAGGAAAGGACAAGCCTGCTCCTGTGCGTGTCCTGGTCTCTGTGGTGCCTCTTGCCCTCCTTCGGGCCCTCCCCACGCTCCCCCCTCCCCACGCACCCACACGCACACTCATGCACCCACAGGCACACTCACGCGCCACTCAACCCCCGTAGTACTTCTGTCACTGTCAGCTCACTCACACGACCATTCCAGGACTGGCCCCCCAAACCGGAGCGACGTGTCCAGTCATGAGACCAAGGTGGTTTCCTGGGGACGGGAAGGGAAGGGAGGCTGAAGAACACCCTCTGGTCCCTGCCGGGGGGCCTTCAAGGACAAGGTCAGCACCCGGGCCAGCCCAAGGAGCGTTGGAGCTGCCAGACCGCGTGGCCCCCCGGGGTCCTCGGGGAGCCCAGCGGGGAGCGCTCTGGGCAGTCCCTGGAGGCAGCTGTGGAGCAGGGCACGGTCCCCTCGGCCTGAGCGTGTCAGCGGCTGAATGCACGGCCCTGGGGTGCACTACAACTGGTGCCCGTCTGGCCACGTACCCTGGCACCCACTAAACGGGGTGACCTCTCCTCAGAGCTCACCTTGACTTCACACAGAGGATTCCATGCGGGTCTCATATAGATAGATTTATATATATATGTACATGTGTATGTCCATATGTACACATATACATATACTCACACCCACACTCACACATACACGAGTACACACACACACACACATACACACACGTTCCCGCATAAAGAAGTCCGGCCACAATTTGGCTTTTTCAGGACAGTGGAATCGGAACGCAGCCTCTGACTCCACCGATCCCAGACAACGAAGAGCGGTGCTTACAAAAACGCAATCCCCAAATCCGGTGTCTTTCTTCCTTTTTAAAAAAAGGTTAACAAAACTTCTCTTCCGAAGTCGAGAGACTCCATTCCATTTGATTGCACCTCTGCAAACGCGTATAAAATCTGAAGTTGGCTAGAAAGGGCCCGTCACTGTTCCAGCGTCACCACCTCCACGGCCTGGCCGTCCATGGTGACTGCGCTGTCCGAGATCCTGGTGGTCACAGGGGCCATGGCCACCTGCACAGGCCCGTTGCCCTGGGCGAGGCTGGTCACCACGGTCTGGTACATGCTCACGGGGATCTGAACCAATCCTGGGGAGACAAATGGAGACGTTGGGGCGCTGTGCTCAGGGTCTAGACCTCCAGCCCCACCCCTGGGCCACTCTGCCAGCCCCTGGCCCGCCCAACCCACCAACCTGGCTCCACTCAGTCCTCACAGGGCATTGAAAGGTCTGGAGAAACTGTGAACGATCCCTGAGGGCAGGGCGGCCCGTTTGCCAAGAGACGGCCCTGCCTGCCTCAACTTGAGGGAGTACAGGCCCACTGGGGTGATTTCCTCCCCACCCAAGCCTACTGCTTGGCCCCCACAAACCCTCTGAGATTTTGGCAAACTGCCCTCTCCGACCCCCCTGATGATGCTCAAGTCTCTCTCTCTCTCTCTGCCTGAGCGAGGCCTGTCCCCTCCCTCACTCCCGTCTCACGCGGGCCGAGCTCCAGCCAGACCCTCTTCAGAGGCTGCTCGACACAAGAGGTCATGGTGGCCTGAGTCTTAGAGTGTTCCGTTTAAAAACACAGCTCTCCCCACCATGGTGATCACCGGCCGGGAGAGGCTTGAGGTCCTGGCCCAGGGCCGGCCTCCCAGGGAGGGGAACGGGTCACTTCACACGGTTGCTTCCCAAACACACCCAGCAAGACCCACCGACCCCGTCTTCTCCATGGAAGGAAAACTGCAGTTTAGGATGGGGGTGGGGGTGCAAATGAGGAATGCCAACACAGGCTGGGCGGCTGCACCGGCAGGGTAGGAGCCGGGCCGGTGCCCAGAGGGCCGGGAAGAGGCCTTGTGTGACGCCCCTCAGGTGGTGCACTGAGCAGCCCCCTGGCCTACTCTTGGCGCTCCCCTCCCCACATAGTAGCCCCATAACTTTCCCTGGGTCTTTGTTCAAGTTGTCCAGTACCTGGAATTCCTTTACCCAACTCCTCCCGCCATAAGCCCCAGTTCAGTTGTCCTTCCTCTTTGAAGCCTGTCCCTCACCAGTCTTGTCAATACCCAGGATGGCTTCCTTTGGATGCCCTGGGGATATTCCACAGGCACTGGACGAACTCTGCCACCTGGCTTGGGCCAGTCCAGGCATCTATACAGGCCTCCCCACGTGGCCCAGGGCTCCTTTAGGGCCAGGCTCGGCTCTCTAGGGCCTCTATGGTATGAGGTCTGTCTCACGTGGGCACTAACACAGTTCCAAGGGCATGGGCCTCACTGGTGTGCATGCGGCTTGGCCCCCGAGCCTGGCCGGGGACTACAGGCACCCCACAGTGTGCCACCATCTCTGCTGCGGTCTTCTCCTGGTCATAACAGGCCACGTCAGGCGAGGACCCAGGCAAACCCAAGGCACCCGGGTAACCCTCGAATGACCCCCACGTGCTGGTGGCCGAAGGCCGGTCTCATGAGGACACGCTAGCCGCTGGGCTGGAATCCACTCTGGCCCGTGATGATGTGCGTGGGTTCCCTGCGCCGGGGCGCAGGCGCAGCGCTGCTGTTAGAACGCTGTTAGTGTTATGGAAGACGTGCTCAGGATGAAATGGAGAAAGGCTCAGATACCAAAGCGATTACATTGGCTGACGTGGCTATACTCAGAACGACCTTTGAACGTATGAAGGGCTTCAAAAAGCTTGTGGAAAAATGGAATTACAAGATAATGGAGTTTTCCCATGATTTTTAAAAAGCCCCCTTGTGAAAAAACAAACGAATCTTCCCACTCTCCTTCAACGTACAGAAGGCGCAGGCCCCAGGCAGTCGGTCATCCCAGGAAGCTCCTGCTGTTCAGCCAGGTCTCGTGGTCCGAGCCCATTCATGGCCCTCAGCCAGGGAAAGCTGCCCAGACACCTATGTTCCCAGTGGGCTCCTGGTCCATCCTCCCTCACAGTCAGCCCAGGGCTCCCGGACCCGATGCAACATCACGGTTTGTGTGGTGGTCTCCTTCAGGGAGCGGCTGCGTGGCCATCATTGAGCCCCTAACCTTCTCGAGAGCCAGGGATGCAACCTCCCTGCTGAGGTTTGCAGAAGTGTCCCTCTGAGGATGCAGGCTGGGGAACAACAGAGCCTGCCCTCCGCCGGGAAACGCACCCACACACGGCTGTCTCGGGGTGAAGAGCTGGTGACAGTACGGTGTCCGTTCAGCTGTGTGGAGTCCCCCTCACAGGGGTCACTTCAGAACCTCAAAGACCCCGGGACCACAGCGCCATGAGTCGCAAGGGCGGTTACCTCCACCTCAAAAAAACCGGCTCTGCCCTCCCAGCGTGGGGATTTCAGCATCCTCCTCTCTCCCTCCCACACACAGGCTCTGGCTCGGATTAGAGGAAATCGGCTCAGTGGCTGTGACCCAGCAGCCTCTGTGTCCGTGGCAGGGTGGGGGAGGGCCTGGAAGTCCCTCTGTCCTAGGGGGAGCAGGCCGCCCTTGGAAAGGGTCATTGAACGCTGCGGGCAGGCAGTGGGTCGGGCTGCGCTACATCTGCTCAGCCTGCCCTGATTAGCCCTGATCTAGAAGACGCATGCTAATCCATATTTGTACTCTGGGTCAGGTCGGTCGACTGAGCAACAGGAAGCCCTACCCCTCCACTTCATCAGCGTGGTGTCCCTCTAGCTTTCCAGAGAAGTCCAGCCAAGCCTAGAGGCATTCGACAGGACCTCCCCACGTCCTCCCAGACCCACCGAGGTTGTCGAACACACACGGATCGGATCGGTCGGCGGGACTGCTGTCCTCTCTGGTCTTCAGCCTCCTGAAAGGACACGGCGAAATACCCCACTGCTTCCCTATTTCAGCGCTATCAAAACCTCGGGGCCGCTCAGTTCAGTAACTCCACCCTCCTCTTTTTCTTTGATTCAGGGTAAACAGATGAAAGAGTACTTTTAAAAAAGATAAACGACACAGAGAACAAGTGGTTTACACACACACACACACACACACACACACAAACACCCCCCACACCCCCATCCCACCCCCCTGGGTTGGCACGGTGTCCGGGCCTGGGATCTGGGAGCCTTTCCACTCATGAATGGGCACCCATTCCTAATGTGGTGGCCAGGAAGCGTCCAGAGCAGCAGGGCCCAGGAAGGGGAGGCCTGCGTTTTGGGTGCACAGCCCCGTGTCCCATCAGGCTCCTTGTAAGGGCTATGACATGGGCCCAAAGGGCAAAAGGCACCCATGGGCCTGCTGGGCTTTCCCAAGAGGCTCTGGCTCCTCCGTCAGGGCAATGACCCCTTGGGGAGAGGGCAGGCTCTCTGAAACTCAACCCCTGCTTCCAGGGGAATCTGTAACGTCCTGGTCAGTTGTCACCAACTTGATTTCTACAAACCGGTACAGAATACAAAATAAGAATACAGCATGGGGAGTGGGGAAAGTAAAGCCCTGCCCCGGGAGGCCTGCATTTGCAGAGGTGCCTGAGGCGTGCCTGCCCTTCCAACTGCGCACACCAGCCCCGCTCTTCGACCCGTCCCTAAGTCCCTAAAGCTACCTCATTGCCAATGGCTGCATACTGCTTCCTGCTCTGCAGGGGCACACACTCCCCTCACCAGTGCTCCCAGTTTTAGAAGGAAGGCGCCTGGTGGCGATGTTGGCTAAGTGTTACGCTGCTACGTGCGAGATTGGTTGTTCGATCCCACCAGCTGTTCCGTGGGAGGGAAATGAGGAGGTCTGCGCCTGTCTGGAGACCTGACACTGGGTCGCTCTGACGCAGCACTGCCTCTTACAGTAGGGTGGTGGGTTTGGTTTCTTGTGTGTTTTGGTTTCCAATCTTTGCTCTTATGCCAAAAAGGACATGCCACTGCTCACGTAGGCAAACACACTATATATCCGCAAGACAAATACCTCAGAGCATGATTTCCTGACAAGGGTGACTGGTAAGGCCACCCACCTACAAGTCTAGCCTTGCATCTAACACAAGCCATCACTGCTGCAAGCGTGTAGGCCTGGCTCTATTTTCGGCAAAATGGGGCCCTGAAGGCTTACCATGGACCTTCTCCAACGGTGGCACCAAGGGAGGCTTTGTGGTGGACATGGGCACCACTAAGAGGGGCCTGGAAGGTCAGGGTCACACATTGTGGGCCATCATCACAGAGTCAAGGTATTCTAGGGCTGACCTCACTCAGCAAGGAAGGACTCTCTCCTGCGCCTGCAGTGTGATGGGATTTGTATCTATGTGCTTAAACCAAAGAAGCCTCTACTACGCACACACACCAGACCGTGAAGCCCCTGCTCGGCCACATGTCCTCCCAGCTCTCCAGCACTCTCCAAAGAATTCTGCCCGCTCCGACTGACATGGCCTTGAAGCAGCAGCTCTGTCACCCTGGAGCGACTCAAACAGAGTTCCTTTGCAACGTTGAGTTTTGGTAACTTAGAGAAGTCTAAAGGTGTGAGACCGGGGAGGCGGGAAAGGGAGTGGTGTTAACAAACCCGGGACAAGGGAATAACAAGTGATCTAAACTCGAAGGCGAGGAGGGTGTAGGAGACCTGGTAGGGCTTGATCAAGGGCAATGTAACCGACAGGAATTACAGAAACACAATGAAGGCTGAACAAGACAGTGGGACAAGAGGAAAGTAAAAGGAAATAGAGGAAGGAACTAGGAGGAAAAGGGCATTTATAGAGGTCTAAATACAGCCATGTACATATGTAAATATATTTATATATGATGATTGGGAAATAGATCTATGTGCATATATTTATAGGTTTAGCATTAAGGTAGCAGATGGACATTGGACTTCTACTCAAGTACTCCCTCAATGCAAGAACACTTTGTTCTATTAAACTGGCATTCCATGATGTTCACCTTCCAGAGAGGACCACTGAAGACAAAGCGGGTGCATAAGCGAATGTGGTGAAGAAAGCTGATAGTGCCCAGCTATTACAATATATAGGGTCTGGAATCTTAAAGGCTTGAAGATAAGGGGCCATCTAGCTCAGAAACAACAAAACCCACATGGAAGAAGCACATTAGCCTGTGTGATCACGAGGTGTCACTAGGATCAGGTATCAAGCATCAAAGAACAAAAAAATCATAGCATTGCAAATGAGGGGGAGTGCCAAGTGGAGGCCCAAAGCCCATCTGTAGGCAATTGGACATCCCCATAATAGAAAGGTTGCCGGGAGGAGATGAGCCAGTCAGGGTGCAGTGTTGCACCGATGAAACATACAACTTTCCTCTAGTTCTTGAATGCTTCCCACCCACCCCCCATCATGATCCCAATTCTACTTTACAAATCCAGCTAGACCAGAGGATGTACACTGGTACAGATCAGAGCTGGAAACAAGGGAATCCAGGACAGATGAACCCCTCAGGGCCAATCATGAGTGTAGAGATACCAGAAGCATAAGGGGAAGGTGGGGGAGAAAAGGGGAACCGATTACAAGGATCTACATATAACCCCTTCCCTGGAGAACGGACAACAGAAAAGTGAGTGAAGGGAGACATCGGACAGTGTAAAAAATGACAAAATAATAATAATTTATAAATTATCAAAGGTGCGTGAGGGAGAGGGGGCGGGGAGGGAGGGGAAAAATGAACCAAGGGTTCAAACAGAAAGAATATGTTTTGAGAATGATGATGGCAAGAAATGTACAAATGTGCCTGACACAATGGATATATGTATGGATTGTGATGAGTTTTATAAGCCCCCACTAAAATGATTTTTTAAAATGGGGGGAGGGCATTATCAGGGATTGGGTATGTATGGGTATAAATTGGGTATAAATTTTCCAATCAAAATTCTCACAGGACAGCCCCTGCGACCCTCAAAGAATGCAGTCATAGAAGAAAAGTTCCTCAGTGCAGCTTTCTGCCCGACACACACACACACACACACACACACACACACACTGCTTCCTGACGCAGCTCACGCTCATCACACCAGCCAAGGGACTCTGCTCCCTTCAGCCTGGAGCGCGCCCTGCAGAGGCCCAAGGTGCCTCCTCTGCGCCAAGGTCCTCTCGCGGGAGGGTGAGACAGGCCGCTTTGTTCCCACACCAAAAGAGGGCACCCTGGGGTGTGGGCCTTAGTTTCCCCATCTTTTAGAACTATCTGTGTAGACCAGATGAAGCTAGGCACATAGTAGGTGAACACCAAGAGTTGGCTGCTTATTAGCGATAACTAAGTGGTGTGGGAACACCTGGCTGGAGTTACAAATGTGAGACAAAAGCTCTCAGGAAGCAGAGACAAGGGCCTCCTTTCTTGAGAGAGGGAGAGAGAGAGTTGCACACACACCCTTCGACCCAGAGTGGCACCACCCCTTGGCTGGGCAGCAGTGGGACCGGCCCCCTCAGACAGATGCAGAGGCTGCCGGGCGAGCTGGTACTTTGTAGGCAATCACTCCATCAATAGGCAGAGTGGACGACAGAGGCGGAATGACATGACGTCATCCCTTGGATGCCTTGCTGCGCGGAGCATAGCATGAGCTGCCAGCCTGCTCAGGTCACCCAGGCCCAGACTGCCCACCCCTCTGTCCCGGCTCCCGACAAGATAGAGCGGACAGACGGCCTGAGAAAGAATGGGCCTTTCAGCCGCCCTCAGAATCTGGATGCCTTTGGGAATTGTTGTTTGCGGTAACCGGATCTCTCAGTCCTCAACCTTCAAGGTGGCTGTGGAAATCTCTCTAGATAGGAGGAAAATATTGACGGCTGCGAGACACAAATACCTGACCAGAGAAACAGAACAGCTGGAGGAAGAGAGACATTTCTGATGGCCCGAAGGAGGGGCTGGCAATCCCCACACTATGGACACAAAAGCCAACCACAGCAAAACCTGTGAGAGCCGGAACCTGGGCGAGGCGGAAACCTGCCCACAGAGGAAAACTCAAGTATTTCCCTCCGAAATAAGCCACAGAAAAGTACTGAGACGGCCCTGTCGACAGCGGGCGAGGACTGGAGAAAACGGTCCCCGGGGCCCCTGTATGGCCCAGGAAGTGTGGGCTTAGGTAAGGAGCCGGATGTCGAGAATCTCCTGCGTGTCTGAGGAGTCACAAGGGCTGCCCGCAGGGTCGGGATGGGCCCTGAAGACAACCTCATCCCATCTGCAGGCCTAGAAATACAGGTATGCCAGTGGCTGCCAGCTAAGGAAAGCGACTATTCCCTGGAGACAAACGGGCATAGTGTGTGGAGTAGGAAGTGGGTGAAAATAAAGGGAAATCAGAGAACGCTTCGAGTTCCAAGGTCAGGTGGCAGCTGGAAAGGCTGGGAATGACAAGCAGGCGCAGTTGGAAAGAGGACAGGTGCGGGGCAGGAGAAGGTGGGCAGGAGGGACAGGTGAGTGACCTTCCTGACGGTGAGAGAGATGGTGTGTGTGTATGGTAGTGGTGGTGCATCAGCGAGCGAGCGAGCGAGAGAGAGAGAGAGAGAGAGAGAGAGAGAGAGAGAGAGAGAGAGAGAGAAGGCCTCTCCCAGCGATTCAGTTTCTGTTATATTAGCTGCTCTGAGGCATTTAATCTTCCTTTTCCGTGTTTTCTAAGTCCATAGCTTTTGGGTGCAATAGAGGGATTTATGGATTAAAATATGTCTTACATCTGGCAAGGATGGAATATTCTCACGAAGCCAACAGTGGTCTCACAGGTGCCCCGGTGTCAGGGGCACTTCTCTGCATCCAGGTGTCCCCCTCCCACCCAGTAAGCAAGCTCGCTTGGAAAAGCCTCTTCCCGGGATCAGTCCTGGAGCAGTGACGCACACTGCTTGGGAGTGTGACCCTGTGTCTTTTGTCTGGTTTTGCAGACCTCCAGAAAACCCCTCATGCTCCTGTCTCCTATCTACAACTCAAAGTTAGAAGAGAATTCACCTTCATTGTCAACTGTATGAGAGAGACTCTTCCAATTTCCCACTGCAGATATGGGGAAGCCCAAGAATTCCACAACACCAGGGCCTTGTGGTTCCCATGGGGAAGTGGGCAAGTGTGCGCCAGGGCCAACTGACCAGTGCGGGATTTCAAATGAAGCTGGCAGGAGAAAGGCCCCAGAGAGCGTCTGGTGTGACTGAGAGAGGTGCCCAGTACATTTTCAGAAGAAATTACTGAGGTCAAGGTCTCCAAGGTCTACATGCCGCAGGACAGTGGGCCAGAGGGCAGTGGATGGGCTAAGCAAAGCGAATGCGTATTTGTAAGCAGAAAGAGGGCGACAAATTAAGAGAGATTCTTGGCTTGTTTTCAGAAGATTGGAGAGAAATCCCAGAAGTTGGTAGGCAGAGTCAAGAGGCTTGAAGGAGACCCTCAGGCGAAAGTTGTGGAGCTGTCCCCGGGTTTGTGGTGCACAACCCCTCAGGTCCAGAGAGGGCCCCGTGGGCCCTGGACAGCTCAGACTCTCACTCAGCACATCTATCGCCACCACTGAGGACACACGTTTTAAAACAAGACTTGAAATACTAACAGTTTGTAGCCCTTAATAAAGGAGGCATCTACACAAACATCAATTGCCGGCTACACTACTCATTGCAAGGCGGTGGGCTCTCTGCCACACTATCGGGATCAGTGGGCTCGCCACGGGACCCTGGCATGGACTGGTCTGGGACAGGAAAAGAACGTTAACGGAGAAACACTGGTGAAACCCAAATAAAGCCTGTCATTTACGTCAAGGGTCCTGAACCAAAGATCCCTGGTGCCACGGTGGTTAAGCGCTCAGCTCTAACCAGGAGGTCGGCTGTGGGACCCCCCAGCCTAGGAGGCCCGCGGGGCAGGTCTACTCCATCCTCTGAGGCTGCTGTGTCTGCAGCACCAACGATGGGGGGGCGGGGGTGTCCTCCCAGCGCCGGCAGACCTGCCCCGGCTGCTGCTCAGTGTGGCACGAGGGCGTGAGATGAAGGCTATACAGGACTCGGTGCAACGTTTCTGTGGTTACGATCATTCCACACAAACATATTTTATTTAAAAAAAAACAAAAAAACCCCCACAGAAAGCAGTTGGTCAAATCCACAGGGCTGATGCCTGGATTCTTCAATCATTACAAACGGCTTGGGGAATGATAACAAATAAGCAAATCAAAAAAGAAGTAAACCAGGGGGAGGAGAAACTGATGTTTAAATAAAAGAGGAAAACTGTTCAGGACATATTCATCAAACACAACATATTTGACTGGATCCCAATTCAAACATATACACAGAGATTTTTTTTCTTTTCCCCCAGACAACTTAGGGACATTTGAGTATGGAGAGGAAATTATATGGTAGTAAGGAATGACTTAAATTTTGTCAAATAGGATAATGACATTGTCAAGGTAAAAAGCAAAAATCCATATTGAAAGACGTAGGGATCAAATTACATGCTGTCTAGAAATAAAAAATCAGCAAACGGACAAAGAAAACCAGACACTGCTTGCTCCCCGCCCCCACCGCACCGCCGTGGGGGAGGTCAGGGGAGGCAGTTAGGAGGAGCGAGACGGACCAGGATTGGTCTTCTAACTGTTGAAGCGAATGATGGGTACATGGAGTCCATTTTATGTCCACCGAATGTTTCTGTAAGAAATTAAAAATTAATAAAATGAACTTCACCTCGAGAGAATACCCTAGCTGGCGACTTTTTCCCGTCGGCATAAAGTGCTCCTCTCACCCGGGGCGCACAGACCACGCAGGACGGTCTCCTTCCTCAGAACCAACACCTGATACCTTTGCCCGGCCCTGGCCACTTAAAAATTATTCTAGGTCTTCCCGGAGAGACGTGGCTTCTTGTTGACCAGGGACAAGAGCTCTGGTCGAACAGCAGCGACCGACCGGGAAGGCTGGCCAGGGAGCAGCAGGTCAGTGAGCGTGGATACTCCCCCTGATGCAAATCGCCCTGCTCACTGGTCACAATGCAGTGTGCTGAAGCGGAGGGGCAGGTATAAGATTCCCGAAGGGAAAACTGAAAAAGATGGAAGAGTTAAAGAACACATGGCTGGAAGGAGCCAGCCCCGGAAATATTTAGGCCAATTTCCCTTTCCCCTTTTCCAGTGCTGCTGAAGGGAATGCCAATGCTTCTTGAGGCGCTTGGGACATTCCCAAAGACAAAGTGTGCTTGTCCAGTAGAACTTCCTGGGAGGACGCCGAGTCCAGTCCACCACAGGAGCTATCGAGCGGGTGGCATGGGGCAAGTGCAACTGAGAAACAGACTTTTAAGCCTTATTTGAGTTGACAACTGAGCTTCAATCACCAGAGCACAGCTCCACACCCTTCCCAGGGCTTCCGTGTATGCCAACGGCACCTCTCAGACCTGTAGCGCCCACCAGCTCTGTGAGAAACGCCTTTGTCTGCCTGGAAACCCAACCTGACACCAGATGCTTTGCGTTCACCGAAAACGCGTTTTCCTGGCCCTCCCTATTTACATCACAGCTCTCTTCTCTGCTGCCCGACTGACTCCCTCCCTATCAACTGATTTTTCACCCCCTGCCCCCCAGGCCCCTGAGGAGAAACTTGGAGAAGAAAGCACGGAGGCTGTCCCAGGGCCACAGCAGCAAGGAGGGCTGGCAGGGAGGGCCAGGTGACTGCAGCGAGGCTGGCGGCCTCTGCGGTGGCGGTGGCCAATCTGATGGCGCGGGCTCTCTGCGGTCTCCCTCAAGGTGTCTCGGTTTCCTCCTTCGGCCTCTTCTAGGGTTCTCAGCCCAAAGTGCTAGCTCTACAGTGGGGCCTTTTGAGCCATGAAGATTTGGGTAATTACAACGTCACAGGCAATTGTGCTGACAAAGGCACACCACCTTGCGCCTCCGCTGGGCCTGTCTGCTGGGCCGGACCTCGGGAGGAGAGAGGAGGCTTTGTCGGGAGCAGATGTGCAGGGGAGGCTCCAGGAAAAGCAGAGCTGCTGAATGAAGCAGGTGCCACTCAGACATTCCCTGTGCCCACTCCCATCTGATAGCCCGGCTCTTGGCAGAGGACCGAGAGCAGGTCGCACAAAGAGGAAGCATGTTTATCCTGTTCAGATGGCGGCCCGGCCAGGTTGCTGCCGCTGGGTTCCGCACATTTGCTTTTTAGTAGGCAAATGACCGAGCTGGGCGCTGGGAAGTGCCTGCCTGCGTTTTTACCCAGGAAACCTGAGAGCTGGAGGGCCCCACACCACCGTGCTCTGAGGTGTAAGCCATTAGAGGGAACAGCGCTGGGCGGCTGTGCCTTCAAAATCCTAATGGAAGCCTGGAGGCAGAGAGGAAAGCCCCCTTTCCACAAGGACCTCCAAAGCGTCATCTTGTCATTGTGTTTTCCTGTTCTGATATTCAGGTTCCTGTAATCCCTCTTTTACATGCTAGTCAAAACCGACTTTTCCCATCCACACAGTCAACAGAAATGGCTCCAATTACATTGTCCGGGCTCTGGGTTTGGCATGAAAAGCCACTACCACCAAAGCCCGTCACAGAATGGCAACTGCAATGCCAGGCACGTTTCTGCCTTGGTTCAAAGGAGCAGGATTAGCCAAGTGCAGGATCTACCTTTTGGACAGAGAGACTCAGAAAGCTCTAAGGACCTGAGCAGAGGAGAGTGAGCTCCGGAAACTTGGGATGGCTGCCCTGAGCCCTTTGGCCAGGCTGCCTCTGGCTCAGATCCTGCCCTGGTCACAGACTGGGGCGGTGGGTGGTCACATCTGCCCACACTGAGAAGTGCTGGCCCATTCAGAACAAGGAGGAGAAGGAAGGCCAGCCTGGCTTGATAACTTGTGCCCACTCCCGCAGGCCCTCTGGAGGCGTTTGGCCTGTATTGGAAAATTCGTCTCAATGGTCCATCGGAAGGACGTGGCTCCCATGAGAGCAACCAGCAGAGATGCACACAGACTGTGTCCTCCCTGCCTCCAACTCATCTATAAGGAGGAAGGGGAGCTGAAGCCCACCAAGGACAGTGACACTCGGAAGGTCAGCATCTTGGTAGGAGGCATTGGAAAGCCCCAAAGAGACCTACTCCGGCCACCCTGCAGCTCTGGGCCGTGTCTGACGAGTGAGAGGCAAGCCTAGGGATTCTAGAGCACCAAGCCAAGTGCTGTCTGCACCAACGTGTCTCGTCTGAGAGGTGTGATGGAGACTTCCAGAGCCTGGGTTCTCAGCAGGAGATTTGTCAACTTCTGCCCCAGTGGAAGCTGCGGAGGGCGTGCCTGTGTGGATCAGTCCCCTCCCTCTGAGAAGCGCAGCACTAGCTCACAGTGGCCGCCCGCCCGCTTAGTCTGGCCCGGACACTGAGCAGAGAAGGCTGCAACTCTTTGCTACCCTCAAAACTAGTGTTGCCAACACAGCTCCCCGGGTGGGGTATCTTATGGACTTAAAACAACAGCCACTTGTACCTGAGCGCTCGTCTGGAAGGCATTTGAAAATATTTCTTATTTACCTTCGGTGGCATTACATACCGCCAAACACCCATCCACTCACAGCTTCTATATGAAGAGTTCAATGGTGCTGACCACACACTCCACCCAGGGGTCACCATCTGTATCACCTGGCTATCCGTGGAGGGCATTTTGGACATGAGGCATGAGGTCACGGTGAAAAAGGGCACTCTGGGAGGGAAGGGTCACTTCCTGGCTGTCCCTGTCCCTCCACTCACTCGGTGTCGTGGAAAGGGCTGGGTACTCTGGGGCAGAGACCTGCATGCCTTGGAGTGTTCTAGAACTCTGTACTCATTTCTCAGCAGCAGCCATCTTTCCTCTGGGACCTGGAGCCCACCCAGCAGGTCCTTCCAGCGTCAGGACCACCCCAGGCTCTAGACAGCGGGTCCTTGGGGGTCATAGTACACCCACTCCTGCACCTGCCAGCAAGGCAGGTGGGGTCTCAGTGGACGGGCAGGGGTCTGGGCCCCAAAAGAGACTTGGTGGAGCAGAAAAACAGGCCGACTCTTCCTGCCCAGCTGCTCCCTGGCTGCGGATTACTGCAGTCACATGGCCGTGTTTTCAGCAAAGCCTCCCGCCTGTCCGCGAGAAGGTCACCAGGAAGGTCACCAGGAGACGTAGCCCAGGAGCGCCGTGCTGCCCTCCTCTGGGCCAAAGGGACAGCGCGTGTTTGCGGAAGCCCCGCTGGGCCATGACCTCTCTCTGGGCTTTCCTTTCCACTGGCCACAGGAGGCTCTGAGACATTAGTGGAAACAACGACAGGAACAGAGAGCCCATCCCTCTGGCCACGCGTGGTCATCGGGCTGCACACTTCATCCCAACTGAGCTGCTTCCCCACAGACCCAAGGACAGGCAATGCCTCCGCCTACTTGGACTGAAACATGGTTGCACGTAGGCTTCCCTGAAAATGTCCAGAGGAACAAGAGGGTCAGTCAAAAGGTCATTTGACCTTGGAGGAGGGTGGCCTGACACCCACGGCCACCATATGGGTGGGCCACAGGCTTGCATGTTGGGCTTCAGATCTCACACAAAACCCAGATACTGGGGGCTGCCTGCTTCCAGCCCTCTACCGGTCCAAACAGCACCAGACGACTTCAACAGTTCTTTCAAAGCTGTAATGTTTGATGGCGCCTGAAAGTTCGGCGTGAGCACAGCACACTGTCCAGTCCTATGCTTGCTCTTTCCACGTTAGTTCACACAGTGGAGCAAAAGGAGAGTTTGTGCACACCAGAACCGCACTTCAACACCATCTGTGGGGCCATGCACCAATTCTCAGGGACGTGCGCTGTATGCGGTGGGGCGAGGCCATAAAGAGGCCGAGTGAGCCACGTGAGAGAGGAGTGGCATTTCAGGTCGTTGCTGAGAAAGCACTGGCACAGAGGGGCACGGACTAGGTAAGGGGTGGTGGTGACATAAGGAGGGTCACCTTTCAGATATGCAGGTAAAAGGAAGAGAGTTGCTGAAATTTAAAGGGGGCTTGTGTCATTTTAGGGTCTCAAAAGTCACCCTGGCCCAAGGAAGGGAGGCTCCAAAATGCAAGCACTTCCCAACCACGAGGCCACACCCCGGGCCTGCGATCCCTTCCCATTTCTACAGCAATTGTCTCTGGAGCGTGACCCCATCATTTCTATGGGAAGCACCTTGGGCCAGCTTACAGACAGGAAAGCAGGGCACTGTGCAGAACGTGGCCTCCTTGTCGGGTGGCTGGCCAAGACCCGGATCCTGCAGTGAGCACTGCTGTGTGCCAGGCAGTGCTGAGCAGCCAGCAGGGCTCTGTCACCCAGGAGCATGGCACTGTGACTATCCTGTCTCCTCCTCTCACTGCCACTGAGTCCACTCTGGCTCAGAGCGGCCCTACAGAACGCGGCAGGGAGCACTGCCCCGTGGGTTTCCAAACTAAGTCTGAGAGTAGAAAGCCCCACCTTCCTCCTGAGGAGTGGTTGGTGGGTTTGAACTGCTGACGCTGCAGTTATCCGCCCCACCCGTACCCTACCATGCTCCCTGGAGGAGTCCCGCCCTATCACCCAGGAGCACCAGACAACCAAACTCACTGCCATCAAGTCGATTCACGGTGCAGCTGCCCTTGTGGGTCCCCAACATGGGCGAATGGCCCAGTGCCTAACGTCTGTGCCCGGGCCTCCTTCCTGGAGGGCAGCACTGGGATGATCCTATCATCTGAGGACCCGCAATGACGCTAGTTTCAGAGCTAAGGCTTGGGGAGGCGCTTGGTTTGCCTGCTTGCCCAAGACGGCAGAGCTTGTTAGTGGTGACCCCCACCCCCTGGAGATTATCCAGCTCCTTCAAGACCTCCCAGCTGCCTTTCCCTCCTCTTACTCAGTTATGGAGCTCAGTGACCCTAGCCACCCCTCCCTTTCTATGCCAGAGAGGCTTAACTTTTGGGGGGGTGGGGTAGGGACCGGTGGGAAGGAGTGATCTATTTGCATGGCTGATCCAAGGTATGGATCCCTCCCAGAAAAATATAAATACTTTTATACAGAATTTCTCAAGAGCCCATACGCCCCAATTAAGGACTTATCAACATAAGGACTTATAACAGAAACCAAGCGGGTTTTCACAGGGAATCCACACACACCTGGAGGCTTCCTTCGAGCCCCCGGGCTTGCCCCTTTACAAGTCCACCACAGGCCCTACTTCCTTCGGAAGTCCTACTTGGGAAACCCTGCAGAATAGGAATGTGTAGCCCACCTGTTCAGGGGAGCCCCCAGCCAAAAGACCTGCTCTATGATCTGAACCTCGTATGCCTGTCTTTACCCACCTCTCCCCTCACTATTCCTGCTAATGAGATAGTTTTTAAGTTATTCCAATTAGCAGAGTTAAGAATTTGGAAATCTAGGAAACCTACATATTTCTTAAGGTTTTAAATAAAGTAAAACTGAAATAAGAATGTGAAAATATAAAGCCATCTTTGCAATGAGGAGGCTCTTGCTTCCTATGGGAGTTTTTCAGTTAACTTGGTAGCTGAAGTGGATGGCACAGCAATCAGGGGCACACCTGTTTCCCAGGACAGTGGGACGGAGTGGCCTGTTAGATATGGTCGCACGCAGGCCAGAGACAGCTCATTGGTGGCCGTCGAGGGGCTGTTGTTTTTGTGACACATTTAGGCCTTTAATAAAAAAAATCCAACTCCCAGACTCATTGCCGTGGGATCGATCCTGACTCACAGGGAGCCTGTAGGGCAGTCGAACCCCTCTGTGGGGCTCCAAGGCTGTAAGCCTTTATGAGAGCAGAAATCATTCTCCCACAGAGTGGCTGGTGGTTTCGAACCACCGACCCATCACTAGGGCTCCTAGTAAGGGTGCATTGGCTTTAATTTTTAAGGAGGCCCCGCCCCTTCATGGCCTGTGGAATGCAGTGGCTGGCTCCCAGGCTGTCCTCTCACCATGGGAAAGATGCTCTCTGGGAGCGCTCTAAGGGACCCTATCAGGGGAGGAGAAGGAGGCTGAGCCCAACAGCCTCAGCGGGGTGGGGGCGGGGCAAATTAGGCAGTTAACTGGTCAACTGGTTGGCAGAAACTTCCATTCTCCAGGGCCCTCCCACATCTTCCCCAGCCCCAGCCCTCAGGGTCTCTTCCTGGGGATGGGAGTGGGGGGAGAAGTGAAGAGCCCTGGGCAGAGGTGGCCAGAGGCTTAGGAAACTCTTCACTGGTACACTTCCTTCTGAACACCACCTGCTTCCCCCTGGCTGCCCTGGGTTCTAACGGAAGTCCTTCCTCATTAGTGAAAACAGGCAGGCATGTGCTCTAATTGCAAAGTATCAGCACACAGACAAGACTGCGGGTCTGCAGCCAGCTGACGGCTGACACTGTAAATCCTGCAACTGCACAAACAGACCTGGGTCTCCCCCTAGGAGAGCCCGCGTGCATGCTTGCTTGTGTGTGTGTGTGTGTGTGTGTGTGTGTGTGTGTGTGTGTCCCCGTGAGCGTGTGCATTCGGGTGCCTGTGTGCATGCACCAAGGGTGGGGCTGTTGGGCAGGGGCCTTAGGCCCACCAGAGCAGCGCTACGTCCAGCAGGAGCGGCTGGGGCCGACTCCCCGCAGGCCAGTGAAGACGGTGGAACAAGCATCTGGGTTATCGGAGAGGGAGTCTTCCCTTGGGCACAGACTCACGGCAGCACTACAGACAGGGTAGAACTGTCTCTGAGTTCTAAGACAGGAACTCATGGTTTTTTTCCATTTTACTTATTAATTTACTTATGCTTTATTTCAAATGTATGGTTTTATTCATTTCCTCCTTTTGATCATTATTTCTTTTTTCCCCTTCTTTTTCTTAAAAAAAATCATTTTATTGGGGGCTCGTACAACTCATCACAATCCATGCATCCATCCATTGTGCCAAGCACATTTGTACATTTGTTGCCCTCACCGTTCTCAAAACATTTGCCTTCCAGTTGAGTCCTTGGTATCAGCTCCTCATTTCCCCTCCCTCTCGCTCAGGAGAAGTGGCTTCTGACCCAGACTTTGTAGTTAGCAGCCCAACAACGCATAACCGCTGTTCTTATGGCATAGAGCAAAATAAATCTGAGATATTTAAAAAGTCTAATAAAAAATAGAGCCACAAAGAACTGAGAAAAACACTTTGTAAGTAGAACGACGTGTCACACAACACAGGGTTTATACCCGTACACGGCAAGCACACTTCCAGTTTAACAAAGAAAGACATCACACGCACAAAGCAAATGGGGAAATTTTGTCACTAATACCAGGGAAAACTTAACGAGAGAATCCATTGTCCCAAACAGGTGAGAAGGGTTAAACTACAGTGATCTAATTACTCAGGGTTGGTGAGGGGCAATGAAGCAGGGTCGCATGGTGCAGCTGGCAGGGTACGCAGGCAGGTGGTCTAGGTAAGAAAACAAAACACCCAGCCAATATCGTGTTCCGCTTTGAGGCATCGCTAGGGATGTAAAAGCCATTCAGGAAAACGGTGATACTTTTTAGCAACTCTGATCAGGCCAAAGCTCTCCTGCGGCAGTAGTTAAAGCTAACCAAAAGGTCAGTGGTGGGAGCCCACCAGCCTCTGGAGAAAGATGGGGTAGCTGGCTCTGTGCACTGAGCCTCAGAACCCACTTGACGGTGGTGCAACTGCTGGAAAGCAGGCTTGATGGGGCAGACACTGAATTGGCCACCCCACTCTCGTTTCTGAGGGCCTGAGATTTCAGTCTTTTCTTGTTTTGCTCCCCCCACCCCCTAATTTTTAGGTGACATTATGGGTTTCGCATTGTGCTGCCAACTGTAAGGTCAGCGGTTCAAAACCACCAGCCGCTCAGCAGGAGAAAGACGGGGCTTTCTACTCCCTTAGAGTCTCGGGATGCAGAGGGGCAGTTCTGCCTTGTCCTGTGGGGCTGCTATGAGTTGGGAAGGACCCCACGGCAGGGAGTTCATTTTTGGGGTTTGGAGTTTTTAGGAGTGAGATAGCTGTATGGAATCGGCACTGGATGCCAGACACGCGGACATTTCTGAGACGGTCAAGTGGCAATGCCATCCCTAGTTTCCTGGTTGCTGATGAAGCAGGAGTGAGCTCTGCTCCCAGCAGCCTGCCTTCTGGTTCGGAAGGGCACAGCACAGGGCCGGGGTCCTGGGCCAGGCAGAGCCCCGGCAAAGGAGCCCTCTCTATGTGGGCCTCTCACTGGAGGGCGTGTTAGGGACAAAGCCTGGGGGTCAGGGTGTGAAGAGAGAGAGGCGGAGGACTGCAGCCGTCCTCGGGTCTCTCTGTGTCTCCGTGAAAAGGCAGGTGTGCAAATCTTCCTAACTAATCCACGGAGCTCCATCCCATTCGACGAAAGGTTCATTTTGAGAACAAATCGAAATGACACCAACATGAGCAAAGCTAGGGTGAAGGGCTGGGAGTGGGGTGAGTGTCCAGCCCAAATATGTATATAAACTGATGGTCAGAAACCTGTTTACTGTTTTCTGTCCCCCACTTCAGACAGCATTTCGCCGCTCTTCAAAGGCCTAATCAGTTCTTAGAGACGCCTTTAAAGAGTGCCAGGCCTTCACTCTCAGAACTTGGCTTTCATGTCATTAAGGAATTTTTAATGCGATTACAAGTATGTTGTTTCTCTCCTTTCTATGAAATTTTCCATTTTTTCAGAAGCCACGGTGTGCTTAATTGGGCTTACTAAACGAGACACATACATCTCAAGTGTAAGAAACAATCCCAGGCTCTCGGAGAACAGGCTGGTGCTGCTCGCTGACCAGCCTCTGCTGGGCACTTTCCCAGCAGCTCCGCGTCGGGTGGCTGCCTCACTCGGAGCGTCAGCTGAGGTGCAGACAGCCAAAGAGATGGGTGCAGCTGCACATTTCAGCCCCCACATTTCTATGGGCTGTATTTCCTTTTGTCTATTCGAGATGGTCACCGACATCCAGGAAGTCAACGAGTGGGGAAGGGAGGGCAGGTCGATGGTGTATTACTGGCTAAGTCCAGGCGTCTTGGTGAGGGCACATAAGAACCAGAAAAATACCTTCCTCACGACCTGCTGCTGGTCCTGTGGACAGGGAAGATGGTGGTCTTGCCCGAGCCAGTGAGAACCCCCCACCAGTGGGAGCCTCGGCACCAGTAAAAGGGAGACAGGAGGACAAAGGGAGTCTGCAGCACGCGCATCACACCCCGCCACCAATCAGTCGCAGCATTCTCCTACAGCAGCCCAAGGCGGCTTGTGAAAGCAATCGGGGCTCTCAGACTACGCCCAGGCATCAATTGCTCCCCCAACAGAAACGCTCGAATCAAAGCTCAAGCATTTTCTGAACGGTTTGTTGTCAGTCAAGCCAGGAAGGTTTAAGTGGAGACAGGGAAGAGAACCAATAAAATATTCATGCATTCTTACCATTAGCATCTTGGACTCCAGTAAGTGCTCCGACGGCTGCTGCGGTTTCCCCAGACAGGACGATCTGTCCCCCCCCTTGCAAGGTGGCCTCGGCCAGGGTGGCAACGGCATGGGCGGCAGCTTCGCTGTGGGCACAGGACAGGAGAGAGGGGTGTGCATGAGATGAACAGAGGGGCAGCCGGACCATGTGTCCCCCTCAGCGCTTCCTCAGAGCAACTGATCGACTCTCACAGATCTAGCAAAACTTGTGGGTGGAGCCAGGAGTGACTCAAGCGATAAAGGTGAATGGCCAGAGAATCCCAGGTTTCTAATGTACAAAAGGGACGCCAGGCACACTCTCAGCCCCAGAAGAGGGTTCCTGAGACAGAGGCACTCCCTATCAATACTCATTGAGCAAACTGCCACAGGAGGCTCTGATCTCTGCTCAGAATGCAAAAGCCATTTTGGCTGTCAATCATGAGGTCTCCTTTTTCTCTTTCCGGTAACATAAGGCAGACTCTCTGAGGCTGCACCATTAAAGCCTGGTGAGGGTGGATGGTACGGAGTCAGCAACCTGAACTTGCTACTTAATCCCTACTAAGGAAAAACAACTGGGCTGATTGTCCATGGTTCTCAAACACGAGGTCATGGTTGATGAACATCCTGGAAAGTCGGACGCTTCCCTTTCACTCGGTGTCCATGCAGGTGAGCTAAACCCTGGAGTTTAGAGTGATCGCCAATAGCCCAAACTCACTGACCACACAATGAAACCTCTCTGCACTGCAGGACAGACACCCGCAACACTGAGAAAGACATCACCCCTCTATTCGAACTTCCTAATGCCGCCACCCTGTCATAGTTTCTCATGTGGTGGTGACCTGTATGTGGGTGGGCCTGCCTGGAGACGGATAGAGGAGCAGTGTCTTAGGCAACCCTGTGAAAGGGTCGTTCGACCCCCAGGTTGAGAACCGCTGATATAATATAAGGGAAACAGTATTCTAACAGTTTGCCACATTTTCTTTCCTCCTATATACTTTTCTCTCAGATCATTATAAGTAAGAATTGACTGGATAGCAGTGGGTTTATAAACTTTTCTTTAAATGTATGAACATCCACTTTTAAAGATTCTGTGATGTCCCCAAACAAAACAAAACCCGAAAACTCACCACCACTGAGCTGATTCCAACCCACAGCGACCCGACGGGGTAGGACAGAACTACCCCTTTGGGTTTCTGAGGCTGTCAATCTTTACGGGAATAGAAAGTCTCCTCTTTCTCCTGTGAAGGCTGGTGGGTTTGAACCACTGACCTTGTGGTTAGCAGAACTTGTAACCCACTCTGTCACCAGGACTCCCTCGTTGATGTTACGAACTGTAAACTGTAGTCTGATTTTTTTTTTTTTGGGGGGGGGTACTCTGATCTTTTCGTGCCAGTAAGAAAAACAACCAGACATTCCTCCTGCCACGTGTAAGATGCCATCCAAATTTCAGATGTTAAAGCACAAAACCAACACAGACCACCACGTGAGTTCCACCTGTCTCCTCAGAAAGCGGCAGGTGCCAATCTGTAGTTCCGAGGGGAACAACAGGGCCCTAAGTAGAGAGACAGTGTCCTTCAGGTTAGCAGCAGTGGCCGACGTTCCCGGTTGGATAACCAAATATGCCAGTCCACTCAGCATTGCTCTGATGCTGCAGAAGCCACGTGACATTGAGCGGCAGCTATCTTGAAATCATACGCTGGGATGGGTGAGGGGGTAAATGTGGCAAGATGGTGGGCAATTCCACCACTTTACTACAAGCTCGCCAACACCACTTCACGTGAGTCAGCAGTGAAGCTCTGGCCCGGACATGGCCGCTCCACTGCGGGGTTGCTAGGAGCCAGTGGTTCTCAACCTTTCTGATGCCATGACCCTTTCAGGCAGTTCCTCATGTGGTAATGACCCCCAACCATACTATTATTTTCACTGTTACTTCATCACTGACATTTTTCTACTGTTATGTATCAGGCGACCCCTGTGAAAGGGTCATTCGACCCCCAAACGGGTCTCGAGCCACAGGTTGAGAACCGCTTAAAGTATAAGCATTCTCAGAGGCAATAGAAACCCAAGAGGCAGGAAAGTCTCATTAAATAGAAAAACTTTGCTTCTTACTAACCTGCCTTGTCTTCCTAATTTTCATGTCTGTGTATTTTTAAAGCCCGCCCCCCAACCAGTAAAAACAATCCATGAAGAAAACTTAGGATGTATCTTGACTTAGGCCCAAGGTCATGATGGCGGGTTTTAAGTTTATTTGCATACGCAAAATGGGGGCTGCAACTCAGGTTGAGGCAAGAGCTGAAAGGATGCCCATTTACCAGCAAAGGGCTGGACTGGTGCTGAAAGAGCATCCGGGTGGTTTGACACCACTGGCCAGTCAGACCCTGGTCACTGGGACAGGAACTCAGGAGGAACAAAAGGCTACTTGTTACATTTTATTTGGTAGATTTTAATTTTTAAGTGCTTCAAACATATTTATCAGATATAGCGTAATGAATTACTTAGCACTTAAGCCCTTAGTTTGTACTGTTTTCCTAAGAAAGGTGTGTCGATTCAGAATGCCATCCATCAATTTTACTGTGACCAGCCACCAATGATGAATCTCAGACTCTAGCATGTGACCCCAGACTGCAGAGAGAGCCCGGAAGGAGCTGCTCAAAGCAGCTGTGTGGTATTTTGCGGCAAGGCGGTGGTGTATGGAAGTGTTTGTATGGAAATACGGTCTTTGTGTTAGGTGACCCCAGTGACCGCTCGGTCCTGCCGCAGGTGCTTGGCTGTGCGTTGTCTCATGGAGGCTGAGGGCAGCTGCACCCTGGCACACTCACTGGACTGTCTCTACATTTAGAACTACTTTCTACTGGCCTCTCTCAACTGCAGTCTGAGAGAAGAAAGGCTGTGACTGACCAAACACAGTGACCCAGCAACCACCTAAAATAACCTGGGAGGTCAGCGGTGAGGGCCCCCGGGGGTGTCCAGGTGGGTTAGGTTAGTTACATCGGACCAGGGCCTCTGTAGGGCACTGTTACATCAATGCCGAGTCGTTGTGGCTGGTCCAGCAGGCCTATCATTTCAGTCGGTCCCAGCCATCTCCACTGGACGGCACGGGACATGGCCAAACCACACTGTTAGAAAAGACCACCTTTACTTTAAGGTGACCGTGGTCAGAAACGTCCCAGGACAGGAACAATGTCCCTCACTGGACAGAAGTCATTTCCAGATCAGCTATAAATGAGAAACTGCCAACAATCCGCTTTCTACCTGGAAGTGCCCATGCTTTAGACCACAGCTGCCCTGCCCTCTGCTTCCAGAGGACAGCCGAGCTCAGGCCTCCATCCCATTTCATTTCAAATACCAGTCCGCATAGTAAAGCCACAGTCTCTTTTATTAACATAATTCACTTCAAAATAGTGATTTTTTTTTTCTCTTGAAAAATATGGTTCACTTTTCTTCCAGTAGAGTCTCTTCACAGCAAAACAACAGCAAACGGGAACTTCCTTGAGAAGAGGCACCAACTTCCGCCCGTTTTCCCCAGCGTGGCAGCACAGGACACAGCAAGTTCCTCCTGGGGTAAAGAGAGCCTCATGTATCCCCACAGGCAAGGGCTGCATTTGCAGAGGACTTGTTAGGAGGGAGTACACGTCTAGGGCAGCTTAACGGACAAGTACGTGACGACACCACATCCTCTCCTCTTGGACGTTCAGGATGAACAGCTCCACTCTTTCAGAGCTGGGTTGCTCTGTTCACTTACTCACTCTCCCTCTTGTGCCTGTTTATTGTTTATATCAAAAATGACAGCCAATATTGGTTTTGGATTACTAATGGCAATCCCTCCACGCCCTCTGGGTTGTTACCAGGCCGGGAGAGGCTGTGGCTGTGGCGTCCCGGCTGTCTCCCTGACAGGCAGTGGAGCCCCTGCCTCTTGGTCCCCACCGGCCCCTGTGCAGCCTGCCTGAATCTGAACTGGGGCAGGCTATATGGCCAGCTAGGAAGTCACTGCTTTTGCCACAGGAACAAGGACCAGCTTGCTATAGCCTGGCAGGTAGGTCTCTAGACTTCACCCCACCCCGGACCCTCACTGGGTGCTGGATTACCTGATTGCAAACAGATTTCACCATCTCCCTACTCCTCCTCCCTCTTCCTTTGGAGTAAACACTGGCCACCTCAGCTGCATCTGCGGTGCTAACAAGCCCTCCGGGAAACCATTACCCTCCTGCCATTGGAAAGAAGCCCTGGCCCTCCCAGCAAAGGGAGCCCGGGGCGCCTCAGATTTTCCACTCTGCTACGGCTTCCCAGGCACCGGCGCTTCCTTGGAACAGCTGAGATGCTGGCTGGGCTCCTCAGCAAGCGCTGAGGTCTGCTGGCCTTTCGTGGAGGCCCGTGGGGCCCATGGTGGCATGGGGTGACCAGACTAGAGCGAGGGGGGCTCTCACTCTGGCCATGCCCTTCAGGAAGCTCATCTGCTGCTTCCACTCCAAGGGGGAGGCGAGGGGGGAACTGAGCTAAGGTGTTAGCATTCCTGTCAGACTCCCACGCCACCCCAAGGCTACATGGTCCAATGGCCTCACTCGCTCACGGACTTGCTGGCTAACTGGGGAGAAGAGTTGAGCGTGTGGGTCTGTTTCCTATATATGACCTTCCACCAAAGCCTGGCCACACTCCTTTCAGGATCAGTTACTTTCTCCATTTTACAATGTTATTTTCCAAGGACGGGCCTCTCCTAACTGGTTTTCCATTTTTATTCTCTCTCCTCACTGTAATCAATTCTGAAAAGACTCATCTTTGAATCGTAAAACACCATTTACAGGTGCGTAGATCTACCCTCTGGGAGCTGACTCTGGGCTGGGCATTCAAGATGAGTGGGGAGCCACCATCTCCCTGACTCCCTCAGTCCTCGGGAGTGAGAAGTCATGCTATTAGAATGAGGGCACTGAGGCAGAGGGCAAAGTTTCTCCAACCGCTCTGAGTGGTGGAGTGAGGATTCCAACTTGGGGTTCTCTAGTGAACACATCCAATCTACAACTTTTGCCATTAAATTTCTATGGTGGCTTATGCTCTTAAGTAATAAGACCAGTCTCCTTAGTCAAGGTATAATTGGAAAGCATAGATGATTTCCCAGAATGCCTTTTCCCGGACCACCTTTCTCGTTGAGGCTCGATGACTACCCGAGGCTAATGGCTCCGGGAGACGAAAGGAGCAGAGCCCATCTTTACTGTGTGCAGGACTGCCCCAACGGACAGACAGAAGTTCACTGTCCAAGGGCACACAGCTAGTGATGGGCAGAAGCGACTTCTAAACCCAGGCAGTCTGGCCCCAAACCTCAAGCTCTAAACATTAGTTAAAATGCCTGGGTCCATCAAATAGAAACTCAGGACCGAACAAAGGCTCGGAAGAATGACATGATCTTCCCAGCTCTGTCCATCACCACGCAAAGAACAAAGCAGGGATGAACACGACACAGTTTGGGAAATGACTTCTTCCCGGACCAGCCCATTCTGTAGCCCTTTCTAACTATAAAAACACCTCCCTGGCCCCACGGGTTTCCGAGTCTGAACTTTTTTCAGATAGAAACTTTTATTTTGTAATGCATCATTTGTGCAGGGGCTTCACAACTTTGTGGGAAAGTTCCATTATTTTCTTTCTTTTTCCCCCACGAGTCTGAACTCTTTACGGGAGTAGAAGGCCCCGTCTTTATCCCAAGGAATGGCTGGTCGTTTTGAACTGCCGACCTTGTGGTGAGCAGTCCAACACATCACCAGGGCTCCTCTTCCTACCCAGAGCTGACAAAGGACATCTTCAATTCTTTTCCAGTACCCCAAACTGATTTCATATTGTGGTCACTGATGAGCAAGGGAACACAATGTCCTAAAAAGCCGGTAAAACCCAATCCTGACCTGCTGGAACATGGCCGACTATCCCCAGGGCAGTTTTCTGTGTAGGAGTGAAAGGGCAATCCTGAAGCTATGGGGTCCATTAGACCAGTGGCTCTCCACCTTCCTGATGCCGCGACCCTTTCAGACAGTTCCTCATGTGGTGGTGACCCGTATGTGGGCGTATCTGCGTGTGGGTGGGCCCGCCTGGAGACGGAGAGGAGCGCTGTCTCTGTTCCTAAGACCACTGGAAATATGGTCTTAGGCCACCGGGAGAAAGGGTCGTTTGACCCCCAAAGGGTCGAGACCCCCAGGTTGAGAACCGCTGCATTAGACAATCTCTGGCTCCTTTAAAACGACCCAGAGTTTGGATCAAAGCAGGTGGGACTGGTTGCTGAAGGGAGGAGTGAGAGAGCGGATTGGAAGGCAAACTACAAGAGCCTATGTGTGAAGAGTCTCAAAGGGAGCCCTGATGGCACAGAAATGTCCATGGTTTGAATTCACCAGCTGCTCCTCAGGAGAAAGGGATGGCAGGCTGCTCCCATAAAGATGTACAGCCTTGGAAACCCTTAGGGCATTTCTATCCCGCCCTACCGGGTCCGCACCAGGTGGAACTGACTAGATGGCCAGCGGTGGCTTCTGAAACAACTCCACTTTACACTTGAGACGAGCAGAAACAGCGTGTCTCTTTAAGGAGCCTCCATCCACATCAGGGACAAAGGCGTGATCTTCATTCCCACCACCCCTGCCCTACCTGTTGAGTGCCATGGTGACCGTAGCTCCCTGCTGCATCTCCTGAGAAGCTGCCACTGCAGCCTCTGCCAGCGATGCCACTGCCTGAGTGGCCTCTGAGGCTTGCGTCGTCTGGATGGTCATCTCACCTCCCTGTAACGTGGCCCAATTTTGTTCCACCTGAGGCAAAAAGATCAGGAGAGTGAAAATTCAAAGCACAAAATGATTATCTTCAAAAACCGTTTCCCCCTAAAAACGTGCTTTATGCTTGGCAAAACTCACACATCCACACATACTTTTATATTGACATGACCTGTAAGGCAACCCCTCCCCCACCAACATGGCACCACCCACCAAACTCACTGCCAGCAAGCCCATTCTGCTCACGGAACAGAGGAGAGCTGCCCTTTGCACTTCCGAGCCTTTAAGTCTTCACGGGAGTGGACAGCCTCATCTTTCT
>NW_022103920.1:15767553-15769372 GCF_000313985.2 Echinops telfairi
CCAATTTGGATCGCTTGCCGCTCCCTTGTCCCTGGGTTTGTTATCCCCTCTTCTTCCCTTCCCCCCTCCTCCCCCTCTCCCATGTCCCCCCAGAACTGTCAGTCCCGTTGTTTTCTCCTCCAGATTGCTCATCCAGCCTGTCCTATCCAGACAGGCCTGCGAAATCACCTTTCTTAATCCTGTAAACAGTTACCGTCTTGGAAACTCACAGGGGCAGTGCTACCTGTCCTAAGGGTTGCTATGCGACTGCCTTGACTTGACGGCAGCGAGTCGGGAGCCCTGGCAGCACTGTGGGTTAGCTGTGAGGGTGCTCGCCATATGTGGACGGCTCAAAGCACCGGCCTCCACGCGGAAGAAAGACGAGGCTGTCCACTCTCATAGAGGGCAGTCTCCGAAGCCCTGTGAGAGTGCCGATGAGTTGGACCTGATTCGCCGGCAGAGGGTTTGGGTTTGGTATTTAGTGAGGACTGGTTTTTCTCTTTCTGTAAAGAAGGCTGTTGGAATTATCAGAATTGCATTGAGTGTCTACAAAGATCACTTTGGGTTGTACTGACATCTAAACAACAAGTCTTCCAATTCATGGACATGGAGCATCTTTCCATTTATTACGTCTACTTTAAAATCTTTTGGCATGGTTTTGTAATTTTCTCTGTGTAAGAGTCCCATCTCTGGCTCGATTTATTCGTAGGCACTTTATTCCCTTAGAGGTCACTGTAAATGGAATTCTTTCCTTAATTTCCTTCTCAGATTTCTCATTGCTAGTGTGTAGAAACCTATCCGACTTTTGTTGACCTTAAACCCTGAAACTTTACTAAATTCTTCTATTAGCACTAGAAGTTTTCCTGTGGACGTTTGAGGTTTTTCTATATGTAGTATTTATCTTGTGCTAATTTAAGTTCATCCCCTGCCCTCACTCTGGATTGTTTTCCTCTTGTCTTATTGCCCAGACGAGGACTGCTAATACTAAACTGAATAGTAGTGGGAGCAGGCCCATTAGCTTGTTCCAAGTTCAAGAAGTTCTCAGTCTTTATCCACTCAGCATAATGTTGGCTGTTAACTTTTCCGGTGTGCCCTGAATCATATTGAGGAATTTCCCTGGATTCTAATCTTCTCTAGGGTTTTCATTTTAAAAAAAAAAGGAAGAGGGGCTGGTGTTGGGTTTTGTAGTCTATAGAGATGATAATGCGATTCTCTTCCTTTGTTCTATTGACACGGCATATTATACTGATGGTTTCTCCAGCTGTAATGTTGAACCAGCCCTGCATTCTTGGGATACATCCCACTTGGTGATGGCGTGCGGCTCTGTTCACTGGCATTTTGAGAAGGACTGTGCCACCTGCATGCGTAGGAGATACTGGCTATCATTTTCTTGTGGTGGCTCCGACTAGATATTTTATATCAAAATGTTTTCAACCATACCAATACACACTACCTATTTAAAAACTAAAGAGTTAAATAGACAGAGTGATTATAAAAAAATTCAAACTCTACCAAATGAACAATAATTCTGGTATTCCAGATCCTTTGCCCAAAGGCACTGCTGTCCCCCATCTCTGTGCAGCTGTGCAGACATTGTACTGTACGAGTGTATGCATAGACACACACACCGCCAGCTCCTTCCACTGTCCCATTTAAAAAGCGAAACCCAAAGTATAGTCTACATAGCTGTAATACCTTGCTTTTTCACAAATACATCTCTAAAATGATTGCCTTTTGGAACATATAAAGCTGCTTCATTTGTTCATGATTCATGAATGGTCATATTGTTTTATATTGCTGCACCATGATTTATTTAGCTAGCTAGCTCATAATGGGCATT
>NW_022103920.1:15770124-15790235 GCF_000313985.2 Echinops telfairi
ATGGCAAGTGTTTATGGATGAGGGGGCAACACGGCCCTCGGTGGAGAAGTGCTCAGTGTTCTCCGCTTCGAGCTCTATTAGGTGCTGCATTCTGCTTTGGTCAACAAACCGGCTGGGCAGCTGGCCCTCACAGAAGCTGCAAAGCAGCAAGGGCCTCCAAGGCCACTTCCAAGAGCAGCATGGCGGCCGGTAAGCAGACCAGCAGGTCCGGTCTCAAGGGGCCTCTGGAGCGTAGGCCCTTGCTGCCCTTGACTCACGCAGCTGGGGACCAGAGTGGTCAGCTCAGGTCTGCAGGTCACTGCTCTGCCTTCACGGAAGCAGCAGGCATTTAGATGCCCCTCCAGTAACAGGTTTTGTTGCTATGCCTAGACCAAGATCGTTACCGCAGAATGTCTGTCGAGGGCCTTGGAGAGTGAGACATTCCTTTGAGCCACCTTCCTCTTGGGGCAGTGGAAGGTGCCAGGAAGCCATCAGGGCCCTCACTATAGAGCTATCTGGTTTCCTACCTTCAGAGCTGCAAAGACGACTGCTCAGGAGCTCACAAAACTCCTGCTTCCCAAGGTTTTACTGCTCAGATCTCCCTACTCCAGCAGCTCATTGTGAACGAGCTGCTTTCGATGGCCAGCCACACTGTCTGTTCGTAGCGTGGCCAGCACAGTCACCTGTGGCCATCAATAGCTGTCCTCTGCCCATCCATCTCTCAGGTATGGCCCAGTACAGCTCTCCCAGCTGCTGCCACCGGCAACAACTTTCACCCCCCCACACACACACACTACAACTATATTGGTAGTGAAAACAGTATTTGAATGGTGTCGTATGCAAGATAACTTAAGGAAGCTACATTCGAATGCCCAGCAGAAGTGGTGGGGGTGGCAGTAGTTGGGTGGAGGGACACAGGAACAAGAAGAAGAGATTTCTAATCAGTAATATGGTAGTCAGTAAAGAAGTCTCCTTAGACTAAGCACTTCTTGGAAGTCCCTCCAGTGATTCTCGGTGCTTCAGCTGTTGGCTTGAACCTCTGTTGGGCTTCCTTCCATCTGTTGGGAGCAGCCAGGGTGTGTTGGCTGACGCAGGAAAGACACAGGCATCCCACAGAAAGGGCTACCAACTAGGAGGGCAGAGATTGGGAGCACGCCACTAGCTCCCATGCTATTCTGAGAGCCGATGAACGAAGCCCCTCGAACTGCAGCTCCTCTTCTCCTTCTGGTAGGCTCTGCACGACGCGACACGCTTCCCCGCCATTGCACTGCGCGTGTGGCTCCTGATAGGAGCGCATCTCGGCCCTGAGCCTTGGTCTCACTGTGCGCCCTTCGAGCTGCCCTGTCTCCAGGACGTGTCTCTTGGACAACCCCCTCCTCGCGGTCTGAAGGAGAGCCCCTCTGCAGTGCTCCTGACGGTGTCCTCCACAGCACGCTTGTTCACCTTCCGGGCGCTGGGCTAACTAGTACTCACGCACAGCTCCCCTACTCGGAACCGTGCAGCTGCAAAGGGATCACACGTGCTGGTAAAGTGGAGGCCAACGAAGAGGCAGACCCGCAAGGAGAGGGACTGACCCCGTGGCTGCACCAATGGGCTCAGGTCCAGGAACAGCTGAGAGGCTGGCGCAGGGCCGGGCAGTGCTTCCTTCTGCTGTGCACGGGGTCGCTGTGCGTCGTCGGAACTGACGCAACAACCACCACAATGGCTTTTGTATCTGGGTGTGTCTGTCTCCCTTTTAAACAAGAACGACTTATATATGATCAAATATAACCTCATTTCCAACTTTACTCTTCTGACACATCAATTACTTAATTATATGACTTACCACCAATACCAACTGGTGTTTTATTATACAAGAGAATAAATTCTCAAATCTGTATGTATGAATGTTATCAAAATTGAAACTAAAAAAAAATTATGTGACTGCATTATACATATAGAAATTGGTGTATATCCCGTGTGTGTGTCAACAAAAAAATTAAAAACAAAAAATCCGACCTGTACAGCTATCTTTTTTTTGAGGCCAAGTCAAAAAATGTTGCTGCTAGGGATCTAGTTCATACATGCTAGGTTTATTCCCAACAAAACCTGTTTAAACCTGTTTCTGGACAGCTGCAGGCAGGTCCTCTCAGTAATACACCTGTTGTCTTAGTCTCATGTGGGTGCTTCAGAAAGCAAACCAAAAAAAAGCCCCGTCAAAGCAGTCACTTTCGAGGGGTCTGCCGGGCAAAGAGGTCAGCGGGGGCTGCTTGGGGTCTCACAGGAGTCACCCTGACAGGTTTTCTGGAGGACACAGGATGATCATAGAGGCCTATTATGGAGAGGTTGTAAGAAAACTGCGCTGTGAGAAAAAAGCCCAGACAGCTGTGCCAAGTAATGTTTTCCCATCACATGAATGAATCTGCTCATTTTCAAAGGCTGCCCTATCAGAATTTCTTGGAAAATCTTACCCCCCCTACAGCCCTGATGTAGCCCCTTCAGACTTCTTTTTGTTTCCCAAACTCAAAGAACATTGAAAAGGACGTGATCCGAGTCGCCTGAGGATGTCAAAACTGCCGTTACGATGTGATGCAGTCAAAGCAGCAGCAGTTCTTTAGGAAGGGGCAGCAAGGCAGAAAACCCGTGTGCAAAGCCACACCGACCCAGGTGGAGGAACTCTGAGGGCACAAGAGCCTCGTGTTGCGTACTGCTGTACACAAGTTTCCGTGATTTTGCAGTCCTATCTTTGGACTTAAATCAACCATACAGTTCACATCCTAATATTCTGAAATTGTGTCCGTGTTTATTTGTGTTTATCAATGTAGCTTGTACAGTGTTCTGTGTTCCTAGATAATCTGAAATGAGTTAGAGCTGATTTTTTGTTTCTTTGTGCCACTCAGATTATTAAGTATTCTTAGCACAAAGAAAGCATTCCATCAGCAGATCTGAGAGATCACCCTCAGGAAAGAGACCATGATCCACAGCCAACTCTTGGCCAGTGAGTTGATTCCGACTCACAGCCACCTTGTCGGGCAGGATAAAGCTGCGCATGTGGTTTTCCGAGACTGTCACTCTTGCCGGGAGTAGAAAGCAGTTTGAAACCACCAGCTGCTCTACAGGAGCACGATGAGGCTTTCTACTCCGGGGAAGAGGCACAGCCACAGAGACCCTCGGGCAGTGCTCCCTGTCCTGCAGGGCTGCGATCACCTGGAATTGACTCGACAGCAATAGAAGACTTAAAGCTATGTTAGTACTGAAACATCTATAGATGCAAGGAGGCTTCAAAAAGTTCCTGAAAAAACAAATTAAAGGGGGGAAAATGTCACTGAGATTGATAGTCACTTAAAATAACCCTTCATACTTCTCAAGCATTTTGAATGAGTAGATTACCTCCATAGGTGAGAATATAGTAAGTAAAACTAACCCACTGTCTTCTCTCCCGCTCTACATTCCAAGGAGTGTCCTCTGGTCTCAGGGTTGGTGAAGTTCTGGCTCAGCGAATCCTATTTGTTCACGTCTAATTACTTTTAAGAGTAAATGTCCACACCGAGGAACCCAACGCTGTCTTCTGCCCCAGACCGCAGGTTTCCTCGCTGAGGGCAGGGTCCGCGCTGTGCCGTTTTGAGTCTTCTCCAGCCCGGCCGCCCAGCCCCTCTGCCCAGCAGGGCCCGACGCGAGGCTGGAGCTGCTGGGAGCACAGTGCTCACAGAGGTCAGCTCCGCACGCTCTTCTGAGTCCCTGCGGGGAGCTCGGGTGGCCCTCTCCTGAGTTTGCCTCCCAGGCACACATGAAAGTCACTGGGACAGGAGTGCTCTCTGTGGAACCGTCCCCGGCTTTGAACACGGTGCGTCACACGTCCAGCTCTCTCTGGGGTGCACACCACTCTTGGAGGACATTTGTTGGGGGTGTTTCAAGGTTCAGGAGTACACCCCACTAGGGGATTTCAGGGAAAGACCCAGTGCCACGTAATGAATGAGCTCTTTCATGGGTCTGAACTGATGGCTCAAAGCTCAGACCTTAGATATGCTTTTGAAAGCATGGTACCCAGACTCAACACTTCACTCCGCCTTTGGGCAAAGGCATCTAAACTCTATACATCTGTATAAAGAGATGACAACAGAACCTATTGCTTCACTGGGTTGAATGCTTAGTTCAATAGGTGCTCAGTAAAAGTTCTTATTATTTGAATCAATTCTCTAACAGTCCCTTCCCTATGTCCTATAAACATCTCACTTGTCACTGAATATAAGGTAGCACTGCTTCTGTGGATTTCTGAGACAGTAACTCTTTATGGGAGTAAAAAGCCTTGACTTTTTCCGGTGCAGTGGCTGGTGGTTTGAACTGCTGACCTTGTGGTTAGCAGCCCAACCCGTAACCCACTCTGCTACCAGGGCTCCTGGCAGTCAGGTTTGAATCATAATGACCTGTGAAATTCAACTGTTACAATTAACACATAGCATGGGGTTTATTACAAAGCAATCGTGGTCTGGTGTGAATCATGCTACAGACATGGAAGCTACTTGCAGCCTCTCTGTCTGTGGGCCCCTCGCTCCTCCCTCGCCTACACACTGAAGGCCGGGTTGAAACAGATGCGGACTGTACCCTCGGTCTTACCTCTCCATCAGCCACGGCAGAATAATTCACTTGGGCAACAGTGACTGTGGTTGGCAACTCTGAAGCATCAGCCAATGTGGCTACTGTTGCCCCTGTACCAACCTAAAGAAAAACACGGAAAGTGATGTGTGGGTAAGTGACTCCACCTCGCCTTCACGCTGAAGTTAAGACCATGCTATTCCACACACGGGGACTGCCGACTGCTCTGGGCCGAGCTGCTCAAGTCCCTCTCAGAGACTCACAGGAGCACCCGGGCATGACTCCAGCCAGGCCGGTCCACGCCACGCTGGCCACCGTGCTACTCTCCCTCCACCTGGCAACACAATGTGTTTTACCGCGGACCACATGCTCCCTGGTCACGGGCAGAGCAAAACAGGGCTAGCTGTTTTCATGTTGGAAATGTCCATGCGAGCTAGCCATAGCTCTGTATCTGGCAAACGCAACCTGCTTAAACCTGCTTCAGAAATCAACTTCAGCAAGGAAGGGTCTTGGGGAGCGATACAGAGTTCACACAAGAGTTTGGGCAAAGGCAACTTTCTCCAGCCTGAGGCGCTGACTGACCTGCTGCAGACACCGCGTTCTGTCTCCGTGGGTTCACTCACCTGGATAAGCGAGACAGTGCCGTCGGGGTTACTAAAGGTCTGGACGACAGTCTGTGATGGTACCAGATGGGCTATACTGTGTGTGGTTGTGGCCTGCGTTTGTGTTTGCTGGTCTTCAAAAGCATACAAAAGGTCCTCCCGCCCGTGCTGCTTATAGCAATTCTTGACGATGGTGCGTAGGGCCTGGGTCCACGAAACCTGCCAGCAAAAGGCCAGAAAAGCACACTGAGCCTCAGAGTCCTTGGGCGATTTGTCCCTCGACTGAGTGAGCAGCTGCTGGTTTATCAAACCCAACCAAATGCCCACAGGATTATTTCCCGTGGACATGCACGAGCACGGAGGAACACAATAGAAACTTCGCCGCCAGCTTCCTTCCTGTGGTTTACCTCTTGGGCTTTATCGACTACTCCAAAGTGAAGCCAACCAGTACACTTCTCACCGAGCATGCTACTCTTGGCAAGCATTGGATATAAAGTAAGCGTCCAGCTCAATGGCAAATGAAGCTGACAGGGAGGGAAGGAATAAAGTCTGCTTGAACAGAGGCTTACATCGACTCACACTCCCCCAGCGCCAAGATAGTAACACTTCCCAACAATGAGCCCAAGCCTTCAGAGCGCTGTTTCTTCACATGTATGCAGGTCTAGGCAGCACCCCGTAAAATCAAGGCTGCTCCAAAAAGCCACTGTGAAGAAGCATCATTCCGTGGCCCTGTCCCAGTCTTCTCTCGACAGTGACGGAGGAGAAAAGGCCAGAATCGGGGTGGCTGGCACACAATGGGACAGTGGGCAGCTCACCCTCTGCTTCTGCTCTTCTGTGCGGACGTCACTCCGAACGTTGGCCCACGGGATGTCTTCCGGCCACCAGATGGGCTTGCAGCTCTCCTTGCCCCAGCCCGGCTTCCCCCGGCCCGTGGAGTACTTGAGCATTTCTGGGATAAACGCCCGGAGCTGGGCCTGGAAGACAAGAGGGCAGGTGTCACTAGTCAAGAGACAGCTGGGAAGCCATCTTTCCCACAGGCTACCAGAGCTCCGTGGACTATGCATAAGAATTATACAGAGGGCGAGAAAGCAGACCACGACAGACTTACTCTTCCAAGATCAGAGTAATGAACGGGCTCCGAGTCTGACTTCGGCCAGCTGCTATGGGTCCTATAGCTTACTGCCCTCCTTTAGTTTCCAGCCTTTAACACATTACAGTCACGATGTTTCAACATCACTCTGAAGGTGGCAGCCAATGCAATGCCAGTGAGCAGCAGGACACATCACCGTCGTTTACAGAGGACGTGACCAGGTATCTGGAAAGCCCCAAATAATCAAATACACCGTGCAAGCTTCAGTGAGACGGCTGGTTACACACGATAGAAGAACAAATAGGCTCTTCATGAAAAGGGGAAGCTAGCCCTAAGCCTCTTGGAAGTTTCTAGTATGTGCAGGGGTGCGAGATGCAGGTAGTGAAGCATGATCTGGAACACACGTGGACTTCGCTCAGACGGATTCTACAAACAAATCCAGGTCGACACGGGTTCTGGTTCTTCTCTATGTCCTGGCTCTGGAGCTCACGCTCTCTCTCCCTGTGTGTGTGATGGGGGTACTTTGTGAATAGACTTAATTGCTGACAATGATTTTTGTTAAGTGAAACAATTTACCAAGCTCTCAACTTAAAACAAGAAGCCCGGTGGTTTAGGGCTTGGCTGATAAGGGGTAGGGAGCAGTTCGAACCCACTGCTACTCTGCAGGAGACAGCGTGGCGGCCTGTGCTTAGATGAACAGCCCGGGGAAGCCATGGGACTGCTCTACTCTGCCCTGCAGGCTCCCTATGGATCGAAACGGACTCCATGGTAACAGGCGACCTTAAGCACCTCCGTCCTGCTGCTTCCCTTGAACCTGTCGCACCTCTACCACTCAGAGGGCGACAGTACCCTCCAACTGGGGCACTGGCCTCTGCAGCCTGTGGCCAGAGAGGACATCCGGGCAATATGGCAGACTTGGGGGCATGGGCTTGGAGCTGTAAACAGAAAAGGAAAATTATGGACGTGGGTACCCTTCCTTGAGCTTTAACGAGAAAATGGGTGTAGGGCACGAGTCCCCTAAGACAGGTTCACTTACACCGTCCACTCTTGCACAGAGTGCTGACTGCTTCCCCTCTTCCCAGGCGCCCCCCTGGCTACAGCCTACAGGCTATGATACAATGCTCTCCACAGACAGGGCTCTGCGGCAGCCAGCAAGGCCGGCTAACAGAAACGGATCCATTTGCAAACCCAGGCTATTAGCGGGCTCATGAGGTCACTCCTGCGGTTATTTTAGGAAAGTGCATCTCAAAGTCATTTTCCCTGTAAACTGGCTTCTCTGCAGTATCATCTCCCAGCCTCAGACACAAAGAGAAGGACAAGGCCTAGCCCCAGAGCATAATATTTATGCTTCTTCACACACAAAAAAGCCGCTTTCTCAGACTCAAAAATTAAATACACATCACAGACTTTTAACGCTTCCTTTTCTTTTAATACTTTAACAGTGTTGAAAGTATTCAGATATATGGGAGTCTGGAGAAAACACTAAAAAATGAATTTTAAGAATCTCCATCTCACTGCCATCGAGTTGATTCTGACTCATAGCAAGCCTACAGGGCAGAGTAGAACTGTGCCTGTAGGTTTCCAAGACTATAACTCTTTATAGGAGTAGAAAGCGTCATCTTTCTCCTGCAGTGTGGCTGGTGGTTTTGAACTGTTGACCTCGGGGTTAAATCTCTCTAAATCAACCAGACAGAAGCACACAGAAGGAACTCGTAGAGAACAGAGTTGACAGAGTCTGCCTCCCCAGGTCTTGCCCAAAGTGGGCAACCCAGCCGCCCAGGGGGTGCGAGAACCAGGTATCTATATTCTGCCCTGGGTTATAAACTAGAGTACAAGTGTTTTTAATTGCCAGGGAGCACTGGGTAATTATTTTTTAAAAAAAAAAAAGGGTGTGTGTGTGTGTGAATAAGCCAAATCAGTTGGGAACCTATGGTTCTAGACATTCATTCCAAGTATCATGATTTCTTTCTGTGGTACCCACCCCTTTGTCTCCAGCCACCCTTTTACCTCCTTCTGAGTCCAAGGTTAGGGTTGTGATTGTCCCCTACTAGTTGGCTTTCTTGGGCAACTCCAAGCTCTCCTCTCTCTCCCTTAGCCCAGTCTTGCCAGACAGGCTTTCCCGCACGGTCCATGACTCCGGTGCCCAGAAACCTTCAGCTGGTCTTTACGTACCAGTTACTGAACTGGACTCTCGCTGGGCCTGGCCCCACCCTCCATTCCTCACCCCCTAACTGACCAGGCAGCTCTGGTTCTCTTAGGTAGATCTCTGCACCAGCTTAGGAACCGGGAGCCAATTCTTGTCTCTGGGCCTGGCTCCCCACACATCCTCATGCTACTAGTCAAATGCCAACATTGAGTCCCCAGTGCCCATCATGCCCTAGAGTCTTCAGAAAACACATCTTAACTACTTCTCTTGAGGCAGCTCTGGGTATACACAGCAAGGCAAACACAGGCACTAGATCCTGAGTTGGCTCTGAAGCCCAGCTCTCTGTGAATCTCATTTGTCTCACCTGCGAAGTGGTAGCAATCAGGCCCATTCTGCAGGGGCAGTGAGCAGATGAGCGAGAAGGGAGGTTACTCAGGTGCACCAGATTAGCAGCACCTTGATTTATTAGCTTAATGACTTTTTTCTCAGCAATTCCTACAGCATTTCTAAATTTGACTATAAAATTAAGAGTTTGAACCACAGATTAATTCTGATTTTTCTCATGTAAATTTTATTAGGGACCGTATATCTCTACAACAGGTACACAATATCTATTTGGCAACTGATTGATCATTTTATGTTATGAGGCAACAAATATGTTCTTTTCCCCAAAAGATGCCTCAATCATCTGCTCTCCAAATCTATTACGTAAAAAATGAAATGCCTCTGAATGTACAACACAGCAGGGTTCCAAAAGAGTATGGCTTTGACCCATTGGTTTTCATCCTGAATCCGCTAGGGAGTCTCTCCCAAAGGCTAACTGCATCTATTTGCCAAAAAGGAATATTTCAAAGTTAAAGGAGATTTTATTTTTTTACATCAGGAAAATCGAGGTGTCTACTCTAGAAAATTAAGGACATACCCAACGTTCTGAAACCATTCTCTGCTCCCTGACCACAGTGTTAGGACGAACCAGAGACGCTCCTCCTCCTCCTCTCTTCAAGACGGGCCGGGTGGAAGGAGGGCAGGAGGCGCACGGGTGTTTGTTTGTTGTCTGGCTACACAGGGTAGCCAGAGATGAGATGTACGGAATGCAAGAACCATGAAAGGGCCCAAGTGCTCGTGTGGGCCAAACCCCACCCAGAGGAAGCAAGCCGATACCAGCCCACCTCCAAGGTACAGGTCGATTACGCGACGTGCTCTGCCTGGTTCTCGAGCATTTAATGTACTTGCAGGTTGATTACTAATGGAATCAGCAGCAAAGGTGTCTCAAGGACAACTACAATGAGAGAAAAGACAAGTGGAAAATCTCTCACGGGCTTCAAAGACGGGGAAGCTCTTAAACCAGTGGTTCTCAACCTTCCTAATGACGTGACACTTTAATAGAGTTCTTCGCTCTTTCGTCTTGGCCGCTGACATGCCCTCCAGATTGAGGAAGACCCGGAAACTTAGGGGCCACGTGAGCCACGGCCACGGCCGCATGGAGAAGCTCTGGAAGCACGCAGGAGGCGGGGGAATGCTGGTGGCTTGCATCGTCACAGGATCCACTTCGACAAATACCATCCGGGAGACTTTGGAAGTCGGTATGCGACATTACCACTTGAAGAGGAACCAGAACTTCTGCCCAACTGTGAACCTCGATACATTGTGGACCTTGGTCAGTGAGCAGACCAGGGTCAATGCTGCCAAAAACAAGACTGGAGCTGCACCCAGCATGGACGTGGTTCGGTCGGGCTACTACAAAGTTTTTGGGGAGGGTTAACTTTCCAAGCAACCTGTCATTGTGAAGGCCAAATTCTTCAGCAGAAGAGCTGAGAAGATTAAGGGTGTTGGGGTGGGGGGGGGGGCCTTGTGTCCTGGTGGCTTGAAGCTATGTGGAGGTTTAATTAAAAGTTAAAAATAGCGTTTCAAAAAAAAAAAATACAGTTCCTCATGTTGTGGTGACTCCCCAACCAGAGAATTATTTTCGTTGCTACTTCATCACTGTCATTTTGCTACTGTTATGAATCGGGCGACCCCTGTGAAAGGGCCAATGGACCCCCAATGAGGTGACGACCCACAGGTTGAGAACTGCTGCCGTGATTTACGGGAAGAAGGCAGGAGAGGCTGGCTGGAGGGTAGGCGAAGTGGAGATGATGCAGAGGGAAGCTGGAGCCACAGGCAGAAACCCCATCAATTACAAGAGGGACCCAGAGGAACGGAGCTGTCGAGGGGAGGGTCTGCTGCAGAGACAGAGCCCTGCTTTCTAGTGCTAGCTGCCAACGCTTCACCAGGCCCACCCCACAGGTGAATCAAAACACCCCTGTAAACATTCCTTCAAGTCTCTACATTTGGGGGAGAAGCTGCCTGCTTTGACTTAAAATGTACAGCGATTGGGAGAGTTCACTGAAAAAAGGCAAGTCTGCACCTGCTTCTTTTGAGGCCTGTCCCATAAGTAGTTTTAAGGCTAAGGCACTATTAACAAAGGAAAACAAACTGTCCAGGGTAGAAAGAGTTAAATGGTTCTTCTCTAGAATTCAGCACCATGCACTGCACGGTGCTCTCATTACCAGCTGGATTAATTACTGGTCCTGGAGACTTCTAAAACCCCAGCTACTCAGGGTGCTTGTTAAGGAAGGCTTGCTGTTAAGCCACAGGGGAGACAATCAGCAGGCTCAGCAGAGGGGAAGCCGAACCTCGCAGCCATCCTTTGATGGGCCTGGAACCAGCTTTCCGGTACTCACACTCGGACCGAGGACTCTTGGGCTTGCTGCCCAGTGCGTTTTGACTCCTAACGACCTCAGGGGGCAGAGAAGTGCCCCATTGGGTTGCGAGGCTATCACGAAAGCAGATCACCACTGGCAGTGGAGAGTGGTTAACCCCCTGCAATACCGAGTGCCGCCAACCAGGCCCTGTGGCACAGTGGCTACATGCTGACTGAGGTGGGCAGTTGGAAGCTGCTCGGTGGGAGACACGATCTGGAGAAGTTTTTGGACAGATGTCAGCCGGGGAAACCTCATGACAGCTCTGCTCTGCCCTCCAGGGTCACTAGGAGTCTGAACCTGCTCACTGCAGACAGCAGCAACAACATGCCCCAAATCAGGGTACGTTCAGCCAATGAAAGTCATGGCTGTGGCCAAAGTAAAGATTATGAGGAAATATTGAGGGTCTTACATTAAAATTTCTAAGACACTACAAAGTTTCATCCAGTCAAAATAAAAACAACTCTGCTAAAATTTGCCATTTGTAAATTGTAAATTTGTTGCTACTAATGCACCACCCTTCAGTCCAACCCACTGCCATCAAGTGGATCCTGACTCATAGCAACCCTATAGGATGGAGAACTGTTCCCGGGGGGTTCTGAGGTTGTAAATCTTTATGGAAGTAGAAAGCCTCATCCTTCTCCTGTGGTGCGGCTGGTGGGCTCAAACTACTGACCTTGTGGTTAGCCATCCAACGTACAGCAATGACACCACCAGGGCTCACTTTGTACTCTCCTTGTTCAGTGCCATTGAATCTGTGCCAACTTACATCGACCCCATGTACAAAAGAAAACATGACCTGATCCTCCAAGTGTCCTTGAATACTTCAACATCCCCAAATACCAGCCTCTCACTCCCTCTGTCTTTGCTCTGTGTGTAGCCCGGAGGGATCTCAAGGCTCCTAATTTCCAGTTAGGCTCAGAGATCAAGTAAAGGTCTTTTGAAACCAAAATGTTTGCCAGCCTTAAGGGGCTTTGAGGGGCTAGAGAATATGCAATAAATGTAAAGAGAAGGCGGCTGAAATCACACCACACGGAAAGGTAATGTTTTTAACAGCTCACAGGAAAACAAGACGGCAGGAACCAAAAACGGGAGCATTTATTCTCAGACTCTGGCTTCCTTCTTTTAATTGAAACGGACGTTTAAGGGGCATTTGAAAAATGATCTTTTGCTCCCTTTTGCGGGTAACTCACACCACTGACCTTTGCTCATAGAAACAATGAAAGGGAACTTTCTTTTTTTAATCGTTTTATCAGGGGCTCAAACAACTCTTATTACCAGACATACATGCATCAATTGTGTAAAGTACATCTGTACATTCATTGCCCTCATCATTCTCAAAACATTTGCTCTCCACTTCAGCCCCCGGCATCAGGTCCTCATTTTTTTCCCTCCCTCCCTGCTCCTCCCTCCCTCATGAACCCTTGATCATTTATAAATTATTATTTTGTCATATCTTGCCCTGTCTGACGCCTCCCTTCACCCACTTTTCTGTTGTCCGTCCCCCAGGGAGGAGGTCACATGTAGATCCTTGTAATCGGTTCCCTCTTTCCTACCCACTCTCCCTCTACCCTCCCAGTATCACCACTCACACCACTGGTCCTGAAGGGATCATCTGCCCTGGATTCCCTGTGTTTCCAGTCCTATCTGTACCAGTGTACATCCTCTGGTCTAGGCAGATTTGTAAGGTAGAATTGGGATCATGATAGTGGGGAAGGAAGAAGCATTTAGGAACTAGAGGAAAGTGGTATGTTTCATCGTTGCTACATCACACCCTGACTGGCTCATCTCCTCCCCGAGACCAAAAGGGAACTTTCATGAGGGGCAACACCTGGCCGGTCCATCTACCGCCACTCCCTGGGCCAGCAGAAACAAGGGCTCTCTCAACCTCATAGCCCCATACCGACACGTTCGTTTTAGAAAATTGGGGAGAGCAGGTTTGCAAGGAAAGTGGAGTTTAACTTCAGAATTGGTGGATTTGAGGGACAGCTAATTAAGGCACTTAAGGCTCCTCTCTCAAACCCAAACTTCTGCATCTCCATACCCTCTCAACCCGACAAATGGTCTCCTCTCTTTAATCAAAGTGCTCTTTAAATCCTACTTTCCCCCAGAAGTTTTTTAGCATCCGTCCAGTCCTCCCCTCCAGTCCCTGGTAATCCCTGGGTGCTTTGCTCTCGGCTCCAGGTACTTCTGTAAGTGGGGCCATGCAGCAGGGTCTGACCAGACTCATGCAGCACCAGGATTCCCAGGTTCAGACCTGCCATGTGTGTACCAGAACTTCATTTCTCTTTGTGAAATAAGTAATATTCCATAGTATTTCTGTGCCACGTTTGTGTACTCACTCATCTTTCGATGGACACGGGGTTATCTCCAACTTTTGGCTACTGTGAATAATACTGTAAAGCACACTGATGTGCCAGGGTTCCAGCTTCAAGTCTTTTGAAATGTCTCGGGAGTAGAACTACTGGGCCATATGGTAATTCCATATTTAATTTTTGAGAAGCCACCAAAACAAAACAAATCAAACAAGCAAACAAAAGATGAAAACTCCAGCCCTCCACAACGTCATCTATACTAGTTGTTTTCCATTTTTAACATTGCAATCATCCTAGCGGGTGTGGACTGGTATCTTATCGTAATTCTGATTTGTATTTCTAATGGCTAATCATGTTGAGTATCTTTTCACTTTTTAGTGGTCACTGATATTTGTTCTTTAGAGAAAAGTCGATGCTGTAACTGGGCTGTGCTGTGCTGCTGACTACAGGGCCTCATCAGACACACGGCCTCATCAGACACACGGCCCCAAGACAGTTCCTATGCTGTCAGTGCCTTCAGTTCCTTTGATGTACAAAATATAATAATCATGACAAAGTCTAATTTACCGATTCTTTCCTTTTTTGCTGATTTTGCTTTTTATGCCCCATCTTCTCCCTGAAGCAGTTTCAGATTAGTCCATTTTTGTTAGTGGTCACTCCTCTGTACAAAAATTTAAACACTACAGAAAAAATCAAAGTCGTCTTTGCCACCTACTCTCCCCAGCCCACTTTCCTGTCTGGAGGGTAAGATAGAAGAAGAATTTGTCTGATGAGAATCCTTCCTAAAAGGCCAAACTATATGCATTTACATAACCATGTGCTGGAAAGGCACACGATGGGGTGCTGTGGTTTTCTGTCCTTTCTCCCTGAGCTCCTCTATGGCAGCTCAAGAATGAGCTCACCACGTCCAGCAGCCATATGGTATCCCCTGCACAGATCCACTCTGGTCAGCTCAGCCTGCTGGTCAACCCTTGCGTGGTTTTCCATGTTCTGCTCTCATAAGCAGTGCTTGCACATGTGTGATTACTCTCGAGGAGAAATTCGGAAAAGTGGAGTGCTGGTTAAAGGGTGTGTGCATTTCACACTTTAAAAGGTCCTACCAAATTGCCCTCCAGAAGATTTTGCAAAGTGCACTTCCATTAACAAACAGCACACCCATTTCTCACAAGTACCCACTAATACAGTCTATCACCCATTGTCTTCCGTTGACTCATCTGATGCGGGGGAAATGGCAATTTTACTAACTTTCTCTACTAGAGACTGAGGATCTTTTTATATGCCTACTCTTCTTTCCTTTCTTTCTATAATCTGTCAACAATGCTTTGCTTATTTTTGAATGATTTTCTTATTAATTTGAAGGAAATCTTAAAGTGTTCCAGATATTACTTGTATATCATAGAAGTTGAAAGTGTTTTCCTACCTTAGCTGTGTCCTGAATATTTGTACAGCTAGTCCCTTCTCAGAGTATTTTCCCGAATACTTATTCGTTTAGTCTAATCAAAATGCGCACACTATTCTTCAATGTGACAGCAAATCCAATGTGTTTACTTTGCTACCTACATTCCCTTAATCTCAGCCTGCCGCCCAATGTTTTACACAGCATGGCACGCCACAGACGTGACCATATTTTGATCATTTTCGACAATAAGGAAACTCCCTCCCCTGCATAGGGAGGCACTGGCACTGCAGTCAGCAGATGTCTGCAACTGCTGTCTCCAACAGTGGCTCTCAGTCGGCTTCCTGCAGGAATCACTAGGGGAGCTTTTCTCTGCTGCCTGGATTCCCGCCCCAAAGATCCTGACTTAATTGACCTGGAGCATGGCCTGGGCATAGGACTTAAAGTTCCCCAAGTGACACTGCAGCACAGCTAAGTTTGAGAAACACGAGTATACTTTTTTACCAGTCCTCCTCAAGGGGCTGAATGCTGGTTTTTCACCTCCCGGATACTGTAGTGCTTCTATTTGGTTGGTGGCATACACTAGCATAAGCAATCAGCTGTTTCGGGCACCGGTGGCATGGTGGTGATGAGTTAGGCTGCTCACTGCAAGATTAGCAGCTCACAACCACTGGCTGCTTCTTGGGAGAAAGATGAGGCTTTCTGCTCCTATAAAGACTGACAGCCTTGGAAAGCCACAGTCGGCAGTCTGACTTTCCTATGGAGTCAGAATCTACTCAGTTCTACTGACTGCAAAACACTTCCTGCCTGATACCAATCAGAAGGCTTAGAAAACTCAAATTATACTCTGGGAGGCAACTCTGCTCAACGCACACATTTCACCAGAGCGCTGCCTATCAAACGTAGAGGTGCAGCCCTGACCCACAGGTGAGCTGTTCCTTCTCTTTCTGCACTCAGATGTAGGCACACCAAGGGTGGACTGTGCCCCTGCAGACAATGGACAGCCAGAGGCCATCACACTGCTGGGACAGAGGCACAGCTCACCCTTCCCGTTTACTGCCAAGTAATAGATAACTGCTTTTGGGTGTGCACATCTGCATGAATGTAAGCACGCTGCACTCCTTTCCACACACAGCTGCTGCTTACAGGGAGAAAGGTGAGGCTACCTGATCCATAAGGGCTTAAGGGATTACACTGTATGCCCAGCAGTTCTCAACCTGTGGGTCGCAACCCCTTTGGGGGTTGAACTTTCACAGGGGTCACCCCATTCATAGCAGTAGCAGAATTACAGTGATGAAGTAGCACAAAAATAATTTTATGGTTGGAGAGGGGGTCACCATAACGAGGAACTGTATGAAAGGGTCGAGGCATTAGGAAGGTTGAGAACCACTGCTCTATGGAGTCACTATGGATCAGGACTGGCTCCGCAGCAGAGGGGTCTGGCTGTGGACTCCTCTTGCCACCTGCATATTGACAAACACCTATGATCCAGGGAGGGTGGTTTCCACCACATTTCTTATCTTTTCTGGGCCTGTTCAAAGTCAGAAGCTTTGATTTGGAAATCAGAGCATAGACTTATTAATTTCCTGACCCAATTTGTACTATCAAGTCTCTCTGCTAGGCCAACCACCTGGCGGTCCGGGGTGGGGTGGGGCGTAATTCTATATTGTACTTTTTCACTTTCTAAAATAATCCAATCACCTCCTCACCTGGACCAAAGAGCAAACCATCCTCAGCAGGCAGAGACTAAAGCAGCAAAAGAAAAGAGGCACCTAAGGAGGACAGTCGGCTTTACTCGATGATGCTTAGTGCCAACATGCACAGACTGACTATAAGAACTTGATCCTGAGCCTGGAAAACAGAAGCTGAGGTACTGAGAGACTATTAATGTTCAGTGAAGCCCAAACCAAGGTTACGTTTGAAACATTTCTAAAGTTAAGAAAACCCCAAAAAACAAAATCAAAACTCCGAGTCAAGGCCGACTCACAGTAACTATAGAATAGGGCAGAACTGGCCCCGTGCGTTCCCAAGACTGTAACTATTTACAGGAGTAGAAAGCCTTCTTTTTCTCTGGGAGCAAGCTGGTGGTTTCGAACAGCGAACCCTGCAGATTGCAGCCTAATGTGTAACCACCACGCCAAAGTCTGACAGCCCAGAGTGCATTCCTATTTCTTGCCTGGGCGTGCTGCAGTGCCTCGGGGAGGGAGGCCTGCCATCAGGAGGGAGGCCTTTTTTGGAATCACCTTCAGCACTCACATCACACTCTTCTGACTGAGCTTAAGGGCAACAACCCCTTCTCCTTTGAGGATGGACTTGATTTCACAAAACAAGCGTCACCTGGAAGCCAGTATGCTAAATGAGATCCAGGACCAGAACAGGGAGGAGAGTTAGATTCAAAACACACCCTGGCCTCAGGGTAATGAAACAATTTCCCCTCTGTGTCAGGAGGGAGAAAGGTGAAAGAAAAAAGGCTCCAGAGGAAACTGTGAAAGAAACTTCACAAACGTGCTAAGATTGGGAAAGTCAGATGTAGAAGCCCTGAGTGAAGGATGAGGACCTCGCAGGGGCCATGGTGGTTATGAGCTGGGCTGCGATCTGCATGGTCGGCAGTTTGAAACCACCAACAGCTCTGCGGGAGAAACACGGGCTTGCTACTCCCATGAATAGTTACAGCCTGGAGATCCACAGGGGCGGCAAGGCAGGGAGTGAGGCGTGCAGACAGACCTCTCTCGCCGAGTTCCTCCTCGGAGCTGCACTCTCATGGCTCGAGTCACTGCTGCTAGGAATGTAGACAAGAGAGTTGCTTCTTCAAAAAAGCCTTCCTATTATCTTACCTTTGTTGGATTTGTGACGTGGCCTGAAAGTGTAATGCAGAAAAAAGGAAAAACCAAACCTAGGCTAGAAAGTTCTGGTTGGAGCGTTCTTTTTTCCCATAAGCAATGTTATTTTTAAAAAGTGCTAATACTGAGTTTAAAATGAAAAAATATAATTTATGAAGGAAAAGAAACCCCCGCTCCTGTCCCCATCTCAGTCCAGTGGAAGCTTGGGCCTGGGTGGGGCAACCTCTAGCATCCCTGTGACAACACTGCCGATAGGAGTCCCCACTGCCTAGCCCGAGCGCATCACTCTTATCAGCCAAGACCTGAAGATCCGGCCTGCATTTAGGAGTTCTGGTTGTACATCAACCCAACAAAATAACAAATTCTTCAGATTTAAGCTCTAACAGGCTTGCCTTGCCTTCAGGGCAGTGGGGAGCCACAGGTTTCTGAGCGGGCACATGCATTCAGTGGATGTGTACTTTCAGTTGCCTTAGTCATGTGTAAAATCTCAATTTTGCTTTACTACTTCTTAGGCCAAAGTAAGATTAGAGACATGTTCTGTTTATTCAGTGACGATGTGGTGCAGTTATTAGAAACAGTGAGTGCTTTAAGTGGTTGAAACATTGGGTGGCATTGCAACACACTTTGTCACCTGTCTGCCGGCAGAGGCGGCGTAAGTTTCAGCAGCAAGCTGAGCAGTACAGACCCCAAAGACAGACGCTATGTACTCCACAACCATTAGGAGAAGGAGGGAAGTGTAGACCTGGAGGACAAACAGCTGCTGCCAGCTGCAATTTGGGTGGGAGAGGCCAGACCTGTGCTTTCAAAAAGCAAGGGCACCTAAATTCAACTCTGACAGAAGGTTCCTAAGCACAATAGGAACACTGGGGCAGAACTTCCTCCTGCAGCAGCCTCAGTGCCAACTGCCCGGAGGCTCCCGAGAACTGGGGAGCAGTTACTGCCATTGCATCACTGCTCCACGGGAAGGGGCCGCTGCAGAGACTACCAGAAGAGAGCAGTTGGACGGCAGCAACTCCCGGGGGCCAGGGGCGGCACTGTACTGGACAGGCCTGTCCAGAGGGGCTTCCTTCAGAATTCAAACCTTGGGCTCTTTTCTAAGGCAGGTTTGAAAAAGATTGAAAGCTCCCTAAGAACAAGCGGCTCCTCTAGGGCTCAAGGAGGGTAAAGGAGGTAGACCAGCAGGGCGACGGTCTACCAGCCCAAATACTAACGACTGGTTAAACTTGCAGCCGTTCTCAACCTGTGGGTCAAGATTCCTTTGGGGGGTGAAGGACCCTTTCACAGGAGTCACCCAATCCATAACAGCAGCAAAATTACAGTTATGAAGTAGCAACGAAGATAATGTTATGGTGGGGGAGGGGAGGGTCACCACAACATGAGGAACTGTCTTAAAGGGTCGCGGCACTAGGAAGGTTGAGAAGCACTGGTTGAAAGCCTCTTCAAGAAACTAACTCCTTAAACTCCAAGTGCAGTCTAGAATCAGCAGTGCCTGCAGGCTCCCGGCCCCATCCCCAAGGCTGAGTCACAATCCGTCTAGGCCAAACTCCCAGGAGTGAGCGCGAGACTCGTCTGGGGAGCTGGGGAGCTGTCCTCTGGTCCTGGGCTACAGTTTTCCAGAGAAATATGCTACGCTGGCTTCCAAAATCTCTGAAAACAGGGGGCTATTTCATTGTAAATGATTTCCAGGGCTGCAAAGCCTACCCCAAATTAATGATTTCTTCTGCAAAGCCTATTACTCTCAACCACCCTAGTTCCTATCACAGTGGGCAGAAAGCTATGGGGGAAATTCTAACCATTATTCTTAAATTTGCCTAAAATCCAGTTTTCTGTATGTAAAAAGAACATTAACAGACTGTTCTTAAAAGAACAGGGTACCTGATTCACATAGAACTTAAGATATTCTATGGCATGTCATTCCTGTGTGTGTACGCTCACTGCCATTGCTGTGTGTGTAAGCTCACTGCCATTGCTGTGTGTGTAAGCTCACTGTCACTGAGGGTTTCACAGCCTGTGACTCTTTACAGGAACAAAAAGCCTCGTCTTTTTCCCTAGGAGCAGCTGGTGGCTTCAAACTGCTGACCTTGAAGACTGCAGGCCCCAACTTTGCCACCACTGTGCCAGCAAGACTCCTCCTGTGTGCACAGGAGACAACTGTGAAAGTCTGTAGAGTAAGTCAAGAAGTTCTTTTGTGATCACGAGGTGTCGAAGGGATCAGGTATCAGGCAGCAAAGAACAAAAAATCTTGTTGTGTGCTCACCTCCCAGATACAATTGCCGAAGACAAATTGGTGCATAAGCAAATGTGGTGAAGAAAACTGATGGTGCCCGGCTATCAAAAGATATAACGTCTGGGGTCTTAAAGGCTTGAGGTAAACAAGCAGCCATCTAGCTCGGAAGCAACAAAGCCCACATGGAAGAAGCACACCAGCCT
>NW_022103920.1:15790558-15800508 GCF_000313985.2 Echinops telfairi
TGGTACAGATAGGAACTGGAAACAGGGAATCCAGGACAGATGATCCCTTCAGGCCCAGTGGTGAGAGTGGCAATACTGGGAGGGTGGCGGGAAGGTGGTGTAGAGAAGGGAAACCGATTACAAGGATCTACAACATACAACCTCCTCCCTGGGGGATGGACAACAGAAAAGTAGGTGAAGGGAGACGTTGGACAGGGTAAGATATGATAAAATAATAATAATTTATAAATTATCAAGGGTTCATGAGGGAGGGGGAAGTAGGAAGGGAGGGAAAAAAAGGAGGAGCTGATGCCAAGGCTCCAGTAGAAAGCAAATGTTTTGAGGATGATGAGGGCAACAAATGTGCAAATGTGCTTGACACAGTAGATGCATGTATGGATTGTGACAAGAGTTATATGAACCCCCAATAAAATTACTTTTTTAAAAAAAGAAGTTCTTTTGAAACAGTAAATGTTTGGTGTGATCCACTCAGACTCAAGCTGAGTTTTATAGCTAGAAAAAAGGAGAAAACACTGACAATATGAACTCCTGTTCTTCACCCACTTGCTTCAAAAACAACCAAATGGTGTCCTTGATTTAGCCTCAACTTTTGCTGTTCCTGCATTTTCCCATCTCACTGCTTCAGTACAAAATGAAAATCCCAAATTCATTAACTTTCATTCACTTTACAAGGCGTGGCTGGAAGATGGTTAATATGTAGCAGATTTGGGACTAGTCCCTCTGTTGCCCATGTTAGTAGTCTCCCAATAAAACCATGCTGCTTAATTTGTAAAGTGTTGAAACAGGGAACGCACGACGTCACAACAATGCTAAACACAGCCAGAGACTCTGCGGGGTGATTCTGAGCCTCCTGAGGAGCATACCTAGAGCTGTGTCTGACTTAGGGTCTCCCACGAAGACTCAGTCAGCGCCCTGGCATTCAGTCCAGGTGAGTAACGGAGAGGCCGCGTCCTCCCACAGACAGTGCCTTTAGCCAATTCTGGAATTTCAGCACTTCGGGGGAAGTCATGGATTGCCCTTTGGTCTGGAATCTAGACTTGGTGTCCCTTTCAAACATCCTATGTTGTCCTTTATGGCTACAGATCTTGTCTGAACTCTTTTGTTGCACATAAAATGGCCATTCTGTAGCCTGGAGAAGGATTAAATGAGATCCTTTGTAAAGCTTGCCTTACAACACATGGCAGCCACTACCTGAGAGAAAAATTTAAAGAGCTGTTGATACAATCAACTTAACAAAAAAGGATTCCTTGGAAAAGCAATGCAGAAATATCAACCTTGAACTAGAAAAAAAAAATCAATATGAAAACATTCGATCATTTTGCGAGTAGGTTATACTTATTCTATAAACAAAGTGAAAACCAAACGAGTGACCAGAGCCACCTGATTCTTGCTGGCTGTGATTCAGGTCACACCTATGTGCGACTTTAGGTGCCCGTTCCCCGAGACAGCTTAAAAAACACAAGCTAAATCCTGCTCTTAGTCTAGCTGTGTAGATAGATGGCAAGCAGCTGTAAATGCTAACCAGCAATTTCTGGTAGGGAGTACCAGGCAATGAGCAGTGGGAAAGAGACTGCATTCCATTGGATCAGGAGTGACAGGTGAGCCCATCACGCAGTGATATGGGAGAGCTCACGTGGAAGAAGGGCCTGCTGCTGTCTGAAAAAAGGGGGCAGGCCAATGTGGCTGCACAGCCACCTCCAGAGAATGGGTTATTCAGGTCCTCAAGGCCACAGTGAGTCCGGATGTTATTCCAAGAGAGTGGAAAGCCATTCAGGAAGGGAGTGCTTGCTGTAACTGATTTCAGTTAGGGCCCAGGAGAAAGCACGCAGGCAGGACGAGAGTGGAGGGGGGAGACGGGGGTATGGGAGTTGTTTCCCGGAGGTGCGACAGGCTAGGGAGGTGGCGGGAATGGAGAATGGTCAGATTCAGGGTACCTTTCAGAGGTGACATGCCATGACTTGCTGATGAGTTAGACGTGTGTAGGGCACAACCAGAAAACTGGGTGTGTGTGTGTCAATCAAAAGTTCTTGCAAGCTCTGTAGAGGATCTACCAGGGATAGGAGACGAGGGCAGCCAGCATACAGATGGGTGTAAACTCCACAGCACGCCAATATACTGATGGGACTGGAAGAGGAAAAGGGGGAGCAGGAGAGAGTGAGAGGGGACACCCCGAGAGGGGGAAGACATTCAGGAGAGCGTGGGACCGGGGACACTGAGAGAGGATAATGTTTTAGGAGGGAAGCCATCATCGGATGAGCTAAATGCTGCTGGAGGACTGAATGGGGTGAGAAAAGGGACAACTGGATGTGGCAAGACAAGAAGACTATAATTAGAGAAATAAGGGCAGGGGGAGGGGGGTTGTTTCTAAGAAGGGTATTTGACCTTAGTCAGCCTTTCTCCTTTAGAGTGAGGCGGGGAGGTTGGAGGAGAGACCCACCACCACCACCAACAAAACAAATACAGCCCAGTGTCCGAAAAATGACTGTGCTATGTTGATTGCTCGGCAGCACACCTTGACTTCCTCTTCCCAGGGGAAGAACAAGGACTCACTGAGTGTCCAGCCCCTTTCCTGGGGGAGAGAGCCTGACTTGGCGACGATGTGGTGGTGTGGAAGTTTACACGGAGCGAGGAGCAGCTCAGCCCCAGAGACCAGAAGTTGACTGCTGTACTTCCTAGGGATTTACCAGACTCCTATTTTTCCCTCTCCCCCCAGCCTCCCAGGGCTGGTAGGCCGGCCTTCATATGTGGGGCTGGGAGCCTCTGCACTACCTGTCATTGTGTGGTTCTAGGCCTCTGCCTGGTGCTACCACCCAGGACACCAAGCGTGGAGAAAGGGCTTGGCGGCCCGCCCCCAGCTGTGTGGCTCCATGGAGTTGCCTCCTCCCCTCCCGCCCCTTACCTGGGTCATTTTGTCCACAGAGACGGGAATTCCGTCGATGGTGAGAGGCGGCAGCTCGGAGTTAACCTCCTGTGGCGCAGGGGCGTGTTCAGCCAGGGCTGACTCCAAGTCTTCCAGAATCATGCCCTTGTACTTACGCACCTGCAGGGAATTAAGGACAGAAGTAAACAAGATGCCCTACAACCTGGGAGAAGGGGTGCTAGGCAACCAGAGGGGGTGGGGCTGGCCACCCGAGCCTCTGCAGCAACTGGAGAACAAACACTTACACTCACAGATAAAAATACCCGCTGGCCCCAAAGACATCACACCAGGTGGGGTGAAATGAAGAGATGATGAAATCGCAGGCAACAACGGGAGAGAGGAGTGGGTGGAAAAAGTTTTATGGAACACTGCACGCTGGCCCTGGGTTGCTGCCCTGGGTCTCAGAGTGATGGCATTTTCCCCTGTGCACTTCCCAAGCCGGAGGATACACACCTGGCCGGGGCAGTTAACTAAGACTGAAGCCTCTGGAGCGAGATTTGAAACTGTGGCTACTTTCTTGCAAAGGGAGGCTCCTTACAAGGAGATTGGCATGCACTGAAGCTTAACTTGCCTGGAAGAAATCAGAACCTTGGCAGGGTGTGTCCCTGGGGTCAAAGGCGCCATTTGCTGTCAGGGCCTGGGGTACAGGGAGCCCCACAGACCAAGGCCTCCTCCCTCTGGTACTTCCTGGTGCTGCATCTCTCTGACAACTGCAGGCTTGAACTAGAGGTTGTGCGTTAGCTCTGCTCCTCACACTTGTGCACACACCCCCGCTGTGACATACAGGAGCCAAGAAAGGGATTCATGAATACGCAGGGGCTGAGGACACCTCTGGGGATGACTGGGAAGCCGCGGGGTTACGGCACTGTGACAGGGCAGGATGGGGTTCACAGCACCCGCGTAGGAAAAAGGCAAGACTGACGTTTGGCCAGCGTCCCAACAGTATTTGCGGGCAGGGCTTCTTGCTGAAACGGACTGGACCCACAATCAAGACCCACAGCCGTCTAGGTACCTCATTATGAGGAGCGAGAGAAGATTCTTCCACCCTCCTGCCACTGCGTCCATCTGACTCAGCAAAAGCCTAGAGGGCAGCCAGAACGGCCGTAAGGTTGCCCCGCTGCCGTCTTAAGAAAGGGACTGCCCCCCGTCGTGAGGAGTGGCTGGGGGGTTGGAGCAGCAGCCAAGAGCTTAGCCGAAGCCCCATACGATTCCCGTAAGCCCCCTCAAGGCCTGGAAAACAAAACCTTGTCATTTGCTACGTAGCCCTACTTCTGCAGTTATACAAAAGCTGACTGCCATCAAGTAGGATCTGACTCAGGGCAACCCTCTGGACAGGGGAGAACTGCCCCTGTGGGTTTCCAAGACTCTTCATGGAAGTGAAAAGCCTCATCTTTCTCTCGAGGAGCAGCTGGTGGTTTCAAACCACTGACCTTGCAGTTACACAGTTCAACAGGATAAAAGAAAAATAGGGCAAACTTATAGAATCATCACTGGGTCAATTAATTCTCACAATAATTCCATCAACACACACACACACACACACACACACACACACACACCCCACCCCCACCCGGGCTCCAGATACAGCTGAGTAGGTTGCACCTACACGCCATTGTGGTCTACGTGAATGGTTCCCAGTTCCCACAGACCCATCGATGGCTCTGCTCACCACCTTCTTCCCTCTGTAGCTGGCCAGGCGTCTCACTAACCTTTGTAGCAGCGAATTCCTGCCTGGGTCTGGGTCTTTCTCCTGCCACCAATGACGTTTGTCTTCCAAGGCCCAACCCAGTTCCCACTTCCTGAGAAGACTTCCCAAGCGTTCTCACCATAATCCTCTCCTTCCTTTAACCTCCTACCGACAACACTCACCATCGGGCCACTCGCATGATTACTTCCAGGTGTCCCCATTCATGCCAGCGCATGCCGAGGGGCTGCTGTTCACGTGTTTATTTTTTCACACACATAACAAGCTGTTTCTCATATTCAGATACTAAGTTAGCCAACCATCTCCAAGTGGAGGGCTCAGGATGTTTAAGAAGCCTTTAGAGGACTGGGCCCCGCCTGTACTGGCTGAAGATTGGGGAGCAGGCTAACAATGTCATGGGGTCAATGGCTCTTTCTACCTCAGACCATATAATTCCTTTAGATTCCTGAAGCTTTCTCGGATGTAAGAATCTTAAGGAAGATTCGTAAAAGATAAATATGATTTTATCTGCGTTCCTCTAACCCTAAAAACACATTGTCCTCTGAGGTTGGCACAGCGAGCTGCCCTCGGAACTGTGGTTCTAGCACATTCTTGGGCCAGGGCCAGGCACAGGACGGGCCTTTGATGTTCGTTGGCTTTATCCTGTTCCCTCTCTGGCCCCCGTGTCGGCCTCCTCTTCCTTTCTAATTTCAAATCAGATCTCCAGCTGTTTTGCTCCCCCCTCCCTCCTGCTCAGGTGTGACCACTGACACCTCAGAGAATGCAGCGGGATCCTCCTCTCAGACCGGACAGCTCCACGTCTGACTGTGTTAGATTACTGTTTGAATAAACAAATAGAGAAGCAATAGGGCTGACTTTACTCCTTTAAAAATATGGAACCACTGTTCTTTAACTCGAAGCCATTTTTCAAAGCCTATGTAACTAAATGAATGGCTGCAAACAAGAAATCAAGACCAAGCCCAGAGTCCTTCCCATGGACTGGGAAGCTTTCAAAGCAGCCAGGTAAAACCCTGCAGCTAGCTGGGCCTCTGGCAGTGAGTCATCTCTGTCCTCGCCAGCCTGTGCCCATTGGAACGCTATGGATTACTGCCCCCAGGAGCGCCCACAGCCCTCCTGGAAAGAAGATGGGACTCCTCGCTCTGTCCCACCAAACAGTCATTCCCAGCCTCTTCCCACAGAGCTCATGAACATGTGGGACATGGAAGCAAACCACCAAGGAAACACCCTCCGGGCACAGCAACTTTAAACCTACCGTCTGCAGCACTACCCACCAGCTCTCCCGAAAGAGCATCTATAGGGGATGATAACCAACTTTCATTCCTACTGCTCTCCAGTGGGGCTGGTATCCCCTGTAGTTCACACAGGAGGACATGCAGCCCCCGACAGGGAAAAATCAATGTGGGGGGACATGTCAAAAACGTGGGGCATAAAAAGACAATTTTCACAAAAGTGGAGTTTTTCGTGTCATGAGCCTCTCTCAGTTAACACCAACTGTGTGGGCCTCAGCGTTGACAACTCTGTGTTTACTCCAGGAGCAAAGCTGTTACTAAGAATGCTCCTGAACACTTGCTTTGTCCTAAAGAGCAGAGACCCAGAGAAGTGATGTTTTTCAACGTCAGAAGGCATGGGATGGGAAGGTGGTGGATCCCATGCAACTTAGAGAAACCTGAGGCTCTTTCTCAAAGTCACCTGGTTTTAACTAATTTTCTCACCACCCAGGTTACAAACATAGATCACATACAGAGAGAGCCTCTGAAGCTGGGAGCTAGCTCCTCCATTCTGACATCCAGCCAATCGACATGCATGTTGCACACTGTGCTAGGAAGGGGGGGGGGGGCAAGAATGACCGCAGTCCCAGCGTCGATTACTGGGCCTATCCCAAACACAAACGCACAAAATGGGGACAAGTGCTACAGAGAATGACACGGTGAAACTTCTCAGACCTTACTGTGTTTTACAACTTCTGGAAGCTGCCAAACATGTCAGATGCCTCGTTCATTCCGCCCTTCGGGCTGAGCAACTAGCAGTGCCAGCACTGGGGACAATGAAGAGCACACCAGCCCTAGCCCCAGCCCTCTTGGAACTTACACTCCAGCTCGGGGCAGACCTAATCAAATGTACAGAACATGTACAGCGGCTTCTGTGACAGCTGCTCAGGGAAAGCATGAGAGGTTAGGGCAGAATGGAGGGGCTCTGGGCAGGCCAGGAAGGTCACAGAAGGCCTCACAGAGGTAGTGTTGACCGGGTTGAGATCACAAACGTGAGCAGAAGTTGATAATATGAAGATCAGGTAAGGGAGAGCAGATCCAACCGCTGCAAGGGCTGAAGCAGGGTTTGTGCAAGGGGTTGCAGGAGTCTCTCGTGAGAGAGAAGCCCCGAGGGAGTTGAGATGAAGCTGGAGACCACCCCTTCATCAGGTGGATCCGCACGGAGTAAAGGAAATGAAATGTGAAACCCACACCCAGTCAGTGCCCCAGAAAAGTCTATGGGAGTTGTAGTTCTCTGCTCACCCCGAGGGCCAATCTCCAGTGGCTGACCTCCGGCTCTCCTAGTTCGAAGATGCAGGGACAGTGGTCTTGGGCAGACCACTGAGCCTCTCTAAGATTCTCAGCTGCAAAATCAAAGCGAGGATCTATCTCCCTTTCAGAGTTACTGGCAAATTTGTTGAGAATAATGTTCATTACCACAGTCCCCTGAAATCATGAGCATGTAGAATACACAGATTGAGCTTGAAAGAGGGACTCTTTCTGTCTGTCTTGATAATCTTCTCTTTTCCCTTAGCAAAGACCATCGAGGCTCTCCACCATCACGTTTACTGGCTGGGCGGTGGGCTTGTCTATGGCTGGGCCGCATGTTTATCTAGCCAGACTCCTACCTGTGAACACAGGGTTTACTCTCAATTTTTAGAAAAAGTACTTTAAATAGCACTGTGCCTAGTGTTGGGGTTAACAGTTAATAACTTTCTGTTTTAGGATAAAATTTCAACAGGAAGCTGGGCTTAAAAGTGTACATTTTAGGTACTTCTTATTCCAGTAGCTGATGTGAACAATGGCATAAAATGGTCCGACCGTCCAAGTCATCACTGCAGGTTACAAAACCCCTTTCACATTTGCCAGCATGGCCTTGTACTCATATTTCAGAGAACTTTTTGTATGCTTCCTAACAAAGACATGTTAGTTATGCATGTTGACACATGGCTTTATCTGACATCCATATGTGCACTCGGGCATACATACCTCTCTCTTCCTGTTTTTGGTCAACCCACTGAAAGTGTATTTTGCAGACATCATGATGTCTAAATATGTCCATGTGCATCTTGGAAAAATAAGGGCACTCTTGTCTGACATGCTACAAAAAATCATATTTCCATAACATCGCCTGATGCCTAATCCGCAATCACTCATGTCTTCGAGGCCTTGTGATTTGGCATGTTCACTTCACAGGAAACGTGAACGACCAGTTCCTTTCTTCTGGTGAGGTGAGAGAGCTTGTTTTAGGCAGTGGAGGCAGGCATGAGCCTCGGTCACTTTGACGTGCATAAAGTGGACTGCACACCAGTCCCTGCTCCCAGGCTTGGTGAGGGGACCGTGCTGGGCAGAGGCCGAGGGGTGTGTGAACCATCGGTCAGACAACAAGGGGCAGGTATCTGGGAACAGGGCGCAGCCACACTCACCACGTTCTCCAAGGGCGCTGCACCAAACACTTTGAAGACGGGGTTGGGCTTGGAGGGTGAGATGCAGAGGACAATGGCTTGCTGTCCCACTCGAGTCGTGTATTCATCTAACGTGGCTCGGAGTTTCCTGAGCAAGAGAACCAGGAGAGAATGAAAACCCACTGAAGAATATTGACAGCACCACAGACGTGGGTAAAATAAACTTCTGATTGGGTGTCTTCTTATGTATATGCCCTTTTCTTAAAGGTCAATAATTGTACCTTTTGTGTGAAATTTACCACAATGAAAAACCCCAAACCAAAAAGCAGCCATGACCAGCCCAGTCATACACAGGTCTGCTGAAGGTCTACCTTCGGACACGACGCAATGTTGAGCACAGAGGTCTGTCCTCCGTCTGACCACCAGCAAAGGGTTTGCTCACCACTCCTGACAGTGGGAAGACCACCTGCAAGGCACCCTCCGACGGCTTTCTGTGCCATCCCCGGGCCCACCTCAGGAAAGGGACTCAGAAACTTGTTTCTTATCTTCTTTCAGGAACACCTTGTTTCCAATCTTTGATGAGCTAGCATCAGTAGTTTATCTCCCTGACATCATTTTATCCACAATACTAGTTTCAAAATGGTTTCGCTGCCAGGATTTCTTTGTGGCCTGAACAGCCTCCGATTCTCAGACTGCCGTATTTTACAAAGATGGAGTATTGTTTTGTGTTTTTTTTCCAAATAGGCCAACAAGGGGACGAAGTGGCAATGTCCCTCTGAAGTCATCGGAGGCCATCGTACAGCGGAAGCTCCAGTAGCCTTCTGGGATCAGTCCACTCTTGCGAAGGAAGGACTGAGGAGTTGCGCCAACGCCTAGGCAGCAAAGCCAAGCTATACCGAATTACAGCTGGCCATTCTTCTCCCAAGGCACGTGCTTCTGGGTCTGGGTCTCTCACAGCAGCAGCGACGTTCTAGCTCCTGCTGCCTGCTCATCACCAGGGAAGACGGGAAGGCTGCTCTTGGGGTGATGTGAAACCTCTTTGTACCCTCAAAGCTACCCTGAGTGATTTTAGGGTTTTTTCTCTTTAGGTGAAATCATTTCAGTTTGTTATGATCTGTCTTTCGTGTCTTTAATATAGACTTTGTTCCATATCATTTACACGTGCTGGCCCTCCATTTGGATATAATATCACAATCCAAGTCGGGAAAATGTGGATATAGTATGTAAAACATCACAAGTAAAAACCTGTGGAACATTTTATAGAATAAATTTATGTAGCCTGTCAAATTCTAAGTCTTCAATGTACCACAGCAGTGCGATCCCTTCTACTGTGGACTTACATACTCTTCAGAAAAAATAAAAATGAGCAAAGGATGGCATACCAAGAGGGTTTCCAAACCCCCTCTCTGGCCAAAACCAAGCCCACTGCCATGGAGTCGCTTCCGGCTCAGCGTGGCCCTGGGAGTGGAACTGCCCCCTGGAGTCCTGAGACTTCGCATCTTCACGGGAGAGCCAGCATCACCTTTCTCCAGGACCAACCATGGGTCCAAACCACTGACCTTGTGATCAGCAGCTCACTGGGTAGCCCACGAGGCCACCAGGGGCTCCTGACCACCTCTACTGAATTTAGATAGGGAGTCCTGCTAGCTCCTCTCACCTTCCTATTTCCTTAT
>NW_022103920.1:15800695-15806576 GCF_000313985.2 Echinops telfairi
ACCTTCCTATTTCCTTATTTGACTATAGATCTACAGCTATATTTTTATTAACAGTATATTCTCACCTTCCTATTTCCCTCATTTGACCATAGATGCACAGCTATATTTTTATTAACAGCTTGTTGGCACTTCACTCAAAGCATACAATCGTTTAACCGCATCAGGAAGCGTCCTACAATCTTTACCAGTCAATTTGAGAACACTTTCTTTTGCTCCAGGCTCATTGTTACTCATGTATTTCACTATATTTTTTTCCCTTTGTACTTAGTACCACCTGGCACCCTACCTATTTGCTTACTTTCTGTCTCCCTTCCCTAGAACGTAAGATCTTCAGGGGGCTTTGTTTTGACCACTGTTGTATTTCTCGGTGCCAACACAGAGCGGGCACACACGCTTTCTCTGGGTGAACTACTGTGGTATCTGCTACATCAGTGAAACCCTATTTCTAGGTTTCCATCCGTCTACCCTTGTCAGACTCACAGCAGCACTTGTGAGAACGGCACAGGCTCAGGCAGTGTTTTTTCCTGTGGACCTAGGTCACTATGAGCTGGAACTGACTGGACGGCACCTAACTACTCCAACGTTAAAGCTGAATCTCGCCATCGAGGAATCCGACCCAGCACCCGATGAAGCGCACGAGGCTAGCGGGGACGTGGAACGGCGCCCTCACCGGAGCAAGCGTGTTTGCTGCCTCTTCCGGATGGACGGGTTAGATTCGAACACGTGTGGCCGTTTCCTTTTCTTTCCTGTTGCCACAGCAGCAGCAGCAGCCATTCCCACGGGACCTGGAAGAAGGACAGACATGCTGAGGAGGCCGGTGCCTGTGGCTAACGGGGCAGGTTGTTGTCAGTAACCAGAGGATGTTCTAGCTCTGACAAATACACTTCACCATGATGAAGAGGAGTCATACTTTAATTGACCAGTAAACCTTACCGTGGATCTCTGGGGACATGCAGAAGGATTTACCCCTCCCCAGGCCACACCAGATGGCAGTTTGTGGAGCGTGGGTCTGGCCTGCTTTCGCTTGGCCAGCATGTCCGTGTGGCCTCGCGGTATCCTCAGAGGTGCTGGGGAAGTGGTGGCAGTGGAGAGAGAGCTTGCTCTCAAGCCTACGGATTCAAATTTAATCCCCACCCCTGTATTTCTCTTTGAGTTATTCCAAGACGCTGCCAGTGAAGGAAGTCAGGGGTCCTGACACACACCAGGCACCCCAGCAGCAGCCCCCACCTTAAGAGAGCTATCCAGAAGAACACCATCGTAATTGGAAAGCTCTTCATAAGCGTCTGGGAGTCGTGCCAAAAATGGAGCTGTTCACCACAAGGTCAAGCTGATGAAAGCCTCCTGGCAAGAGAAGTTCCTGACTCCACGGAGCAGATGTTAACAGCCTAGCCTGGAGTGCCCCTGAGACGGATGGCTGCAACACAGGGTAGGCCCTGAGGAACCACGATCAAGGCCAGGCCCCGACCTCCAGCTGTCCCTGCAGACCCTCTGAAAGGGTTAAGTGCACAGGATGCTGACCCACATTTGTACCAGCACAGGTGTCTATGGTCGGAGTGGCTCACTTGGAATCAGCCTGCCTTGCCTAGCTGACATTACTGAACTCTTTGATCAAAGATACTCTAAAAGAATCCTGACCAGAGGTTAAAAAATGCAGAACACAATGTCAAATTCTCTTGAAATCCAGACTTTCTGAAGTCATGGAAGTTGAACGAGTCCCTGAAATTCCTGTAAGATACTCTTTAAACATTAAACCGAAAACAAACAAGAAAACAAAACACAAAAACCCCAAGCCACTGCCATCACGATGTTTCTGACGCAGCGCCTCTAAGTGGGGATTCTGGGCTTTGTTAATCTGTGTGGGAGCATACAGCCTCGTCTTTCTTCTGTGAAGTGGTTAGCAGTCTGGTGCTTACGTGAAACTCACCGTGTCTCTTACACCAAAAATAAATAACCTGGGTCATTTCCTTTGGAGCACTTTTTGCTTTCTGGAATGATCTTACTTTTAAGATCTGCTTCCTTGCCCCCATCTCCGAGCTGGCAGTTCCTTCCTAAGCCAGCTCCTGCCGACAGTCCACCCGATGCCTGTGGTATAGTAACCCTAGCAAGTCGTTGTTGGACGATTAACTAGTAAATCGTGTCTAGCAGCAGGGCTCAGTTGCCACACTTACCACTGCAGCATTAGAGCTTTTCCACAAGATTGGCCTGGATTCATGGTGTTAGGTTGCCCTCTTCTGGGCGGTTTAAGAATTTCACAAAACATATTTTCAAAATATTTCAAACTTATTTTAAAATTCACTATTCCAGAATCCCACCCTTGTGGAAAAGCTGGATGGAAAGATAACAGGTGCCCACCCACCCCTGAACTTTGTGACACCCCTCACAGAGGGATGGCTGGCTGTAAGTAACGAAGTTCCCTTTACTCCATCCACCTTCCTTCCCTACGTGCAGGGGGTCATTCCTCATCACTGGGTTTATGATAATATTATCACGCAAGATAATATCACGCATTTTTAAAGTTGAATTGAAAGAAAAAAATTCCCAATACAACACTAGACATGAAGTCTTCAAGTCTATCGTGATGTGAAGCACTTATTGTCAATGGCCAAGAAAATAAAGCAATGTTTGCTAGGCTAGGAGAGAGTTTAAAAAACAAATCAAAAACGTTTATTACTTTTATTCTTGGAACCATGGGAAAGGTCTTCATAGTTATATAACACACCCACTTAGAAGTGTCTTCATTGTTAAAATGCTTACTGAGCAGCCACTAGAAGTGTTTGGGGCACTATCTTTGCCTTTTCTGAGAAATGACATTGGAATCCTGACACGTTAAACCAGAAATCAGGGCCTGCTATCACAGAAGTGTAATTATATCGGTGTGCATGTGTCTGTGTGTGCACATACACTGGGAGAAGGGGAGGGTGATTTAAAAAGAAAAAAGGGCAGAATATTTAAAACTTGGACTTGCCCAGGAAAATCTCATGTCTGATTAGATTGATATAAACAGAGTACAGCTATTAAGACAATTTCTGCTCCTGAGCAATTTCTCATTTGGGTCAGCTCTTTAGAAATAAATACTAAAAGCTCCCTCATCATCTATTCCAGAGTCTATTCCATTATCTGAAACCATTCTAACACTTAATCCTGCCTCCTCCTAGGTTCTTCCACCATCTGTTAGCAAGCTTTTTTTAGAACTTCAGACTTTGCTCAGGGAGGAAAAGGAGACTTTGTGTCTTCCTCTGTTACTGCTAGGATTTGCGGTCACTCTGGATTTGGAGGAGGAGATGAGCTGATTGCTAAGGAAGGGCTTTTGATTCGGGCTAACCTTGGAAGATGGGCAATTTCTTTTAGTGACAATATGATTCTGCAGTGTGCACACACTTCTGAATAAAAATCCAGTCCAAAATTCACAATGAAGGTCATTAGTATGGAGAACATTTCTGCTGTTGCAGATATTAATCCAAAAGTAAGGCTTCCTCAAAGAAATCTCACCTCTTCAAAATAAAAACAAAGGTATTTCTCACCAGTGTCATCTCATCACCAATGAGAGCAGTGGTAAAGAACACATTTCTTGGGTCACAGCATTGACAAGTTTGAGAAGCCTCGATCGGTGCAATACTTTCGTTACACAGATGTGAAACGGAATCCAAGTGACTTGACCCTACTTTTGCTAACAGCAGACTAGGGAACTCTCTCTCAGACCAACCTTCTTGCTAAAGACAACGGCAAAAGCTACAACAAAACAAACAGCAAAATTATTTCTCTTAGAGACACGAAGGAATAAACGAGAGTAAGGACTCATCAGGCCAAGACCCAGAAACGAGGCAGGCGTGGGAGCCGTGGTCGCTCCGGGGTGTCTGCTCCCCATATGGCACAGAGTGGCACTTTGCCAGTCAGGAAGGACCAGGTGGTTACAAGCTAGAGTTCAGTTTTTATCACCTGGATAAGCTCCTGTTTAAGGGTTAGAACTATAATGGACTGCACCCTAACCATGAAGTGAACTAAAGTAAATCAGTCCTCTTGTGAAGTACACCCTAGATTTAGGTCATTTGGTGGCCCAGAAAATCCTAAGACCTAATTCTGGGTTCAGATAATTCAATATTGTTAGTGTACTCAAGCACCTGACAAAAGCAAACAAAAATCCGTTCTAAAAGATAACATTATCTTAGATCTCAAACACATCATACAGGACCCATTCCAATAGAATCAGTGCATACAGAGAAAAGCCAACATGAACAGAAATAGACCTACAGTTACTTATACCCTGTAACCAAAATTTGTAACTCTGTGGGCAGATTTTAAAGTAGCTTACACATAGCTAAAGAGAAAAATCAATAAACTGGAAGAGAGGAGAAACGATGCAGAACGCAGCCAGAAGTGGTCAAGGGCGGTGCTCAGAGGAGGGTGAGGGAGAGAAAGGCTCAGCGCAGGTGCGTCACGTCAACGAGTCACGGAACGGACTCTTAGGATGGAGCAGCAGCAAAATCTAAACAAGTACTGACTATGATTTTCTAGAATTTATGACAGACATTAATCCACAAATTTAAGCTGTCCAAAGAATGCAGAGCAGAATAATTAAGCAGAAACTCATAGTCAAACATATCACAAAACTGAAGGCAGAGAGGACCTTAAAAGCAACTAGGGTGTGATCTAAGTGGGGAAGATAAGTTCCAAGGAGCAAGTGTTAGAATGAAACAGCTGACTTCTCAAAAGACGGTAGAACAAGATCTTCAGGATGAGAAAGAAATTAACTGCCAACCTAGAACTCTAGACCCATGAAAACATTCTTCAAGATACAAAGTTAAAGGCATTCTGAGAAGTTATGTGACTAGCAGAGGCATGCTGAAGAAGTACTAAATGATACTAAAGTACTAAAGGCAAAAGAAATATCACCTCAGAAGACGGGTTGGAGATGCCTGTTCTTCCCCACCACCCAAAAACAACATTACTATGTATAGACAAAATAATAATAATGGTTTTAAATAGACATACAGGTGTGTGTGTGTGTGTGTGTGTGTGTGTGTGTGTGTGTAGGAGTACCACTGGAAGGCTCTGTGATACTTGTATTATCTAGAAAGAAGATAGAGTATCACTGATTTACTACATGGATTGAGAATGTCCACTTTAATTTTGAGGGGTATCGCTAATAGCAAAAATGCATATTACTAGGGATCGAGTGGAGAGGTCTGAAGGGCCGGCCCTAATCCCAACTACGTGGACTCCTGCCCCTCCCCCCAGAAGAAGTTACTTCAGGTGACAGCACTGAAGCTGCAGCTCAGGGAGAGGGACACGTCTGACCAGAGCACACAGGAGCAAATGATGGGAGAGGAAGAGAGAGTGGAGGACATCCGGGCCCTCCAAGCCTTGAGGATGATATTCCCGCTCAGAGCAGCCAATCCACAAAGAAGACTGGCCCCACTATGAGACACAACATCCCTTACTGACCCATAGCCCTATAAGGGACAATACTGGAGACACAGTGTGGGAATTGCGCCCAATCTGATCCCACCACACCGAGGCAAAACACTAAGGGTGTGGAACAGAGCAATGAAGTCCCCAGGGAATATTAAAAATAGACTTTGGGGCCAGGGCTTGGCACCCCATCAGACTGGAATGGAAAAGAGAGGCCAACAAACAGTCCTTGAATTAACTACAAACTTTTCTTTTTTGTTGTTGTGTTGTGGGTTTTTTGTCATTGGCTTCTTGTTGTTGTTTTGTTTTCTTTTGTTGCTTGGTTTTGCTCTGTCTTGTTTTTGTGCATATTATTATCTCCATAAGTCTATCTAAATAAGATAGGATGGATGAACAATCTGGAGGAGAAAACAAAGAGACCGACAGTTCCAGGGGACGTGGGAGAGGGGGAGGTGGGGGGAAAGGAAGTGGT
>NW_022103920.1:15810373-15823113 GCF_000313985.2 Echinops telfairi
TAAAAAAAAAAAAAAAAAGAAAGCCAATGGGCAGGCTGTCAAGTCAGGTACAGGCCTGTGGTAGGTTCCTATGAATGACCCTGGATGAAGAAAAACATCTGAACACTATGGGGTCATTGACTTCAGGTCATACTTCAAATCCCGGAACTTCATTATTTTATAATTCATTCAAATGGATGTTCATACAGTCAATAAACATTTAATACTCAAAAAAAAAATTTATCTTCTCAAAAAAAAAAAAGTATCAAGGGTTCATGAGGGAGGAAGGAGCGGGGAGGGAGGGGAAAATGAGGAGCTGATGCCGGGGGCTTAAGTGGAGAGCGGTTTTTTTGAGAATGATGAGGGTAATGAATGTACAAATATGCTTTATACAATTGATGTACGGATTGTGATAAGAGTTGTATGAGCCCCCAATAAAATGATTTTTTTAAAAGTCACTTGTGCAGCAGCATTAGGTTAACTATATTTTCCATTAAAATTTAGTTTATGAAAAAGAAAAAATGCATATTACTTCCAACAAGAAGTTTCTCTTTATGCCAACAAAAAATGGGAAAGGAAGAGGAAAAAGCACTTCGAAATACCTATAAAATAATACATGAAGCTAAGAGACCAGGTCTACTGGTTAGAAAGAAATAGTTGGGATCCCCGAGACTATGGCCTGAAGTCACCCCTGTGGTAGCATGGTCAATCTCTTAAAAGCAAAAAGGAAGCATCTAACCAAGGGTAAAGCTCACCGGGTCGGGAAACCAGACATGCAGGGAAGGAGGAGGATAGTGATGGTACACACAGAGAGCTGACACAAAATGTGTACATGCTGTTGAATGTGAACTTGATGATCTGCTTTGTAAATCTAACCTCATTTGGAATAAGTGGTTTTAAAAAGAATGAAGAGAAAAGAATTTGGGATGGATAGAATGTATAAAGATGGTCAATATAAACCTAAATAGGCCTGTAATCATATTTAATGCAAATGGACTAAATACTTCAGTGAAAAAGACTGTTGGAATGAAAAACCAAAGTCCTAACACTAATAGTAAGTGACTTTGGAACTCAACGCTCTGTCCAATATTCAAGTTAGAAATGCAAGGCTAGGGGAGGAAAAACTACAGCCAGGATTAAATGTGAGAGTGCTTGAATCCTAGGTTTTTTCAGATAGATGTGGTGCTGTGAGTTAAGCAAAAATAACAGTACAGCATTTCCAACCCACAGAGCATTACCTGCAGCAGCCAGGTGTGCGGTTACCTCGTCAGCTGCTGTGGAGTTGAGTATGTCTGAGTCATCGTAGGACGTGTCCTCGGGAGAAGACGGCGAGTCTTCATCGGCGCTCAGCATGCTGTGTTCCGTGTAGGTGGCCACGTGGACCTGCTGCACCTGTTGGGCCACTGCGTGAGCTTCTATGGTTGCCATGTGTTCCGTCTGGGCCACTGCGTGCTCCTCCATGAAGAGCTGCTGCTAGAGACAGGCAAAGGACAGGGCTCAGTGTCCACTACAACACAGCGCCCCACCAAGAGAGGCTGCCTCAAGAGTCAGGCCCTCTCATCAGCCTCTGATTGCGTTACACACCACACACCTTGCTGTCCCACATCATAGGATATGGGAAGCAGCATTCAAATAGGACATATTTTCCCGTTGTGGGTCCATTTTGACGGAAATTAACTGTACTAATTTTATGTCTGAGGCCACAAAACAATAGGTGTTCTTGATGATATACAATAAAGACACATAAATATAACAGTAAGATATTAAAATGCCCCATAGACTAGCATCTGACATTGTCAATAAAAAACAATAAGTACGCAGATGAAATGCTTAACACTTTGTATTTCTTTATTTCAAAGACAGAATGCGAGTTACAGATGGCCCCCGCCCCCAATGCCATTATTCAAACTGTTTTTCCTGTTCCTTGTAAGCTCTAAGACCACGCAGGAACTCACAAAGGAGTTAGTAGTTAAAGATTTGTTCTGCCACTGCACATCTAAGGAACTACTGAGAAACTTGCTTTCCTTAAAGAGTATTTGTGGAGCATACACACGGAGACTTGAAAAACAGGCTAACGTCACACACAGTGTTCTTGTTGCTGAGTCTGTCCTGCTCACAGCAGCCCTGCGGGCGGCAGAGCACCATGCTGCCCAGCTCAGCCGGCCAGCCTCACAACCGCTATTGCCGACAGGCCAGTCCATCTTGTTGAATTAAGGCACATCTAGACAGAGGACTTATTCTGCCGCTATTTAAAATTGTAACATTGAAAAACTCTGAAACAGTGTGTACCTATTGTGTCGTCCCCCGTGCCGCCACGCCCCCCCCAGCCCCTCTGCAATGCACCTGGGCACTGACTTGTCACAACATACAGGTCTCCTGAGCCAAGTGCCCACTGCTGTATGGCGAAGCTGCTTCCCATTTTTCCTGTGCTAAACATCCGTGCATAGAAAATGGTACCGATTTACTGGCGTATTCCTTAGAATAAAGTCTTAAAGGTAAAAGTGCTAGGTCAAAACACATACATTCAAGTTTTAAGTTATGATTCATGTTGGAAATGAAATGTTTTACTTGTACACTATCTCCACTTGTCAGAAGTCATCCCCCCAATGCACACACACACACTTGCAGTTTGACTAGCATGTAATATTATACAGTGGTGCATATCTGCAGTTAAAAACAGAACAGCAGCCACAGAAATGCGACATTTATGGCTACGACTAGCACCATGGACTGTGTGCAAGCTTCCCCTCTTTCTAATCTGCTCTCTGGGCACTGTGTCCCACAAGCCCCTCCTCTCACTTCTTGCGGGGGCGGGAGGGGGCAGTTTTATGGCGGTGACTCTTGATCCTCATTGTATATTCTTGTGCTGACACTAATTCTGCAGCCCCTCCACCCCACACCACTCCCGGTACCTCCTCCCAGCTCAGCGGTTCTTACTGTGGGAATATGCAATCAGAGGCAAGTACTCCGTGTTTCAAGTTATAGCTCACTTTCAGGATAAAATCGAACCAGCAAGCCCACTGGCATGGAGCCCACCCTCACTCACTGAGACCCTGGGGGCAGAGTGGGGCTGCTTCACTGGGTTTCCAAGGCTGGGAACGAACAGCCTCAACTTTCTGCCGTGGGGCAGCTGGTGGGTCTGACATGCTGAGAGCCATTAGCAGTGCAAACCCTAACCCACGACACCAGCGGGGCTCTTCAAGCCACCACTGGGCACCACAGACCTGTCCCCGACCCCGCTCCTACTAGACAAGGAGAATGGGGAGCAGATGATTAGGAATCATTCCGTCAGCGCTGGACGCCCTCTCTGGCCCTCTTGCTTTTTTATCTGTGTGGGGTCATCTCCGCGGTCCGCTGTCCCCTGGCATGTGACCTGCACACACACGCACGCGGGGCGCACACACACAGCACCATGTTCCTTCAAATGGTGTTCTCAGAGAGGTGCCTGGTAAGCAAGAACATGTGGACTAGAGAGACAAAGGGGTCAATGGGGAAACAGTCACAGTTGGGAGATCTGAGTGGAGGGCATGTGAGAATTGTTTGTACTATTCCTGCGACTTTCCCATAAATCTGCAATTATGTCAAGACTTTATTGTCTTAAGATACCCAGTGTGCTGCCCTGAGGATATTCTTGTAGCTGATGTTTGAAATGATATACAAGGGATTCCTTGATTTGTACATACTATTTAAGTCATATAATTAAGCACTGGGAGAAGACGGTACCATCAAACGGTGCTTTTTCCATTGCTCTCTTTCCTCCTCCTCTAAGAGGCAAACTGCTTTATGGCATTTTTGAATTCCTGTTACTTCAAAATTGTTTTTAAATGACTTGGGATTAGATACCATCTAACCGCTCTTCAAAGGGATTTGTACGCTCTGCACTTGGCATAATGGATCTGAATTCGTTTTCTCCAGGATGCAATTCACAGCATAAATCAATAGTGCTGTCTGCTCCGCGGGCCTGTCACCTCCGCCCTGGGTCCCACCCCACCCCCACCCTCCAGCTCCTTGCGGGCTCACTCAGCCTGAGCTTTCGAGAACAAGGGCGGAGCCACCTGCTTGAGCAGCCTGGAGGGTCTGCAAGTGATGCGCCCCACGTTTTCATAAGATAATCAGCAAAAGAAAATGTCTTAACCCCAGACATGATGATGTACTGCTCAAGATCACACACATGCATGCACACTCACTCTCACACATGCACACATGCCCCAAGGAATTCTTCCATGAGGAGTCAGCTCCTCTGGAGAAATAGACTGACAGGCACTTACTACAAACAGACGAAAATTTCGTCTGAATTTTTAAAACCTGCCTATTAACTAGATGCCCAGAACCCCCGACAAGTCCCGTAAGCTCTCAGCCTCAGTTGCATCTTCTGTGAGGGCAGGGCGGTGTGGGTCCCAGGATTAGCCAGGAGAGGGAGGTGCATGGCGCCTGCACACTAGTTAATGATTCCCGAAGCCAGGAGCCCTACTGTGTCATGAGTCTGTCTGTCTCACAAACACGGGGCCTCAATGTCTTCATCTTTAAATTAGCTCTCTCCGAGGACATGGCCGTCTTCGTTGTCTGCAAGTGTTCTGAGTCAGGCAGCTAAAAACCCTGCCTGACTTCATGAACTCCAGCAGCAGACAGGTGGTCCTCCGATGGAAAATAGGCCAACTCTATAGGGGCAGGGGCCCTCCAGAGAGCCAGCACATGGCTGGGCGGTGAGTCTGCGCAGGTGGAAAAGTAGGGAAGCCAGCAGCAGCACCACCCATTTGTGACCTCCTCCCTCCTTACCTCCCCACCCACTGCCACTGAGCCCGCTCCAAGTCAATGGCCCGCAGTGCGGGGTAGAACTGGAAATCTTTATGGGAGCAGGCAGCCTTCTCTTTCTCCTGCAGAGTGGCGGGGGGTGGGGGGGTGGGAGGGTGTTGAACTGCCAGTCTGATGATTGGCGGTCTAGTGTTTAACCCATGAACCCCCAGGACCCGACAACACATTAATAAATAGGCCTCTCTAGCAGTCAATCTCACAGAGCCAGGAATGCTCATCCACCTACTTACAACACCCCTTTTAAAGAAACAGTCCCCAAATAATCACACGATGGCGACTCTACTCTTGCCTGCAACATTATCCTTGCTCAGTATGTGCTTCATCTCAAGGTCGTCTTTGTTCCAGAAACCAAGCGGGCCCAGAAAAAAACAGCCTTTCCTGTCCCAGGGCAGGCTGGTGGTCGTGGTCATGGCCAACAACAGGCCTTGAGCCTGTTTGTTAGAAATGGGCAGAGGTGTTAAAGCTGTCTACCCCGCACACAATGAATGAGAATAAATGTCCAGGACTTTTTTAAAAATCATGGTAGGAAGAGAAGTGGGCTGGGAAATCTAATCAAGGCAGACCTGAGTGCAGAAGAAAGCACTCCTGTAATCAATAATATTTCCACATCAAAGGAAACACTCCCAGAGCTGCCACGGGGCAGGCTCAGAGCAAGACTGCGCCAGGGTCTCCAGCGGGGCAGGACAACAAAGAGATGCAGAATCCAGCCTAGTAACCCTGAGAGACAGCACTTCTCAAAGGCTCCCGCAGGACAGGACGTGCTGACCACCCTGCCCCTCATCCAAATCTCCCCACAGCAGGAGGGCAGAAGCCGGGGGCTGGGAGAGGCCAGGAGGGGCTGAGTGAAGCAGGAACATTCCAATCATTTCATGGGGCTCAGAAGACAGAGTCCACTTGACCTAGGAGCATGCTCTTTCGAACGGACCAAGGGTGATGATATTTGATTTGTAGAAGGGGGGGGGGGGGGGGCGGGGCGTCATCCGGTACCACTGGGCTCTACAAAAGTACAAAAGCATAAAGTCATAGTCCGATTCATGAGTTTTTACACTGTTCTGCATTGTCAGACCGCACCTATAGGCACAAAGAGAGAAAGTAAATGTGACACAATATGGAGTGTAGAAGTTATGAACCCCAGTGATGGCAAACAAAGGGGAGGAGGGAGGGGGCGGTGGCCAGGCACACGCATCTCCTACTAGCCCCACAAGGTGTGCCGTCAGGAGACCTGATCAAGGAGCTGGGAGGGGGTATAAGATCATAAGGATGGAAAGCAGGAGAAAGGAGGCAGAAGCCAGAGGTGCCCAAGTGTGATGCAGCCAGAAACAGAGGAATGTGGGGCTGCCTCTGCTCCCTAACACTGCCAACAAAGCCCCGCTGCAGCGGGAGAGGGGCAGACCATGATGCTCCTGAGAAGCTTTTCTCTTCCATTCGGTCTTTCAGCCTGACCCTGACACCAATCCCCGCAAGTAGAGCCTTCCAAACGATATCCACTGACAATTAAAATGAGGTGCTACGGCAAACTGTCACAAGGAAAAATGTCAGGCCCCACATTTATGGCAAGCACCCAGAGGACAGCACAGTCCAAGCTCAACGACAGCCTCCATTACCTGGAGTAAGACTACCCACCACTCAACGTGGAGCATCTGACACTAACTTTTAAAAGGCATAGCTGGAATCACATATTTCTCATTCCAAGACACAGACAAAATGTGTGAATATTCACTACTACTACTGACAGCCTAACAATCCAGTTAATACTGTTTCATACAATACAGGCAAGCAACAAGCGGGGCCACACAACAACTCCAGGAGGAGTAGATGGCTTTAAGAAAAGGATCCTCGAAGCTTCCTGAAGGCAGGACGGGCCCATAAAGCCTCTATAAATCACATCTGCCCTATTTTGCTCCTTAATAATGCTTGGGGCAGTGAACTGCACGAGTTAAGGGCCAAAGTTATCTAAGTTCTTCCAGCTTAAGAGGCAGGCTGTCAGTGTGTGGGCTGCCTCATGCTGCTGCTCACTTTTCTACACAGCTTCCTGGTAGGCCTGTCCCTGGAAGTAGCAGAATGAAGCATTTCCTTCCTGTTTTCATTCTTGATCAGTGTTGTTCCAACAGGAGGGCAGCTTCAGTGCCCACATCCCCGCCCCATGCCTATCTCTCTTGGTGGGTGGATGGGCAGCGGAGTGAGCTAGATGAAGAAGCCCCGAGCAGAGACAGTCTCTCAGGGGAGACAGGGCTACACTGAAGAGGTGGTGGTTGGCCAGGCATCCCTAGCAGCAGAACAAAGAGCTGGAGAGGATGAAAGGAGCCCCCAGACATACCAAGGGGTGTGCAGAGAAAGGGAGGGAGATGGGACACAAACATCAGCCACCTCGGGATTGTATCTGTCCCTGAGTCTACCTTACCTGCTCAGCCGTTGCAGTAAACCTCAAGCTGATACAGCAAGAATGTCTTTCTATGAAAATAATAGTGACAGAAAGCTCTGTCATGTTGTTCAATATCTGGATTACTTCAGGTATTTGGACAAAGAGGATGGGGCAGCAAAGGCACCTTTGCCCTGCACCTACTACTCTCAGCTCTTGGCAGACAGTGCAGGCGCGCCGACTAGTCCTTCCCGCGTGGCTGTGAGAGGTTTGAATCATCTTCTGTGCACACCGTGTACCAGGGTACGGAGCATCTCCTCACCACGCTACTGCCAGGCCACCTAAACCCCTATCTTCACCTTCTCCAGGCACACTGCTCGTTGTACCTTACATAAGTTTCACTCAACTCCCGTGCCTTAGCTTTACTCTCTGTCAAGTGGGGAGGAAAGCTGAGCCTACCTCATAGAAATATTATACAGGCTATCTGTAAAAGGATTTCCCATGGCACCTGGTATACACTGAATGCCACAGAATACTACACAGGCTGGCCTTAGAGATTCCAGACTACTGCAATCAAATGCATATTGCAATGCAGCAAGCCCCACACATTTTGTCTTGTTGTGTTTCCCAGTGTGAGCATGCACGTGTGCGTGCGTGTGTGTCAGAGAGAGAAAGAGAGAGAGAGAGAGAGAGAGAGAAGACGACGACACAGCATCTAGGAACGGCAATAAAAGGCCTATGCCTGCAATAACATGGTTAGTGTTTTTATTACTGTGCCGCATACAGAAGACAAAGAAACCACAGATAGTCCAAAGTGAAGTAAACATGACTCAGTTTACCTCAGGAGAAACAATGCTTACACATCAGAGGATAGGAATTTTGATGATATAACAATGCTGAGGATGGGCAAAAACTTCTCTCTCACAGACGCACCGATTTTCTAAATAAGTCAATATTCTGGACTCAAGTCAGACTCTCTTGTATGCCATCACTGGTGGCGCAGGCATTACACATGGGGCAGTAATCCGCAAGATAAGCAAGTCGAAAGCACCGACACTCCTCAGGAGAAAGACTTCTGCTCCCGCGAAGAGTTAGTCTTGGAAACTCACAGGGCAGTTCTACCCTGTCCTGCAGGGTCGCTATCAGTCAATGGATTTGGTTTAGGATATGGTATTGCTGTAACAAAGTGGTACCACTAGAGGGTGCTACTACCGAAGAAAAGCATAAAGAAACCACAGCCTTTCAAGTTGCTTGAAATTCTCCAACAAAATACAAAATCTTCCATGGGAAAGAATAGTTAGGTGGATCTAACTTACTGTTACAAAACATGTCAGCTCTTCTTCCATGGGTTCCAGATCAGCACAGTCCAACAATATTTACACACATCAAGATGAAAAGGATCATGGTGTTTTTTTAAGAATAGAGAAAACTTCTTTTTTCTTTTTTTTTTTTATGTAAAGGTTATTTTTTTTATTTAATCATTTTATTTGGGGCTCATACAACTCATCACAATCCATACATCCACCCATTGTGTCAAGCACATTTGTACACTTGTTGCTATCATCATTCTCAAAACATTTGCTTTCTACTTGAGTCCTTGGTATCAGCTCATTTTCCCCCTCCCTCCCCACTCCTCCCTCCTTCATGAACCCTTGATCATTTATAAATTATTATTATTTTGTCATGTCTTAGAGAGACATCAGACAGTGTAAGAAAAGGACCATCTTTATATTGTTCAAAACTCTCCTCACTATTCACATGGCTACTGAACACTGAAATACGAGTTTAAATGTAAACAGGCCCATGTGGCTTTTGGCTACCATACTGAATGTAACAATTCTCAAACTTTCACTGCCATCTAGTCACTTCCCATTCACAGCCACGCTGCAGACAGGGCAGAACTGCCCTTGTGGATTGCCCAGCCTGTACCTCCTTACAGGAGGAGAAAAGGAGTGGTTGGTTGTTTTGAACTGCTACCCAGCAAGTACCCACTATACCACCATGGCTCCTTGAGCAAGTCTACATTCTTGTTTTTAATTTTAAAATGACTACTGCTTCTAATCACAGGTTATTATATATCACTGGAATTTCTAACTATATATCACTGGTATTTGAGTGAGTCAAATAATAACCCAGGTCAATCTGCCCCTAATGATAATTTCAATGCTAATAGAATGACCAACCATCCCATCCCACTCTAAGGGGTTCACAATCAGAGCAAATTTTCTTTTAAAATTTACTCTAGATTAAATGGACCCAATTTGGTGATTATTTCTTTTTTTTCAAATACATTTTTAAGCCCGTAGGCGAGCGGTTCTCAACCGGTGGGTCAAGACAACTTTGGGGGTCAAATGACCCTTTCTCAGGGGTTGTCTGATTCATAACAGTAGCAAAATTACAGTTAGGAAGTAGCAATGAAAATAATTTCACGATTGGGGGGCACCACAGCATGAGGAACTGTATTAAAGGGTCACGGCATTAAGAAGGTTGAGAACCACTGCCTTAGGCTCTAAAAGGCTTTAAAAATAACGTGTATTAGAAGACTAGATTAATAACTCGAAGTATGAAGGTTTCCATGAAAACAAAACCACACCTGTCTTCCAGAGGCTGCTAATGGCTTTACAAAGGGGAAAGGGGTGGTGGAGAGGCAGCAAGGGCATCAGGTGGGGTTTTTCCTGAGGGGCTCTGTCAAGATGCTGGAGTAAGAGGAGGGGGCAATGGCGTGGGAAAGCACATAGCATATTAAGGGCAGCCCTGAGCACCCTGACAGCAGGCGGGGTGGGGTGGGTTCTGGGGAGGTTCTTTGCTTACACTGTGATGTAATCTGCTAACGATTAAGTGCTGTGGCCCCCACCTGTCACAGTAAGCAGTCTCTACCACTCCGTGCAGCACCCACCCAGCATTGGCTCAGTGCCCTCAGCGGAGTGGGTCCCTAATGGAGGTTGGTGACACAGAAGGATGAGAAGAGGGTGTGCCCACATACGTAAATGCCAACACATATTGGTGCTGAGGGGGGCCTGGGTCAGAGAAATGGAGTGGGGTCAAGGGCTGCCAAGGTATTTGCACTTGGGTCAGAATGCAGCTGCCAGGGGATGGTCCCTAGCTGCTCCCTGAATTGCATACAATCAACTAAGTACTTGTCACGTGATAGCAGGATTAGAGGCAGCCTCCATTTCCACGAGAAATAATGTAAGCCACCACAAGCCCCACCCTCCCTCAGTCTCAGGCAAGCACAAAGGACACGTCCTTCGGCCCTGCCAACTGTGAACCTTAGCACAGCCACCACCCTGAGGGTGTCAGCCTTGGCCTGACCGTTCAATACCTGACGCTTCTGAGGTGCCCGGCAGATGAGCCGTTTCTGGACAGTCAGGAAGCTCTATGTGCCTGCACTATTGAACTGGGCACAGCGACAACCAGCCGTTCTCCTTCATTCTACACCGTCCCTGGGGGCTCCTCAGGGACGCCTAGGCTATCTCAGCAGCGCGCTCCCAGAACAACTCCACTCTAAATCTTTAGTTAAAGAAATGATAGCAGAAATGACGTCAGTCTTTTTGGATAATTGAGAAAATGCAGGTGGATGGGGAAAAAAAAAGAAAGAAACAAGTATCTTTTCTTTTAAAAAAAATCATTTTGTTGGGGGCTCATCCAACTCTTATCACCATCCATCCATTGTGTCAAGCACATTTGTACATTTGTTGCCCTCATCATTCTCAAAACATTTGCTTTCTACTTTAGCAAGTAGATGCTGTATTTTCTAATAAGTGTTTTAATTTCTTTCAGATATTATAAAGGCCTATTATCTTCACAGTCTTCATTGATATGACGATTAATGGACCAAGAGTCCACATCTATTTGTTTAAAAAACGTATGAGGGTAACTCATAAGATACTACTACAAAGTCACAGAGACCTTCATGAAACAAAGTATCAAAATGTGCAGTCCTCGGTATTGGACCTCTCCTCCACCGCGATCTAGACGCGTCTGCACAGTCTTTCCACCGCTCTGACCTCCCCTGTCCCTGGAGGCCCTCCTGCGAGGCGAAGTGGAGAGGGAGCAGATGAGCAGAAAGGATGCGCCCCAGTGGACTGCCGTGATCACGGTGAGGAATAAGCTGGTGCTTGGCTCTGCTGTGAGCATTACTAGTCTGAGTCACAACAGACGCCTGGCACTAACACCACCAGCAGCAGCAAGAGCCCTTCACCAAAAACTTCTGTGCTCTTGGATTCAATCTCCCTGCTCTTGAGTCGATGTCCACTCACAGCACCCAACAGGACAACGCAGACCCTCCCTGCGGTTTGACTTTAAATCTGCCAGCGTAGAAAGTCTCACCTTTTCCCTGAGGAGGGGCTGGTGGTTTTGAACTGCTGACGGTTTGTAACCAACAGGTAACCACTGCCCCCCAGGGCTCTCTTTAATTCATACCACGTGAAAATGGAAGTTCGGTACCTTTGAGAAATTTAAATTGTGCTCCTTTTATTTTTGCTTCCAGAACTAGGTTGAATTTTATTTATTTTTTAATGCTTAACTTATTAGGTGAAGGGTTTTCTTTTAAAATTATTACATAACAAGTTTCTTAACAATTTGATGTTTATGTTTCTGGCTTCTAGCTTTCCCCGCACTACTTTCTTCTGCAGCTGGTTTGGGCTGTAAAACAAAACTCTAAAACTCACTGCCATTGAGTCCATTCTAACTCATAGCAACTCTGACACAGGGCACAGAGACCCTGTCGGTTTCCCGAGACTACAACTCTTCGTGGGAGTACAATGCCTCATCTTCCTCCCCGGGGGCAGTTGGTGGGTTCAAACTGCTGACCTTGTAGTTAGCAGCCCAACTTGTAACCACGACACCATCAGGGCTCCTTTTTTAAAATAAGGCCTATGTTTTATATGCCATTTTATCAATTGCTTTTCACTACAGATAGCATGGGCTTTTCTGTACGAGGACCAGTCTCCATCACTGTTTAATTACAGAGCAGACTGCTATAAAAATGGGGATGAGCTGAGTTACTAACCCCCAGCACAGGGCATTTCAGTGGTTTCCAATTAAGTACTTTATAACTATTAGTGGTATGACCATTCTGGTAGTCTCTGTTGAATAGATATGTAAATGGATGGTAGCTAAGTCTTTAAGCTCAGGTATTTCCGTAGCTTTTAAAGGACATGAAAACTCAGGTACTAAAAAAAGTCTGGAAATGCTGTCTGCCTCAGGGTGAGGCCGGGCACTGCAGAGCAGAGCGGCTCCACAGGGAGGCAGCACTTGACTGATGAGGGAAGTGGTCAGGCAGCAGAGGACCAGTGACTTCCAGTGACCGGCCACCCAGAGCTTGATGCCAACACCTGGGTTCAACCCAAGCTCGTAGGATGAACAAGACTCCGTCCTAATTGTAAGAAAAGAATTCCTGCTCCCATCTGAGAACCCACAACACTAAACCCTCTGCCGGGGTGATGCCCATTCAGTCACATAGTAGAACTGCCCCGTAGAGTTTTCTTTCTTTCTTTCTTTTTAACATTTTATTAGGGGTTCATACAACTGTTATCCCAATCCATACACACATCAATTGTGTAAAGCGCATTTGTACATCGTTTCTCAA
>NW_022103920.1:15823548-15834450 GCF_000313985.2 Echinops telfairi
CTAGAGGAAAGTTGTATTTCTCATCATTGTTACATCGCACCCTGACTGGCTCATCTCCTCCTCGAGACCCCTCTGCAAGGGGATCTCCAGTGGCCGCCCCGTAGAGTTTTCAAGGAAGAAATCATTACAGGCCCAGCCTGGTGCATGGTTCAAACTACCGGCCTTTTGGGGAGGGGCTGAGGCCTAAGCACTGTGTTCTAGTTAGAACAAAGAAGCACAATGGTTACTTCAGGATGCCCACGGCCATGGTGCCGGATTTGCTTGGCCTGCGGTGGTTTCTGTTTGGTTAATTTTAAAATGTGACTGTATTGCCAGCATTTGATAATCAGGACATAGCTCTGGAAGTGTAAGTTTCTGGCATCCCTTGAAGAGGAGGAGCTGGAAGGCGCAGGAAGAGAACTGCCGGCTCTAGCGTTGCACTCCCAGGCTTAGGAACCCGGGTCTGGCATGTATTTGCTAGTTCCGTGTGACCCAAGATCTCGGGTCCCTCTGCTTCCCTATTTGTAAGCTGGTGATAATGTACGATGCTTCTTCACAGTGTGACGGAGAACATTAAACTCGGTACGGTTGTTTCGTGAGCCTCTGGCACGCTGCCTGTTCCCTCCACGAAGTCTGGCGCTTGATGTGGTCATTTCACCAGGGCGACTGGCTGGCTTCTTGCGACCCAGTATGTTCCCACCGGATGTTCGCTGCCTGTCAACCTCAATCGCTAGGCCAGTTCGGCCTGGCAGCCAAGCTGGCAACCCCTAACAGCAACGAAGACTTTGCAATGCAGTACACACAGGTAATACAGATCTGTCTTGGAAGAAGTACAGCTGTTCGAGAACGCTCCTTAGAGGTAAGCATGGCTAGACATCATCTCACATCATTTGGGCATGCTGTCAGGAGAGATCAGTCCTTAGAGGCGGACATCAAGCTTGGTAAAGTAGAGGGGCAGTGCGGCTATCAAATGATAGTGTCTGGGGTCTTAAAGGCTTGAAGTTAAAGTGATCGTCTAGCAGAGAAGCAACAAGGCCACATGGAAGAAGCACACCAGCCTGTGAGATCAAGAAGTGTTGATCAACAAACTAGAAGCAGACATCAGACGATCCAAAACAAATAAACAAGCAAAAAACTATATTGTTGAGAACGAGGGGGTCAAACCAGAGACCCAAAACCCATCTGTAGACAATGGGACATCCCCTCACAGAAGGGTCACAAGGAAGGATGAGTCAACTAGGGTAAAGTTTAGCACAGATGAAACACACAATATACCTCTGGTTCCTTGAGGCTTCCTCACCCCCCACTATCATGACCCCAGTCCTGCCTTCCACTTCAGACTATACTGCAGCATGTACACTGGTACAGATAAGAGCTCAAGATACACGGAATCCAGGTCAGATAAGCCCCTCAGGAACAGAAATGGGAGTAAGGCTGGATACCAGGAGGGTATTGGGAAGGGGGAGAGGGGAGAAAGGGGAAATGATTGCAATGATCAGCACATAAACACACACACACACACACACACACACACACAAAGGGAACAAACAACAGAAACCATGGGGGTAGGGAAACAGCTGTCAGTGTAAGATAAAAAATAACAGTTTATATCAAGGGGTCACGAGAGTGAGGTAAAAGAAGAGCTGATACCAAGGGCTCAAATAGAAAGCAAATGTTTAGAAAATAATGATGGCAGCATATGTATAAATATGCTTGATACAATGGATGTGTGGATTGTTGTAAGAGCTGTAGGAGCCCCCAGTAAAATGATTCATTAATTAAACAAAGCAGAGGGCGGTGAAAACAGAGGAAGGCCTTGACAAGGTGGCTGGCACCGTGGCTGCAAACAAAGCAAGTGTGCGGAGGGCGCCGACTGGGCAGTGTTTGGCTCTGTCATGCATAATAGGGTAGCTGAGTCCAAACCAACGTGATAGCACCTAACAACAACACAACCACCGTCTACATGGTAGGGGAGGTAATTATAGCGATTTTTTTAAAAATCAGTTGTCATCAACTAAATTTCAACTCATAGTGACCCAGTTAAGGATAGAGTAAGACTGTTTCATAGGGTTTCCACGTAGTCTTGGTTTTTTTGTTTTTGTTTTTTAAACATTTTATTAGGGGCTCATACAACTGTTATCGCAATCCATACACGCATCAATTGTGTAAAGCGCATTTGTACATCAGTCTCAAAACATTTTCTCTCCACTTAAACCCCCGACATTAGGTCCTCATTTTTCCCCTCCCTCCCCGCTCCCCCCTTCCTCATGAGCCCTTGATAGTTTATAAATTGGTATTTTGTCAGCTGTAGTCTTTAAAGAAGCAGGCTGCCACATCTTTCTCCGGCAGAGCAGCTGGTGGATTTGATCTGCCCACCTCTGCTACCAGCTCAGCACTTACCCACTGTGTCCCCAAACCAAACCCCAACTCACTGCTATCGAGTCGGTGCACTCACAGTAACCCTTTAGGGCAGGGGAAAGCTGCCCCTGTGAATTTCTGAGACCCTAACTGTCTACCAGAGAGGAAAGGCCAGTTTGCTGCGGCTAGCGGTTTCAAACTACAGACCTTTCAGATTGCAGGCCAACATGTAACTACTACACCACCTGGGCTCCTCAATTGTAGGAACCGGGGAGGGGTGTGCATCAGTCAACTCGAGGAGATTCAGTGAGGAACACATGAGGGTAGCCCCAATCTGACTGAGGAGGCACTGTGGTGGAGGGTGGGTGCCCTAAGGTCAAAGGCCGAAAAGAGTAAATACAAATTTCACAAGACAAGACAAGGCGCTGTGATAAGGTGGAGGCCTGAGTGTTTGCAGACAGACTGAAGAGGAAGGGTGGGTGTGGAGGCCCTTGGACACAGCAGCAGGGAGGGGCTGAACTAGATGAAAGGGGCGGAGCAACATTGGAAAGATGACATCAGGCCTTGGCAGGCAGGACAGTCCCCTCGGAGTGTGCCCGCTTGCCAGGGGTCTCGGAGCAGGGAGGCGCACTCTGGGCCAAGGCAGCAGAATGGCATATGGATCGGGAGGGCGTGTGATCAGACCGGCCAGATGGTGCGGCCTGGCCTGTGCCGAGTGATCTAGCTTCACTGACTGGCACCGCCATCATAACGATCCCTTTGCAAGCGGGGGGGAGGTGAACCCTCTACTGCAGGAGAGCTCTCTTTAGTCAGTGGGTGCTCTGAATTAATTCAGTTTATTTGAAAACCAACAAGCAATCCTCTGAGAGACAGCGCTTATTCAGCCTGCAGACAACCGTGGGCCACGAAGGCAGGAGCTCCCAGCCACCCTCAGGCTGCCAGGTTACAGGTGGAAGCTGCTAAGCTGCTGCCTTTCCACGTGGTCACCACGTGTGTCGCAGTATAACTGGGCCCCACAGGGTGCCAATAGCTGGTATTGAGGAAGGAGATCGCCAGGGCTTTCTGCTGAGGTGTCTCTGGGTAGACTAGAATCTCCAAGTTACTGGCTAAGCATGCCAATAATTTGCATTGCCAAGGGACTGTGAGAAGGTGAGGAATCGCAATTTGCAGGGATTCCTTTAGCAACGTGTGAAGAAAAATGCTTGGGACTGAGGCCAGCACAGGCCTTCCCCAACCCCGTCAGCTGGGCCGCTGGTGACAGAAGGCTCGTGTTTAGTACCTAAGAGGTGACCCAGAAAGGATTTAGTGACCACCTGAAAGTGGGCAATCCCAGAATCAAGCCCCGGGTTCCAGTTCAGGCTTAGGTGAGTGAGTGGTGTGTTAGAACTTAAATTCTGAATCCATTTTGAGTCTCCACACAGATCCCGCCTCCCCTGAGTACTTTCTGACCATCAAATGGCAATGCAGACAGCTTTGCCTTCTCAGGCAGTGTGTTTAAAAGTGGATGGACGGGGGAAAATGAGGAGCTGATACCAAGGGGTCAAGCAGAAAGCAAATGTTTTAAGAATGATGATGGCAACAAATGTACAAATGTGCTTGACACAATGGATGGATGGATAGATTGTGATAAGAATTGTACGAGCCTCCAATAAAATGATTAAAAAAAAGTGATGGACGATCACTCCCCTAGCCAGCCCAGCAACTTGCCCGAGGGTGCTCTTGATCGAGATGAGTCAGACCCGAATGGGAGTGGGAGCACAGGAAGAGTGCTAGTGGGCCCTGCAAGTGAGCTGACGCACCAGATGCCCAGGCTTGGCAGGAAGTCTGTGATGCCGGTCGAAGTTTGGGACTCCTCAGCAAGGAGTTGGGAAGGAAAGCAGGTATAATATGTAAAGTGGGGCCATAAGAGAAGCCAGGAGTGGGGTGGGGGGTGGGGGTGGTCAATACCAACTTATTGGGAGGGAAAACAGCGAGAAAGAGCTTAGGAGGAGAAATGGGAAGCAGGAGACAGTGGTGTCCTGGAAGTCAAAGGCCCCCAATAGCAAATGCAGAGTGATGGCTCCTTGCTAAGCGACTCAGGCTCAGTGGTGACAGCTCACACACAAATCACCCACTGTGCCTCATAAGGAGCCCTCGTGGCATAGCCAATTGCCAGCGGACAGTTCAGACCACCTACCTCTCTGAAGGAGAAAGACGAGAGCTTCAGAGTCCATACAGAGCATGCGTGACCCTTTCATACAGTTCATGTTGTGGTGACCCCCAACCATAACATTATTTTCTTTTTTTTCCTAATCATTTTATTAGGGGTTCATACAACTCTTATCACAATCCATACATACATCAATTGTGTAAGCGCATTCATTGCCCTCATCATTCTCAAAACATTTCCTCTCCACTTAAGCCCCCGGCATTAGGTCCTCATTTTTGCCTTCCCTCCCCGCTTCCCCCCCATGAGCCCTTAATAGTTTATAAATTGTTATTTTGTCATATCTTGCCCTGTCCGACGTCTCCCTTCACCCACTTTTCTCATAACATTATTTTCATTGCTACTTCATCACTGTAATTTTGCTACTGTTATGAATCGGGAAACCCGTGTGGAAGGGTTGTTTGACCCCCAAAGGGGTCACAATCCCCATATTGAGAACCGCTGATATAGAGGGTGGATTTGGGGCGGGGGGAGTTGACGCCACGGTAATGAGTTTTCAATTTGGTACGTTGATAAAAGTGTGTTGCTAACTGTAAGGTCAGCAGTTCAAATCTACCAGCTGCTCTATCAACAAAAGATGAGGCTGTCTGCTCCTAGAAAGATTGACTGCCTCAGAAACCCTGTATAAGGTCGCTCTGAGCCGGGCTCAGTGGCAGCAGACAGTGGGCAGGCCATAAAAGGAGCCATAATGGTGCAGTGGGTTATCAGGGGTCAGCAGTGTGATTCCACCAGCTGCTCCATGGGAGAGAAGTGTTGCAGTCCAGCTCTGTAAAGACTAACAGCCTTGGAAATCCTAGGTAGTTCTCCTCGGCCTGTAGGGCTGATAAAGGTCAGAACTGACAACACACAACAATGGTGTGTCAAGCACTGATGTAGGCAGAGAGGTTATCTCTGTAAACAACAGACTCCCTGCCTTCCTGGATTTCACGTTCCTCTAGGACAGTGGCCCTCAACCTTCCTCATGCCGCGACTCTTTAATACAGTTCCTCATGTCATAATGACCCCCAACCATAACATTATTTTTGTTGCTATTTCATAACTGTAATTTTGCTACTGTTATGAATCTTAAATATCCAATATGCAGGATGTATTTTCATTGTTATAAATTGAACATAATTAAAGCATAGTGATTAATCACAAAAACAGCATGTAACTATATATTTTGAAATATTTATTTCTAATAATACAGTACATGAAATTTTGTCTTGAAGCCTGGTGTAGCATGGGTAAGTCTTCATGCTGGGCACTCTCATAGGTGGGCATATCTGCATGTGGGCGGACCAGCCTAGAAACAGATAGAGGAGCAGTGTTTTGGTTCCTAAAACCATCGGAAATATGTGTTTTACGATGGTCTTAGGCGACCCCTGTGAAAGAGTCGTTCGGACCCCCAAGCTGAGAACCGCTGCTCTAGGAGAAAGATGCTAAGTAGACACTACTTCTGGTGGTGCTAAGTGCTCAGGAAAAAACCACCAAGGGGACCAGAGGAGGGGCCTTGCTGTTCTACAGAGGAGGTCATTTAAGCTCAGACCAGAGGGAGAGCAGTGGCCTGGAAATCCCTGAGGGAGGAGCAGCCAGGCAGAAAGAATGGGGAATGTGAAGGGAGAGGATGTGCTTTGGGCAGGTGGAGAGGGGCAAACAGGTCCCAGTGCCTGAAGTCCCCTGCCAGCGAAAGAGCAAAGGGACACCAGAGCAAGGGTGGAGAGGTTAACCAGGGTCACAGTGGGGCCATGAGGGCAATGGAGATGGGAAGTCTCTGGAAGGTTTTGCACTAGAGAGGGTTGTGATCGGATTTTCTGATTTACATTGGGCCTGCTGGGCTGCATGCAGGCTGACCAATTCTGAGCCCTGGAATAGGCCAGCGCAGTGAAGTGGTTGGCTTGCACGCGGACTGAAGGGAGAACTGCTGCAAAGCCACCGGGTGTGTGCAGAGATGGGGAGGGCTGTCAGGGGAGCAGGTTTCTGAGGAGACCAGCAATGCCATTTCCCACAGGGGACACTGGCGAGGCCTCGTGGGCCTGCGCTAGGGGAGGGGGCGGCGATGCTGAAGAGACTGCTGCTGGTGGACTGCTGTGGGAGACGGCAGGGGCGGGTGGAGAAAGGGCTTTCAGGGAACATTTACTCTCCTTCCTTTCCCGAAGACGTAATTAAGTACACTCAGGCTCTTAGCAATGCTGAGGTCACCATTTACTACGTAGACTCATTAATTTCTTGACATGGCAGCTATGAAAGTGCCAGCTACCTTTTCTAAGGTAGCAACGTACCGTACGGCTAGGTCTGTTTGCTACCCCCGCTCAGCTCGCAGGTTTCTGTCACGTGCATGTCCATTGACAGTCTCTGAAAACAGGTAACTACACAAGCAGCCAACTCTGTCGCACAGACTGAAAGAGGTTCCTACATGGACGCCCACCCACCCGTCCTGCCTTCTCTCTTTGTGAAGACCGGCCTGTGGGGTATCAAGAAGAAAGCAGCCAGAACTTGGGAGCCCAAACTGCCTGGCTTTCAATTTTTAGTTGTATAACCTTGGGAAAATCATAAAACCGCTCTAAGCTTCTGCCTCATCAGCTGTAAAATTCAAAGTGCTAAGGCCTCCCTCATGGGAGAGTAACCCTGGCAGAGCTGAAGCTTACAGACCCCTGGCTATATGCTACGCACTTACATAATATTACATACATAATTTCATTTATTTTAAGTATCATGATTGTAATTATCATTATCCTCACTGACAGATAATGAAATGAGGCAAGACCAAGTCATGTGTTCGATCTAGGATGAACAGGAAGTGGTGTATCAGCACGTAAATTGTGGGCACTTGGTTTACAGAAGGCCCTGGATAACAGAGTCCCCTTGTAGATTAGTGGAGCCCTGGTGGTTACTTGTTGGGCTGTGATCTGCAAGGTTAGTAGTTGAAAACCACCTGCCAGTCCATGGGAGAAAGACACAGCTTTCTACAGTTAGTCTCGGAAACTCACAAGGGCAGTTCTACCCTATCCTATAGGGTGGCTATGAGTTGGCATTGATTGGATGACAGTGTTTAGTTTTTTTTGTTTCACTGAATTCTATCTATTAAAACCAGTGGTGTGATGAGCAGTCTTGTCCTAGGGCAAAAGTAATTTACCTCTGCCACTCATGTTCAGGGAGGTGCATTCTTCCTTAGAGACCTGCTTGTGTCCTTGATGGCACCTGTCTCATTGGGTTCCCGCTGTCATGAGTCCCTGACTGCCTTGTTGAGAAGGCCCTGGACTAGTCTTGCGAGCTCTTCTAATGTAGTGTATGCGTGCAAATCATGGTTCCTTTCCACTTCTGTGGTCCCACCTGTGACTGTGGTGCCCTGACCAGCCACAACCATGCTTTTGTGATAGTTCCTTTGTCCTCCCTGTCCTTTCGGCATCTCTGAGTCTCAGGAAACCCTTAGATGCCATTAGGACCTCTTGTTACGGTAATGGTCCTCCTTCGCTTGATGGGGTGTCTTTGTTGTGCCTTTTTCTGTTGGAGACTTAATAAATGTTCTCTTTAAACTATATTTGAGATTTAGAGTCTCTGTTGTACCCTAAAACAGAGGTAGAAATAAAATTTAAATCCATATGCAGAGCACTTTATAGTCAACAAAATTATAAAGTTTTTTTTAAACAAAACATTTTCAACATTTAAAAAAACTAAATGAGAAGTATTTTTATTAATGTGCCCTCTCGTGGGTTTATATGTTTGCATTTTCAAAATAACAAAAGCCAATAGCTCGTTTGCACCATGTTAAAAGGATAACTAGTACCTTCCAGCAAAAACCTAGAGTTCACCTGAGCCATGTTAGAAGAATAGCTAGTCTTTTCCATCTCATTTTCAGCTGCTGTTGTCGTGTGCCATCAGGTGGATTTACAACTCCTGTACACAGACCTGTCCCAGAGGGGATGCTGGGCTGTAATCTCTAAGTCCCTGGAGAAGGACCTCATGTTTGGTAAAGCAGCAGGGCAACGAAGGAGAGGAAGGCCCTCCAGCAGATGGACTGACACTGCGGCTGCAGCAAAGGGCTCATGCATAGGAACAGTGGTGAGGCTGGTGCAGGGCTGGGCAGTGTTTTGTACTGTTGTGCCTGGGGTTGCTATGGGCCAGAACCAACTCGATGGTATCTAAAAACAACAACCTTTATGGGAGCAGGTTGCCAGGTCTTTCTTACTCACCTTTCATCTTTAAAAGTAGGAACAGCACCATGTTAGACTGAGCAATATAAAACTGTTTTTGATGGTCCCAAACAGTTAAATATCAGCAATTTCATATAATTCAGTCTTAACTAGTATGCTGTAACCACTTAGAAAAATTATATGTGGCCCAGCCATTTCACTCCTAGGTACATAGAATACAGAGACTTGTACATCAACTCTCGTGTACAACATATGAATGGATACCCAAAATGGGGTACATACAATCAATGGAATACTATTAGGCCATAAGGAAACGTGAAGAGCTGATACATGCTACAGTATGTATGGATCTTGAAAACACTGTGCAGACTAAGTCTCATACAAACGAAGAAATACGGCACAAGCCTGTTAGGATGAAATAGCTAGGATAAGGGAATGTACAGTAGACACTTAGGGTTGGGGACAGGCAGAAATGTGGAGTTACTGCTTAAAAGATGCCGCGTGTTTGGAGTGATGGAAAACTTGGAAATGAATCTGTGATGGTGCACGGCTTGGAGGCTGCAGTACTGTCACTGAACTGTACATTGAAAAGGTGTTCAAATGCCCAACTGTTTCATATACAAATCTTATCACAATAAAATTTTTAAGTCAAGCAAGTCCATTGCATTCCCAGGCCAGGTGTCCATTTGCAGCATGAGTGTTTTTTAGGAAAACATAACTTTTGGAATAGTATCTCAAGTGACAGCCTTTTCCCCATGGCACCACCGGGTGTTTTGTCTGTCATCTCTTTCGGCCACTAGAAAGTCACCTCACAGGGCAAAGACTTCTCCTGTTTCTTTCTTCTTCTTCTTCTTTTTTAAAATTTCTCCTTGTTCCATTCAGCGCTTTATCCCTTGTGTTTAGAGCTGCACAAAGCTCCCATAATTGCTCAAATCCAGTTTTTGAATGAATAACAAAGCTTGAGACAAAAAAGGGCATTTTTAATGCAAACGCAAATAGTATCCAGATATTTTGCAATGTAAAGCAAATTAAACAAGCAAGACTTGACATCTAAACTAGGTACTACTAGCTTCTATGCATAAACATTGCAAAAAATGCCAAACAACTATACTTGCCCCAAAGTGAAATGGTATACTTTCTTGTTAGCACCATTAATGAAAGCTGTATCTTGAATTACTTACAGAATGAAATTTAGGATAGTACAAAATCAAAATAAAGAGGAAAAAAAAACCCAAAACATTAAAATCTTGGATAAGGAAAGGAAGTTAGAAAAAAAGTGAAAAGTGCAGGTTTTAAAGGCCGGCTGATGTTTTATAACTAAAGTAAGCACATTTTAGAAAACAATTGAACATAAAACTAAAATTACTTCGCTGAAACTACATTTCTATTTTCGAAATTGGTTTAATTGTAAAGGACACTCCTACAATTGTGAGGATGGCGAAGGATCAGGTGGTGTTTCAGACATAGGGTTTCTATGAGTTGGAACCAACTCAGCATCCTCTACCGACCCACTCAAAGGTCACCGAAACCTTTCCACAACTCCCAAGGTGACATCAGTTCACTGAAAAAGTGTTAGAATGAATGCGAGGCCAAAGGGGCGGGGTGGGGCCGGGTGATGCAGAGTGTTGTACAGAGAATGGTCATCCCATAAAAATAAACAATTTTTCTCTCTGTTTCTCAATGTGATCTTTGATCAAATTCTAAAAAGGTGAGGAGAGAGGGGATCACACACCATTCCCCTGTGTAGTGTTGTTACCAGCAGCCGCCAGGCCCTGGCCACAGCAGACACCCGAGGCTGACTATCACACCAACAGTGTCCCCCACCTCCTGAATCCTTTATTAGAGACCCAAACTCACTTGGGTCAACACAAGTAAGGTGCTTTTCTCACCAGCAGTGATATGCTGGGATAAGGGTGTCATGTAGAAGTCTGGCTGCCAAGATTTTGTTCCTGAGAAGAAACTACTAAAGAGGTCACTTGGTGAGAGCCACGGCCTGGAAGAAAGAGGTCAGCTGTAGCCAAAACTCGACAGGGCACCACTGGAACTCTGATAAAGACAGAGGGAAGGAGCAAATGGAAAAGCAACAGATACCACAATCCCACAAAGGGTGAACTGTTTTAAAGAAATAACCATTGTTCAAGAGGAATTGCTGAAACCCTGGTGGGGACTGAGCATGATAGTGGGACAGGAGGAAAGTCAAGGGAAATAGAGGAAAGAGCTGGGAGG
>NW_022103920.1:15835671-15838130 GCF_000313985.2 Echinops telfairi
AAATGTTTTGAGAATGATGAGGGCAATGAATGTACAAAGGTGCTTTACACAATTGATGTATGTAAGAGCCCCTAATAAAACGATTATTAAAAAAAAAAAGAAAGAAAGAACCATTGCTCATCAGTAGCACTACACAAATACGAGGGCCACCATCAGAACCCCCTCCAAGGGTTGTGTTGCAAGATGCTGAGCTGGCAGGATGTGGCACGTCATCAGTACAGAGGACTGCTATTGAAGGACCCAGAGCTGAAGTAGGCATCATCTTCGGTGACCTGACACACAATATACAGTCTGCTAGAATACATGAGACCGCGTTAAACACATACATGGATATGGTTATAGACAAGTCATCTAGAAATATAGAAGAAACCTATTGAGCATGGCTTTCTTCTGTGCAGGATACAATTTTTGGAGACTTCCTTGCCCCTTGAGGATATTGTTTATCTGTACCACCTGTTGGTCAGTTTGACACACTGTGGTCACTCTCAGTGTTGCTATGCCATAGGAAGATACGCCACCAGTATTTCAAACAATAGCAGGTCTACCCATGCTGAAAAGATTTCAGCAAAGCTTCCAGACTAAGGCTGACTAGGGAGAAGGACATGGTGATCTTCTTTCCAAATATTACCTAATGAAAACTTTATGAATCCCAGCAGAAGACGGTCAACCTCCCTTGCCCTGAAGCTGTCATCAAGAAGGATCAATCACTACAGGAGGTGTCGAGTTTGGGGAGGTGGAGAGTGACGGACCTGAGCCTACGGTAATTGTAGGGTGAGCCAGGACAGGTGACATTTTGTCCCGCTGTCCATCGGGCTGCCATGAGCCGACCAGAGGGCAGCTAGCTACCTATTACTATGCTAATGGGTGTAGGGGAGCTGTGTCCAGGTTTGGGAAATTAAAAAATCGTAAGCCTCTCTCTCCTTCACCAAATACAAAAGCTGAGGCCTCCAAACTCATGGAATTGGAGACCAATCCATGGAATGGCCTCTCGGAACCGTCCTGGGACTGAACAGTGACAGAGGATAAGTGTTGATCAAGTAGGTAGATAACTGGAATTCTGCCCTGAGCAGTAAAATCAAATTCCGCTAAGATTCGAACAATTCAATCTCAATAGAAATAAATATGCCATTAACTTTGGTCTCAAAATAAAAAGTGACTGTAGAAAAATATGACATTTGTGTTAACAGCAGCACAGGAAAAGGCATTGGGGGGACTGGCTCACGGCTAGGTATGGAAATAAGCATCACAACAATGTCTCTAAAATGCAGGAGGTGCCAAGGCTCTCTGCAGCGGCCTAACCACACCTATATTTAGTGCTGGGCAGCTCCATCACATTCCATTGGGACTATACAAAGGCTCTGTACTAGAAAGCGCAGTTAAGAAAAAACAGAGATGTTTAAACTTAAGACTTTAGGACAATGAGCTCTCTCGTTCTGAAATGACAGAGAGGGTCTGGATAGCATGTGGTCTTAATAAGAAAACTAGGTAAATCCTGTAGCCAGAGTCTGAGGGATGTGATTTGTGTGACAAGGTGTGAGGACAGTATGGGATGCCAGGAGGCTGTAGGCGCTCCCACACACTGACTCAAACGACTTTAGAAAGGAAGGTAGCCGTGCCACCAGCAAGCCTACAGTAGGGGAGTCTGGAGCCTTGGCTCAGGGGCAGGTTAGGGAGGCTACCTTGGGGGACTTGGACACACACTCAAAGCCACCTTAGACACAGTCCTGATCCTGAGCATCATTTACGGAAGAGACTCTGCGAACGGGGACAAATGTACAAGTATACATAAAGAAGAATTAGATCAACAGACGAATGTTAATCAAAGCCACAATAAAACCCACCGCTGCCAGCAGGTTTTCCAGGCTGTAATCTGGATGGCAGCGGAGCGCCACACCTCTCTCTCCCGGAGAGAATCTGGTAGGTTTGGTCCCTTTAGCTGAGAAACCACTGTGCACCAGTGCTCCCAGGTTACACACTAAAAAAGGACAACCTCACTGCCATCGAGTCCTTGCCATCTCATAGCAACCCTGTAGGACAGGGTGGAATTGCCCCCGTGGGTTTCCGAGACTAACTCTTCATGAAAGCAGGAAGCCTCTCTCTCCCCTTCGGAGCACTTGTGGTTTCAAATTGAACCTAGTAAAATAGCAATGCCTGACATCATGCTGTGATCTAACAGTCCACAAGATGGAACCAAGAAACCCTAGAACCTGCCACACCGCGGCAAAGCACTGGAAGGGGGGGAGTGCAGCAGAACAAGTGAATGGAGCGGCAAGGTCCCCAGGGAAGGCTGAAGATGGACTTTGGGGCCAGGGCGTGGTGCCCCAACAGACTGGACTGGAAAACACTCCTAAAGGCCAACAAACGATCCTTGAACTAACTACAAGCTTTTCTTTCTTGTTGTGTTTTGTTTGTTTTTTTGTCATTGGTTTGTTGTTTTGTTGTATATTGTTGCTTGGCTT
>NW_022103920.1:15839654-15863168 GCF_000313985.2 Echinops telfairi
AGTGGAGAGGAAATGTTTTGAGAATGATGAGGGCAATGAATGTACAAAGGTGCTTTACACAATTGATGTGTGTATGGATTGTGATGAGTTGTATGTGCCCCTAATAAAATAATTTTTTAAAAAAGAAACCCCAGAAAAGGCCTTCCGTTTGGTCATGTTGCCATTTCACTTTGTACACCATTCTAACACCTGTGGTTCTCTGGTTTCCAAGCCGGAGCCAGGTGAAGAGAGTAGGTGAAAGGAGGAGAACGCAAACAAGGAGAGCACAATCACCTGGCACTCCTGCTGGGACACCGCTGTCTCCCTCCCTCCCTCTCCTCCCCCAGATTTCCACTGCCTCTAAGACCCACTCTACCAGAGAACGCATTCCTACCCACTTCAGTGATGTTTTCTTAAAAGAGGCTGCCTTAGGATTAGCAGTCCAAGTTTACCCAACAGCGCCTGCCACTGGGCCTTCTGGAGAATACATATGGTATCTCAAAAACCAGTTTCCCAGTGGAGTCCATCTAAATGCCCACCGACGGACTAATCAACAAATACGAGATTTACAGTGGACTAGCACTCAGCGATAGTCAAGATACATGTTGCCATGTGGATGAGTCTTGAGAACATCTTTTGGACTGAAAGGAGCCAGACACAAAGGACCAATACTATACTGCCCTTAACATTAAATGGGCAAATGTTTAGAAACTAACTGAACCAAAAAAAAAAAAAAGAAACTAACTGAACCAAGCGGCAATGTTATGAGAAAGCCTGAAGTTGTCAAGGATTTCATTTTACTGGGATCCACCATCAACATCCACGGAAGTAGCAGTCAGGAAGTCAAGGGATGCACTGCACTGGGCAAATGGGCTGCACATGACCTCAGTCTGAGGCCGGACTTGTTAAAGAAGCACAACTAAAAGTTACAAACAGATCTGTCCAGGAAATTGAACACAAAGTTTCTTCTTCTTGTTCGGTACCAATGAGCCGGTTCTGACTCATAGCAACTCTATGTACAATAGAACGAACGAAGCACCGCCTAATCCTGTTAGGGACAGAACAGGGAAGCTGGAAAACTCCACTGAGCGGGGAACCACCCCCCCCCCTCTAAGAATAAGGGAGTGGTCAAGAGCAGTTCAGCTGACGACCCACAGTAAAACGTACTAATTCAAGGGCTATGCTGAGTGAACTCTGCTACCTGCTAGAATAATGGGGAAGGAAATGACCTCAAGAAACCTGTTACTCATTATCCTAGTGAAAACCAAAGAAAAGCGCTAACCCAGGTTTCTGAGAATTCATGATAATCTGGATGCTTAGAAAACCACCCAACACTATATAGGAAGATAGCAAAAATAAAAAAGTAAAAATCACACCCACTAGCACCTTGACAGCTTACCATCACTTAGGAGATGGCTTTGATGCTTCTGACACCTGATCAAGTATCAGGGATGGGCCCCAAGCTTAACACAAGTTCTTCCCATTTCCATGGAAGAATCATGGAAGTCCCTCCCCTTAGTTGTCACACAGTTGTAAAAGTAGAATAAATCTCTCTGCATTGTATCGCAGTAGGCCATCTCCACCCCCCTGCGGCCCATTCCTTTGGAAAGTACTTTCCCTTTGAAACAGGCTTGGCTGAGTGAGAGCCTTGCTGGGGTGTGATACTTTTCTAACTCTTCAGAGGGGGTGGAGGATAACATCTGGTGCCTACACCCCAGTAAGCCCTGGAGAACTCGCAGCACCCTAGCTCCCTCCAGGTGCAGGCATGACTGTGTGTGCATGCTTGCTCCCAGCTCCTTGGGCTTTATCTTTTCTCCTTGATGCTGCCGCAGGTTTGGGGTTCCCTCTGGCTGTCTCAAATTGGTGAGTACACTGTCTTGTCCCCTTTTCCTCTCCCTCAAGATATCCTGACAGGCCACTCATCCTACCAATTCCCCACTGGGACACTTCCTGGAAAACTGGGCAGGAGTGGGTTCCGACAGCTCCTGAAGCAGAAACTGGTGCTCTTCTCTAACAACCGGCTGGCCTGAGTATCAACTAGGGGACCAGAAGTGGCCAGTTAATGGCAATTTAAATGATTAGACCAAATGTAAAACTAAATGTTTTGTGGAAGAAGATAGTGGTCAGATATATTTTAAGAAACCATCCTCAAATGAGTGAGGGTTGTATTAAAAATGCTCTCTTGAAAGGGGGGTGGGGGGGAGCACCCATTTCCATAGGAAACAGAGCCCTGTTCTGTGGGGGTGGAGCAGGAGGTTAGGGACATCCACAGAGGATATGGGTCCTGGGCCATCCACAACTGTTCTGTTTGAGCCCACTGTTACAGCCACTGTGCCAACAGCCTTCCTCTTTTTTGCTGCCCTTTTACTTTACCAAGCATGCTCTTTCCAGGGACTGGTCTTTCCTACCTGGGGGAAAGTCTCGCCATCCTTACTTCCAAGGAGCATTCTGGCTGTACTTCTTCCAAAACAGATGTTTGTTCTTTTGGTAGTCCATGGTACTTTCAAGTCTTCACCAGCACCATAATTCAAATGCATCAATTCTTCTCCAGTCTTCCTTAATCAATGTCCAATTTTCACATGCATATAAGACAATGGAAATACCAGGGCTTGCATCAGGTACAACTTAGTCCCCAAAGTGACACCCTTGCTCTTCAACACTTTAAAGAAATCTTGTGCAGCAGATTTACTGAATGCAAAGTGTCATTTGATTTCTTAACTGCTGCTTCCATGAGCATTGTGGATCCAAGCAAGATAAAAAAATCCTTGACAATTTCAATCTTACTATCACATTGTTCTACGTTTCTACTTATAAGTCTGCTGGAAAGCAAAATTTTTACTTTGGTAAATTTACAGAATTTCTTCTTTTAAAGATGTCCCCAAAATACAGTTCATCTCTGAGTAGTGTTTTTTGGCATGGTGGTATGAAGTAGTTTCCACCCAGGACAGGGCAGATGACCAGAAGTGGCACCACGGCAAACACAGGCCTGTGCTCTGTTGCAGCTAAGTTACCCAGCTAGGGAAACGATCAAAGGTTGGTGTCTCCATTGCCATGTGAAACATCAGGCTTCAGGGGAAATGTGTGTGCTATGTAAAGAAACTCCTTTAAAGAAACAGCAACTTTCAACAGTGGTCTTTTCAGAGATAAGAGACTGGGGTAGGTGCAAAAAGTTTCAAACTGGGGAGGGGCGATAGATAGGCAGGGTGAGACTGTTTAGAATACTGCCTTTCCCGTTTCCACCTTCAGTTTTAACTTCACGGAGGCAGGCTGTCCCACACCAACTGGTCTGGAATCGAGGAGCAGGAGAGTCCCAGTTAGCAAATGCCCAGCAAACTGGAAGTCTCAAAACAGTGCCAATGTTACTCCCCAGTCACCAGCTGTGGCCTGAGGAGGCAGAGCCGTGTGAGGAAACCAGGAAACCCTGTCCTTGGAGACCCCTGCTGGCAGGACTCTCAACTTGGTGAGACATGATTAAGCAAACAACAGAAAGCTCATGAATGACCCGGGATAGAAGCAGAATGTTCAGCTCAAATACTAAAAGTAACAACTACTAAGTTATGTGTGTGGGTGGGTGGGGGGTTGTAACACCAAAATGAGTATTAATGTCTACTTTATTGGCCATTAACATCTGCTACTGATATAAATCCGTTTAGGAAAACATAAAACTAATTTAAAGTTATTCCAAGCATTTTAAACAATCAATTTCTTTATTAGCTTACTTCTTTTAAAAGAATATCCAACCCTCACTCTTTGGAAGGTCATGCTCACCCTGCTTCCTACTTTCATTTCTGTGATACAGTAACATGGCAACCTACCCTGTGCCCTCTTGTCCCTGCACCCCCGCGTGTGTGCGTGCACAACAGAACAAAACAAGAAAACAAGTCCAACATGTTAGAAATTAGAAGAGGAAGAACAAAATGTACTTAATTCATTATTTTATGGAAAACGAAAAATAAAGCACTCATCTCTTCTGTAACATTGTTTTCAAGATTTTTATTGGCATATGCAATTTACATATCATACAATTGAATAATTCAATTGTTCAATCACTCTTCCGTAACTTTTGAAAGAACTTTACTAACTCTAGCACAAGCAGTAACCTATTGAAATTTAAATTGTTGTTTGATTTTCAGACCCCTCAAGTCAACTGCTTAGGCCAATAGCCAACCAGCTGATTTTTAAACAGATCTATTAATGAAAGATGTCAGAATCCACTCAGCAGCAGTGAATTTGGTGATGATTGTTTCCAAACCATTGAGGATCCTTGGGTGAGACACTCTAGGAACTGAAAATACAGGGAATCCAGGGCGGATGAGCCCTATAGGACCAGTGGTGTGAGTGGCAAAACAGGGAGGGTAAAGGGACAGTGGGTAGGAAAGAGGGAACCGATTACAAGGAACTATAATGTGACCTCCTCCCTGGGGGACGGACAACAGAAAAGTGGGTGAAGGGAGACGTCAGACAGGGCAAGATATGACAAAATACCAATTTATAAACTATCAAGGGCTCATGAGGGGCAGAGAGGGAGGGTAAAAATGAGGACCTAATGTCGGGGGTTTAAGTGGAGAGAAAATGTTTTGAGAATGATGTACAAATGCGCTTTACACAATTGATGTGTGTATGGAATGCGATAACAGTTGTATGAGCCCCTAATAAAATGTTAAAAAAAAAAGAGAGAGAGAGAGAGACACAGAGAGAGGAAAAAAGAAGAGGTCTCAATAGAAGCTCTGTTGCTGCGTAGTTGCTTTCGAATGGAATCCAACTCATGGTGCACTGAGTAGAATTGATACATGAGGTCTTTTTTTTTTTTAATCATTTTATTGGGGACTCGAACAACTCTTAGGGCAATCCATACACACATCATATCAAGCACATTTGTTGTCATCATCATTCTCAAAACATTTTTTCTACTTGAGTCCTTGATATTAGCTCCTCAGTTTCCCGCCCCCACACCTCAAACCCTTGAGAATTTATATTTTTTCATGTCTTACACTGTCCCATGTCTCCCTTCACCCAGTTTTCTTTCCCCATTCCCTTCCTCCCCATTTTATTGGGGGCTCTTACAACTCTTGTTACAGACCATACATCAATTGTATCCGACATATTCATACATGTATTCCATCATTCTTTTCTAGACACTTACTTTCCATTGAGCCCTTGGGATCAGCTCCACTTTCCCCTCCCACCTCCTACCTCAAACCCTCGACACCCACTTTTCTGTTGTCCATCACTCCATGGGGTTCTCAAGGCTATGACTGCCCCCACCCCCTTCAGAAACAGCTCACTTAACCAGTCTTCCTAGGCACATCTGGGAGGAGATTCGTGCTACTCTGATGGAGCCTGAGCCCTGGAGCTGGAGGAGCCACGTGGAGACCCCTGGCAGCACTGAGATGCTTCCACCACCACTGGATCCACAAGACTTTCCACCCACGGGCCTGTGATCTTCCTGTATTCCTGCATCATTACGTGTGTTATTTGAGTCTGAAGAGGGATTTACAGACTGGTATCGAGCACATGGGCTAATATGGGACTTAAGAACTTGATCTAGACTGGGCTGGGATGTTGTCTTAATATACAATTACTCTTTATAGAAAGCTCTTTCTTATCCACATAAGTGTCCATGGATTTTTTTCTCTAGTCAACCAGGACTAACATACTCAGTAATACTCAGATATGTATCCTTTTTCTGTGCATTTCTGAAATCCGTTCATTTTTACTTGAGTATTATCTTGTATCAGGAGATGGATGAGGTTTTCTACTCCTATAAAGATTTACAGGCTCAGACACCCACTGGCACAGTCATGTACTATAAATAAGGTCACTATGAGTCGAAACTGACTTGATGAAATGGTGCAAAAGCAAATGTGGGGGAAAAAGCTAATGGGCCTAGCTATCAAAAGACAGAGCATCTGGGGTCTTAAAGGCCTAAAGTTTGAACAAGTGGCCATCTTGCACAGAAGCAACAAGCTCACAGGAAAGATGCACACCAGCCTGTGTGATCATGAGGTGTCAACGAGATCAGGTAACAGGCATCAGAAGACCCAAAAAACCAAATAAACATATTGTTGAGAACGATGGGGGTCAGAGCAGAGACCCAAAGCCCATCTGTAGACAATGGGAAATCCCCTTCCGGGAGGGTGGCAAGGAAGGGAGGAGTCAACCAGGGTGAAGTACGGCACCGATGAAACACACAATATTCCTCTGGTTCCCTGAGGCTTCCTCACCCCCTACTATCATGACCCCAGTTCTGCCTTTCACTTCGGGCTAGGCTGGAGCATGTAGACAAGGACAGATAAGAGCTCAGGACACTCGGAATCCAGGTCAGATAAGTCCCTCAGGAACAAAAATGGGAGTAGCGATACCAGGGTGGTCAGAGAAAGGTGGGGAGAGGTGGGGGAAAGAGAGACAGCTGTCAGTGTAAGACATGAAATAATAATTTATAATTTATCAAGGGGTCACGAGGGGCGGGAGGGGGAGGTAAATGAGGAGCTGATACCGAGGACTCAAATAGAATGTAAGTGTTTAGAAAATGATGGCAACATCTGTATAAATATGCTTGATACCATTGATGTATGGATTGTTATAAGAACTGCAAGAGCCCGTGGTAAAATGATTGCTTTTTTTTTTAATTGACTTGATGCAGTGAATTTGGTTTGGATCACCTTTTATTTTATTCCTTATTCATCCTTTGCATTTCCCAAGTGTGTATCATCCACGCTCCATTTTCTTAACCCTAATCTCTCGAATTTTTGTGGGAAAATCACCTACCCAAGACAGCTTAGATCAGTGGTTCTCAACCTTCTTAATGCGGCAACCCTTCCATACAGTTCCTCATGTGTGGTGACCCCCCAACCACAAATTTATTTTTGTTGCTACTTCATAACTGTAATTTTGCTACAGTTATGAATTGGGCGACCCCTGTGAAAAGGTTGTTCAACCCTCAAAGGGGTCTCAACCCACAGGTTGCATACACAACCAAATAGTCCACGGGATTTGATTTCTTCGTTTGGATCCAGTTTAGGGTTGTGGTTTCATGGGACTCCCCAGTTAATTGGCCTAATAATGTGTTTAGTGCTTCTGTTCTATGGCCTAGCTGTTCTAAGGCAAAACCCTGGTCTCTATAAGGACCACCAGAGAAAGATGGACACTGAGGACTCAGGAGAGTATGGAATGTGGGACTAGCTGCCTACACGGACAAATGCTTCCTTTGCCATGAGACAAAAAGAACTGGATAGTGTCTGGCTATCATTACAAAGAGTTGATCAAAGACTCTATAGAAGAATCCTGGTCGAGAGAGAAAATGCAAAACATAAATTCATATTCATATGGATTCCACAGACTCTCTGGAGCCATGAAGGCAGGATGAACCCATAAAACTATTATCCTGATATAATCTTTAAACCTTAAATCAAAAATATCCCCTGAAGTCTTCTTAAAACCACACAGTAGTTTTAAAAACAACAACAGCTCGCTGCCATCAAGTCAATGCTGACTCTTAGAGACAGACCCTGTGGGTTTCTGAGTCTGTAAAAGCCCAGTCTCTCCCACAGAGCTGCTGGTAGCTTCGAACTGCGGGCCATGCAGATTGCAGTCCAGCGAGTAACTACAACACCAAGGCTCCTAGATTAACTTGAAAAAGCATTAATTTCATGATCACCTAGGAGATCAAAATGACAACAGCAACTGGAAAGATTAGACAGGAGCCTTAGGGGGCAGTTACATTGTTTATGGAGAAAACAACTCAGAAAAGAAGGGTGCGGATGGTCACACAACTCAAGGATCATCCACGGCACCAATTGTACATGTAGAAACTGGCACTGGCATGTCCTTCACTGTGTATATTCTCAACAGAACAAAATAAATCATTTCCTAGAGAGACATGACTGTCTACAGGCTCTGTCCTTTTGGACACTTTTCTGATAATATTCCTTAACCATCTTCTCTGGGTAGCACCTTGAACGTGACACTGACAAAAGTCATTGGGGTAATTCATCCCTCAATGGCTTAGAGCAACAGTTCTCAGATTAAATCATGGAATCCCAGGGGGGTCCTCAAGACCCTTTCAAGGGCTCCAGGAGGTCAACACTATGCTCACGATGACCTGCCTTTGTCACTGTGTTGATAGTTGCGCTGGTGTGTGTGTATGTGCGCGCGCGCGTGTAAAAGTGCTGCCTCCTCAGCTTGGGTCAAAGCCACAAGACATCTTCTCAGTAGTCAACCTATTCCTCATCTCCACGTGCTCACAGTTAAGAGGGAAAACGTTCGGTTGACTTAATAATGTGCTTGATGAAAGGGCACAATTCCTCACTTCACTGATGGCTTTCTGAGCGAGCGGCTGGGAAGCCAGCTTATCCCATACTTCCATGACACACTTAAATGTGAAGGCTGCCTGGAGATGCCATGGGCCAGACTTCCAATTGCCACCAGCATTTTCCCCAAGGAACAACCATTTTTACTTGAAAAAGCAAACAGCTGTTATTCAGACTTACGTATTGAATGCATGTTCTCAAAAATGAACAACACAAGCCTGTCATTTCAATGATAACCACTGGCAGGACCTACTGCCAGTGACATGGCGGGAATGACTATTTTGGACAATGTGTATCCACCCCCGAGGGGCAGCATCAGTGCTGCTGCTTTTGAGAGTGATTTCTTTGTATCCACATTGGAAAGAGCTGCATAACCTAGTGAACCAGACCACTGAGGATGGTGTTACAGAATCACGCCTGGGTGAAATCCCTGCTCCAAGTGTGGGGTAAAGTAGTCCAGCTATGGTTTCAGAAGCCACCTTGCAGCTAACCTTTAGGAAACTTCCATTGCTGTACTTTTCTATAATATCAAAAAAAGGTCCAAACTAAAAGCTCACTGTCATTGCGTCAATTCTGACTCACATGAGACCCTATTACAGGTCCATTCATTTTCTATTCAGTTCCAACTCACAGCAAGATTATAGAACACGGTCAGTCTTCTGTTTTCCTACTATATATTTGATATGAAACTAGATTTTCTCTCACATTTTAGCCAAAGCAACATATTGATGTACTAGTGCTGTGTTTAATTAACTAATAAATAGTGGGTTTATTTTTAAATTAACTAACAAATATTGGGCTTTACACTCTTATTTTTAATTAATATCTTTACACTTTTGGTTTTATTTCTAATATGCTAATCGTCGAAAGTCGTAACTCATAGAAGCCAAAGCTGTATGTGGTTCTCAATGACTTTCATGAGTATAAAGGTCCCTGAGACCAAAAATTAGGAATAACTGGTTGATAATACAAGAGTCAGTTAAAAAGTATTGCTACAGAAGCATAGGTGGCTTTACTAAACAAACGTAAATAAGTGTTAACACCTGCCTGCCCTGTTACCTTGGTGAAGAGGATAGTACCCTACAAGACAGACAAAGAAGGGGGAGGGGGAGGGCAAGCTATTGGGGGGGTGTCAATAAGTCATTTAACAAAAATGATGATCTGCTATGTAACCCCCCACCTAAGCCATGGTTTAAAAGTTTAGAGAAAAAAGTTCCCAAGGCAATAAAGAAATTTGTTTTCTACTTATTAATGATCTCCTCTCAAAAGAAAATGATTCTTTAGAAGGAATGCTTCCAACAAGTATTATTCTTTTAAACAGGGGAGGGGGCGCTATTGTTACTAGCCACATCTTCCACCTAAGTCTACCCACGTCTGAAGGCGGGTTTGCTCCCCTCTCCAACCTTCCCAGAAAAAGGCTGTGCTCTTCGATTTACACTGCATCACCACAGTGGCTCTGGCCTCTCACAAGGGACTCAAATCATGTTCTTCTACAATATGCTTTGAGCTTGAGGGACAAAAAGAAGACTACGGGGCAAAATCAGCTAGGTAAGATTACCTGGGATGTCACAGTTTTAATTAAGCCTTTTTTTTAAAAAAAAGGCATCCTAATATGAGACAAGTATATTTACTGACAGAACTTGTCTGCAGCCACCCACTGGCCAGAGACATGCTGAAACACATTGTTTGGAGTAAACCCATGCATGTATGAAAGGAAACCCAAATAATCGCTTTTGACTGAGCGTCATCTGAGGAGAACAAATATCAGAAAGCAGAATGGGAAGACGGCCATAACCCTTCTCTTCTGCCACCTCCCAGCTCATCGGCAGCTAGACTTCCGCCACCTACCAGACTCCTGGGAGGATTGAGTTCGCTCAGCTGTCGAGGTAATCAAAATGAGGGATGCATTTAGCAAACACAAAAAGAGCCCAAGCAACACCAAAATAATGCATTAAACCAATTTGAATCGATGAGGTTTTTTTCCTTTACACATTTTCTAAATACATGACCTAAATTAAAACTGGTTTTATTTCCCTGGTATAAACTGAGTCAGCCCATAAAGAGAATTCTTAACAAAGGATTATATAAAATACAATTCTCTTGGAAATCCATCTGAGAACCCAGTCAAATTATAAATGGAAAGTGGTGGAATTTGGTTCCCTGCCTCTTAACTAAGGGGAAAAAAAGCCCCCAAACACCAATACCCTAGAAATCCTACACCGATGTTCACATTCAGGATACAAGAATGCTATTCAGGGGGGAAAGGTACTTCCTACAGAGCTGAGTGCATACATGCTATCATTTGTTTGTTTGTTTAAAGAAAGGAGAATTTATATATCAATCTACCCGGGAAAGATAGACAAGAAACTGGGGGTGGTGGGGGTTTCTGGAGAGGGGAGCTGTAGGAGAGAAATTCACTTTTTACTGTACAGTAAATCCCAAGATAACCAACACCCAATTCACGAACAACTCACATTGGCCTTTTAATGTTACGTACAATTTGCCTCCGCCACTCTTCAGGGTGCCCAGGGTTTCAGCAGCGCTCGAAGCACTGACTGATGATGATCAGAGACCATAGCCCCCACTGTGAATGACACCTCAGTATAAAGAAAAGGCTTCACAACCAGACCAAAAAGATCATAAGTGGAAAAAATATGGACGTCACAGATGGAATTTTACTTGGATCCACAATCAATCTCCACGGAAGCAACAGGCAGGAAATCAAATAATGCATCGGGCAAATCCGCTGCACAGATCTCTTTACAGTGTCAACGAGCAAAGGTGCAACTTTGAGGACTAAGGTGAGCCTGGCCCAAGTCATGGTCTTTTCAATTGCCTCCTTTGCACCAAAAAAGCTAGACAATAAATAAGAAGGCCCCCAAAAGGGGGAAAGAGGGGTTTGGAATTAAGGTTCGCGAAGACTAGTAAATATACCAGGAACTTCCGGAAGAGTGAACCAATCTGCTTGGAGGAAGCAGAGTCAGCATGTGCTTTAGAAGGAGAGTAAGATTTCACTTTACATACTTCCGATGTTATCAATCAGGAGAAACCAGTCCCTGGATAAGAACATCATGCTTGATAAAGTCAAGGGTCATCTAAGAAAAAAAGGAAGCCCCTCCACACAATGGACTAACCCTCCACACAGTGCTGCACAATAGCAGCACTGCTTCAAGAGGGCACAGGATGGGGCAGGTGTCATTCTGTTTACACAGGGTGGTCATGAGTCAGAACTGACTTGATATCACTTAACATTAAACTTGCCCTCACTTTGAAATAATCAAGTCAGCCGACTCTCAGTAAATTCTTCACATCTCAATCAACTTCACTTCTCAGATGCAGCCTGTAAATCACTGAAGTGAAGCTAAGGAAGAGCCCCCGGCACCTGTTCAAACTCCCTACACATTCCACTTAAAGGCACACTGAGGGACAGGATCTGGCTAAGAACCGGGGAACTGACTGTATGTATTCCAGTGCATATTAGTTGAACTTTCACCCATGTGCATACAATAGTTATTCAAAAAGAAATAAAGATATACAAAACACCTTCATTTCTACATCCTCAATTGCTCTAGCTTTTCATCTCAAACGCAAATCCCCCAAATATGAGTCGTGAACATAAGACTAAATGAGAACGATTAAATGTAGACTTATTGAATAAATAGGCACATATGCCTGACAAATGCAGCAAAAAGAGAGCTGACTGCCCACCTGACAGTGATCAGCCGTTGATTGCCCAAGAGTACCGGATTACAGGAATACTTCCTGTTCAGCACAATTTAGTTGTTGCTACTTGAATACTAGCTTCTTCCACTTTCATTCATCACAGCATCTGTTTTAAAGAAAGATTCTCCGAATTGTCTCAAAATTGGTAAATTGAATGATTCCTTTAAACCATGCAACATTACATTCAGCATTCATTTAGCTCCTACCACACGGGAAGCCTGCAGGGTCACAATGAGACAGAACCGACTCAAGGGCAGAGATTAGTTATGCATGAAACCTAGTGGTGCCTTGGCTAAGGGATCGCTGCTAACCAAAAGTCTGGCAGTTCAAACCACAGCTTCTGTGAAGATTGCTGCTTCCATAAAGACCACAGCTTTGGAAGCTCCATGAGGCAGGTTTGACTCTGTCCCGCAGGGTCGCAATAAATCAGAATCCACAATAATGGGGTTGAGGTTGTTGTTGCTGTTGTCAGTTTTAATGGCATTAACAGAATTTAAACCCAGAGACCCATGGTAGGCTGATGCAGGGTGAGAGGAGGGGCTTCCCCCAGAAGATATGCCTACTACATCTTAATTCCCAGGACCTGTGAATGCAGCAATATTAGTCTTACTTGGGAAAAAAAGGTCTTTGCAAACATAATTAAATTAAGGCTCTTGAGATAAAGAGATCATCCTGGATTACCCAGGAAAACCCAATGATAAGTACCCTTCGAGAACCTAAGTGGAGCAGAGGAAGAGGTGGAAACATGGCCAGGATGTGACCACACGTCAAGGAATGCCAACGGCTCCCAAGGGCTGGGAGAGAGAAAGAAGAGATTCTCACTAGAAACTCTAGTTCATAGGTTCCCAAACGCGTAGGGCCCCTTTCAGGAGAAAAAAAAATTACTCAACACCCTCCTGGCAATGAAAACCTTTGTACTTTAGCCCATAATCCAGGATAAAATGTAGGCATCTGTTTGTGGGTGTAGCCCTCCACCGCATAAAATTGTCCCAGCAGCCCCAGGTACTGTCCACTTTGGAAAACACTGTCTAGAGGAGTGCAGTCTCCTGAGACCTTGATCTTGAACTTCTAGCCTCCCGGACCCTGGCAGAATCACCGTTTTAAGCCACAACGTGTTGGGTGATGTTACCTGCCAAGGTCCCGTCAATTCTGACTCATAGCAACCCTCAGGCCAGAGCAGAACTGCTCCGTAGTTTCTGAGACTCGGTAGCCTCATCTTTCTCCTGAAGAGCAGGCAGTGTCATCAAAGGCTGGCCTTGCTGTTAGTGGTCCCACACTTAATCCACTATGCCAACTGGGGGGTGGGGGAAGTACCTATTAAAAGCCCCCAACCTCTTTCCATTATATCTTCCCAAGAAGGCTAAAAGCTCTAGGGATACTCAAAAATAAAACAGAATTCCAAGGACTTCATAAAAAACTGGGAAATAGAAACTAAACATGCACCCTTCACCTATTGACACGTAGGTTCCAAAGACCAGGTCATGATGGAGCAAATCAGTATTATGTGAAAATGGAGAATGACCACAGCAGATCGCGAGATGAAGGATGGCAACAGCATTCGTAACCGCCAAATGTCAACATTCATAGCTGCCAAACACTGAGAACCACTGTCCCGCCATCATCTTAACCCTCACAACCATCACCTCCACTTCAAACCCTGCTGTTTGTTACAGCCACACATACATGGTCATGCACCAAATAGTCTGGTAGACTTCTTAACTGCGGCCGGCCATCGACGCAGAATGTCGGGAAACAGGGCAGTCGTCTTCATCAGTCGATAAGGAGGAGGAGATGTACTTGCTTTCAGACATCCTACAGAACATCAAGCCAGTAGGGAAAGTTAAACTGTCTAAAAGACTAACAGATTTTTGCTAAATTTCCTATCACGGGATGTGCTAAAGGAGGAACTGATGCCCACTGAACTTCAACCAACAGATAACAGAGTCTCTCCTCATCCCGAGTTGCTAAAAGTATAAACTGTTGGATGGCACTAGTGCCTACCAATAAGGAAAAACGTATACTTTTCGCAAGGTTCTCACAATCACTCATTCGAATACTGACTGCTTGCTCTGTGTCGGGCACTGTGCTTGGTGATGTGCTTACGATCTGGGGGGCTACACAGACAAAGGCGCGGCTCTGGGATGCACTGTGAAGGGAAGGGGCAACATCAGGCACAACTTCCCTGAGGAGGGAAGATCCGCTTGAGCGGAGAGGATCTATAGGGTTCTACGACACGGAGATGGGGAGAAAACCTTCCCAGCAGAAAGACGGGTGGTTGGGGGCAGTGTAATCAGTGCGAGAGTCCAACAGGTGACAAGGCAATGAGGAGCGGCATCAGACCTGAGTGCTTTATAAAGATGCAATCCAGCTGCCCTAAGAATAAAGTTGGGCAAGGTCCTAGCCAGTGCAGGTGGGCTCAGGAGAGGGTGCAGCAGTAGCCTAGTCTAGGATGGCAACTGAGACAATAGAGGAAGTGGTGTCAAGGAAGGGGGCGCAAACGGAGCTATTTAGAAGGCTAAGCAAGCAGATTTGACGTCACGGTGGTCTGAGAAACTAGAAGACGCAATAGTTCTGTTCACTGAGGTGAGCACAAGGCGTGTGGCGCTGGGGTTGAGAAAGACGTTTGGGGTTCAGTTTGCCTGAGACACCCAAGGAAAATGACAGTCAAGCAGCTAAATCCAGAGTTCTGAAACTATCGGTAGGTCCAGTCTGAGTGCACACATGTACATGGAACAGCAGCCCAAGCCTTTTATCGTGAAGGGGAAACAATTATTATTATGAAAACATCATCATTCTTAAAAGATTTTCAAAATAGTGCTAGCCTAAAAGACAAGACTCATGACTATACCAAAAGCCTAAATTAATATTAAATGAAACTACACACTTAAAGAATACTGAACATGTAGCACTCATTTGGCTCTAACACTGTCTTCACGATGAAGACAGCCACCTCGGTGGATTCTCAAGTTAGAGTTTGCTATTAATGCAAACAACGAGGTTGGGGGTGGGCGGGGTGTGTCATAGTGGTTAGCCCCAGGTTACCAGCCTCCTACTCTGTCTGGAAGATACTGGTGGATCTTAGTTGCCAAGTATAACCGATGAACTGTTTCCCTGGAAAAGACAGTCATCTTCTCGCACACCCACAGACGATACACTACGATGAAAAAGGACTACTTTACTAGAGATACTAGTTGTATTAACTAAGGAACTATTTACCCTATATTTATTTGCTTTCTTTTTTTTGGTATTAAAAAAAAAAAGCAAAACCAAATCAGCTATCTGCAAGAGTGGTAAAAGGCAGATTCAATGAACTGATAGGAAAATCAGGTTGCATGGCGAACTTCAAAGAGCCATCTACTACATGACATCCTCAGAGGCACGAACTCTAAGAAAGACTTGGCTAGTCTACATAAAATGAGAATTTTACCTCACATACTTACTTCACTGAGCGAGAGCATGAACTGAAACTGTGAAACATCTTATATTTGTAAATAGATATATATAAAATCTTTTGAAATCACCAGAGATAATGCTAAAATCCAGATGTGAACCTGTATTATACTATTGCTATCAAGGCCTAAACTGCTCTCAATGGGCATATAATAACTCAAGAAGACCTCAAGGCTAAAGAAAAGACTAACATTATATTGGAATAAGACTATTCCCCTCAGAAACTACTCTGCATATAGGAATCTTAGCTCAGGAATCAGGAAGACCAAGAGGAGAGAGAGCGAGTTAGTATGTGAATGAAATTGGGATTAACCCAGGTTTTAGCTTTCGATCTTTACTAAGTAAGCTTTCTTAGCAAGTAAGGCCTTATATCCTTACTCCAAGTTCCCTGTATCTCAGCAAAACCACACAAAGCTTGAAATGGACAGAAAGTATTTCCTGGACAGATACATTTGTGGAGAGGAAATTCCAAAAACCTTTTCTATTTCATTATAACAAATAGATTAGCAACTGTCACATTAAAATGTTTCAGGGTTAAAAAAATTTTTTTTAATTTTCATAGTATCAAATCTCCTGAAGCAACTTCTGGTTCAAAGTAATATGTAAATACATATTTTCACTGTACATGTACATGCATCTATGCTTAAGAAACCTCTAAAACTGTACATGAAATATTGTTGTATGACAGAATTATGATTATAATTGTTCAATGAGTCATAATATAGGCCCAGAATTAACCGTAGGAAGAATTTTTAGAAAAAACTTCACATCATTTCCCTTCCTGTGTGGACAAATCACTTGCTTGCCCAAAATCTAACCATGAGTCATTATTAGGACCATAATCACATTGTTACCATCACTGCTGCCGTTGAGCTGCCCTGACTTCTGTTGACCCAACGCACCACAGCAGTAAACATTGAGCCATCCCCACGACCGCAGACTGTTGTGGTCCACAGGGAAGTTCTATTGGCTGAAGTCCATCTCCAAGCCTGCTTTCCTAGTCTGTCTCCACTTGGAAGCACTATTGAAGCTTGCTTAGCATACCCCAGCAATGCCAGCGTCCAAGGACAGCTGGGGGCGGCTGGTGGTATGTGCCTGTGTGTGCGTGCACTTGTGTGTGACTGCACTGAGGTGCACTCCCAGGAATCAAACTTGGGTCTCCAGCATAGAAAGTAAGAATTCTACCACTGACCCAATTCCACCACTGTCCTAACATTAATTGTACTTGCCCTTCATTACAAACTGGGGAGCCATTGATATTTTTTTCCCCTCTAGTTCTCTAAAATTGTTTCATTCTGAAGATTATACATCTCAATGTAGACAATCTTAACAGAGAGCCAAAACTTAAGACAGAAGATAAATTTTAACAGGCAGTCCTATAATTGTCGAGAACAGAGTGATTTCTTAAGACTTAGCAGCTGAGGCCAGTTGTGGGTCAAAAAACTAATTCTATGCTGGTATTTGTATTTATATTTGTAATGCCTGGGGTTTAGGAAAAACCCGAACTGTAGTTTGTTCTTTGATTTGTGGGTTATTTTTAAATTAAGAATTTTACTTTACAATTGTTTAACGAAAAAGCAAACAAAAGCAAAATGTACTTGGGAAACATAAAGATAACCCACAAAACTAATTACAAGTTATGTAACAAGTGTTCCGTGTTTAAGATTACTCAAAATATTTATTCATATCCACTTAGCTTTACCAATACTTTTACACAGTATACAAGAAACCACTGCCAACTGGCATTAATTATAGTAAAAAGAGCATGGGTTCTGAGCAAATATATTTAAATAAACTAATCAAATGTGTACAAGTTTCTGAACCTCACTATTAACAATAAACATTTAAATTTTTTCATATTTACTTATCTTGTCCTTTTAAAATATCTACCTTGTTTTATAAAGTACACCCCCCCAAAAATAACTAAAGTATACAAAGCTATATTGATACAGGAACATAAAAACTCACTGCCATTGGGTCTAATGTGATTCAGTGACCCTCTGCAGGCCACGCAGCTTGGTGCGGCAGCCGGACAGCAGAGAGGAGGGCCCTGACAGAGTGGAACGACACATGGCGACCAGTGTGTTCAGACACAACAAGTGTGAGGACGACAGGCTCAGGCAGTGTTTGTTCTACTGTGCAAAGGGTCACCATGAGTCAGAACCGGCTTGATGGCACTACAGCAGCAGCAGCACAAAAACATCATTTATAAATAAATGTACGTATGTATATATGCGGTACGGTCTCAACATTTCACTTCCAGGGTTACAAGCAAATGTCTGGAACTCAATGGCCCAGAATCTAGGGACCAGCTAAAAAAAATGTCTCCTAGAATAACTTTAAAGACCTAAAGATTAGAGGAAGAAAGTTAAAAATGCCAATTATCTAACATTCCAAATGAAATATAGTTAAAAGTATTCCATAACTGACATACTTCAGAATGCTTCTGTAAAAGAAGCCAGTGGTATTCACACTTCCTCCAAACAAAAAAAAACAAAGTTACCGTTTCTGAGACTGTAACTGTTTACAGGAGGAAAAGCCCAGTCCTGCCTCGGGGCTGCTGGTGGCTTCAAACTGCTGACCATGCAGCTCCCAACCCAACGTACAACCACTATGCCCCACTGGGCCCCTTTATTTCCTAGTCAGAAAAAAAAAAAAAAAAAGCAAGAAAAGAAGAACTGCCTTATCACTAGATTGAAACACTTGAGCATTTCAGGAAACCTCCACAGTACATTCCGCTTGCATCTTAAAAAATGAATTTTATAATGTAATCTTATATGAATCATTTCACTTTCTTCCAAAACACATCTTTCCCTTTGAAGTAAGTCATTGGACCGCCCCATTCTACCTAAAGAGCTTAAGACGATGATCATACTAGAGTACACAAACCCAAGGATTCCAGATGTTCTGGCCAACTCCACTCCTGCACTGGGTAAGCTCTATGCCAGCCCCTCCTACCTGCCTGCTCACCTCCCAGCGCTGTGTCTTGGCGGTGCAGTTCCTCACCTGGTCTGAGGCATCATCACATCAACTCACTGCCACTGAGTCAATTCCGACTCTTGGCAACCTTACGTGTAGGGCAGAACGGCCCCATAAAGTGTCCAAGACTACTTCAAAATCTCTTCCCCTTCACTTCTCCAGGTCAGTTAATAGAAGTGTTCTCAGCCAACTGATGGCTCGACACTTGACTTAGTCATTAGCATGACTGAAGAGGTTCTTGACTTTCCTAGATGTCAAGAGCCCTTTGAGAATCTCAAAAAAAGTTCCGGACCCTCTCTCCCTAAAAGCACATAGGCACCCACACAAAATACTTCGGGAGTCACAAAGTCAAAACAAGGCCCTGAACCAAGAACTCTAAACCCAAGATTAATCCCTGCACTTATCATGTAAGATAATATCATAATATCGTAAAACTGCAAAACCATCTCATTAGAATTTCCATTTTAAAAGTCAATCAACCCAAACCTCTAATTGCATAAGATTAATTTTAAGACAGGATATAAAAAGTGCCCCCCAAAAAAACGTTTCTCAACAGTCTGGAGAAGAGATTTCTAGGTAGATCTGATGATAGGGGAGTCAGGAGCGGGGGGCGGGCGCGACAGTTTATGTGTTGGGCTGCTAACTGCAAGGTCAGCAATCCAAACCACCAGCCACCAGGGGCTTTCTACTGCCATAAAGAGTTGGTTACAGTCCCAGAAACTCAGAGGGGCATTCTGCCCTGTCGTATAGAGTTGCCCAGTCGGCATCAAGTACACGGCAGTGAGTTTGGTTTTTGGAGATATGGGAGTCAGCTCCCCAAACTCTTACCCTGCTATTCCCATGAGAGAAAGGTCACCTGCTATCAGTCCTACCCTTGTATTCAAGGAGCCTAATGGTATAACGGGCTAACTGCAGGTTGGACTGTTCAAACCAATGGCCACCTCCCTATATACTGAGTCTCAGGAACTTAAGAGCAGTAGTTCTTCTCTGGTTCTTGATGGCAGTGGGTTTGGGACCCTGCTATTCAAAGGAGCTCTCTCTGATGGCTCCGGGGATGAAGTGTTTGGCTAACTGAAAGGTTGGCAGTTCAAACCAACTGCTCCCAAGGAGAAGAGGAAGCTTCCATAAAGACCCCATGGGGCAGTTCTGCCCTACTTCTCAGTGAAGGGGATGCCTCACCCACCTTTGAACTTAAAAGAATAATTGGATTTCTGGGCCTACCTTCCCACTTCTAGTCCACTGCTTTAAGCAATGCTTCATGGGGATATTTCCTCATTTCCTCTTGTTCTTGGTAAGTTTCACTGCCAGCACATTAGTATTCAGTAGTAGCAACAAAACACTCAAAAGTTCTGAAAAGCAAAAACTTGACAATTATCAATGCTAAAACACAAGTCCTTAAAAAAAATATGTTCTAAATGTAAATGCATACAGAGCTCATTCTTCATGGCACCTGTGAATAAGGCTCAGCAGTTTATCCACCGAGCCTCACTCACTAGTGAAGAATATATCAACTTCTACAAGCAGCCAAATTTTTCACATTTGTAGCCACAGACACCAGCATGCATGAAGTAATCTAAATACTACAATTATGCACTAAACAATATAATTACTGTGAATCGTTGCCCCATTCTCAAACAGATGCCCCATACAAAAGCAGTTCTTATGTTTTATTTCTTATGTTTCTTGTTAAATGACCCCGCCCCCCCCAAACTCTACTGATCATCTATCAAATTATACACCAGTAGCATCTTCTCCATGCACCTATCTTCCCACCAACCCTGCCCCAACTTACACACACCTCTCATTAGACATGCCTTCCTTACATGATCCAATATACTGGGAGTTCTAAACAAAACAGGCGTATTATGGGGCATGCAGAAGACCAAATCTACTATCCAGACGATTCCTTCTGCCAGATCATTCTCTAGGAGAGGGCTGTTATTGATGTACCAGGTGCCTTAAAGACCGTGCGTTGATCTGCCTTCTGGTTCTTTGCTGTAAGTATTAAGGCAGCTCCATAAAGTCATTTTCCTGGATTTTCTTCAGTTCATATGAACTTTACATATTTCTCTTCAAGTCTAAACCATTTAGTCAGGCAGCAATGGCTAAAAGTACCAACTGCAAAACCAAGGAAGTGGGGAAACCCACCACAATCTGTCTGGTTCCTATACATATATGATACAAAATACATCAAATTTACCTATACCCCAGCCTCAAAACACAGTGGGCTTGGTGTTAATAAAACACTTCTAAAACTTAACAAGCAGGTTTCTTGTGTTCACGGAAAATTAAATTGGGGTGCACTCAATATACACCAGGAACACAGGACAGAACAGAGAACATCAGTAAACAGAATTTTCTGAATTTTTTTACAACAAAAATCGAGGAATGGCTACTTGTTGATTAATCATCCACATACTATTTTTACACATGTTCTAATAAGCATCACACACAGTTACACTCAAACTCTGAATTCAAACATCCCATTTCCTGGACTAATTATAGTCCTGCAATGGTGCAAACATTTCAGGGGCAAAATGAAACTCAACAGCCCACAAGAGGTCATCTGGTGTCCACCCACTTTGCAGCATCGCTGAGTGGACAGGGTGGACACAGCCTGAGCAAGGCCCCAGCCTGCAGACAGACATCTGACGGAAGGCAGTTAGCCCTGTTAGAGTAACTAGCCTCTAACAAAACCTTTTTGTATCCCACAAGGCCCTCCCTTCTTTTTCTTGGAAGCGTGCTTCCAGAGGGTTCATAGTCCCTCCCGACCATCAACATGCCTTCTTAAATAATGGTGACAAGGTTGCATTTTACTAATTATGGTTCATCATTTAATTCCCCAGTATTTACTGAATGTCTGACTACATGTAAGCAAAGGGGTATAACATTTAATCCCAGACAACAGGGACTTAAATCACCTATTTGTGGTTCTTTTATATCAAAACCTTCTTGAAGACAATACAGAGGTTGGCTTGAACCTACAGTGTGTACCGGCAATGCAAATTCAACAGCAGTATACCTGCAAAAGATGGAACCTGTGGAAGGTGGAAAGCTGTCAGAGACGGAAATGCAAGCATTTCCCACTTAAAGAAACAGGGAAGCGGCAAGACTGTACCTTATCAAAGGCGGAATGCTTATAAGGCTTGAGAAAACATGCAGCCTCTCCAATTCTGGGAAGGTGGCCTTAAGGTTCCTACCAAAATTGGAGATAGATGTAGAGTTATAATTAAAAACAAATAAACAAAATAACCATCTGGTCTTTCTCCTTTATTCCCTCCTATAACTGGTCAAAGTCCCACATCTCCAACCATTCCCAAGAAAACTCTTGGTTTGGGAAAAGGAGTTTTTTTGGGTGCGCTAAAGGAAAATATCACAGCTTACTACTACATTTTACTACTCATTTTCCCTCCTGTATGTTGTGTTCGAGATAGGCGAACTCAAGTCGCCATCCAAGGATTTCAAGCAGAGGTGATCCAAAAACTGGCAAAGCTGTCCTTAATTTAGCCACCAACTCTCACCCCACCCCCATCGGTCCTGTTGGTGGTTTAAATACAGTCCCTTTAAGAAAAGCTGACTTTACAACCTTTCGTGGGGGCATGCTAACTTTCTGTTAAATGACAGTCAAAATAAATCCACATATAGATTTAAACAAAGTTTAAAATGTAATACCACCGTTCATCTTTCTCTGCAGTTTGACATAGTTAATATTCTAGCCCATATCCTTTTTTATTATTGTAAAAAAACATACATGGAACACTTGCCAATTTAACTTTTTCCATGTGTGGAACTGAGTAACATCAATGAATTCTATTGCACAACCACCACCAAATTGCCCATCACCAAGAGAAACTGTTGAAAAACCGTGCCTACCTCCTATCAAGAAAAAAAAAATTTTTTTTGAAAAATAAATTTTTTTAAGGATCCTTGACAGTTAAAAAATATGCACACAATTGACACTCAAGTTAGGAATATAGTGCATTGCATGTGATAATTCTATGTTTGCCTTCATGCTCATAAAATAAGGAAATTACACTCAAATGTGCAGAAAGAAATTAAGACAAGTTTTGTTTGGTGTTCATCTTTTCACACCCTTACGAAATAACTCAAAGAACTTTCCAACATAATGCCAGGGGGTCAGGATAAACCTCAATTCAAAGCAAAACAATACCCCCACAAGCCAGCATCTCCAAGATCCTGCCCCTCCCACCCGCACCCCCCACCACCAAAAATGAGGGACCAACCTATTAACTTTCTGCTCATGACCAAAATTACGTCAATAGTCCCTCTAACACAGATGATGTCCTGGGACAAAGCTGTAAGAGATGTCCCTCGGCATCCTCATGTCACTGTCAAAGCTAACCGGCACACCCCCCCATTGCTTTACACTTTCATTCAGAGTTTCCAAGACACTTCGGAAAAACGTGGCTTTCGCTCTGGCCGGACAATGAAGCACTAATGACACCGGCTCCAAAGTAAGCAATTAATATATTTCTAATCAAACGCTTGTAACCAGGGCTGGATGCAAGCAGCGGGCTCCTCCGATGGGTGGAAATATATACATTATTTGTAGCCTTCAAAACAGTGAGCCGTTAAACAACTTCAAGCGCGGGTGGGCAGAGTCAGATGCACCGTAGAAACTTTGGGACCAGCAGCGAGGATACAACAGGTGAGCGAGGCAGTCGACATCACGGCCAAAAAGCGGAGAACCCGCAAACCCTGCGGGTCCCCGAGAGGCTGGGGCCGGGGCATGAGACCCAGCACCTGGTCCGGCCAGGAGGAGCGGTTCGGTTCCCTCGGAGGGGCGCGCCGCTGCCCCGTCGCCCGGACCCTGGGCACCACCATCCCAGGCGCAGCAAGAACCCAGCGCCCCCGTGCCCTCCCCAGTGGCAGCATCTCCGCTGGGTCAGAAAACACAATGTCGCTCCTTGCTCCTGCGTACAAAAGGACTCGGCGCCCTTCTCCGCGGACTGCCGCCTCCTAACTTGCAAGCGGTGGGCAACGCGCCATGTTCCGGCGTGCCCCGGTCCACCTGGGGAACAAGCCCACGCCGCCCCGGCGGGCAGGCAGCCTC
>NW_022103920.1:15863988-15871397 GCF_000313985.2 Echinops telfairi
CGGCTCCGGGGGAGCCCCGCGGCCCCTCACCTGGCCCCCCACACGGCGCCCCCAAGATCTGGAGGGCTCCGGAGCCACGGAAGCAGCTCTGTCGAGGACAGGCGGGCGCCCCGGAGGAGGGGCGCAGGCAGCCCAAAATGGTCGCTAATCGGGAGACCCTAGCCTTTCTCGTCGCCCCCGCCCGGGCCCCGGGAATTAAGACCCCGCGAAGGTGCCCCAACAAAGGCACAGGCGCTTCGCCCAGCTCTCGTCGGCGCTGCCCTGCCCAGCGCGTCCTCATCCCCTCTCTCTCTCTCTCCAGCGGCCCTCGCTGCCCTTGTTGCCCAGCCCGCCCAGCTATGGAAAACAAAAGTTGTGCAAAGCGGCGCCTTCGTGGATTCGCTCGGCGAGCAGTCAGAGAGGGTCCCGTCGGTCCCAGATATCGCCCTGGGCGCGCTGGGCATGCGGCTGTAGCAAGGGCATGCCCTGGCCCTGAGGGACCTCGTTGGACCCTGGACGGAGCCCCAGCCCTGGGGACGCTCAGGCAGGTGCCGCGTCCGGAGGGGGAGACGCTGCAAAAAAGGACCGGGAGTTCGTGTTGGCAGATGGCCGCCTTGTTTGAAACCGAGGCTAGGTGTGTATGTGTCACTGTATAAGCGTTTGTCATCTTGTGAACGGGGCTGTGCTACTCATTGGAATCACCATCTTGTAGGATCACCGCCCATTGGCAAAGGCTGTCATATCACGTCGAGCAGAAACTCAGCCCTCCTTCAGCAAGAACTTCTGTCTCCCCCTCTCACTGGTCACCACTAATAAACTTTGTTTCCGGGTTTTTTTGGGGGGTGCTATTCTAAATATTTTTTATTCGTGGAATCACTGTGTTTGGCCTTCTGTGTCTGACTTCTTTCAACATGATGTTTATGATAATTAATCAACGTCATAACATGTCAGCACTTCATTTCCGTTTTCAAGGTTGAGTAATATCCCATTAGGTGGCGTCCTGGGTTGAATTGTAGTCCCAGCACCACTATATACCTATACATCAAGCTGAGCTAGGATTCTCGGTGGTTTAGCAGTTAAGGTATCTCATGATGACATCACCACATCCACCCACCCACCCATGGGATCAACTCAAAACAGTTGTAATCCAATTAAGAAGGGGCCAAAAAGCTTTAGGTCACAACCTGGATCCTCTAAAGGGGAGTTGAACCTGGGGTGTGGGACTTAAAACTTTTTACCTCCCAAGAGATCCAAGAAGAGAGGGACCACAGGGGGTCCTGACTACCTGGAAGACAGAAAAGCCAGAAGCAGACCCCCTCTGGACATGGGGCTCCTACACTTGGAATCTTCTACATCCAGGGGAAGGCTGATGTCAAGACACATGTAAACATCCAAGGACTGTTGGGGCCCTTTCTCCAGAGCTGGCCGAAAGCCATCCCAGTCAGCACCCGAATTTAGACTTCAGCCTTCTAAACTGAGAGAATAAATGTGTTTGTTAAAGTCACCCACTTGAGGCATTTCTGTTAGAGTATCACTAGATCACTAAAACATAAACACAGACCATATTTTATTTATCAAAGCAGTTATTGATGGAGATGGGTTATTCTACCTTTTAGCTATCACAAATAATACTACAATAAATGTTATTGGTGTTCTAAAGTATGATCGGGATTTCCTGCTTCAGAGCGCCTGAACTGATTATTGACATCTTGGGCCTCAATGAGTCCTCCAGAATCTTGGATTGCTAGCCTAGAAACCTGCATTTTTAGCAAGCTACTTTCAGTGTCCACTGGTGACTCTTATCGCACCATACTTTTAATAACCATTGTATTAGGGAGTTGCTATCCCCAATCAAACAGCCTAAGAAAATTAGGAAACTTTGGTGTTTAAGAATAAACTCAATTTACTTAAAAATCACCTTACTCAAAATTCAGCAATGGAATGTCTCTCCAGCATTTTGTAAGCAAGGGAGTACTTTTCCTAAAGCCAGAAACCTAGCTTCCTTATTACGCCATAGTCCCTCTCACCCTTCAATCCCTCACATCCAATTAGAGCTTTCGAACTACAGTTTTCATCATTTCTTATCCTGGTACAGACTTCTGTTATATCCCATCAAGATACCACAAGCTAGTAGAATTAATTGTCCTCTCAAATCCATTCTCCACACACTGGCTTGAATGGCCTTTAAAAAAAGTAGATCATGCCATGGTCCTTCGTATGACTATAAGATCTCCCTGTGCTTAAAAGTCTAACAAGTTTAAGATGGCTTTGGGATCTCATCCCCTGCTGTCATCTCTCACCTCATCTGTCATCTATACTCCCCCTTCAGATTACACACCAAACTAGAATGCTCTGGGATCACACAGGACAGGAAGCTCTGCAGCCTCCTCAGCCCTTCGCCATGGGCCCTTCTCTGCCGGGAGCCCTCATAGTGTAGTGTCCCTCTCCTCGGAAATGCAAATTACGCTCAAGACAAACGAACCCTGCCTGTTCTGTGGCAAGCTCTCCCGCGAGGGTGATCTACGATTCTAGAATCAATCTTCTTAAAAGGGCAGAAAGAAACCATCCATCCGATTAGATGAGTGGAGACTGGGCTCCAGAAAAGTGATCATTTTTAATCACACGGGAGTCAGAAAGCGTAGACGGCACAATGCAGGAAGAAGACCCTGCAGGCGAAGCGGTGGGTAGTGACTGCATGACAAAATGGGATGACTTCAGAAGTCTTCAGCCTGATCATTACTGAAGGGGCCTCTGATGAAAAGGTACAATATGTATTAAGAAGCAAAGAGTAAATGCTCTGAGGAACCAGAATTGAAGGAATATGGGAAATTTCACAAAGAGGTGCGCCTTAACTTGACCTTGAAGGGTGGTATCTTAGGCCGAGTTCTCTGAAGGAGCAAACCCAGGGAGGCTTATATATGTACCTATGCAAAACCAACCCCAAGCACACTGCTATCGTATCCGTTCTGACTGATAGGGTTTCCAAGGCTGTCGTCCATCTTTTTGAAAGCAGACAGCCTTCTCTTTCTCCAGAGTAGCAGCTGGTGAATTTGAAGAGCTGACCTTGTGGTTAGCAGTCCAACTCTTAACCGCAGCACCACAAGCGTTCCTTATGTATATGAATCAAATAAAAAACCCACTGCCATTGAGCCCATTGAACTCCAAATGCACTCATGAACCCACCTCACATCAAAAAAACAAATGAGCAGCATCATCTTGATCTTTGATTTCACTTGACATGCTCTTTTTGGGCGAGGTGATGATGGCATCTTCCACTGGCTTGATTGATGTTTGCTTTCAGGGTCATAAGAATAGTATCACATCTGGGTCGCTTCAGAGCCTTTCCTTTAAAGCACAGCATGTTTCTACTCGACGATATTTTTCCTGGTCAGTCAGAATCCAAGGCACAAATTGTGCAGCGACCCTTCTCATTCCCAAATCTTCCGTTAACATTCACTGAACCAAGCTCCAAGATAGACCAGAGAACTTCCCCGTCTCTTCAGTGGTCCATCACTGCACAAGTGCATGAATTTTATCGACATTTTCATACGATTGGGAAGTTGACGGACATCCAGAACTAGGTTTTGTTATCAATCGACATTTCACCTTTATTACAATGAGAAAACCACTCGTACACTTGAGTTTTTCCCATAGCACTGTCCTTGTAAGCTGTGTTCAACATCACAATAGTTTCTGCGGCATTTTTCCCCGAGTAAGAAACAAAATTTCACAGTCGCACACTGTTCTCTTCTGTCAGCCGTCACAAAAAACAAGGCTCAAGCAAAACTGCTTTTATGAAAAAAATTCACTGTGACCAGAGAACCTTCTTAAGCATGTCACTGGGTGCACTAACAGGAAAAAATGCATACTAAGAAAGCTCTGCCCAGAGACTTTTACTATTTTTGGGGGAGGGGGGTACATCCTCGGATGTCCAAAATATGTAAGAAGAAGTCTTGCCATCCTTTCCTTTACGGAGCACTCTGTCTTTACTTTTTCCAATACAGATCAGAGTGTCCTTTTAGCAGTCCATGGTACTTTCAATAGTCTTGTCCAGCACCACAATTCAAATGCATCTATTCTTCGATAGCCTTCTTTATTCGTTGTCCAACTTTCACATCCACGTGATGCGAAGGAGAACATCATGGCTTGGGTCAGGCGCACTTTAGTCTTCAAAGTAACATCCTTGCTCTTCAACATCTAAAGAGGTCTTGTGCTGCAGATTACCCACTGCAATACATCTTTGATTTCTTGACTGTTGCTTCCATGAGCATTGATTGTATATCCAAGTAAGATAAAATTCTCAACAACTTCCACCTTTTTCCCATTTATCACGAAGTTACCTATTGGTCCAGTTGTGAGGATTTGGGTCTTCCTTACATTGAGTAGTAATCCGTACTGAAGGCTACAATCCTTGACCTTCATCTTCAAGTCCTCCTCACTTTCAGCAAGCAAGGTTAGGGCACCTGCGTACTGCAGGTTGTTGATAAGCCTTCCTCCAGTCCTGATGCCACACTCTTTTTCATATAATCCAGCTTCTCTGATGATTTGCTCAGCATATAGATTTAACAAGCATGGTGAGAGGATACAGCTGTGACTCACACCTTTCCTGATTTTAAACTATGCAGTATTCCTTGTTCTATTCATACAACTGCCTCTTGATCCATGTACAAGTTCCAAATGAGCACAATGAAGTGTTCCAGAATTCCCGTTCTTCTCAAGGCGATCCATCGTTTATTACGGTCCACACGGTCAAATGCCTTTGCATAGTCAACGAAACACAAGTAAACATCTTTCTGGTAGTCTCTGTTTTGAGTCCAGATCCATCTGATGTCAGCAATGATATCCCTTGTTCTATGTCCTCTTCTGAATGCAGCCTGAATGTCTGGCAGTTCCCTGCAACTATTGTTGGATGATCTTAAGCAAAATTTTACTTTTGATATCAATGATATCATTCTATAGTTTGAGCATTCTGGTGGGTCACCTTCCTTTGGAATGGGCACCAATCCAGATAGCTTCCAGTCAGTTGGCTGTCTTCCATATTTCGTGGCATGGGCGAGTGAGTGCTGCCAGTGCTTCTTCAGTTTTCTGAAACATTTCAGAAGGTATTCCATTGTTCTGACAATGTTCTGCTTCCTTTGTTGAGGCTTTCAGTATCTGAAAGTGCTTCAAAGCTCTGCGAAGGGGGGAGCCCAGCCCTTCTTGGTTGTCTGTTCTTAGCGCTGGAAGCCCCACTGACACCTGTTCACTTTGGGTGACCCTGCTGGCATTTGAAATATCAATGACATAGCTTCCGGCGTCACAGCAACCCACGAGCCACCACAGTACGACAAACTGACATCGAAGTGACGGAGGGGAGTAGATAGCCCTGTTTTGTTTTGTTTTTGTTTTTCAGTTTCTAAAATCTTAACTTCTACATTATAGTTCCTAACTACTATCCTTTTATTTATTTATTTATTTTTAACATTTTATTAGGGCTCATACAACTGTTATCCCAATCCATACACACATCAATTGTGTAAAGCGCATTTGTACATCGTTTCTCAAAACATTTTCTCTCCATTTAAACCCCCGACATTAGGTCCTCATTTTTCCCCTCCCTCCCCATTCCCCCCTCCCACATGAGCCCTTGATAGTTTATAAATGGGTATTTTGTCATATCTTGCCCTGTCCGACGTCTCCCTTCATCCACTTTTCGGTTGTCTGTCCCCCAGGGAGGAGGTCACACACAGTTCCATGTAATTGGTTCCCTCTTTCCTACCCATTCTCCCTTTTCCCTCCCTGTTTTGCCACTCACACCACTGGTCCTATAGGGCTCATCCGTCCTGGATTCCCTGATAGCCCTGTTTTTCTCCCATGGAGGGGCTGGCGGTGTCAAACTGCTAACCCTACAATTGGCCGTCCGATGCATAACCACTAAGCCGCCATACTCCCAAGGAAACTCTCTCTCAATTGATTGGCTACTCACAGCAGATCTCATCCTGGATATGATTACATTATATCAGATCTCATCATAGGGGATTACTGTCTTACCTGCCTAACTACTGAGAATCCTGGCCCAGTCAAGTCGACACAAACCTTAACTATCAGAGGAGGGCGACTGTCAGGAGCCGGGAGCAGACCGGTGAAGGGGAGAAAGGGGGTGGGGAGACTGAGCACCAGATAGAGATGGAAAGCCCCTCCGTGTGCTTGTACTTAAAGCAAGGCTGTACATCTCTGTTTGCGTAGCTGGCTTTCAGGCCTGTCTGACATGGCACTGCTCAGTGGGACAGACTCTCCCCTCAGCAATGGACAGGAGCCCATTTCCAGGAAGGTTTCAGCTGTGGAAGGTTGTCTTCTCTCCTCAAGGAAATCGGTGTGTCTCAGAGGCAGATGAGGAGACCGGATAAGGCAGGTTTTGGGGTCTACATTCTTAAGGACCCAGGGAGAAACTGCCTCCAGTCCCAGAGAGTAGCAGCCCTCTTCCTCCCCAGCTCTAGAGGCCAGGTTCCAGCACTGTAAGGGTTAAAGGGAACCTGCCACTATTGTAGCAACAATCAGGAGTCCTTGGGTGGGGTAAATAGGCCCAGCTGATAACAAAAAAAGTTGGGAGTTCTAGTCCATGCAGGAGCACCCTGCAAGAAAGGGCTGGCTAACTTGACCACAGAAAACCTACTGGGACACAGTTCTACTCTAAAATACATTCTGCATCTCCAGGAGTCAGAAGTGACTCATTAGCAACGAATTCCTGGTAGGAGAGTTTTGCACTTAGGGGAACATCAGGGCTGGTCTGGAAGGGGTTCGTATCCCTACAAAGAGCACTGGCTTCAGGGCTCCCACACCTGTGTGCTGTCAGGCATCACAGGCCTCCACTGGGCTAGGTCCATTATGACATGAGTTCTCAGGGCAGACTGCCTGGTCCAAGGCTACTTTCTAATGGTGTGACCTTGACAAGCTGTTTGACCTTGAGCTTCTGTTTCTTCACCCTTGAAGACGTTAACAGAGATAATATGCCCAAAGGACTCAGGACAGACCTGACATCCAGGAAGCACACAGTAAGGGCTGGGTATTATTAGCTATTCCCAATTCCCATTAATCATGTAAATTGCTTGGTACAAAATACAGGTATGATAGATGTGGCTGCTGGGGTCATGATGATGATGATGATGAATCACTGTTCCTGAGCACATGAAAATACCACTGGGGACTCCCCTAAAAGTTGGGAAGGGCATTCAAGGGCTACAGAAACGGGATTTGTGGAAGGAAGCAGTGGGTGACAAGGAGACCACAGTGAGTTTGCGTATGTTCAAGGAGGATTGGGCATAATGGAAAAGGCAAATTAATTAATCCACTAATCTCACCTAATTGAAAAGCTAGGACATCCTTAACAATCATTTTCTTTCTTTTTTAATAAATAAATTGTTTTATTGGAGGCTCTTTCAGCTCTTTTTTTT
>NW_022103920.1:15871672-15885002 GCF_000313985.2 Echinops telfairi
TTTTAGATTATTACTTTCATATCTTACATCATCCTCTGTCTCCCTCCACCCACTTTTCTGTTGTCTTACAGCTCTTATAACAGTCCATACGTCAATTGTATCAAGCACATTTGTACGTATGCTGCCTTCATCATTTTCAAAATATTTTCTCTCTGTTTGAGCCCTTGGAATCAGCTCCTCTTTTTTTCCCCTTCCCTTCCCCAAACAATCATTTTCAAGGGACCCTTCTGTCTCTGAAGGAGCCTGGTGGTGCCCTTAGCTGGGCTGTTAACTGAAAGTGTAGTGGTTTGAACCCAGCAGACGCTCTGCAGGAGAAAGATATGTTAATCTACTTCTTAAAGATAGCAGCCTTCAAACCCCTGTGGGGCAGCTCTATGCTGCCCTATCGGGTCCCCGTGAGTTGGAATCGACTTGATGGCACTGGGGGTTAATGTTGACGGGAGGAGACCACCACCACTTCTCTCTCCCATGGAACCAATGGTGGGTTCCAATCACTAATCTTTCCGTGAGTGAACTAACGCTTAACTGCTGCTCCACCAGGAGTCTTTAGGAACGTGTTCAACTCCTTGAAGGAAACTGTTTTATTTACGACCGTGTTAAAACGTTTCCCTAAACAATGTAAAGTGAGCCCTGGTAGCCCAATGGTGACACACTCAGAAACTAAACCAAAGTTCAGTATTTTGAACCCATCAGCCACTTTGGGCGGGAAAGACATGGCAGTCAGTGTCTGTAACGATGACAGCCTTGGAGACCCTGTGGACAGTTCTGCTCCGCCCTGTAGCGTTGCTATAAACTGGGATCAACTAAAGAGCAATGGGTTTGACATTGTAAACCCCAAGCCAAGAAATTCACCGCCATTCAGTGGGTTCTGATTCAAAGGACATAGAGGGTAGAACAAGACCGTCAATTTTGACAGGCGCAAACAACTCCATGTTTCTCCCACGCAGTGCAAACAGCATTTGTAAGTTTAAGGCATGTGCTTGACTTTTAAAATCCTGTCCTCAAAGGCCAGAGGTAACAAATAAAACCTCTTCATAGAGGTGATTCACGATAAAGATTAATTTGTTGAACACTCACTTAAGGCCAGGTACGATTGCAAGCTCTTGTGTGAAATTAGTACATTTCTCCCAACAAAACTGATGAGATCAGTCATATTTACAGTGAGAACCAAAGCACAAGAAGTTAATGCTGGGCTGGAAAGGGGGAACCGATCACAAGGATCTACACGTGACCTCCTCCCTGGGGAATGGGCAACAGAAAAGTGGGTGAAGGGAGACGTCGGACAGTGCAAGATAGGACAAAATAATAATGTATAAATTATCAAGGGTTCATGAGGGAGGGGAGGGGGAAAATGAGGAGCTGACGCCAAGGGCATAAGTGCAGAGCAAATTTTTTGAGAATGATGAGGGCAATGAATGCGCTTTACGCAATTGATGTGTGTATGGATTGTGATAAGAGTTGTATGAGCCCCTAATAAAATGATAAAAAAAAAAAAAGACAGAGACTTTTAGTACTTGGCTTTGAATAAGGATAAGTACAAAAGCAATATTTTTATTTAATCAAGTTTTCTGTAACCTTGTTTTTTTAAAAAAGTTAATGCTCCTTGCTTAGTCCCTTGTCCAGTAAGTGACTCTTGATCGAATAGCTCATAAACCTAATACATTAAACTTATACAGTGAATGTCAGGGTCTCTTTCAATATTGTCTGTAAATAAATCCGTTTTCTAAAACAAGTTCAAAACCAATTACTCAATGGAATGCCAAGGGGGAAGTTCTCAAATTCTCTAATACACATCTGAACATTTCTTCAAACCTATCTAAGTATGAATACAAGCCCGCCTTAGAAATATGGTGGGTTCAGTTCCACACCAGCACCATAAAGCGAATCACTAGAAGGTTTTGGTCTCCCAGCAAAAAGAAAAGTTAGGTTAATGAAGTTGATGAAACTGTAGTCTATAAAGTATGCAAAGCAATGGCCTTGTGGAAATATTGTGAGAATTACCAAAGCGTGAATGCATGCTCCTGAAAACATGGCGCCAAATAGACTTCCTTGACGAAGGATTGCTGCCAGATCGCCATGATACAAGGTGTGCCTGGACTATGGTTGGAGCTATCTGACCATCCTCATAGTGAATTCCAAGTGTTTTCTAGATTAAAAGACATATATCCACTAACAGCAAGGATTTGCCATCCCAAACAAATTCCGATCACTTTGCCCTGGTGGTGTAATGGTTACGATTGGGCTGTTAATTGCAAGGTCGGTTGTTTGAAACCATCGGCTGAAGAAAGATGAGGCTTTCTACTCTCATAAAGAGTGGCAGTCTCGGGAATCCACAGGGTCAGCTCTACTCTGTCCTATGCGGTCACCACGAGTCGGAAATGACTAGTCACAGCCACGAGTTTGATTTTGAGAGTTTTGAACCCCAAACCAATTGCATTTACCTCCACCACAGGAGAATGGGGTTCCCAATCTTAATGAGCTGAGTCTTCTCCGGTCACCATGAGCACACAAAACTCCTTTAATAGATGCTACCATCTACTTTTTGGGGTCTCAGAGTTGTGGGAACTGGTGTTTATATGGTCCGTAAATCCACTGGACTAATTGTTTCAATGTGTTTTTTCATTTTTATCACTCTTACCTCTGGACGGGGACAGACCAATAGTTACAACTTAAATGGCTGCTCACATATACTGATGTATAATAGTGTGTGTGTGATGTCTCTGCTTGATTTTAGTATCAGGGTTGTGCTTGCTTAAAACAAAATAATTTGGGAGTTTTAATTTTTTTTCTCCATTCTGAATAACTTGAGTAGAATTGGTGTCAACTTTTCTCTGAATGTTTTGAAGAATTCACCAGTGATGTTGCCTGGGCTCAGATTTTGGGTGTGTGGTGGTGGTGGGGGGGGGGCATTTTCAATGATTCGATCAGTTTCTTCTTTTGTTATGGATCTGTTCCCGTTTCCTACTTCAGGCTGCGTTATTTTATTTAGGTAGTGTGTTTCTAGAAATTTCTCCATTGCTTTCTAAATTATCAAATGTGTTGGTGTCCAGTTCTTCGTAGTTATTACCCTTTTCCTGTTGTTACCCTTTTCATTTCAGTTGGTTCTGTTGCAACACCACCCACTGAATTTCTTATTCTTGTTATTTGCATCTTCTTTTCCTGATTAGATTTGCGCATTTTGTCAATTTTGTTAATCCTTGGAAGAGAACACCGTTTTGTCTCGTTGATTCCTTCTACTGTTTTTGTTTTCTATTTCATTTATTTCTGCTGTCATCTGTCTTGCTCTTTCCTTCTGATGCGTGTGGGCGTCGAGTGCTGTGCGTGTCTAATTGTTGGAGAAGTTGAGTTAAGGTGATGGTTGTGTTGATTGCTATCGATCGTCCTCTGAACATGGCTTTTGTTCCAAAGGTTTTAGTATGTTGTATTTTCCTTTTCTTTATTTTTCTTTTCTTTCTTCCTTTTTTAATCATTATACTGGGGGGCTCGTAAAACTCTTATCACAACCCATCCATCCATTGTGTCAAGCACATTTGTTGCCATCATCATTTTCAAAACATTTTCTTTCTACTTGAATCCTTGGTATCAGCTTCTAATTTTGCCCCCTCTCTCCCCCACCCTCCCTCCCACATGAACCCTTGATAATTTATAAATTATTATTATTATTTCATGTCTTACACTGACCAAAGTCTCCCTTCACCCAGTATGTTGTATTTTCATATTCATTCGATTCAAATAATTTTAAAATTGCATGTTTTAATTTCTTCTAATACTTTGTAGTGGTTAAGTAAGGTATCAGTCAATGTGTTAGTCTGGGTGGACTAGAGAAACAAATTCGTAGGCACTCATATGTGTGTAAGAGAGACCTCTCTATCAAAGAGCAATTGTACATTAAGGAAACACCCCAGCCTAGGCCAGATCAATCCCACGGAGGCCATTTATTGTGGCTCAGGAAGCACATCAGGGTAATGAAAGCAATAGGAGCACATGTTTTAGAACTACAGCCATAGCAGAGAACACTTAAAAAAGGAGGAGTGGGGGGCTCAGCTTTGCCCTCAGCCTCTCACTTCAATGATCATTTCGAGTTGAACACACTTTGTAGCAGAGTAATGTGATCTTTCACCATGAGCTGTCCCAGTTGTTGTCTTGACTCTGCTTTAGGACAAATCTCTTCCGCATCATCTAATACAAGGTTCATCTATTCATCAGAGCCGATGATACAGCCCTCTCTCTGCATCTTCACTTGCTTATAGAGCCACACCTGAATCCGGGATCTATTTTGCAAGTATCTGAAGATGAGGTTGACGGGCTGCCCCCTCCCCTTCTGTACTTTCTGGCCCTGACCACGGTACACTCTTGTGGAAGCTCAGAGAGACCTAATCAATGTTTCATGCTGGATTTTACCTAAAGCCTATATATTAATATTGCTACTCCTGATTGATTGATTTATGTAGGTTGTCATTAATTTGATTTCTTTCCTCGATGTTTTGATGGTTGGACAGTTTTTGTCTCTGTGTCTAAAGTGTGTCTATTATAGGCAGTGGATCAATGGTCCTGTTTCCTTGCCCATTCAGCTACTCCCTGTCTCTTGACTAGGGCATTGAATCAATTTATAGTCAGTGTAACTGTGTAGGCTTGAATTTCTTGCTGTCATTTTGCTGTGTGTTTGTGGCGCTGCTGGCTTTTTCATTCCACATGATTTTCTGTGCTGAGTTTATGTTGTTGGTTTTCTTGTTATTTTATTCTTTTTGTTTTGTTTTGGTCTTATTAAATCTTTATGATTTTCCTTTTTAAAAATGTTGTTGAGGCTTATTTACTTTCTCTGAGGCTACCCTGTAAAATATTGATTTTCTTTTCCAATTTAAAACACTCTGTTCTAGCTTGACTTCTACTTGATTTCCTCTCTATTTTAAAGTCCTGTAATTACACTATTCCCTCTATTAACTTTGCAGTGGTCTTCATTACAAATTGATATCTCTGGCTCCCTATTTTCCATCTTCTATGTTTGTTTTACTTTGGGGTGCTTCAATATCTAAGTTAGCGTCTGGGTAGTATTCTCATGCATTTTAATCTCAGACTGTTACCTGTTGTTTTTGGTTCTCTGTCAAAAACACTCCCCTTAGTATTTCTTGTAAAATTGACCTGATTTTTACAAATTCCTTTAATTCTTGTTTATCTGGACATGTCCCAATTTTATTGTCATTTTTGAGGGACAGTGTTGCTGGTTTATTGTTTGTTTTCTCTCAGAGTTTCATGTATGTCATTTCTATTGCCTTCCTGCCTACATGGTTTCTACTTAGCCAAAAGGCTGAGACGCACCGCAGTTTCTACTGAGAAATCAGTGCTTAGTCTTATTTGTGCTCCTTTGTAAGTAACCTTTTATTTTTCCTGAGCTGCTTCCAGGATTCTCTCTTTTTCTTTGGTTTTTGAAAGTGTGATTATTATATGTATTATATTATTGTATAATAACATATATTATTATATACATTATAATATGTATTATATTATATCTTGGTGATGTGTGTGTGTGTGACCTATCCTAATTGGGGTTCATTTCGCTTCTTAAATTCCTGTCTTCTCATTTTTCATGAAGCTGCAAAAGTTTTATTCCAACAACTCTTCAGCAATTTTCTCTGTGCTTTTTATTGTTTCTTCCTGTTCTAGATTCATACGTAAGCTGCTGCCCTTGATGATACCACACAAAAGTATTTGGTTTTCTTTGGATTGTTATTTTTTATTATTGTTCCTCTAGCAGATCAGGATCCCTGGTGACACAGTGTTTGCACACTGGGCTGCAACCCACAGAGTCAGCAGTGTGAAACCACCAGCCAGATCTGAGGGGATAAAGATGAGGTTTTCTACTCCCTTAAAGAGTTATAGTAAACATTAAAAAAAAGATATGTAGAGAGTTACAGTCATAGAAACTCATGGGGGAAATTCGACCCTGTCGGCTAAGGTTGCTATGAGTTTGCATTGACTCAATGGCAGTGAGTTTGGTTTTTGGTCTAGCAGATCAGTATTGAGAGATCTGATTTAAAGCGCACCAATTTAGCCTTACCATTTGTGTTAGGGTTGACTAGAGAAACAAATTCATAGACACTCATACGCGTATAAGAAAGAGTTTTATATCAAAGAGTAATTGTATATTAATAAAACATTCCAGCCCAGTCCAGATCAAGCCCATAAGTCCGATATTAGCCCATATGTCTGATACCAGTCTATAATTTCCTCTTCAGACTCACGCAACACATGCAATGATGCTGAATGCAGGAAGATCACAGGCCAGTGGGTGGAAAGTCTTGTGGATCCAGTGGTAATGGAAGTATCTCAGTGCTGGCAGGATTCTCCACGATTCCTCCAGCTCCAGGGCTCTGGCTCTATCAGCATAGTTCCATCTGGCTTGTCAACAGGAAGATGAAGCAGCAGCTAGAGTGTGTCTCCTGCCTCCAGGGAGGAAGACAGGAGTTCCCAGAATCCTCAGGAGAAGGCCATGCCCACACAGAGGCCTCATTGGCTGTGACCTGATTGACAGGCTAGATTCCACCCCTTCACTCAAGTGGACAGGAGATTATGTAACTGCCACACCATTGTTTTGAATTCCTTATTATGTAGTTTCAACACCTTTTCTTCTTGAGAATTGTCACCTGGATCTGCATATTGGTGTTGCCACATTGGCAAGTCAGATTACCTGCCCCCAAAAGAGCTTAATGGAGTATAGATACCTACGGCGGACAGTATTGAACAGGTTCAACAACAGCCTGCCTCCTGAGCAGGGAGTCCAAGAGGGCTTTATAGCTTTCCAGGGTCATGGAATTGGGATCTTGAGGAATGCCTTTAATGTCCCTGCAGGCACATCTCAGTCTCTTTTCCAGACCACTTTCTTTTCACAGAGGCCGGTGAACACTCTAGTCATGGGTCATAATGACGTTATCATCAGCAGTTCTGTGTGAACAGCTTTAGAACTATTGGGATAATCTTTAACCCCAAGGGGAAATAACAAGGAGAGTTATGAATACATTAGGGTAAATCCCAAACTTCAAACTGACTGCTATCAAATCGATTCTGAGTCATTGTGACCGTATAAGACAGGGAGAACTGCCCCTTTGGGTTTCTGAGACTTTGCATCTTTAGAGCGGCAGAGAGAGGGGGAGGTTCCAGGGTCCTCCTTACGAGAAGGCCACACCCCCAAGGACACAGCATTAGGTTGTGACCTGACTGATGGGTTTGACTCCGCCCTCAGCCGGGAGTGTCTAGTTGACACAGTTGTAACTGCCACAGGGACCATGCTGGCATCCGAATTATCAGTGACATTGCTTCCAGCATCACAGCAATACACAAACCACACGAGTGTGACAACATGAGATACAACAATGCATCTGCAACAACGGTTGTTGCAGCGGCGCATGGACAGGGAGCTGCCAGTTCAGGCTGGATTCGGAAGAGGACGTAGAACAAAGGCTGTCATTGCTGATGCCAGGTGGATCTTGGCTGAAAGCAGAGAATACCAGAAAGATGTTCATTTTGATTTCATTGACTATGCCAAGGCATAATAATAAACTTGTTAATGAACTTTCCTCCGATCCTGAGGCTACATTTTTCTTCAGATAATGGCTTATATGATTCTAAATGATTTGCTCTGATGATTTGCTAGACATACAGATTGAAGAATCATGGTGAGAGGCTACAATCCGGACGTACACCTTTCCTGATTCTCAGCCTTGCAGTATTTCCTGGCTCTGTTCACACAAGTGCCCGTGAGCACAGCGAGGTGGTGTGGAACCCTTGTTCTCCTCCAGGCGAGCCGCAGTGTGTTATGATCCGCGCAGCTGAAGGCCTTGCAACTCAAGGCTTGAGTTTGTTCGAGTTTGTTCTGAAGAGATGCCGAGTGTGCTCTTTCCCTTTGGTTTCCTAACTCTAGGCCTTTGACCATTTTCTCATCATATTTGCCTCTGTCTTCTCAAGCTGCCCTTTGAAATTCGCTGTCTAGCTCTTTGACGCCACCATTTTCCCCGTTTGCCTTAGCTGCTCTGTGATTAAGTCATTTTCAGAGTCTCTTCCGACATCCAGTTTGATATCTTCTTCCCTGTCTTTGTAATGATCTTTTGCTTTCTTCACAAATGATGCTCTTGTTGTCCTTCCACAACCTTTCAGGTCTTCTGTCTTTAGTGCTCAGTGCAGCAAATCTGTTCTTGAGATGTTCCCGTAATTCAGGTGGGCTGGACTCAAGGTCATAGTTTGGCTTCTGTGGGCTTGTTTTCATTTTCTTCAGCTGCGACCTGAACTCATATATGAGCAATTGAGAGTATGTTCCACAGTCAGCCCTTGGCCTGGTTTTAGCTGCTGTCTTCCCACACATGTAGTCAATTTAATATCTGGGTAGTCCATGTGAAACAGTCCATGTGTATAGTCAGTGTTTATGTTGTAGAAAAAAGGTATCTGCTATGAGCAAGTCATTGGTCTTGCAAAAGTCTGTCACGAGACTTCCAGCTTCATTTCTATCACCAACACCATCTTTTTCAACCACTATTCCTTCCTCGTTGTTTCCAACTTTTGCATTCCAGTCACCAATAATTATCGATGCATCTAGATTGCATGGTTGATCAATTTCAGACTCAAGACTGGTAGAATGCTTCTATTTGCCCATCACTAGTTTTTGTGGTTGGTGCATAAATTTGAATAATAGTTGTATTGATTGGGTTTCCGTGAAGGCAGATAGATATAATCCTATCAGAGACAGAATTGTACTTCATGATTGATATTGCAATGTCCTGTTGACAAGGATTGAAAGGCCATTCCTCTTGACAGTGTCATTGCTTACATAGTAAGCCATATAATTTTCTAATTCAAAATGGCCAATGCTCATCCATTTCAGCTCACTAATGCCTAGGATATCGATCTTTATGCCTTCTGTTTCATTTTTGACAACTTGCAATTTTCCTAGATTCATTCTTGGTACACTCCAATTTATGATGATTGGGATTTGGCAGCTATTTTTCCTTGCGTTGTGCCCAAGCAGCAAATGAAGATCCAGAAGACTCCACCCCCACAGCTTTCCTCCCGTCATGTCACCACGGTCCCCTCTCCTTTGAGACAGCAGCTCCTTATCAGTCACAGTTTGAAAGCCTGCTGACAAGGGGCCCATCCTCCGTACTATCTCTGGCAACATTCTGCTTCCAGTCCTTCGGCCTTCATCATCCGACAATGTTTCCCTCCACAATGTAAGGCTTTTGGTGGCTGCTTCTTCTGAAGTGGGCAGCCAATTCCTCCTTCATAGCTTGTTCTTATTCTGGAAGCTCTGCTGAAATCTGTTCACTTTGGGTGACCCTGATGACATCTGAAATACCAGTGACACAGCTACCAGCCTCACAGCACCACAGAAGCTACAAGGGGATGACAGACTGACAGACAAATGGTGGTTCGTGCCATCTAAGGCTTACAAAACCATCAATACCATGTAATCTCACACGCCTCACCGAAGAGAAGCAGTTCCAGCCATCACGTTAGGCATGAGTTAATTCAATGTTTGACTAAATCTAGCAGGCTAATTTTTAAGTTGATAATTTTATATGGCCTATGAATAATGTTATAAATATCCAAATGACCTTTGGCAAAAAAAAAAAAAAAAGAGGTCCCCACCTGTTATAGAAGCACAAAGGGGTGTGGGATGTGAAACTTGGGAAATGTAGATGATTACTTTGGTTGCTATTGAATGGTTGAAAAAAAAGAAAGAAAGGTTCTTCTATAGCTGAGAGGAGAAAAGCTGAGTCTCAAGTGGCCTGGGCAAAAGCCAAGTCTATTAAGCAAGATGATTAGCAGGGAGTTAGTCTGGTTCTACCCTGAGACTCAGTTCTAGATGTATATGAATGGGAAGAGAGTCAAGGTGTGGAGAAGAGATGACGGAACTGAGTGCTTTGAAAAAGGGTTATGTTATTTACTCTGGATCTAGAGTGTTTCTCCTATCTAGGGTTGCAAAACAGACCTACCTGTATCAGGATACATAAAAAATATCGCTACGAAGGTTCTAGTTCATACATGCACTGATTTATTCCAAATTAAACATGCTCAAATATTTCTCTGGGATCAGTGGGTGGGTATAGAGAAGTCTTTAGGTAATGTACTTGTCTTAGTCTATGAGCAAACACGGCACCCTACCGGAGCTGCTCTGCCCTGTCCTACAGGGTCGCTATGAGTCAGAATCCCCTCGATGGCAGTGAGTTGATTACGTTAAAGGAAGCCTGTGAGTAGACATCCTGGTAATATGCTCACTTGAGGTGGCCACCTAGGTCCACTCAATGAGTAGGAGCAGGGGAGGAGCAGGCAGGAAGACTAAACGTAGGCATGTTCCATTGGACCCGTGGTCTACTCTATGGAGATTAGGGATGAGTAAGAGTGAGAAAGCGAGGAAAGCTTGCTTGGTCTGAGGTATAGAAAGTTGTGTGAACTCCTGAGGCTACAGGAGGGTGCCTCATAGGAGGTAGGGATGAGCTGATCAGAACCTTGACCAGATGAAGAGGAAGGTGTTTGCCACTGAGAGCTAGTGTAGATTTCTGCCGTTTGATGGCTTGTGCTGGACTGGGCTTTGTTGGTAGCCACAGATGCTCAAAGTTCCAACCAGGACAGAAGATACTTCAGATCAAGGAACATGCTCAGAGTGTTTCTTATAGGCTTGAGAGAGATGGGCAATTGAAACATTGGCTCTCTAGAACAGAAGGCGATAAAGACATGACGTGACTGGCATTTGTGCATTTGTGAGTGTGTTACATTCAGAATGAGGAGACATGGGCGAAGCCCTACTAAACAGACTGCTCTTTTCCTGATGGCTCTGGGGAAAAGAGGGTGGGAGAAGATGTTCATGGGATTATAGGACCAAAGTGTGTGAATTGCGAACAGGGTTGTGATGGCACAAACTGTAACGGTAGAAGTAGTGACTGTGACGGAGTGGGCTGAGGAGAAGCCCTGCTGTTCTAGAGTACTGTGGTGGGATCTAAAGCCCCTTAAGGCTTGGCTATGCTGATATCTTGTGAGGCTCAGAGTAAGGGAATAATCTTCTCTTCGTTAAATTTGATCAGACACCAGCAAGGGTGAAGCCAAGGTGGCTTTTGGAGAACCTGAACAAATCACATAGATGCCTGAAGCAGTCCTGAATGGCTGGAGGTACCTGAGTAACCTCACTTTGAGAACGCTGGGATCTATTGAAGGACCCATTGTTAATGATGGTGCTCGACAGGTAAAATGATTGCAATGGGGGTGGGGGGGGGGGTTAACCTCCAGGTCTGAGAGAACCATGGCTAGAGAAGCGAGAAGGTGGCCAGTACGATCAACCACTTTTAGATGGTCTTTCTAGCTATGGTCTTGTAACTCCCAGCAAATGATTACAATAATGCAAATAAAGAACATGGAACTCCAATGAGGAGATTGGTTAGATTCGGCATTCCACAGGCAGAAAGTTGGGAATCTTATTCTCATCAAACAGAAAAGATGGGAGCGGAGCGTGTCTTTTGAAGCCAGAAAGAGAGAGTGGTAACTCCGGAGACCGCGCAAGACGGTGAGAAGTGGCATCAGAGAAATGGTGGCAGTCAAACCAGGAAAAGAGCAGGAGAGGAAGTACAGGGTTTACTGAGCTACAGAGCAGGTAGGCTACAAGGGGTCTGCTGATGCACAGAGCTGAAGCACTTTCAGGCAGGCTTCTTGGAAGAGCGGGGTGCCTCCCGGTACTCGTCAACGGAGGTAGGCTTGCCAATTCATGGTGTGAGAGAGCTGAGAGACTTTGGGCTGAGATTTCATGGTGGAGTAGGGTGCCTCTGGGCACTTACTGGCAGAGCTTTGTAACACTTGCCTAAGCAGCGTAGAAGCTGGGCTGAGAAACCTAGGGGGTCAAGGGTCAGAGAGAGGCCTGACTCCTGGCTGAGGAGAGGCTGTCTTGATCAAAGAACTGTATATGGAGTTATTCTTGATCCTGAGCCATAACCTGTTACTTCCTTAATAAAGCCCATGGCCGTATTTTCTGTGAGTCTTTGGGGGCTTTTGCAATGAATTCTCAAACCCAACAGAGGAGCAGGGTGTTCTATGGGCAGGACAGCTGGTGTTAGAATCTATTTCATTTAAGAACATGAAAAGCAAACTACTGCCATCAAGTTTGTCCCAATGCATAGGGCTATAACTGCACAGGAGTCAAAAGCCCCATCTTTCTCTCATGGAGTGGCTGTTGTTTCGGGTTGGTTCTGTTTTTAATGGCTTTATTGGTATACAATTCACATAGCATACAATTCAACAATTCAATAATTCAATCACGTCAAGAAGAGTTGCACAATCATCACCACAATCAGTTTTAGAGCCTTTTCTTCATTCTTGTACTCCTCGTTGCTAGCTCCCCATTTCCCCTGCCAATCTCCTTCTCTGCCGTACCCTCAAAGAACCATTAATCCAGTGATTGTCGCTATACATTTACCTATCCTGGATTTCATATACAGAAAAACATTAAAAAAAACTTAACAATAATGAAATGGATAAATAACCTCCACAGAAAAGCAGAAAACATTACAAACTAGACCATATTTAATGGATCATAAGGGAAATCAAATGATAAGGTACTAAATTTTAACCCAACTGCATCAGCAATAATCCACTTTCTAATGTATTCTGCATGTTAGCAAGGCTATTCACATGCCTGGTCCAAGGTCAGAGGGGATTCATTCACCAGGGCTTACTCCACTCGTATTTCCCCATTCAGCCTCTAGCTCCATGATCACCCTTACTCACAAGGGAATGGAAGCCTGCCCTATTCTCAGAACATTATGATTTGTGGCATTTTCATTAGCTGACTTTGGGGAGTAGATTGGCAGGCTTTCCTTCTTTGTGTTAGTCTGGAAGCTCCGTGGAAGCCTGTTCATCATCGTAGCAACACACCAACCTCCAGGCACAGTCAGGGGAGGCTGTGTCTGGGGGGCACTGGTTGAGAATTCAACCCGGATCTCGTTCATGGAAGGCAAGACTTCTACCGCTGAGCCACTCTTGCCTCACAAAGACAAAACTCACTGCTATCAAGCCCATTCTAAGTCATGGTGACCCTATAGGTCAGGGTAGAACTGCCTCTGTGAGTTTCTGAGACTGTCACTCTTCAAGGGAGTATAAAGTCTTGTCTTTCTCCTGTGGAGTAGCAGGTGGTTTTGAACTGCTGACCTTGCGGTTAGCAGCCCAACACATAATCCACTACACCATTAGGGCTCCTATTGTCTCATAACCATGTATAAAAAAAGAATGTGACATGGGGGTGGTGTCTGAAAAGGGGTAGGGAAAAAGAAAATCAAATTCCACATCAGCATTGCCCAAAGTA
>NW_022103920.1:15885527-15887266 GCF_000313985.2 Echinops telfairi
CTGTCTCATGGATCAAGGAGCTTCGGTGCACAGGAGTCTCAGGCTCCAAAGGACGTGCTCCCCTCCGGCCTCTGCTTCTTACTGTCTTGAAATCCCCCTTCCTGAATCCCCCTCTTCTGAGCTGGCTCACTTCATACCCAGCAGGGTGGCACTCACAGTTTACCCTATTAACAATCACTCTCAGCTGAATCCTGGAATCCAATCAGTACTTTCCTTGCCCAAACCCATCAGGAAAATGAAAGTTGAAGGTCGTTTGGCAGGACTAATTAATACTATGATTAGAAGAGCATAGTTAAATAATTCACTGCATTGTGCCATTTGATCATCCACTACAAAAAAAAGAGAGAGAGAGAAAAAGAAAAACCCACTGTGTGAGGCAGGGTGGTCTACAGAAACAAACCAGTGATGCTCATTTATGTACCAGAAATGCATTGAATAGTGGTGCTGGTGAAGGATATTGAAAATCCCATAGACAGCTAAAAGGAAAAACCGATCTGTATCGGAAGAAGTACGGCCAGAGTGCTCCTTAGAGGCAAGGGCGGCAAGACTTCATCTCACATGCTTTGGACATGTGGTCAGGAGAGACCAGTCCCTGGAGAAGGACATCTTGTCTGGTAAGGTGGAAGGGAGGCAGAAAAGAGGGAGGCCCTCAATGAGATGGATGGACACAGTGGCTGCATGAGTGGGCTCGGGCATAGGCACCATGGTGAGGCTGGCACAGGGCCGGGCAGTGTTTCCTTCTGTTGGGCGTAAGGTTGCGATGGGTTGGAGCCAACTGGGTGGCACTGAACAACACCAGGTACAAGAGAGAGCTTTGCTTTGAGAAGCAACTTCCCATCAAGAAGGTGCCCTAGCCCAGTCCAAGCCAAGTCCCTAGACCCAAGGCTGGCAGGGTCCCTCTTACACACACAGAGCTGCAGGCTAATGACAGGAAGCCGGCGTGTTGGGCTGTCTGGGCTGTGCGGCGTTGGTGGTATAGTGGTGAGGAAGCAGGGAGATCATCGGCCAGTGGTGGATTCAAGGTCAATAGAAGCATGGGGCTGCTCCCCGGAGGTAGACACGGAGTCCCAGTGAAGTCCCAGCAAGAAGAAAGGCAGGCCAATTCTTGCTCTTATACAAAAGGTTTATGACAGCAAGGAGGGGTCATCAGGCTGCGACTTGATTGACAGGTTTAACTCCACCTCCAGCCAGGAGGGTCTAGTTGACATCATCCCTAACCGTCACACCTGCTCACGATGATTACGAGGAGGACCGGGCAGTTTCCCCCGCAGACAGAGAAAGTTTCTTCCGATGACTTTTAGATGGTTTCTGAGGCTGATTCACAGCTATTCACACCCATCGAGTGGAACTTTGTTCACTCTTCTAGCAAAACGAAGGTGCATTCCACGACATTTTCGTGGCAGCACCGCGTAAGACAAGTCCAGGCCCTTATCTTTCCGGGACACTTCCTCCTAAAGGCTTCCTAGACGGTCCTACCTTCACATTCTATCGACCTTATATACCTGATGTTTTAATTTTTACACGGTGATCCAAACAAAGAAATGAAATGCAGAAAATATTTGCCAAGCACTTAATCCCGGTAGATATCAGGCATTTTTCTAACTGCTGTGGATGCCAAGATGAATGGGGCAGACAGATATGAGGAAACCCCAGGCGCCCGCCAGTTCTCTCTCTCTTCTGATATCTAACACCTACCAGCGGCGGGGCACGTCTGGCCCTCGGGCCCGCAGAAGGCCCAA
>NW_022103920.1:15888427-15894079 GCF_000313985.2 Echinops telfairi
AGAACCAAGTCCCTGTCCTCAATAAATAGGTGACCAAGATTGAAATCAGTCACTATGCCACATAATGTCAGGTAGGGATAAATCTGCAAAGAAAAGTAAAGCCGGAGAGTGAGTGGACAGTGGTGGGTGTTATTTGAGATAGAATGGTAAGGAAAGGCTTCCCCAGCAAGGAGCGCTGGGAGCAGGAAGCAGGTGAGACAAACGTCAGGGAGGGAGCACCCTGACCAAGGAAAGTTCAAGTGCAAAGGCCCTGGGGTAGGCTGGGCTCAGCCTGTGCACACATTTGAGGAACCAAGGAGGCCCGTGCTGCTGGAGAGGTGTGAGGAAGAGGAAATGGCAGGAGGGGAGGAGGAAGAGGGAGCCAGGGTTGAGTCAGTGGTGTAGGCACTTTGTGGGCGGAGGCAAAGACATACATGATTCATCATCATGAAGGACACGCTGGCTACTGATGAAAGGCACACTTGTGATAAGGCGGGGGTGGGGCAAGAATGCTCAATCCTTACCTACCACAGCGGGAATCCCACAGATAAGATCTGAACCTGATATGAAGCTGCATCGTGCTTAGAAGCAGGGCAGTCAATACTCCGTGGAAACAACAGAAAGCACTTGCCTCTGAAGCGGAGCCTGGCTGACCGGAAGGGACCGTGAACGGAGACCGTTGTTCATCGTGATGAGCCTTTCATTGTCATTTCATTTTGAAAGTCATCTGCTATGGTGCGTTGACGAAACAAATAAATCAAACAGAAAGCATCGTGCCCCCCACCCCCCTTCCTCCCCAGAAAACCCCAGTGACCTCCTCTCCTGGATTCACAGCCGAGGACAGGCGTGAGCTGCTTTCCTTAAGCTGAACTCTGGCTCCTGTAATGCTCGCTCACCCACTGGGCCAGCTCAGCGGTAAAGAAAGGTCCAGAACAGGCCGCCCCAAGTCGTCCCCAGGACAGTCCTCGGGTACATGCAGGCAGCTTGCTCAGGAAACGCTCTGGTGAGACTGCCCTTCACTTTGACTGTTGCTCACGAGACAAGCCTCCCACCAAGAACAGACTCAGGGCGAAGCGGCAGCTACGGCCGGGGCAGGCTGGTGGCTCTGATAAGAGTTTGGACTCTAAGCCAACCAATCACAGCCAGTTTTGTTTTCATTTTTAACGGTGTCAGTGTGTGTGAATAAAAACACGCGTCATCCATGACATTGATCTTGTATGGTCGTCACCTCTGTTATGTTCCCAACGATCCCGTCACCCTTAACAGAAACTCGGGGTCCCTAAGCAGGGACTCCCTCTAACCACTCATAAACTCTGGTCCCTCTATATTTGCCTCGGAGCACTGGTGACACAGTGGCTACATGTTGGGCTGCTAACTGCAAGGCCAGCGATTGGAAGTCACCAGCCACTCCTGGGGCGAAAGCTGAGGCGTTCTATCTGTGAAGAGCTACAGGCTGGGAAACCCACGGGGCAGTTCTGTCCTGCCCTGTCGGGTCGCCAGGAGTCAGAGTGGACTCGCTGGCAGTGAGGTTGAGTTTGCGTATTTGTCGACTTCGTGTAAGTGGGATCGGACCCTAGCTGTCCTTTTCTGACTGCCTTATTTTCTTCAGTAGGCTGCTTCAAGGGCTGCGCACATGGTACCACGTTACAGGAGTTTCTTTCTTTCTCTTTGTGGCTAACCGTCCACTGCGTGGCCACGCCACATTTGCTGGGTCCATTCATCTGTCAATGAACATTTCGGCTATTTCTACCTGTTGGCGCCCAGGACCAGTGAGTGCAGGTTTCCATGAACATTCCTGCTTTCGGGGTCTTCGGGGTGTAGAGGATACCTGCGATTGGGATCACTGGGTCCCATGGTAGTTCGGTTCGACGTTTACCTTTCTGAGGAATCACCGAACCGTCTCCACAGACAACCAGGGCACACTTGCTAATCTTCAGGTGTTCATTTGTGCCATTGCGAGAGAAGGGAGCTTACTCGAGGATTTCTCTGTTCTAGCTCAGGGGCCAGAGACTCGCTAGGCGTGGCTTCCTTTAATCCTCCAAATCTCCCTTGTGTGGAAGAGATCATCCCTGTCCCTCCCAGGAGGAAATGGAGTCTCTGAGAGGTTGTATGGCTTGTCCGGATGGCTCAGCTCAGACAAGAGTTAGCCAAAAATGTATTGCTTCCGTGCATCCAGTTCCTAAAGGCAGCGGTTTGTTTGGAAGAAAACATGATCAAACACATCTCTCCGGCCTGTGGATGACTGCAGACAAGTTCTCTCGGTGATACACCTGCCTTAGACTTGTTAGGGGACCTTCAAAAAAAAAAAAAGTCCACTCCAAGCAGTGACTTCTGAGGACATCTGCTGGCCAGTTCAAGTCCAGGTAGAATGGGCCACTCGGAAGGTGAGAGCCGCTGTTCTGGGGGACTCCAAAGGGACTGGTCTTGATAGATGTTCTTGAAAGACACGGGACAATCACAGGAAGACGTTTGAAGAAAGTGGAAAACTGCACTGGTGAGAAAAAAGTGGGAAAAATTGTGCCAAGCAGATGATTTGTTTTCGTCACTGAAGCGCCTGCTCAGTCTTTGAAGGGACAAGGGCTGTCTTCAGAAGTGGACACACATAGCTAGAGGGTGTGTTGAGAAGCAATAGCTTCACATTCTGCCCTTTTTGCTTAATAAAGGTTTCTATTATTTCGAAGCAAAACTCTTTGACTTACCATCATTGTGTCTAAGCCAGGTATGAAGCCAGGTCTGTATGGCTTCAAAGCAGGCAGTTTTCTGCTCTGTTGGGACAGATGTCCTGGGTGATAATAGAATGTGAAGTAAAGCTGAATTCATCATCATTATAAACAGAGGGAAGACTGCAGCTGTCAAGGAATTTGTCTTGCTCGGATCCACAATCGATGCTCGTGGAAGCAGTGGTCAAGAGCACAAAGGATGTGTTGCATTGGGCGCGTCTGCTGTCCAAGACCTCTCTAGAGTGTTGAGACGCAGGGAGGTTACTTTGAGGACTAAGGTGCCCCTGACCCAAGCCGTGGGATCTTCCATTGCCTCATATGCATGTGAAACTGGGACACTGAGTAAGGGAGACTGAAGAAGAGCCACTGCATTGAATTGTGGCGAAGAATGTGGACCGGACTGCGGACAAACCAAACTGTCTGAGAACAAGTACATCCAGGGTACTCTTTAGAGGCAAGGAGATGTACGGAGTTGGGACATGTGGTCAGGAGAGACCAGTCCCTAGAGAAGGACAGCATGCTTGGTAAAGTGGAGGGGCAGTGGACCAGAGGAAGGCCTTCAATGAGATGGACGGACACAGCGGCTACAACAATGGGCTCAAACATGGAAAGAACCGTGAGGGTGGCAGGAGACCGGGCGGCGTTTCGTTGAGCGTAGGGTGGCTGTGGATTGGAAAGGACTCGATGGCACCCAGCCACAACAACATCAACATCCGCTCCAGGAGGGGACCGGGTTCCTTCTGTCAAGTCTCACAGTTTTGCCCACTGTCCATTAGCTTGGCACTCCGAGGGGAGCCACGGATAGTTCCTGAGGCCTATTAACCTTCACCAGGGCACAGCAGGTCTGGGTGGGCACATGCACCTGTCTGCCCCCCACCCCCACCCCTGCCGTGAAGGGGTGTGTCTGTCGGCAAAAGCCAAGCCCAGGTGAACAGGCAGCTTCCAGACTTCAGACAAACTCTGAAGGAGGTCCTATAACTTGCTTCGAGGTTCTGAGCCAGCTGGGTTTTCAGACGATACAAACCCAGCTCTTCCTCGGCCGGAGTTGGGGAACAGTGTTGCATGGCAGAGGCCAGCGCAATTGCCTATCTTGGAAATCCAGTGGGATTTAGAACACATGGCAAACTCCTAAGAAGAAGCCACACTGACTGGCCTGGTAGAGACTATTCCTCTAAGGGGGTCCCTTTGAAACTGGAACTGAAGCCCCTCTCAGTGATCACCTTTCATGCAGATAACAGAATGGGATCTAACATAAACAATGTCCCCTGTGAAGACTGGGGCTCCTTCGACAATGAAGCAGAGGAGCCCAAACGGTCCACATCTACCCTCAGAGAGAGACTGGAAGCTACAGAGGGGCAGGGAAGCCAGAGCAATGGGACGAGAAGAAAAAGAAGGGAAAGGGCATGTTGGCACATTGTGAAAATGTACGTGGTGTCAAGCTGTATGAAATGGTCCGATGGGAACCAAATGTACTATGTAAGCTTTCACCAAACACACACACACACACACAATGAGAACTGAGGAGGTGGAGAGGATGTCTCAAGAGGACACGTGGCACTGGGAGAAGTACTAACAAGAACACTGGTGCGCACTTATGAGCACGGGACATGTGGTGACCCCGTTCGTTCTCATAACCATTGTGTGTGACAGGTGCCTTCTTAGCAGTTATTTGAAAGGGCCCAGGGTTTTAGAAGACAAGTCAAGCAATGAATTGTTCTATATGTCTGTATCTATAACTACACATGAGGATGTTCATGGGAAAATTCCATCATCTTTGAGGATTTTTTTCCCCACACACTTTTTGAAAGCACCTTGTATATATTCTAAAAATAAATACGAACATGTGCAGAAAAGAATTTTAAAACTGAGTCCAGACTTCTTAGGTTGTCTAGCTCCAGGAAGAGGGCGGTACACAACCAACCAACTAACACCCCTTTTTACTCAGAGAGTGCCATTTTCCTTTCGGAAACAGAGAAACCGCTCGCTGAATGAGACCAGGGAGCCGGTGTTCAGAGTTCGGTTGAGGAAGGGACTCTTCTTGGGACTGGCTTGAGTTTCTCTCGTTACGGGTTTTCTGTCAGCAACGGCATGTCTCGTCACCTCCTGCCTTACATTTATGCCGCAGCTGTGCCACTGGGAGCAGCTGTCACGCCCCGTTCTGACATGGGAGTGGCCGTGGGCATCCACCGGGAAAGCGTGGCCGTCCGGGCCACGTGGGAGGAAGAGGGAGTGTTGGGGAAGCCCACATCCTACAGCAATTGTCCAGGCCGGGAGGACACCTGAGTGTCCTTCGAGACAGTAATGCCTGACGGCTCCTTCTCCATCCACCAACATCGTCATCGTCGTTAGTTGTCATCCAGTCCAGTCTGACTCAGGTGCCCCGACGTAGGACAGAACAGAACGCTGCCCAGCCCTGGGCCGTCTTCACAGTCCTTCACGACCAACCCAGAGGGCTCTTTGTCGAACACCCTGTGGTCCTGACGTAATCTGGGGTCAATTTGAGAGGATTGCGAGTGAAGGGGTGGAGTCTGGTCTGTCAATCAAGATAGAACCAAGGAGGCCTCTGCGTGGGCATGGTCTTCTCCTGAGAATTCTGGGAACTCCTGTCTTGCCTCCGTGGAGGCAGGAGACACTCTCTCTCTGCTCACTCCGCAGAGACGCTCTACTGACAAGACACATGGCGCTACGCCCTGGGATCTGGAGAAGCCACATGGACCTACCCTGATGCAACCAGACCTCTGGAGCCCGAGAAGCCACGTAGAGACCCCTGCCAGCCCTGAGAGGCTTACAACGCCACTGGATCCACAAGACTTCCCACCCACTGGCTTGTGACCCTCCTGCATTCGGCACCATTGCATGTGTTTCATGTGTCTGAAGAGGAATTTATAGATTGTATCTGACAAATGGGCTAATATTGGACTTATGGGCTTGATCTGAACTGGGCTGGGATGTT
>NW_022103920.1:15894179-15903154 GCF_000313985.2 Echinops telfairi
TCTTATATACATATGAGTGTCTATGGATTTGTTTCTCTCATCTACCCAGACTAACACATGCACACACCCCATCAGAGAATATTCTGTTATGACCCTCAGGATTTTCATCAGAAGTAAATCACCAGGTCTTTCATCCTGGCCTCTGCTGACACCCGCTCACCATGGATGGTCCTGTGGGATTTGAAATGCCAGGGCTATTGCTTCCAGCATCATTGACCACACCACACACACACACACACACACAACTCCAACTCACTGCTATTGAGTGAATTTTGACTCACTGTGACCATAACTATTGACTGAGATTTTTTTCATGTGCTGGAAAATGTACCTAGCACTTAATATTTAACTAATTCTCTCATTTCATTCTCAAAACCATTTTACATGGTTGTGTACAATTCTCCCTATTTGAAAGACAAGAAACTGAAATCTTTACATAACCCTGACTAGACTGGAGACCACTGAACGGTATACTTTAAGTTGGGGGGATTCAGGGACGATGAATTAGATCCTGTGGTGAAATTTTTATGTATCTTCTTGACTGGACAATGATGTCCGGTTGCTTGGTCTAGAAGCTGTGTCAGGTATTTGGTAGAAGTGATTAACATTACTGCCAGTTGACTCTAAGTTAAGATTAGGGCTTCAAATGAGTTCTGCCTGGTTCTGTGTCATGGCCAATAAAGGGACACTTGGACACACCTGAATTTTTAAAATGTGAATGGACCCGAATGCTAACTAGGATGGGAAAAATTACCGGGCAAAGCAGAGCTAGTAATTTAATCTCCCTCTCAGAGTCTGTGCATTGCATAGCAACACAATCTCTCGATCTACAGAGTCAGAAACAACGGTGTCCTGCTCAGAGATGGCAGCTGACTTTGCTGCTTTTGAAGGTGTGTGCCTCTCACAGTCCTAACCACAACCTGTGTCAGCCAGCAGGCTCCTAAAAGGGCTCACCCGCTGCTTCCCAGGCTCCCATTCCGGGGCTTTGACAGTGAGTTTCCCCATCCCAGCTAGTGTTCTGTTATCGTCCACATTTTTTTTTTAATTAGCACTTTACATCTGTTTCGGTTTTGCTTCATCAGTCATGACTGAACTGGTTTGAACCAGTTCAAAACCCTCGTTAAGTTTACTTTTGATAATGTGGGTGGGCCTCAGCCAATCATTCGAAAGCTTTATGAGCATCGTCTCAAAATAGTAGACATGAGGGACCCTGACAAATTTGAAATCCTTGCCTTCTCACAAGACTTTGCACCTGTAAATTTTTGAAGGGTGTTATTAAAAATGCTTTCAAATGATCTCTCGGGCAAAATTTCTCACTGATGGTGATTACCAAGGATTTGACTAGATTATCATTCAAAATTCGTCATTGGTAATAATTTCAATCATAATTTTTAAAGTTCGTTTTCAAAAATGGTTATGTTCATGGAATCCAGCTCAAGTTTCTCATTAAAAGGGGGGAAAGATTTCATTTGGAAAATTCTAAACTTGTTCAGTATTTAATATGTTCTTCCAATTACGCTATATTTTATTTTTATAATTTTTTTAGTTTTTTTATAATCAGTTTATTGGGGGCTCATACATATAATTCTTTAATATAAAGGAAACATAATTACTTTTTCCATCAAGCCCATGGAGATGGCTCCCAAACCTTTCCAGTTTACTTAGGAAGGTCATAAAGACAAGAACATTTCCTGAGTGCAATGACTTGAAATCAGCTCAAAACAGGTATTTTTAGGTGGTTCAAAAGAAGACACAGTGGCTCAGCAGTGAAGCACACAGAGCCAGCGGTTAGTCTGTAGGAGAAAGGCCCGCAGGGCGGTCTCCTGCTACAAAGATTACCAACAAGGGGCTCCTGTGAGGCGGTGCCGCTCAGACACAAGGGTTGCTGAGTCTAAACTGACTTGATGAGATCTGGTAACAGCAGCAACGGGGCTCACAAAAGCATTTGGGGGCATCCTTGAGGAGCCCTGGGGGGCTGTGGTTGTGCGTTGAGCTGCCAACTGAAGTTCAAAACCACCAGCCACTCGGTGAGAGAAAGATGGGCCTTATTACTCTCATAAAGACCGACAGTCTCCAAAGGGCAGTTCTACTCTGTCCTATAGGGTCTCTGTGCACCAGCATCCGCTTGATGGCAGTGAGTTTGATTTGGGTTTTTTTTGGTTTAAGGTGCAGAAAAGCCATGTGTGACACGCATGTCTGTACACGAGATGCCACACAGACTCTGGGGAGCAGTTGGCTAGTACAATTGTTTATAGAGCAATAACTATGCAAGGGGCGACTATTGGTTCCACTAAGGAAAGAAACACTGGTAATGAACTGGGCCATGGAATTCCCAGGATTCTGACCGAGGGGTGGCCCAGAGGCGTCGCCCAGGAAGGCGGGCCAGGCTCTTTGCTGTTTCGAGCCCTGTATTGAAGTCAAGAGCAGAGTCTAGCTGCTGGTTGAATGTGTCCACCCCAGGGGCTCCTACCCTGAGGCCCAGCACCTGTGTGTGGTTCCCTATAAACCACCCTCCTGATGGGAGGCCTGCCAGGAGTCAGAGCAGGGCTGCGGGGCACTCATAAACCCCGGTAATTTTATGTGTGGGACTTTGGCAAACCATAGAGGCCTCATTAAGGCCTACCCAAATGCCAAGGTAGAGTTCTGTTTCTCGCCTCTGGGTGGAACCCGGCAGAGCCCACCTGCCCGCCCGCCACCCACTCTGGAATGCTAGAGCAGCCAACATTTTCTCAGCTCTGCCAGGGGGAGGGCTCACACTGGTAGCACCCAGGAGCCTGTCTGTGCTCCTGAAACGCCGCCCTGCAGAGGTGAGAAGGGAGCAGAAGTCAGTTCAGGGTCACGTCCTGGGGAGTTGAAGAAACAGAAAGAGGTGAATCATGTTTTTAAAAGTTCTTTGCAGACTTGGGCCCTGCTCTGTGACCTGAGACTGCCATGACATTCTCCCTCTTTATGTAAAAACATCTAGGTCATGGTGCCTGAAAGCTAGTGAGATACAGGAAGGAAACACTACTTTATGCTCCGTGTGGGGGCGGACGCTGCTACAGGCAGGCTTCATTATAAAAATGAGCTGGGGGGAGGGAGGAAAAAGAAGAGCTGATACCAAAGACTCAAGTAGAAAGAAAATGTTTTGAGAAGGTTGATATGGCAACATATGTACAAATGTGCTTGATGTAATGGATGTATGGATTGTTATAAGAGCAGTAAGAGCCCCCAATAGAATGATTTATTAAAAAAAGATAGATAGATATAGAGAGAGACTTAAAAGAGAAAAAAAAAATACCTGGGAAACAAGGACCATTTGAGAGAAACTGCCACGGCCAAAGGGGACCTAAGGCTGCGTGATGCCCTCGGGTAACGTAGGGTCCTGGGTGGGACCACCAGGAGCCCTGGCGGTGCGGTGGACGTGCTGGGCTGTGAAAGGAAAGGTGGGCAATTCAAAATCACCAGCCGATCCGACATGATCCTCGAGAAAACGACCAGGCTTTCTACTCCCGTAAAGAGCTGCCGTCTCAGTTCTACCTGATGTCAGGGAATCGTTCGTTTTTCCTTTGAGTGCGATCCCAGGACAGCACCAGGACATTAGGTAAAAAAGCTGAGGAAATCTAAATAAATCATGGACTTAGTTCATAGCAACACAATAATATGATGTTATGAATATAAATAATAATATAAGGGTTATAATTATTATTAGCAATATAACAATTAGAAGGAGTCATATAAAACAACATAATGCTACATAATTTTATTTGATCATCATTATTGCATTTGTCATATAATAATAGACTTGATATAATATAAAGCATATATTGCTATTGATAATAGTAATATAAATAATTTATATTATTGTGAGTAAGAGAACCATTAGTACCCTACAAGTCTGGCTGGACCAGAGGATGGACACTGGTACAGATAGCAACTGGAAACACAGGGAATCCAGGACAGATGACTCCTTCAGGACCAGTGGTGAGAGAGGTGATGCCTGGAGGATGGAGGGAATGTGGGATAGAAAGGGGGATCCGATTACAAGAATCTAAGTATAGCCTCCTCCTTGGGGGATGGACAGCAGAGAAGAGGGTGGGGAGATGTCAGACAGTGTAACTTATGACAAAACAATAATGATTTGTGAAATATGGAGGGTTCATGAGGGAGGGGGGGTGGGGAGGGAGGGGGGAAATGGGCAGCTGATATTAGGGGCTAGAGTAGAAGGCAAATGTTTTGAGAATGATGAGGGCAGCGAATGTACATATGTGCTTGACACAATGGATGGATGTATGGATTGTGATAAGAATTGTATAAGCCCCCAATAAAATAATTTTAAAAAATTTTTTAAGATAACCATTAGTAGATGTATTACCATAACATGTATAATATTATGTAACTATTTTATCATTATCTTCATTATACATTACATATATTCCATAAAATATTCTCCATATTACAATGAGTTTACTAATATTGTCATTTTAGTGATATTCATAGTCTCATCGCCATTGAGTGGATTCCAACTCACAGCAAGCCTCTGGGGCAGGGTAGAACTGCCCCTGCACACTTCCAAGACTGTATATGTTTATGAGAGCAGAAAGCCTCATCTTCCTCCCGTGGTGCAGTTGGTGGTTTTGAACTGCTGACCTTGTAGTTAGCAGCCCAATGCATAACCCACCCAAACCTCAAGCCGCGGCTGTCTATTGCAGGGGTTGGCAAACTTTTGAAAGAGGAGCCCATCTTGTCCCTTACAACAATTTAAAACTTATTTGAGAACCATAAAAATATTTCACAAACAAGTGAGATCACCATTATCTGAATCTCAAACTCAGTGCCATCGAGTGGATGCCGAATCATAGTGACCCCAGAGCAGCAGTTCTCAACCTGGGGGTCGTGACCCCTTGGGGGTCGAACGATCCTTTCACAGGGGTCTCCTGATTCAGAACAATGGCAAAATGACAGCGATGAAGTAGCAACGAAAATAATGTTATGGTTGTGGGGTCCACCACATGAGGAACCGTATGAAAGGGTGGAGGCATTAGGAAGGTTGAGAACCACTGCCCTCTAGGATAGGGTAGAACTGCCCCTGTAGGTTTCTGAGACAGTAACTCCTATGGGAATAGAAGGAACAGCTGGTGATTTTGAACTGTGGACCTTCAGGATCAGCCGAACATAGAACCATTGCCTTTAAAAGTTTTCAATTGTACCTCAGAGCCACATATATGTACTGAAAGAGCTGGATATGATGCAACAGCCGCAGTTTGCCGACCCGTGGTCCAGTGGATTCCGACTGAGTGACCCTAAGGGATGGCCGAACGGCCTCCATAGGGTTTCCAAAGCGATCGTCTTCATGGAAACCAGCTCTCACGCAGCTCCTCTTGCTCCTCTGATGGATTTGAAACCCCAACCTTTCCGTTAGCATCCTCGCCCTTAACTACGGCACCACCGGTGCTTCTACACATGGGAGCCAAGTGGTTATTAAGAATTGAGGAAGCTGGGGAGAAAGTGGAGATAAGGGAGGTTCCCCTGTACTAGTTGATCAATTTTTCTGTTCTAAAAAAGTGCTTTATTGGTATAACAGAGGTTATGTGTTTTAATTAACTCTAAAGCTGCTTAAATATTACCAGTAAATAAATGTAAAAGTTTTCAAAACTGTTATTTTCAATATATGCTTAAAGCATTTAAAGAAATAAAACTGATAAAGCCCTTGGGTGGGAGGGTGGGGGGCGGGAAGCCGATTTTAAAATTTTCTGCACTGTAACTGTCCAACAAAAGGGAATAATTAAGCAAAGTACAGTAGCAATGAGTCACCCTTTAAATGTTATATGCATTATTGCATTTTTTTAAATGCTCAAAATAACCCAAGAGAATAAGGCTAGTATCCTCATCATTCTCACCTGATAAAAGAGAAAACTGGGGCACAGAGACAGTAATTAACTCACCAACAAGTCTAGAGCCCTCTAGTGGCAGAGCTGGGATTTGAATTCAAGACTATCTGCCTTCTACCCTCAACTCTCAATCACTAGAGGACCAGGCAACCCATCACACATCTATTTAAAGGTACCCCGCCCCCCCAATCACACATACTATTGGTGAGATGCAATTGACATAATCTTCTCAAAGGAAGTCAACTGAGCAGCACAAGCTTTGAGGTGCTACCTGAAAGATTGGCCACTATCACCCACAGCCCCACAGAGGGAGAAAGGTGAGGCAGTTGCTTCTGTGACGACTCAGAGGCCTGGAAGCCCAGGGACGCGGCTCTCCTCTGTTCTCTAGCGTCCCTGTGAGTTGGAATCAACTCAGTGGCGGTGTACTTTGGGTATCACAAGTTTGAAATCCTGGGTGGTGCAAAGGGTCGAAGGACTCTGCTGCTAACCTTAAGATTGGACATTGGACAGCCCCGCCCCCCCCCCAGTCATCTGAGAAGAAAGGCTTGATGGTGTAATGCTGAAAAGCCAGCCAGTTCTATAGGACACACACACACACACACACACACACACACACACACACACACACGAGTTCACCACGGGTGGGAATTAAACTCCACTGGCAACTGCTTGATTGTTGGTTTGTGTCTTCAGCTGGGCTCTTTAGAGAGGCAAAACCAGTGAGACCTACCTAGGTCTGCTCACAGAGAACTTTCGATCGAGGGAAATGGCTCACAAAGCTGTAGAAACAGGTACAGTTCAAGTCCACGGGTCAGATGTAAGGCTGCAGGCTTCTCCTGACTCGTTTAGCTGCAGGAGTGAATGAATCCAAGATCAGAAGATCAGACAGCAGGCTTCTGCCTGCAGAGGCGAATGAATACAAGGTTGCAAGATAAGAAAGCAGGCTACCAATGATCCCCAGGATCTGCAGGCAATACAACAGGCTGCTGACTCAAGTCCACCTAAGAACCAGAGGTCAGAGAGCCAGATGCAGGATCCAGGCCCAGCAAAAAGCAAGCAAACTTTCCCACATTTATTGGAAGCAGGCCACATCCCTCAGGAGAGCACATCATGGGCCTAGACCATATCTTAACTGCCAAACCACTGAGATTCCTGGCCTCGCCAAGTTGACACAAGCCTTATTTGTGTCACGGTTCCGTGGTTATTGTCCGATGCCTTCCAGTCCATTTCAACACACAGTGAAGTCATGTGACTGAGTCGAACTGCCCCTAGGGTTTTCTAGGCTGTGATCTTCCTGGAATCAGCAGATCTTTCCCCCAGGGACTTGCTAGGTGAGAGCCAAGCCATCATGCCACCACTGTGTCACAGTGCTAAGACACACATACTATTAGACACACAGCTCCACTTTTAGGGCACCGTTCAAGAGAAACCCTCACCCATGAACATAAAGAGGGACTAGACACATCCTAAATGTCTATTACCAGGGGAATGAAGGAACAAAAAAGATGGTACACTCTCAGATGAACTATCTGGCACCTTTTTCAAGCACAAAGGAGCAGTGCTTAAGCACTCAACTACCGACTGAAAGGCTGGAGGTTCAAACCCACTGTGTTAGCCTGGGTTGACCAGAGAAACAAAATCCAGAGACATTCATATGTGTATGAGAAAGAGCTTTATATATAAAAGCAATTGACTATTGAGGAAAAATACTAGCTCAGTCCAGATCAAGCCCATAAGTCCACTATTAGCCCATATATCCGACACCAATCTATAAATTCCTCTCCACACTCACACAACACATACGACGCCAAATGCAGGTAGATCACAGGCTAGTGGATGGAAAGTCTTGTGGAACCAGTGATTGTTGGTGGAAGCATCTCAGTGCTGGTGTGGGTCTCCATGTGGCTCCTCCAGCTCCAGAGCTCTAGTGTAGCTCTGTGTGTCTTGTCCGCAGGAATGTCTCACAGGGAGTGAATGAGTGAGTGAGTGTCCCTCCTCCAGCAAGCTATTTATCTCCAAGGTGCCTCCAAATGAGATCATCAAGCTGCGACCTGATTGACAGGCTAAGCTCCAACCCTTCACTCTTAATAGTCTCAAGTTAGCATCAGATTATGTAGCTACCACATCCGCCGACCACTCTGAGGGAGAAAGATGAGGTGGTCTGCTTCCACGAAGATTCCATTCCTGAAAATCCCGTGGGGCAGGTCTGCTCCGTCGTGTGGGGTCACTGTGAGTAGAATCCACTGGACAGCAAGGGGTTTGAGGCGCAGTGGATTCTATGAACTGATAAGGAAGCTTCTCCAAAATACATCGTAGAGTGGAAGGGCCAGTTGTCAAACCCATTTTTAAAGCCCCTTTTGTGGGAATCTAGAGTAAAGCCTGCAAGGTGGCACACTCTCCTATTAAAAGTGGTTGACCTCTGAGGAATGAGGGGAGGTCAAAAGGAGGCACAAGGGGGAATGTTCCCCCTTTTCCTTCCCCTACTCCTATTTCTGAATGCTTTGAATTCACGACACTGAGCACATAGTCCTTTTGTAATTAGAAAAACAACCTAATGCGGGGAGAAGGGTTAACATTTCCAACCGGTTTTTAATGATATTGGAAAACGCCTGTACCAAGTGAGAAAAAAAAATAGAGCAAAGAATTATGTATGCAATTATTATTTCAGTGCCAGAAAAATGCATTTAAAATCCAGGAAGGAAACCCATCAAAATGTTCATAGGGATTGCCTCTGGGTGGCAGGATGTTAGGGTTTGAGAGTTTGGGCTATTTTATTATTTCTTTCCTTGCTTTTGTTTTTCTATGCTTTCTACATTGTCGCAATGAGCCCATATTATTTTTATAATGGGGTGAGGGTGCCAAGGGGGTCGGCCAGAGGCGCGGGGAAGCTGTAACACACAGCAACTGAGTGGGCAAAGAGCCTCCCCTCCCCCATCACTGCCACCCACACCCTGGGGGACGTGGAGACCCAAGAGCCTGGGCCACCTGAGAGACATGTCCCTAATTGCGAAGAGAAGAAAGAGAAAGGAGATGTCGCTTTCTTTTTAAGATGTTTATTGCTGCCAACAGATTGTTGTTGCTAGCTGCATGGAGTCGGTTCTGACC
>NW_022103920.1:15904244-15921412 GCF_000313985.2 Echinops telfairi
GATGGATTGGGATGAGTTGTATGAGCCCCCAATAACATGATTAAATAATAAAAAATGTTCACCGTCGGTTACAACCATCGCCACTCCCCATTTCTGAAAGTTTTCCATCACTCCAAACAGAAACTCAGCACCCCTTTCGTGGTAATGCCCCTTCCCTCCTCCCCTCAGTCTCTAGTGACTATGAGCCAGCTTGGGTCTCTGCAGATTTGTCTGGGCAGGTGGTGAAGCTGAGAGAATGGCATCTGCCCCTCCTCTCACCCCTCAGATCCCCCAACGCCCCCACCCCCCCACATAAACAAGGTTTCCCCTCCTGAAGGGGCCGAAATGAGCTGTCAGGAGAATGAGGGGTCCCTGTGGCTACAGATGGTATTTTCACTTCTGCAGCTGCGTGTCTGCGCCCAGAGGATTCTGGGAGGCACAAGAAGCTTTTGAGGGGGTTGGACAGGAAGTCAGTCACCATACCAGCCAGGGAATAGCCAGGTCGGCTGGAAAGTCTGACCTGGTCCCCAGAGACCCTGTCTTGGCCCAGTGTGTGGTGGTGGCTGAGAGAGCGGTCATCACAGCTCCAGAGCAGCCCTGCGCAGAGGCCTGGCACACTTTGAGAATGACTCCTCCCTTCCTTCACTCCTTCCTCAGCGGCTCTTCCCCTGGACAGGGGAGGCAGGCACCCCTCTTGCCCGCAGGAAGCCATTCTTGCCTTTCTCCAGGGCCCAGGAATACCCGCCTGCAGGGAGTGGGTAGCCTTGCCAGGAGCAATCCCTTCCTCTGGAGTTCTCCCTCCCCACTGTCTTCCTGAGTCAGAATCCCGCATAAGAGGGGGTCCTGGGGGTGAGAGTAGGGGGCAGTTACCACTGCAAACTAAGGGGGGCCCAAGCTTACTCAAGAAAAGAGCTCCGAGATTTTTCTGGAAGCTCCATGGAACCCTGTTTAGCACCCTAGCTGCACACACATCTCCCCAGAGGGTGGTGGTGCCACTGGAAGCGCACTGGCCGGGAACTGAACCCTCCGTCAGAAAGTGACCCGGGAAATCTGTTTCCACAGTCTTGAGCTACAGGAGGGAATACTTTTGTTGCTTTAAACAGCTAGGCTATTGATAACTAACAGAGCTGGATGCAGTCTCCCTTAGCCCAAGGCGGCCTGGCTGCCTGCAGTGCCCAGTGTCCTGCCTGCTACCAACAACACAGGTCTTCGATACGCACCAAGTCTGTGTGGGTAAGTAGCTGCAGAAACCAGTTACCTGGTAGCAGAATCACTGTCATAGCTAATGAGGCCTCTGTGTGGGCATGGCCTTCTCCTGAGAGTTCTGGGAACTCCTGGATTTCCTCCTTGGAGGCAAGAGAGACTCTCTCAGCTCACTGCCCGAGACGATGCTCTACTGACAAGACAGATGGTGTTAGGAGCTGGAGAAGCCACATGGACCTACCCTGGCGCATGGACCGCTGGAGCTGGAGAAGCCACGTGGAGATCCCTGCCAGCGCGGAGATGCTTACACCACCACTGGATCCAGAAGACTTCCAGCCCACTGGTCTGTGATCTTCCTGCATTCAGTGTCATTACATGTGTTTCGTGAGTCTGAAGAGGACTTTATAGATTGGTATCAGACATATGGGCTCATATCAGACTTATGAACTTGATCTGGACTGGGCTGGGATGTTTTCTCAATATTCAATTGCTCTTGTCTATAAAGCTTTTTCTTATTCACATAGGAGTGTCTATGAATTTGTCTCTCTAGTCTACCCGGACTCACACACCATCTGACTTCTTCCCTAGGACTTCTGAAGTTGTTGTGCCCACGCACTCACTTAGCAAGCTATATTTTACTTGTAATGCATTTCTACATCACATTCTGAAATCTCCCCTGTATGGTACAGTTAGTGCGCACACATGGCTACTTCTGAATCTCATTCCCAGGGTAGTGAAAGGTATACGCAAGGATCCCTGGTGGTAGAGTGGGTTATGCGTGGGGCTGCTAATTGAAAAGTCAGCAGTTCGAAACCACCAGCCATTCCTCGGGAGAAAGTGACAGTCTGAGAAACCCACAGGGACAGCCCGACCCTGCCCTACAGTGCTCCTATGAGTCAGCAATGACGCGATGGCAGTGAACTTGGCTTCTGTTTTGAAAAGGACTATGACCACAGGTTGGTTACCCAAGGGGGGCTTGAGGCACCTGGGTTGGTGGAGCTATGAGGGAGGGGTCCAGTGGAGGGTGGGGATACTCAGCCTGGGCACCCTGAACCGGAAATGAAGGGAGGACCTCTGAGAGTCTGTTATTTTCCCTTGAGGGGCGGGTGCTCGTTCTTGATCATACAGGGCTCGCTGGGTTGAAGACAGTATTTTCATTGCTGACCTGGGAGGGTGAGGAGAGGTGTGTGGAGCTGTCACACAGCTGGGGCGGTGGGTGGTGGTGGTAGTGGTGGTGAAGGTCTCTGTCATTTTTCTCGAATACCTGCCTCCTGAACACTTTTCCTCTGGGTCGAGATCATGCCTCACTGCCTAGGCCTCCATGGCGAGCAGAGCCTGCCTTCCCCTGCAGAGGTGAAAGGTAAAGACCCTTCCCCAGCCTCCCCTGCAGCAGGTGTGGGCTCAGGCCCTGGCATGGCATAAACAGAGGCAGCTGTCCCAGGCTTTGACTGACAAATGTCTGTTTAGGAAGGAAGCAGTCCTGAGATTGGGGCTATCTGAGCTGAGCATGGATGAAAGAGAACTTCAAAATGCTGGGGGGCTGAGAGTCAGCAAGGGGTGGATTGGGAGGTTGGGTGGGTGACTGGCATTCCAGGTGGGGTATAAGCTTTAGAATAGGGGCATGCTGCTCTTTTTTCTCAAGGAGGCTGACCCCAAAGAGGCCTGAGTTGAGACCTGGATCCCATCTTGTGTGACCTTGGGGAAGTGCTTGACTCTCAGGCTCAGTTTCCTTATCTGCTGCCTCACGTGGGTTTTTTTTTCACCATGTGAAAATGTTTTGAAATGGAAACACCAAAATACAAATAATAAAGATGGATCAATTGGGGTGGGGGTGGGGTGAGGAGAGCGTTCAGCCTAGGCTGAGAGACCTGGGGAAAGAATCAGGAGTCCAGGGGAAGGATTTGTCTGATGAAAGACAGATTCTTCCCCCGAGAAGCGGGCCTGGTGGGGCTGGGGCTGGGGTCTAGCAGGAAGCTTTCACACCTAGACCAGGTATCAAAAGGAGCACTGGCCCACCCCATTTCCTACTCCAGGGCAGGACTTCCACTCTCGCCCCTGAGGTCCGGTCAGGCCACTGCAACTGCTCGTTTGCTTTCTCTACTTGGTCAAAGTCTTCCACCACAATTCGATTCTGAATTTTCATCTCAGAAAGTCACTTGTCTTCATTCGGGGGAGCTTTGCCATGTCCCCTGTTCCCCCATGTAGAGTGTGATGTAAGCGAGGGAAGAGGCCAGTCAGCCTGGCCCAGGACAGGAACGGGGGTGGGGTGGTGGGGGGGTGGTGGTGGCGGCTGCTATGCTCAGAAGCACCTCCACACTGTCATGTATCAGTGCTTGGATGGCTCTCAGAATCCTGCAGGTCAACATGTCCAGACAGAATCCTTGAGCCCGGAGCCCATGGTTGCAGCCACGGTTTCAATCCATGTCACTGAGCACCTCCTCTTTGGCATGGGAGCAATTGTCAGGATGGCGCAGCCAACACAGTGTTTCCTTCTGTTGTGCTTAGGGGCGCTAAGGGTCGGAACCGACTTGATGGCACCTACCACCACCAGCACCACCACTAACCCTCCTCCTAATCCTGGGTTCCCCTCTCTTGGCCACCACCTTCTTAGCTACCTGGGCTCACCCCACCCCCACCCAGAAATCATCCCAATCCGCCCTGGATCCTGATATCGTGGGAGGTCTTAGCCATTCAGGTGGTGGTGAGCCTGTGACCTCCAGCCAGGTGGAAAGGGATCCTGATGGTTGTCAGGAATCTGGTCTGTAGCCTTCCAGGCTGCTGGGTGGGAATGAGCCACCTAGCATGTGATACCGGACATCCAGTGAGCTGTCGTTGAGCCAGGCTGTTTCAGAAGCACCCCTCATGAACGACAAAGGCCCTCGGTCTGAGGAGTTACTCTCCTTTCATGTTCCTTCCCCAGGTGGGTTCTGGCAGCAACTCCTCCCACACCCTCCTGTCCCAGCACACAAGATTATCGTTCATCGAGAAAGTCCACCGAGTCCTGCCCTCCTCGGACCTTTGGGAGAGAGCCACACCTTCAAATCAGGTCTGAGCCCTTAGCCTGGCCCTCCGAGCAGGCCCCAGGTGAGCTCTACCTTATCTTCCATCCAGCCTGCCCCAGCCACCGCTGCCTCTCCCACTCTAAGTGGTCTTCAATCACAAGTCCGGCCTGGCACAGGCTCTATCCACACAGGCTGTAGGTGTGGATCGTGGGTTTTTGTTTGTCTCTTGTTTTCTGCTAGTTGGTTTGTGGTTGTTGTTGGGGCAGCTGGTCTTACGGGGTTTTGAATTTGTCGTAATACGACCGCCACAGTAAAACTGAGTCGTGCACATCCCAGAGACAAGCAGATGGATTCTGGGCCCCCACTGAACTCTAGCCCCAATCCAAGAACAGTTAGTTCTGAGAACATGGACCTGCTTCAAGACATGATCACTAAAGATAAAGATGCTACAGCAAAGTGTGGTGAAGAAAACAGATGGTACCCAGCTATCAATCAGAATAGTGTCTGGAGTCTTAAAAGCTTGTATTAAAACAAGCAACCATCTAAGTGAGGAGTCAGCTAAGCCCATGTGGAAGAAGCTTGTGTGATCCAAAGATGAAAATAATAAAATTCAAATATGATAAAAGGAAAAGTATCAGAGCTGAAATTGTGAACACCCAATTTGTGGAAGGGTGTGGAGGACAGCGAGTCTAAAATCCACCGGCAGAGTATCTGGTCAGATTAGGATGCTGGCAGATCCCCTCTAGCCACAGGCAAAGGTTTGGAACAGCCTTGCTATCAAACACAGATCATTGTGATCCTGCTTATACCGCATCAAACTTGATACTTGGGTCATTTGACTGTCCTCTGGACCCAACCTGAATTTTTTCTAGGTGCAAGGATCTCTTGCTTACTCCATGACAAAACTTCTTGCCTAGCTTCTTAAATATTGATGGTGGTCCTTTTTTATACTCATTGTATTTTTATCTTTATATTACTATTGTTTTATCTTTACCACTTCATTTTTTCCTTTATTGTTTCTGTTGGGTTTACCAGTTTGTGAAGCCAGGAGGAGTGGATGCATAGAGATAATAATTCATGCAAGGGATTGTAGGGGACGTAGGGGGTGAGGGGGAGTGGATTTGGGGAGTAGACAATGAAGGTGGAAGGGGAGTGAGCACTAGAATTGAATGGGATTACACAATTCCTTTTAAAGGCAATTTAAAGGGGAAAAAAGAAAGAAAATGTTTTGAAATTGTGGTAAGGACTGTACAATTCTTGATATGATTGAACTATTGAATTGTGTGATATGTGGATTAAGTGCCAGCAAACTGTTAAAACAATTTTTTGGCATGGATCATCATCGTCCTGTGCTGTTAACATTCTTACCCTTATTAACGTTCCAAACTATAGATGGTTAACCAAAAACAGGAAGCACAAATCCAGTTGAAATTGTCTGGGGCAGGGAGAGGGGAGGATGGGGCTGGGGGGTAGCCTTCTCTCAGGGGTGGGCAGTAGAGGAACGGCAGGATTCCTGGGATCTTAGGAACTGCATCGTGTCCTGTAAAACATGTTGACATTCTAGCTCTTGTGCCTGTGGATGAGCCCTGGTGGCACCGTGGTTATGCATCGGGTGCTAACCAGAGTCAGCAGTTCAAAACCAGCAGCTGCTCCATGGGAGAAAGGTGAGGCCTTTTAGACCCAGAGTTCCAGTCTCAGAAACCCAGAGGGGCAGCTCTACCCTGCCCCATTGGGTCAGCCTGAGTCGGAATCGACTCGACAGCCGCGAGTTTTTGTTTGTTTGTTTTGGGGGGTCTGGCACCTGTGGAAAGGAACCAGGGCAGTGCCTTGGTTACGTGCTAGGCTGCCGACTGGAAGGCTGGTGGTTCAAACCCACTGGCTACTCCCCGGGAGGAAAATGCTTCCCGGAAGAGTATAGCCTTGGAAACCTGATGGGGAAGTTCTACTCTGAAGTTCTCAATGGACCCAAGGCTTGGTTTTAGTATCTGATCTGCTCTTTTTATAACTCGGGGTGACCAGATTGAGAACACACTCTACCTGGGTGTTAGCTTGTTAGCATAACAAAACCCTACTTCCAGACAGCATGACATCCACAGCTACACCGTGTTTGGTGAGTGGATTCTTACTCAGGGTCATGTATAGGGGCAGGGCCGAAAGGCCCCGAGAGCCTCCGAGGTTATAATCTTTAAGGAGCCCTGGTGACAGACCACACAGACTTTTGACTCCCATAAGGACTTCCAACAAAATGAACGAACTCGCTTCCCAGCCATTGAGTCAATGTTGGCTTATAGTGACGCCCTGAGGGTTCCTGAGAAGGTAACTGTTTACCGGAGTAGAAAATCCAGTCCTTCTTCCTTAGAGCTGCTGGTGGCTTTGAACGGCCGACTCTAAGGATCAGAGCCCAGTGCAGAACCACTACACCACAGGTTCAGAAACCCAGAAGTATGGTTCTCACTTGTCCTATAGAGGTACTGTGAGTTGGGTCAACAGCCCCTATCAACAATCATCTTTAGGAGCAGAGCCCCGAGGGCCCAGTGGTTAAGCGTTCAACTGCTAACAGAAGGTTGGTGGTTCAAACCCACCAGCGCCTCTGCCTGAGAAAAGACTGGGCAAAACAAACAAACAAAACCACCTGCCGTGGAGTCCACTGCCCCATTGGGTGTCCAAGACTGGCAGGACAGTGCCAGCAGTTTCTCCCAGAGTGGCTGGTGGGTTTGAACCTCTGACCTTTGGGTTCACAGCTGGGGGTTTACTCCCGGGGTCAAGAGGGCTTCTGCTGAGTAGACACACAGGCAGGAAACGTGGGGGAGGGCAGATGCCATTCAGGATCAGCTAGAAGCCAGAGAGCCCAGGGATGCCTGGAATGACCTGGCCATGGACCGGATCGAGGTCCTGGTTTGGACTTCCAGCCTCCACGCCTGTGAGAAAACAAATGTCTGTTCCGGAAAGCCCTGTGGTGTGTCTGCTGTGGCAGCACCAGAGGACCAGACGGATGAGCTGAGTCATCCATGCTAACAGTTTCAAGGGCCAGGCTCAGGACAAGAAATACACGCCCCTCCCCCCTCAGGTGGGGATGGAAATTGTGCATCCTTCCCAAGCCCCAGGAGTACTTGTCCTTCCTAGACTGCAGAGAATGGAATATTTAGCTATTTACTTATTGGAGAATGGATTTGCTTTTTCTCTTGAAGCAAACTTGGTCTTCTTGGTCATCTTGATGCTAAGAAATTCCACGAAGGATACAAAAATATAGAAGCTATTAGGCTTCAAGGCCTGCTTATGCTGCCGCTCCAACACCCCCCCACCCCCCCACCCCGACCCGTCGTTTCTGATGGGAGACTGTGTGTGGCTAGGGTGAGTTCTTGGAGGGCTGCAGCCTCAAGGGTCAGGACCTGGGCCATCAGGTGACACACCCCACCAGCTTCCTTGAAGAGCAAGAAGCCCCCTGCCCCCCAGGCCTTTAAACTGTATACCTGCATTCCGGCTGTTTTAGTAACATCTTCCTCCTTCATTCTTGGTGCCTTCTGCATCTTGGTGCTGAGGGAACATCACTTACCTGGAACCCAGAGAGCCCATTCCAGGGTCTTTTTGTCTTGGGGCATGTGCCCCCCCCCCCCAGGTCCCTAGTTGGCTTGACAATGATGGAAACTCCTAGGGCAGGGGATACTAGAAACCTCGAGGACAGCTGTTCTCAACCTGTGGGTTGCGACCCCTTTGGGGGGTCGAACGTCGCTTTCACAGGGGTCGCCCGATTCGTCACAGAAGCAACATGACAGTAATGAAGTAGCAACAAAAATAATTTTATGGTTGGGGGGTCACCACCACATCAGGAACTGTACTAAAGGGCCACGGCATGAGGAAGGTTGATAATCACTGCACTAGAGTTTCCGTTGATTTCTTCTTTGAAGAAAAAAATTTGGATTAAAAAAAAAAGTGTACTTACTATATTGACACTTGATTAAAACCAGAGGTTGCCATGGAGGCGGCTGGGACCCACGGCGACCTCCCCTCTGTGTGCTCAGACCAGTTTCCATGGCTGTGACCTTGGGGGGACCGTCATCAGGCCTTTCATTTGAGGTCCTGCAGGCGGGGCTTTTGTTCGCTTCGGAGCTCGTTGCTGGTTTGCACGACCCAGGGGCTCCCACTGAGTCAATAAAATCACAGGCAGAACACTCCCGAGGTGAGATTTGAATCTAAAATGACCTGCTTGTATTGAGTGCAGAGTGGCTGATCTGAAGTGTAAACCCCACTTAATTCATAATGGAAACCTCGTTCAATAAATAAGATGACAAGCTTAAAAAGAATGTGGAGGTTTAAGTCCTCCATGATGAGCTGGCACGGCAGGGATTTGCCTCAAGATGCTTAAAAAATAACAGGGGGGGGGCGGGTCAGTGGAACAGCTAGGCAAAATGCCCCGTCCCTTCTCTGTGGGGGCTGGCCACTCTGCCACTTGCTATTCGTGCCTATCTCCCATGATTTCAGGGCCGTTTCTAGCTGTTACCAGGCACACTGGCATTTTCTTTAAAATGTTTTTGAGATATAATTCACGTACCATAAAAATTTTAAGAGTGCTATTATGTGGATTTTAATGTGTTCACAAGGTTGTACAACTGTCACCATGGTCTCATTCCAGAACATTTCCTCAGCCCCCAAAGCAGCCCCTCCATTCACTTCCTGTTTCCCTCTGATTCCCTCTGATCTGCCAGGTCTGGACAGGTCACAGAAATGAAATCATATAAAATGTGACCTTATTCTCACTTAGCTTAATGTTCTCAAGGTCCATCCACGCTGTATGTAGCATGTACAGCATTTCATTCTTTTGTATTGGCAAATCATTTTCCACTGCATGGATATACCAGGAGCTTGGGCAGCGAGGTGGTTATGCATTGGGCTGCTAATGGCAAGGTCGGCAGTTCGAAACCACCAGCTGCTCCTTGAAAGATGGGGCTTTCTACTCCTAGAGTTAGTCTCGGTAACTGCCAAGGGCAGTTCTACTCTGTCTTACAGGGTTACTACTAGTCGGCATCCACTAGACAGAAATGAGTTTTTTGGCTGTGTTTTTTATCCATTTATCATTGGTTTTTGTTTATCCATTTATCATCGATGGCCATTTTTGTTGTTTTCACTCTTAATGCATAATACCATGTGGGGTACAAGTCTTTGTTCCTAGTACTCTTGGGAATACGCCTTAGAATTGAGTAGCTGGATCGTGAGAACACTGTGTTGAGCGTGTGGAGGAAATGGTGATGTTTTTTCTACAGGGGTTGCACCATCTACATTCCCACTGACAAGTATGTGAGTTTCAGACTCTCCACAGCCTTGCCAGCACTTGCTGTATTGTTTACGTCATCCGTTTTGCAGGGGTATTTCCATTTGAAAACTGTCCTCCACCCCCATGTTATTGCCAAGCCTTCCTTCTCTTCAGCGGGCATTTCCCTACTCCTGAACTTGCTGATCTCATCCCCCAGTCTCTCCCCACCCCACTTCTTAACTGCCTTTGGGTCCTGCTCCCCGCCCTACCCTCAAATAGAGCCTTTCTCTCACAGAGCCCCTGCAGTCTCGGGATGAGCCTTCACCGTAATCCTTGCTTCCGGACAGCACTGGGTTTGTCCACGCTAGGACCGTAGGGGCTTTCCTGTAACTGCCCCTGCCCCAAGCTCTTCTCTGGAGCCTCAAGCCCGGGGAGCTGGAAGGGTCCCTTTCACCATCAAATGTCCTACAGATGTTGTGATGTGTCAACTTGGCTCAGCGATAGTACCAGTCATTTAATCAAACACACATCTAGGTTCATGTTGTGAAGGTATTTTGTAAATACAGGTAAGATCTACAGTCACTTGACTTCCAGAGAAAAGGGATAATGTGGGTGGGCCTCGTCCAACCAGCTGAAGATCTTAAAATCGGAGGCTCCTGGGGCAGGGGATAGTGTTCCTCAAGGCTGTAGCACAAACTCCTACCCGAGTTTCCAGTCTGCTGGTCTAGCCCCGGGACCTCAGCCTTCCAGGCTCTACAATCATGGTGCATAGAAACATAGAGACAAACTGTAAGTGCTGTCCATTGAGCTGGAATCTGGGTATCAGTCCACTTCACCAGGCTGAGGACTCCTTGAGAGCAGGGGCCCTGACTTATTCTCCTAGTGTAAGTAAAGTCGTGCTGAATACATGTGCTGAAATGGGATGGTTTCGTTAAAAGAAGTTTCGTATCTAGAGACTCACTCCCCAATAAAAAGTTTTTTTCTCGAAATGTAAACTGTCACAACTTTTGTACAGCCCACATGTGATAGTTAGTGTCCTATGCTAGACTTCCACTACAGCACGGCGACTTGAATCCCAACTGCCTAGGGGCTCCTCTCAGAACCCAGGGTTCCAATGAGCATGATCCCCACAGCGCCGTTAGCCAGTCTGCTAAAAAAGGGGTGCAAAACCCGGCCAAGCAGATCAGTGCTTCCTGCACTCCAGGGCCTGCCATCTGTTCCAGTCTCGGTCCTCTAAAGCAGCCGGGCTTTCCACTTGCAGATGGCTGGACCCCCTCGCCTGTGGGGATACTTACCGATGGACACCTGCCCGGAGCCTCCTAAATAAAGCTTTCTGCTGGAGACAGCGGGAAGGGAGCGATGCTAGAGCCATCTTCCCAACAGGAAACTGATGGCCGGCTCAGGCAAGAGTCTGCAGGTCCAGCAGCACCAACAGAGCCCCCCCGGAACTGGCCAAAAGGCACGTTCTTGAGCCGCACCTCCTGGGCTGGACACCACTACTGCAGAGCGAATTTGCCGAGGGCATCGGTACTAGTGCCATCCCAATGAACTCACAGGGGCCCAAGGGAGCCCAAAGATTCAGGTCATTTCCGTTTTTCTCCGGTATTGATGAAATCCTGGGTCTGGGCTGCAGTCTCCCTTCGCACATGGCTCCATCTCTGAGATCTTCGCCAGGCAATCTTCATTCCCAGGAGAAACTCCCTGGAACCACCAGCTTTGAGTCTAGAACTGTCAGCGGAGGCTGGGCTGGTGGCGGTGAGGCAGGCCAGGGCCAGGGGCAGAAGGCAGAGACACACGCCATGCTGGGTGATGAATCCGGGACGGCCTTTGTACTTAAACATACGTTTCATTCCACATTCCAGATTGGCTTGTTGTGGATTGTGTTCTCCAGAAACTCATATTGAAATCCTAACCTCTGTACATGTGGTTGGGGGCCCTAGCAATGCAACTCACATGGGGCTGCTAACCACCAGGTCATCAGTTCCAAACCACCAGCCACTCCAAGGGGGAAAGGTGAGGCTTTCTACTCCTATAAAGGGTGACAGTCATGAAAACCCACAGCAGCAGTCCTACCTGTGCTATCGGGCCGCAGTGAGTCGAATGGGCTTGATGGCACCTTGAGCTCATACCTGTGGCAGTAACATCATTGGGGGAACAGGTCATGTGTTGGGTCGCATTGGCTTTAAGTCAATCTCTTCTGAGATATAAAAGAGTTGTCTAAGAAAGTAAGTGAGCAAGAACAGAGGGGGAAATGCGTACCACGTGATCAGTAAGGAACCAAGGAACAGAAGCTGAACAGGGGACAAGACCACAGAGAGAAGCCAACGCCCTGAACTGTGACTTCTAGGCCCCTAAACTGAGAGAAGATGGATTTCTGCTCCATAGAGCTGCCACACGTGGCCTTTCTGACCCAGCAACACCAGGTAACGAAGCAGGGCTTCCGGCCCTGGGGCCGCGGAGGAAGACCTGTAGTCTTACTTCTGAAGTGTCTCTTCACAGGGCTGGGGAGACCCTGGACCTCAGCTGCAGGCCACGGCAAGTTTCTAGCCAGTTCCGTGACTCAAGATTAGCCACGTAGAAAAGAGAGCCTGCAGGTGAGACACGCGGGGAAGAGTCAGAGGAAATGCAAAAGAAAGGGATGGGGGTGGGTCTGCTCCTGCCTTCCCTCATCCCACCAGGGGTGTTGTCACCTTCTCTGTTGGTTTGTTTGAAGATAAGAAATATCAGATGTGTTTTATTTCTGAGGACAACGTGTAGAAAAATGCCATATCACATAGCCAGGTAAAACTACAGCCAAACACCTGACTGCACACCTGCAGGAAAGCTCAACACTGGTGGTCTGGGGATACTGGTCGAAAATGCCATCATCGAGTGGGAGCCAGATGTCTAAGGAAGGGCCCAGAATGGGATTCTTTCGGGATGAGGCAGGGACCTCTAGGATTCCCTTTCTCAAACTCACAGACATCAAGTCGGTGCGGACTCTACGGGACAGGTTAGGAATGCCCAGGTGAGTTTTCAAGATTGTAACCTCTTTACGGGAGTGGAAATCCCAGCTTTCTCCGGAGAGCGGCTGGCTGGTTTCGAAGGCTGACCTCACAGATCACAGGCCGATGTGTAACCACTACACCACAAAGAGATACAATTCAGCAGGTCCATAGGACAATGGCATTCAGCACTCGGCTGCGTTTGGCCTGCTCTCTCATCAGACCAGGGCAGAGCATGGGTGCCACGGTGCTGGCATCTGTAGTTAATTCAAATCAGCGTCAGGGTGCCAGGAAGAACATTCCAGAAACAAAATCCTTTTTCTTTTACCTTTAACAGGAGGCAGGGAAGGGCAGCAGTGCCCCCGAGGGGGCTGCTGGTGAGTAAGCCCCATGCTTGACGCCCTTCGGGCTCTACAGCACAAACCCCCTGGGGCCAAGGAAAGAACCCAGCCAAACCAGAACTGCCTTCGAAAGCAAGATTTAATGCCCACCGGAACCGTAAGGGGATTTTCAAAGGATGGCCGATTCCACACCTGGGCAGGAATGGCTGCCTTCTGAGGCCCCCAGCCCAGGAGCTCGCAGCTGCTCAGCTCTCATGGCTGGAGAAGCGGACGGCAGCCGCGCCTCAAGCCGTCTTCAGTCCGCTTGGCACGTCTCCTTGTTGGGTTGTTTGTTTGTGTTTTTTTGCAGCACCCCGATTCTTCCTCCCCAGCCCTGCTCTCTCGGAGAGGGGTGTCTGGGACACGCTGCTACTTAACCTTTGCTTTTCCCTTCTTGGTCTTCGGGGCCCCTGGCCACCGGAAGCCGCGCATGTGCAGGCAGTCGGCCACGTTGTGGGCGATGTAGTACAGGTTCAGCATGGCCGCCGGGCTCAGAATGTCCACTTCCTGCTTCTTTGGCTTCTTCCCCCGGGGCTTGCCTGAGCCTTTCCCCTTTTTTCCTTTACCTGGCTTTTAAAGACAAGTATACACAGAGGGGTCAGTTTCCAGAACTTAGGTTAAACCTATGAGACTTAACAACACCAAATGAAGCTCAACGCCAGCTCGTCGAGTCCCACTCTGAACTTAAGGGAAAAAAAAAATTCCTTAAAAAGAGAAAAAAAGAAATCAAAATAGCAACACCCCATAAACATGAGTGGGGGAGTGTAGTCACAGGCAATTCAATACATCAAGTTTATAGAGAACAGCACCGCCCCCCCCACCCCCCCACAGGTGCTAAAGACCCAACCCAATGCCACCTATGCAGCTTGTTTGTTCTCTGAACAACTGTAAAAAGAGCCCCTTTGGAAGCAACTGGGGACATTTGCTAATATCACCTAGCACTGTGGGTTAGGAAGTCAGCTGCTAATCACAAGGTCAGGGGTTCAAACCTATCAGCTACTCCTTGAGAAAAAGATCAGATTGTCTGCTCCTGTGAAAATAGTGTCTCAGGGGCCCTATAGAGGAGTGGTTCTCAACCTTCCTAATGCCTTGACCCTTTAATACAGTTCCTCAAAAAAAAAAAAAATATAGTTTTTCTGGTTTTGGTGACCCCCCCAACCATAAAATTATTTTCGTTGCTACTTCATAACCATCATTTTGCTACTGTTAGGAATCGGGTGACCCCTGTGAAAGGGTCGCTAGACCCCCAAAGGGGTCGCGACCCACAGGTGGAGAACCGCTGCCATAGAGGGTCGCTGTGCATTGGAATCAACTTGGCGGCAGTGGGTCCGGCATTGTTGGGAGGGTCCTGTGTTGGCAGTGGGTGAAGGGGAAATGGCCCCCTGTCAGAAATGCCCTCTGAAATCCAGAGGCATGAGAGGACAGAAGGCCTGAGATTTCCTGTTGGACACTGCAGCTTCCTCGGCCCCCCAAAAGGCAGAGAGAGGGGAGATGAAGCCAACAGGGTGCAATCTTGATCATTTCTGAATCGGAGGGCTGGCTCTCTGGGCTCTCACTTTACTATGCTATTTCTGTGCCTCTTTGGAAATTTCCACACCAAAAATTAAAACGCAAATGAGATAACCAGGATGCAAATGCGTATTCGGGCACTTGTGTGGCAGTCTCAGCCTCGGTTGGCGGTCAGGAGGACGGAGCAAGCCCTGACTCTGAGGTCCTGCACTGCCTTTCCCACCACCTCTAATCCTAGTGCTGCATCTCCAGCAGGTAGGTCCATACGCTCCTGTCCTACAAAGGGAAATGCAGAGGCGAGGTGTGACTGCACCAAGCTGTCTTTCCCCAGTTGCTCTGTGAGCTTTTTGCCCTCTGCAACCCACGAATGGAGACTACTGTATTTCAAAATCAGCTATTTTCAGAGTTTTATTCTTGTGGTGCTGGCTGTTGATTTCAACTCACAGGACCCCACAGGGCAGGGTAGAACTGTCCCTGCTGAAATATATCTACGGAAGTAGATTCCTATGTCTTTTCTTCCAAGGCATGGCTAGTAATTTCGAACCACCGACCTTTTGGTTAGCAGTTGAGCACTTAGCCTGTCCCACTAAACAACAACACATCGAACTCACTGAGCCATTGACCCAATGCTGACTCATATCGACCCTCTATGGCAAGGCAGACCTGCCCCAGTGAGTTTCTGTAACTCTTTATGGGAGTAGGAAGCTCTGTCTTTCTCTTTCTGTGGTTTTGAACTGCTGACCTTGCAGTTAGCAGCCCAGTTAGTAACCACTGGGCCACCAGAGCTCCTGGGCACCACAAAGTTTTGCTCACAGCGTACCAGGTGAGGAGTTGGACCTCCCTCCGCCCTCTGACCCACCGGTCCAGAAAAGAAGGGGATGTGCATTACTTTACAGTGTCTCTTTTAGGCAAGAGGAAGGAGAGAAATGTTTAAGGCTACAAGGCTACATATTGGTATACAATAGATGTCTTGTTATAGCACTTCATTGACAAATGTTCCAAGCTAAACAAAGAGAAGTACAAATTCCTGTGTTCAAAACAAGACTTTTTTTTTTCTTTGCCAAGTAGAAAGAAGGGCATTCCCAGTTACAAAGCCCAGGGATGCAGATGAGAAGTGACACAGTGGCCAGACTTCCAGGAGCTGATCCAAGGGAAAGAAACAACGTGCAGCCCTCCACACAACCACAATCTCCGATAGAACAGTCCTCGTGGGAGAAAGCAGTGCCAGAGCTGTAAAATGCAGCTTTTGCCATCAACTCTTCAAGGCTGGCCTTCTGGGTGAGTTCATACTGTGCACACATAAACCACCTTTGATTTATCCTGGGAGACTAACAAAATGCATGGGTGTTCATCTCTAGGATGGTTTTGAGAACTAAAATTCTCCTATGAGAGTAGTTTGGGGTGTTCAGTTCCAAGTTCTCATCTATTTGTTGAAATTGACCGTCAGACCCCAAAACCATATGGAAATGCAAAGAAGGTTAAGATGAAGATGTAGCATTTGTTCAAAGTCCTCTCTTTTTGCAGATTCTAAAATCCACACAAAAATGCAAAAAGACTGGAGAAGTGAAGAAGAGTAAAACCAGAGGGGTAAGTTTTCAAAGTTTCAATTATGATGATGATAAAGTAACTGTGATCAAGTCAGAACTCAGGTGTGGACAGAGACGACTAGATCAGGGGAAAGGAACACAGAACTCAGAAACCGATCTGCCCAGCCAGGAACAACGCACGTCCAGCAAAAACGCCACAGGCAATTCAGTCGAGAGAGGAAAGGTCTCTAAAGCCCAGCAGCAGGGGACTGGACAAGCCCTCTCTCCACAAGACCCAGGCATGGGCTGTCAACACACACCACATGCACAAACTTCACATTCTGCTGCGAGGCCGGCTCAAAAAAAAGAATACAAGTTGTATACATCAAAATGTGTAAAATCACTGCAATTGCAAAAAGGCAGAGATCTGTAGTCACCCGGCGTGTGAGTAGGGCAGGAGGGGACAAGAGAGGAGACATTATTTTAGGTATGTGTCACTTACTGCCCATGCAGACTGCATATATGTCTGAGGTTTCACAGGGTTTTTTTCATTGTGATTGGGTGAAAGCTTATACAGCGAATTGGGTTTGGTCCCCTAATGTTTGATTTTTAAAGGGAAAGCGATGTTTCTTTTGTCTGTTATTTGCTATTAGTGGTTTTAGAGACCCAGATCCACACTCTTGCAGCTATGGGTCATGAGGGGGATGGATACAGGCAGGTAAGGCATAGGAAGCTGGTCTGGGCAGCTAGGCTGGGCTCACTGCTACCTCCCTATACACTTCCTTCTGATCTGTTCAACCACTGCTGCCCTGGTTCCTCTGGCCCCTCACACAGGGGCAGCAGCAGAGGCAATAAGGACGACCAGAAGCCAGCTCTCAGAAGGTTTTCATATGGTGTTTGTACAAAGTTCACATCATGTATTATGGACATTGAGTGACGCTTAACTGTACAGAAGAAGAAGTGGAGTATCTGCATTGTGACGATGGCTTCATGAGTGTAGATATCTCATAAAACCAAACTCACTGCCATCAAGTCGATGCCGACTTATTCCTGCCCTACAGAACAGAAAAACCCTTTTGAGTTTCCAAGAATGTAACTGTTCGTGGGATAAGAAAGACCCATCTTTCACCCACAGAGTACCTGGTGGTTGTGAACTTCAGTCAGCAGCCCAACACATAACCATTACACCACCAGGGCTCCTAGGTGTATCCATGTGTCAAACTTAATAATTTTTATACTGTATGTGCAATTCACTGTGTATCAATTATACATTAATAAGTATCTTAAGGCATTATTATACGGACCTGATTTTTTTGTTTGTTTTCTGGCTCTTGGCT
>NW_022103920.1:15921581-15923479 GCF_000313985.2 Echinops telfairi
GTTTGTTTTCTGGCTCTTGGCTGAAACTGTCTTCAGAACACATCCATTGCTAGCTAGCTGATTTCTACTTCTAGCAACCCTCTAGGATAGACTTCTGAAAGTACCATGGGCTGCCAGAAGAACAGACACATCTATCTTGGAAGAAACACAGCCAGAATGCTTAGAATTGAGGGTGGTGTGACTTCGGCTCCAGGTCTTTGGATGTGTTATCAAGAGAGACTAATCCCTGGAAAAAGACATCAAACTTGATAAAGTGGAGGGCAGCCAAAAAGAGGAGACCCTTGGTGGGATGGACTGACAGAGTGGTTGCAACAACAGGTTCAAACATAAGAGAACTGTGAGGATGGCCCTGGACTGGGCAGTGTTGCAATACATAGGGTGGCTGTTGGAATGGACTTGTACAGAGGGTGTTGTGCATAGGGTGGCTGTTGGAATGGACTTGTACAGAGGGTGTTGTGCATAGGGTGGCTGTTGGAATGGACTTGCACAGAGGGTGTTGTGCATAGGGTGGCTGTTGGAATGGACTTGCACAGAGGGTGTTGTGCATAGGGTGGCTGAGGTGGAATGGACTTGATGGCACCTAACTACAAGTTCAAGCACCTAACTACTGAAAAGCATTAGCCAAAAACAAATCTCCGGGAATTGATGGATGCCAAATGAAATGTTTCAACAAACTGAAGCACCGGGAGCACTTCTCATCTATGCCAGAAATTCTGGAAGACAGCTACTTGGCAGAGACCCATATTTGAACCCAGTCCAAAGAAAGGTAACCCAACAGAATGCTTACAGAACAAAATTATGAATATCAAATGCAAGTAAAATTTTGCTGAAGATCATCCAACAAAGGTTGCAGCAGTACAATGAAACCAGTTTAGACTGGATGTGTTGCATTAGGTAACTCTGCTGCACAAGACCCCTTTAAAGGACTGAAAAGCAAGGATGTTACTTTGAAGACTGAGGTGTGCCTGACCCAAGCCAGGGCATTCTCCATTACCTCATATGCATGTGACAGCTGGACACAGAAAAAGGAAGACAGAAGAATAATTATGGTGCTGGAGAAGAATATTGAAAGTCCCACGGACTACCAAAAGAACTAGTAAATCTGTCTTGGAAGAAGCACAGCCAATATGTTTCTTAGAAGCAAAAAGTGGCGAGACATTCATCTCACACACTTCGGACATGTTACCAGGAGAGACCGGTTCCTGAAGGAGGACATCGTGCTTGGTACGGGAGAAGGGTAGTGGCGAAGAGGAAGGCCCCCGACAAGGTGGACCGACACAGCGGTTGCCACAATGGGTTCAAACCGAAGAACAATTAGGGTGGCGGCGGATCGGGTGGTGTTTTGTTCGGTGGTACGCAGTTAGGGTGAGAGCCAACTAGATGGCACCTAACAGTCACAAATAGGACAGAGTGGGGCTAGAATTGCCCCAGAGCGTCTCCATGGCTGTCCTGTTTCCCCTGCAGAATGGCTGGGGGGTTCAGACTGCTAACCTTTTGACTGGTGGCTGAGTGCTCAACCACTGAGCCACGAGGGCTCCTTTCCAAACACACAGCCCTGACTTAAAACCAACTCGACACACTCAACAACAACAAACTCCTTGATGAAAGCACTTGCCTCCAGTCACCCTGGTCTTCCTTCTATTTCCCAAGCTCCTGCAGCCCCTCCCTGTGGAGACCCTGCTCTTCCTCAGCCCTCCCCAGGGGGGGCGGCGCAGGGTGGTTTGTCTCTTTGCGCTGGCCTCTGCGCAAAATCACCTCTTCAGAAAATCCCCCCAGCACTCTCTATACTTTATCTACAACCAGGATGACCACTGAATTGACTGCCCAAACCAAGGTTCTTCAACCAATAGAAGCACAGAAACATGAACTGGGACCTCCTAGGAGAAAGGGCCCCGGGT
>NW_022103920.1:15924248-15926305 GCF_000313985.2 Echinops telfairi
GGCAGCAAAAAGGAGGAAGTTCCTTGATGGGATGCACAGCAGCTGCAATAATGGCCCCAAACAATCATTGTGAGAATGTCCCAGGACTGGGCGGCGTTTCATTCTGTTGTGTGTGGGGTCGCTGAGTCAGAACCAGCCTCATAGCCCCTAATAACAACAAGTACGTGGCTGAGTTGGAATCAACATCGATTGGGTTGTTTGTTCATATCTTTATTGCTCCCTAACCAGGGCTTTTGTCTGAGTTTACCACTCAATCCCAGGCCTCAGCAAAGAATGTTTGAAGGTTCCTCAGTGGCACAAATGGTTTGCACTTGTCTGCTAACCTCAAGGTTGACAGTTCGAGCCCACCCAGTGGTGCTATGTGAGAGAGGGCCGGGGTCTGTGTTGTCGTGTGCTGTCAAGTCAATTTCTACTCCCAGTCACTCTATAGGACACAGAACTGCCACAAAGGATAGCTTAGGCTGTCACCTTCATGGGAGATCACTACGTCTTTTCTTTCATGGAGTGGCTGATGGGTTCGAACCACTGACCTTTCTGCTAGCAGTTTACAGCTTAATTGTGCCACTCAGGCTCCCTTGTAAAGATTAGAGCCAAGAAAATCCCATGGGGCAGTTCTACTTTGTACCGTATGGAGTTGCCATGAGTTGGAATCAACTCAACAGCAACGGGTATGCTTTGGTTGGGTTTTAGAGCAGTAAATGGCACAATACAGGGATGAGCTGGGTCTTAGAGGAATTTGGAACATCAACAGCTTGAGAAAGGGCTGATGCAGGAGGTTCTAGAAGGAGGCTTGGTCTGTTAGATTAATTTGAGACCCCCTTTACTCTACTCAGGCCCTGAGCACCCAGTTCAGCAGGCAATGGTCAGGACTTGGGCAGGAGCCTAGGGTCCCAGCCATTCTGGAAAGATCAAGCTGGCAGGAGAGGAAGGAGGCCAAAGGCTATCAGAGACATCCAGGATGCAGACTTCCAGAATGCCAGCAGCTGGGACAGAGGGGCCTGATTAGAACAGGGAGAAAGGCGAATGACTTGGGTCAAGGCTGAAGAGCAGGAGTTTACAGCCAAGAGGATGATGTGCCCTTAGAGAATGAAGAGCAAGTTCAAGATGGTTCAAAGCCCAGCTGAACTGTGAATGGTTCCAAAGGGCTCCCCATGGAGAAATCCAATGGGAAGCTGGAAGTGAAGGTTTTCTGTTTCACAGAGAAGTGTGGCTACAGGAGGAGTTTTGCAAGCCCAGGACTTAGGGATGGGGCTGCGGGCTTTTCTGGGCATAAAATGCAAGAATTCCCTGCACAAAAGTTTTCCTCCAAGAGCCTTTCCTCATAAGGGGGTTGGTCAGGCAGGTCTCTTTCTAGGGGGTGGGGGTGGGGCGGGTGACAGTCCCGGTGGTGGCACGGGGCTCACGTCTACTTTGCATCTGCAGAGAAGAATCCTGCATCCTGCCCAGGGACCTGGGGCCTCAGCAACAATAATAGCTGGTCCCTGGTGGCCCGAGCTGGTATCCTGGGGATAAGAGCTTGTTTTTCTGTGGTTTCTTTTTCCCCATCACAGACCATTCTCTGGGTATGGAAGTTGCTCAACAAAACAAAAGCAAAGACTGGAAAGAAGGCCTGGTCAGGTTCAGCTCTGCTTCCCGCGCCCTTCCCAGGAGTGTCTGACAGTCCAGACCGAGGGCCCGTGCCCTCCCGCCTCATCTTCACAGCAAGCGCCCAGATCACTGTCCTAAGGCTCCAGCCCCGAGAGCGGACCAAGGTGCCGGTCTCGCAGGTGGCCACGGCTGCGGCGGGAAAGCACGGCTCTGGAAGGCAGGGCTGGGGTCCGGTCATTTCACGAGAACCCCCGCAATTCTTAGACTGAAAGAAAACGCGTTACCATGGCAACTCTTCTCTCAGGTGCAGATGGCATCCATCCTCAGTCCTGAGACTCCGAGAGATGCCCGCGTTCCGTGCAAAACGCAGGGGGTAGCACCCGACGGCCAGCCCGGCCAAAGCTCGGAGGGGACTGAGGGCTTGGCAGCCAGCCAGCCAAAAGGCGGCCTCCACGCGACTCGGCACTGCC
>NW_022103920.1:15926855-15932478 GCF_000313985.2 Echinops telfairi
CCCCCGGCTGGGCGGGCCGCTCCCTGGCCGACCTGCCCCCGCACCTGGGAGAAATGCCGCAGCCACGTGAGGGCAAGTGGAAGAAGCCCTGAGGTTGTACGTGAGACTAAGACGGGGAGAGGTTTGTAAAAGAGAATACAAATCCCGAGAGAACACGGGCCCGAGAAAAGGTCCCCTCTGCCCCGAGTGGGAGTGCCCGGGCGGGCGGGCACGCAAAGGTCAGTGGGCGCGCTTGGTCTTCCCGCCGCCAGGTCCCCCGCCGGCCGGCGCCGCCCTGCCCTTGCTGCACGTCCTGACAGCTCTGATCTTGGCTCCGCGGTTTCCTGTGGATTCAACCTCGTGCCTGACACTCTTCCAGGCCCTGGGAATTAAGCCCTGAATGAAACACCTTATTCGTAAGATTTTTTTTTCTTTCTCGAGGTGGGTGGAGAAGAGACAGGTGCTAATCGGTGTATTACTTTGAGTGCATCACACTGAGTCGTGTGACTGAGAAGTCAGCCTGGGAAGGTCCGAGGAGGCAACGTGTACACAGAGCTGGAAGGCGGAGCGCAGTCTACTAAGACTAGGGACGGGGTGGGAGTGGGGGTACAAAGGCTAGGGGTGGGACAGAAAGGGCAGGAAGCCGCTGCGAGACTTGAGGTCAGCGGGGGCTGGAAGAGGACACAGCACCAGGAAGTGTTTGAACCAGGTTCTTGATCAATAACAAAATAATCCAAGGTTCCAAGTCCTTTTGGGAAGTGGTTTACCGGTTAGGCTGCTTCACCACACGGACTGCAGCTCAACACCACCACCCTCTCGATGGGCCAAAGATGAGGCTTTCTACTCCTGTAAAGATCTGGACCCCAGGGAACCGCGAGGGGCAGTTCTACTCTGTCTTGTAGGGTTTCTATGCAGCAGCATTGACACCGTGAGGTTGATTTTGTATGCCTCGCTAGGGCAAAATTCTCCTGCCCCCTGCCCGCACTTTCTCTGCTGGCCTCTCTAGACCTCTGGGGGAAGAAGAAATGGGGAGGGACCGTCCGCCCTTCCTGCTCGCATACCTCTGGCTCTGCTAGTTTACGCCTTTCGGGATCCCGCCCACATCTCTCTCAGCATAGCTTTTCCTCAGCTCCAACTGCCTGCTGCCAGTTTTAAAATCCACTCTGTCTTGAAAGCAGATGGAGTGGGCATTGGGGAAGGTGGGCTAGCTGCACAGGGATACCAGGAAAGCTGGACATGCTCTTGTGGCAGTGGTTACACAGGTGCACATGCTTTGTGAGGCTCCATGCAAATTAAAGATGGAAGGGGAAAAAAATGTCTTGAGAAGCACTTAAAAAAATCCACTGCCACGGAGTTGATTCTGACTCAGCAAACCTATGTGTGACCGGAAACTCAGATAGGGCCATCTTTACTAGCGCAAACCGCCTCATCTTTTCCCCGAGAGGGGCTGGTAGGTTCGGGCCGCTAGCAACCCTTCCCCATCCCACAGAAGCACCAGGGCTTCAAGGCACTAAATTACAACACTTCTTAAAAATTTCCCCTGCAGTCTTGCTCAACCTATCATTCTGTTCTTACTTGCTGTTTATGTTGCCTGACTTCAGGCACAAGTTCATCAGCGGTGCCATTGGCTTTGCACATGTCGATTAACCTGCAGGTTGGTGTCTTGACCCCACCCAGTGGTGCTGCAGAAGAAAGAGCTGACAACCTGCTTCCGTAATGATTAAGACCAAGCCGGGAGGGTGGAGGGAGGATTGGGTGGAAAGGGGGAACCGATTACAAGGATCTACATATAACCTCCTCCCTGGGGGATGGACAATAGAAACGTGGGTGAAGGGAGACGTCGGACAGTGCAAGATATGACAAAATAATAATTTATATCTTATCAAGGGTTCATGAGGGAGGGGGGAGGGAGGGGGAAAATGAGCTGAAGCCAGGGGCTTAAGTGGAGAGCAAATGCTTTGAGAATGACGAGGGCAATGAATGTACAAATGTGCTTTACACAGTTGATGTATGTATGGATTGTGATCAGAGTTGTATGAGCCCCTAATAAAATGATTTTTAAAAAAGACCAAGAACACTCGATGGCGCCGTTCTGTGTGACACACATGGTGTCACCACAAATCACCACAGGTTTCCCTGTAGACAGGCACAGTCCTGACCCTTTCACAGCGGTCACCTAGGACCAGGGATCCTCAAACTATGACCCGCGGGCCACATGTGGCCTGCCGAGTGTTTTTGCCCCGTTTGTTTTTTACTTCAAAATAAGATATGTGCAGTGTGCATAGGAATTTGTTCATAGTTTTTTTAAAACTATAGCCTGGCCCTCCAACAGGTCTGAGGGACAGTGAACTGGCCCCCTGTTTAAAAAGTTTGAGGAGCCCTGCCTAAGACCATTGGAAAAAACATATTTCTGATGGTCTTAGGACCTGAGACACCGCTCCTCTATCCATCTCCAGGTGGGTCGGCCCACATGCAGATATGCCCACACATGAATAGCCGGCGTGAAGACTATTACCCATGCTACACCATGCTTCAAGACAACATTTCATTGATTTGTCATTAGAAATAAGTATTTCACAATATAGAATGGCATTGTTTTTGTGATTAATCACTATGCTTTCATTAGGTTCAATTTGTAATAATGAAAATACATCCTACATATCAGATATTTATATGACAATTCATAACAGTAGCAAAGTGACAGTTATGAAGTAGCAATGAAAATAATTTTCTGGCTGGGGGGTCACCACACATGAGGAACTGTATGAAAGGGTCGCAGCATGAAGAAGGTTGAGAACCAGTGCTCTAGGACAAGGTGGAACTGCCCCTCTGGGTTCCCAAGAGCAAATCTTTACTGGAGCAGCAAGCCTCATCTTTCACCCTTGGAGTGGCTGGTGGGTTCAAACTTTAGACCTTACAGTTAGTAGTCTGACATCACCAGGGCCCCTTGAGTGAGCTGTGTCCTCCCCGGCTGCTGTCAGCCCACCAAGTAGCCCATGTCACGGCTGCACAGCACCCCATTGTCACAGGGAAGTCTTCGTCTGTGTCTCTTTTAGAAAGAGGCCACTCAGATGGGAGTAGGTCCAGCCCTACTCCAGTGTGACCTCATGTGAAGGGTCAACATCTGCCAAGGCTGTTTCCAAACAAGCTCACATCCATGTGTCCACAGGTCTCCAGGGTTAGGGCTTGCAAGGCATATCTTTTTCGGGGACCCTGTACCATCCCTGCCACTTCCTTTCCCAAGGGATCTTCCTGAGACTGATGGAATCAGGTCTCAATCATTTTCTGAAACTTTGTTTCCTACAAAGCTAAGAACTCCTTGGTGTGGTATTTACACGCTTTAAAAACTTGCCAGGCTTTAAAAACTTGCCATGATCACTTCTAGCTAGCTTCCTGCTGCCTCCTACCCCACCATCTCTGGAATTGCTTGAGTTTTCACACCTCCCAGTCTCTGGCTGACACTGGATCCCCCAGGCGGGCTAGGAATGCCTTCTCTTCCTCTGTTTATCAAATGCCTACTCAATCTTCAAGGCCCAGCCCCAGCCCTGCCATCTCTGGGGAGGATTACTAGGTACACCCTGTTGTGCCCACTCCACTTAATCTGGGCTCCCAGCACTGGATTTCCCCGTATCACCGTGAGAGACAGAGTTACTGTCTTTGCAGGGAGTCGCTCCATGGCAGCACCCTCTTTAGGCGCATCGTGATTGGCACACGGCAGCAATAGGTAGAGGCATTCATGGGGTCGCTTCCAGAAGTGTTCTCCCCTCCCGTTCTGCCAGCCTCAGTGATATCTCGATCCATCGACCTCTGAGCCTAGGTGAAGGCGGCCACTCCCCTCCTGGAAGCCTTCACATGTGTGAGCTGTACACTGTCCTCTTTGCCCATCCTGAACCTTGAACCTTGAACCACCCCCTGGCATCATCTTCATGCCTCTCTGTTCCGGCTGTGTTGAATATGGGCTGCCCTCCATCCCCAGGCCTCAGGGGTCTGCTCTGTTCCCTAGTGGCTCACACGATGGCTTCGCTAGCCACGCCTGCGACTTCCCTTGGAACTACTTCCCTTGGGAAGGCCGCCAGAGTTCATTCTACACCCTGGACTGAGGGTGTCCCAGCCTTGGGTAGCCGCTCCATCTTCCTTTGCCACCTCTGGCATCTCCATCTCCCACGTTGAGCCCATCAGCAAAGGCCCACACGTCCTGTGCAAATTCCCTTGGGCCCGTGCTTCTCTTGATAGTCAGTCTCGTAATGTGAGACAAGATCTTCATTTCAGCGTTGCAAACGCTGGTTCCCGTTTCCTAAGCACGTCACACACACCCTGGCATCAGAGTCATTCAAGCAGGTGACCTCAGCTCCGTTGCCTCCACTTGGCTCTGAGAGCAAGTGACTGCCCAAGTCACACAGGCCAAATCCAAGTCCACGCCGTCTGCCTCCTTGGCTGTCTGTCCAGCCTCTGCTGCTAACCACAACAATGATTCAGGGAGGCGCCCTGGACTGGAGGGAAGCATGTGTGGCTGCAAGTCTGGCCCTCAATACTTAGTAGCTGTGTCGCTTGAGACCAATGGATCATGCTGGGTCGCCCCGCCCCCTCTTGGACTGATAGGATAGAATGGATGTGAAAGAACTGGGTAAATTGAGGCACTTAGTGACTTTACAGTGTTTCCAGGAAGCTTTGCTCACTCTAAAAGAGGTCATGTTCAAGAAAGCATGCCTTAAAGTAGATGAGGGACAAAAGGAGTGGCCTGGTGGCAGTTGGGAGGATTTTAAGGGCAATACCATTTTCCGTCGAATCAAATGGATCCACAGGAACAAGCCTCATCTGACTTGTCTGCAGGTGAGGACCGTGTTGAAGTGGTAGCTGAAAGACTACCAGTTGTAGTAGTTTTAGACTGTTTCTACAGTCTAAGTTGTAACCTTAGACTGTTACAACTGTTCTTACGTACTGTACTACCACATGTCACGTTATTGTTAAGTTTGTGGTCAAGTCAGTTCTGACTCATAGAAGCCCTACATACAATAGTATGAAACACTGCCCGGTCCTGCATCGGCCTCAAACTTGTTACGTCCGAGCCCATCGTTGTAGGCACTGTGCCAATCCACCTCACTGCGGTCTTCTTTTTCTGCTGCCCCTCTGCTTTACCAACTATGATGTCATTTTCCAGGGACTGGTCTCTCGACAGCAGTCCAAGATGGGGCTCACGAGGAAGGGAAGGGAGAGGAGGGAGGGGGAAAGAGCTTATAATATGGGCTTAAGTAGAAAGATAATGTTTTGAAAATGAGAATGGCAACATATGTACAAGTTTGCTTGATATTATTGATTTATGGCTTGTCAAAATATCTGTAAGAGCCCCCAATAAAATGATTTTAAACAACAACAACAACAGTCTTATCATTTTCACTTCCAAGGAGCATTATGGCTGTACTTCTTCCAAGACAGATTTGTTGGTTCTTTTGACAGGCATGGTATCTGTTTTGATACTTTCAATATTCTCCGAGAACACCATAATTGAAATGTGTAAGGCTTCTTCAGTCTTCCTTGCAACTTTCACATGCAAATAAGATGATTAAAAAAATCATGGCTTGGGTCAGACACAACCTTAGTTCTCAAAGTGACATTCTTGCTCTTAAACACCTTAGAGGTACAAACT
>NW_022103920.1:15933232-15934814 GCF_000313985.2 Echinops telfairi
GCTCATACAACTGTTATCCCAATCCATACACACATCAATTGTGTAAAGCGCATTTGTACATCGTTTCTCAAAACATTTTCTCCCCATGGCAGACACACTTTTATACTCTACACAAAACCAACATTCTCAGTCTTAATGGCGAGTAGCAATTTCTGTCTGAGGATCTGTTTAGAGGAATTGGAGGGGCTGGGGGCGGACATAGAGTCGAGAAATGCAAGTATTTGCAGTAGGAAGATGTTGGTCGTCCGTCTGGTGGCCTTACTGTGGTTGAGGGCATAGGCTGAAATCCTTCTTCACTGGCTGGTAAGGATGGACTTGATGTCCCAAAGTCAACACAATCTTGAACTTCAAGAACTTCCCAGCATTCTCTCCTGATTCAGCATCGAAAGAGGTGAAAGGGATCCACATTTGGCACAGTAACGTCACCACGGCCATTGACCAAGCCTAAAATCCTCTGCTGTCAGATCTTCTAAAGTGTTCCCGATTTCCCTTTTCTTAACATTGAGTTGCAATCCATACTGCAGGCCGCAGACGTTGATTTCCATCAGCAAGTGTTTGAAGCTCTCTTCACTTTTAGGGAGCAAGGTTGTATCACAGCTTGTTTATAGGCCTTCCTTTACCTCACAAGTTGTTCACAGGCCGGCCTTTGGTCCTGATGCCACGCCCTTCCCATCTGTCCAGCTTCTCTGAGGATTAGTTGAGCATGCAGATTGAGGAGGTCCGGTGAAAGGATACAACCCTGAATGAAGCACACCTTTCCTTATTGTAAACCATGCACCATTTCCTTGTTCGTGTCAAATAACTTCCTCTTGGTCTTTGGACAGGGTCCAGATGAACACAATAATCCCCGTTCTTCTCAAGGCTACCCATGTTTGTTATGACCCACACAGTTGAATGGCTTTGCCTACTCAATAAAACACACCTAACTTAAGACTTAAAATAGATCTGTTTATTCCAGAAGAACGGAACACGGTGTAAACTGGGAAGATACGCTAAATTTAGATATTATTGAAGCTCAAATCAGAATTGTTGTCAAGGGCCATCAGGTTGATTCTGTCTCACAATGACCCTGTACACAACGGAACAAACACTGTCCAGCCCTGGTGCAGCCACTGGGTCAGTCCACCGTGCTGAGGGTCTACCTCTTTAACACGGCCCCTCTACCAAGCATGAAGTCTTTCTTCAGGCCTGGTCCCAAGTATGTGAGAACCATGCTTTGACGCCTTGCTCCTAAGGAAGCTGGTGGTGATACACTAAAATGCCTTATTCTCTATTTCCCTGATCTTATCTTTTCTCTTCCTGGCCACCTAGGGCATGAGTGAAGAATGATGGGAACCTGGTTAAAAAACAAACAAACCAACTACCCCCTTTCTAGCTGCTCCGTAGAAAAGGTCCAATGTCATGATGTTCATGAGGGAAGTGAGAAGGGGCAGCACTTCCCTGAGCACAGGGGACTGCCACCTTTCCAAGGGATCACACTTCTTTAAACCCAGGATACTTCTTGGTAACCTTATCCTGTGCGGATACTCTTTCCTCCTCTTGGAATGCCCTTTCCTTCTTTACAAAGTATGGTGCGTACAGT
>NW_022103920.1:15937249-15938881 GCF_000313985.2 Echinops telfairi
CACTCTGCTGGAGGAAGATGGGCTTTCTACTCCCGTAAAGAGTTACAACCCTGGAAACTCAGGGGGCAGCTCTCCCCTGTCCTGTGGGACTCGATGGCGTAAGTTTGTTTTATTTTCTGCTTTTGTCTAAGCAGCATCTACTCCTAAACCACACTCAGTGCCATCAAATCGATGCCGGCTCACATGGAGCAGGGTAGACTTGCCCCGTGGGTTTCTGAGACTGTCACTCTTTATCTTTCTCCTTTGGGCGGCTGGTGGTCTAGAACTGCTGGCCTTGGGGAATGCATCCCAACCCATAACCATTACGCCCCCGGGCTCATTTACTGGCCTCTCTCTAGAAAGCAAGGGCGGACTCCTCCAGGAGCAAGGTGAGCACAGGTTTACTTGTGTCTACTTATAATCTCTAGCGAACAGTTTCTCACGTGGAGGAAAACATAGGAAAGTGTTCACAGACTAGTAAATATGCACTGAGAAGCCTGGCTTACCCTGCTTCCTCGGTCCCCCATCCTGACTGAGACTTAGAAGAAAGGCTTTGCTTCTGTAACCAGGTGCTGTGAGGTTGGAAAAGAGACAGATGCTAGCCAGAGCTAGAAACAGAACCTTGGATTTGAAAAAAAGCAAGCAAGCAAGCGTTTGTTCCCTATAGAGTAGTCCAGAAACACAGAGAAAGTCCATGCCTACCCTGTGCTATTGGCTCATCCGACACTGCTAGGATGTAAGTACTATTCCTACCCCCATTTTCCAGATGGAGAACGTCAGGAAGAAGAGGGATTAAATAGCTTGTCACAAATCACACGGCTCATGGAGACAGAGCCGAGCTATAAACACAGTCTGCTTCACCTTTGCACACAGGGGGTCTCTGCGGGCCAGCTCGATGGAGCCACAGAACAAGGTGCATTATGTTTGAAGAAGAGTCCTCAGCTGGAGGAAAGGGGACAGATGGCGGTGAGGAAGTCACAGGACGTGTCTGAGCCGCAGAGGGATGACTTGTGTTCTCTTGGAGTTCCTTAAAAAGACTTGGGTGGTTTTCCTTTCCATAAAGGAAAAGTTTAAAATCCTCGCTTTTTAAAAATTTAGCTAGGGTTCATTCCTGAAGGAAGGCACCCGGGGGGCACGATGCAGTGGAGGTGCTTAGCAGTCTGGTCCTGGGAAGATAGAAATAGAAACTCATCGCTGCCAACGCGTTTATTCTGACTCCTAGCAATCCTATCAGACAGGCGGAACCGACCCTGTGGGTTTCTAAGACTGTAACTCTTTATGGGACTAGAAAGCTTTGTCTATCTCCCACAGATCCGCTGGTGGTTTCAAACTGCTGACCTTGAGGGTGGCAGTCCAACCTGTAACCACTAGGTCCCCAGGGATCCTCGTGTGAAGACTGCAGCCTGGGAAACCCTTGGAGTTTCCACAGTTCATCCAGGTCTTTGGTCATTAGGGTTCAGTGTATCAAATCTGTTCTTGAGATGGCCTCAAAATGTGGGTGGGATAGACTCCAGGTCATATTCTGACTCTCGTGGACTGTTTAAGTTTCTTCCGTGTTAAGCTGAACTAGCATAGACGGCAATTGATGGTATGTTCCAAAGCTGGCCTCGAGCCTGGTTTCGGCTGATGATATTGAACTCCATCATCTCTTCC
>NW_022103920.1:15940543-15942231 GCF_000313985.2 Echinops telfairi
TATGTACAGAGTGTGATGCATTGTATGAGCCCCTAATAAAATGATTATTTAATAATAATAATAAAAAGAAGGTCTGTTCTGTGGTCAGGTGACGTGTTCTACGGAGGTCAACTCTGTCCTGTTGTTCAGTATTATTTCTGATGTATCCTTGCTGATGCTCGTCTAGGGTCATATACATTGTTACAAAAGAGCTGTCAAAGTCTCCAACTATAACTAGAAATTTATCCACCTGTACTTTCAGGTTGATTCGGCTGGGTGTTACGTAACTCACAGCCCCGCTTTTTGGTGAACTTTAGAATTGTTACGTCTTCTCGGTGAATTGATTCGCTGAGCACAACAGTCATACCTCGGCTGTCGAAGGTCCCGAGTTCGAACGTTCCACGCACTGAACAGCAATGTTTGGGGAAAAATCTGCTCAGGGTTTGTGACTGCTCGAGAGTCCAACCAAAACTCTTAACTTGAAAAGCCCTGCCTGGGCCTCACCGCCAGGGACACCAAGGAGGGTGGCTTCAGTCGGAGCACTGCTCTCAGACAACATGCAGTGCTTGTGTTCCTGCGTTGAAACGTTCGCCATTATGCCTTTGAATGTTTGTTTGCATCAAACCTCACAACTATGGCTCCAAAGAGAGCGAGTGATACCGGCAGTAGAGCGAAACTGAGAGCCACGTCGAAGGAAATCACTGACATTTGGATCAGGTGGCCGCTGCTCGGATTTGGCCGCTGAGGACATGGTTGACAGTGTCAAGGTTTTTGAAAGGAAACGAGTGATTAAAGCGGCTCATGTAGCCAAAGGCGTAATTGCCAACCACAAAACAAAGAACCCTGACCATCCAAGAGGTTGGAAAGAGACTTAACGTGGATCAATCAGAAACAATTCTTGGACAGTGTGTTCAACCGAGTGATTTGTGAGAAGGCTAAAAGCATCCATAGTGAATTTTTAAGTGTAATTTGGGGGCCTCACAACCAATTATTTGGTTTTCCATGATTTCTTAGGGGAAAAATATGTTCAGTTCTTGAGCTTTTCAGTGTTCGAATACAAATTTGGAACGAACTGGGCTTGACAACCGAGGTATTCCTGTGTATGACGTGCCGGTCCCTGACCGTATTCTTTGCTCTGCGGTTTATCCAATACTTTGCCTCCCGTGGATTTACCTAATATCCTTTTTCATCTTTTTGCTCGTCACCTGCTTGTTATATTTGACATGAGATTCTTGTGTGAGACCATTTTAATTCACCGTTGAGCTCTTTTTAATTGGTATATTTTGAAAGTTTCTACTTAGCCTGCCATTTTATTTTTTTGTCTGTCTTCTTTGGTTTTTATCGTATTTTCTGTCTTCCTATGGGTTGTTTGAACACTTTCCAGTCATCCATTTGGATTCACCTTTAGATTAGAATATAGATTTTATTGTGTTTTAGGCGAAAGTTTACACAGCAAGCAAGGCTCCCATTGAACTATTTTTAGACACTGGATGCCTTTTATGACATGTCTTACCTTTTCCGCGTGGTGTTGGTTTTACATTAACACGCACTCCTGTGTTTTGGCGTGTACTTTAGAGCCGTTATGTCTTCTTGGTGAATCGACTGAGCATGACAGTGAGACCTCGGTTGTTGAATGGCTCCAAGCTCAACTTTCCACCATTTGGACGTTTGGGAAAAACAATTGTTTTTCATCTAGCGTCCCGACCCCT
>NW_022103920.1:15943082-15953818 GCF_000313985.2 Echinops telfairi
TGATGCACACTTTCTTTACATAAAACTCTCTTATACATGAGTTGCTGTGGATTTGTTTCTCCAAAGTACCTAGACTAATACGCTTCCCTTCACCATTTCCAGCCGAATGCGTCTTATTTCTCTTCTCTGTATGCAGAACATCACACAGTGCTCCTGTCTTCCATCGGCAGTTTCGAAAACGCAAGAGGTAAAAAAAAGCACTCAAGAGGTAGAAGAAAAGCCTATTGCATGCCACCCACGTCTTTGTTTACCGTATTTCTCCCCACTTGATGTTCAAAGCTCCTTATTCATCATTCTTTTGGGAGAACTTCCTTTAGCTTTGTTTCTTGGACCTGGGTTAGGTAAACCGAGAACTGACCCTTTTTCATGCAAGGGTACCAAGGGAAGGTGAATCTCGAGGTTTCAGGTCTGACAATGTGGAAAGCTATCATTGTCCGGGTCTAATTTAGGAGAGAAATGAAAGGCTCGAAACCAACAAGGCCCTGAGTCAACAGTGCTACTTGGGCTTCTTATTAAGGTCCCTGATTGGGCTACATGCTCTTTCATCATTTCTGCCTGCAATTGGACAAAATGGCGCAAGGTAAAGAAAGAGGCCGATTAACTCCAAAAGTAACTTAGTTGAGAGGTGTCATCACTGTGGTTATTTTATTATTTTTTTAAACTGTAGTTGTTTTGCTGATGGACTTGCCAAATGGAGTCGATGGGAATTCGATTTTTCAAAGCTTTTGAGTTTCTAGGTTTAGCAACTGCCAGTCCAACGAAGAGATGACTCTTCCAAATAAGAAGTGGCTCTGGGGCCCCCAGCATTCCATGAGCAGGAAGCAAACCAGAAGTTCATCCACTGGTACCCGGCTATCAAAAGACATAGTGTCTGGGGGCCTAAAGGCTTGAAGGTAAACAAGTGGCCACCTAGCTCAGAAGCAACAAAGCCCACATGGAAGAAGCACACCAGCCTGTGCGATCACAAGGTTTCGAAGGGATCAGGTATCAGGCATCATCAGAACAACAAAAATCATATCATTGTGAATGGGGGGCGGGGGAATGCGGAGTGGAGACCCAAAGCCCATTTGTAGGCCACTGGACATCCCCTTACAGAAGGATTGTGGGGAGGAGACGAGCCAGTCAGGGTACAGTGTAGCAACAATGAAACATACAACTTTCCTCTCATTCCTAAATGTCTCCTGTCCTTCCCCTGCTCCACTGTGACTATCATGATCCCAATTCTACCTTACAAATCTGGTTAGATCAGAGGATGTACACTGGTACATAAAGGAACTTGAAACACAGAGAATCCAGGACAGATGATCCCTTCAGGACCAGTGGTGACAGTGGCGATGCCAGAAGGGTGGAGGGGAGGGTGGGGGTGGAAAGGGGGAACCAATTACAAGGATCTACATATAACCTCCTCCCTAGGGAATGGGCAACAGAAAAGTGGGTGAAGGGAGACGTCGGACAGTGTAAGATAGGACAAAATAATTTATAAATTATCAAGGGTTCATGAAGGAGGAGGGAGTGGGGAGGAAAAATGAGCTGATGCCAAGGCCTTAAGTGGAGAGCAAATGTTTTGAGAATGAGGGCAGCGAATGTACAAATGTGCTTTACACAATTGATGGCTTGTGATAAGAGTTGTATGAGCCCTCAAGAAAATGATTTACAAAAAGCTCATCCAGGCACCACCACTGCTCCCCAATGCCCCCGTCCTTCAGATGCGATCCTCCTTCAAGGAGGTCTGAGAAGCCCCGGAGCAAAGAAATCAAGGGCCAGGAGCTACTTCCAGGACACAGGCTCCTGCACAGTTCTCTGACCTAGAGTAACGGGACGGGTTACGGTGTAGCATGGCCTTTGGCCTGCCGTGTGCCTTCCCTTCCGGCTGCGCCCTTGCTGAGAAGCAATGCGTCTGGAGGCAGTCCTCTCTGCTCCACCATTTATGCGATGGCGGTGATGTGGGGTCAGCTGTCAGTTTTCCAAGTTTCAGGATCAAGAGACAGTGCATCAGACCCCTGAGATCCTGCACTTTACATGTCATGATTCCAAACCCCAAACCACACTCAATGGCATCGAGTCAATACTGACTCATATCAATCCCCTGTGGCTTTCGCAGACTATAACTGTTTACGGGAGTAGAGAGCCCAGTCTTTCTCCAGGGAGCTGCTGGTGGTTTCGAACTGCCGACCATGAGGATCACAGCCCAACTCGTAACCACCACACCACCAGGGCCCCTTCCTATCATGACTAGATAAGACTTTTCACATGACTTCCTTGAGGAGAAGTATTTTGCATGGAAGGAAACAGTAGAGATTCATACCTAGATGAGCTAAGGCTGTTCCCCATTCACTGTCTCTTGTATAAGATTATTATTTTCATACTTGCCACCCTGGAGATGGAATGTCCTTGTCTGGCCCAGTGTTTGATTTGTCCAGGTGAGCTGCTTTTGGTCAATGGAGCCTGGGTCATTCGGCCTGAAGCTACGGACAACCAGGTGCTTCACATGTTCTTGCATGGTTTGGGGATGGCCTCTTGCTAAGAGACCAGCAAGTCCTGGACAGGCTAGTCTATCAGCCTGGGGTCAGAATGAGGAGCCCAGCAGAGGAGGGCCCCGGCAGCTCACCCCAGACCTCTGGGCGAAAAATACACGTCGGCCATCAATCACCGAGTATCTGAAGGTGCTTGTACTTCCTCTACGAAGTCTGAAGTTTACATACACACTCCCTTTAACGACACCCTCCTTCCTGGGTCTGATATGCTTTTAAGGTTTTCTTGTGTTGACGTGAAAGACCAGATTACTACAAACTCCAGCTCCTTTTCCTTTTTATTAAAGTGCCTCAGTAGACGAACACGTTACTAATGCGCAAAACAAACGACTGAAATCCTCCCAACTGAAAACGTCTCTGGATGAGAACCCACTGAGCCGGTGTTCTTCGATAGAATGCCAGCGCTTGCCAGCAGGTCAATCAACCCTGTTACCTTAGCGCCGGAATGTCGGGCCCCCCCCTCACCTGTGGTGCCTCAGTTTCTCCAGCTGCACTGGGAATGGATCTTCCCTTGGGAGAGGCACGAGAAGCAATGGCGTCTGAAAAGTTCCAGCTTAGCACACGTCTGTGACCCCGAAAGCATTCTGACGCACACTGCACCCCGGCCGGCTTTAAGAGGAAATTGATGGCCGATTGCGTTTTCATTCACACCACTTGGAAATGCACACAGCCTGCCCCCAGAGGAATGGACACCCCGATGACAGGTCCCCAACATTATTTTGATGACACTGGGGATGGCTGCCCTCAAGTTTTCACTTGATTCTCTCTAATCTATAGTTTTAAGAAGGGTTTTCTTTTTTAAACCTAAGGTAACTTTCTTCAGAACATTGAGACATTTTACCACGGAAACAGACACCCTGCTGCCCTGAAGCAGAGAGGTCCAGTCCGTCCAAGGCTCATCCTCAGAGCTCTGGCCGTTTCCTTGGGCCTCTTAACTTCATTGCACCTTCCGAAATGACCGGCCATGGGCAGCAGGTGTCTGGGCGGCTGGTGCTGTCATCGGACGTCTCGGCGGTTGAAAAGCTTGGCAGGACAGGCGATGGGTCTGTGCAGGCAGTCCTGACCGGGTCAGAGCCGGTGCTGAGACCTGGGTGACCTGGCCGCCAGCCCGCCGCCCTGCCGGACCAGGGCCACGTGGAGCGGTTGGTGCGCCAACCCTTTATGTCTTCAAAAAAACGGGCAGCACTGGTGGGGTGGAAACAGGGCTGCTGCATCCCCACAGGACGCCCAGAAGGTGCTAGCAAGGAAAAGAGCAGGGGATAAAAAAATAACAAAAACCAGGACTCAACATCGGGGGAGAAAAACGGGCAGCTGAGACGCGCTTGCTGTTCCAATCACGTAGGAGAGAGATCAGGCAGGAGTGCAAATGGACGCAGCCGGCTCAGTCAATGGGGCCTCCTGGAGTCAACTTGTCATTTGAAAAACGAGGTGGACGGACAGGATCATTTTCTGCGGCGTAATCACCTCTTTTAGGACTGAAGTCGTTAGGGACACACGGGACTGCCCCGGAGCAGTGCGTCCTGGTCCACCGCGGTGGTGGCTTTGAAAGAACTCCACGCCCCACAAGAGAGTCCTTTGCACGCTGCACACAGAGCACTCGGGGAATCAAGGCAACGTGCTCGCCCACCTCCCCCATCTGCCTGCCTCACATGTCCCAAAGTGCAGAGCAAACGGTGAGCCGTTATCCCCACAGGGCGGGCGCAGGTGTGGGCACTCTCAACTCACCTGAGAGCAGCTGGGCTTAGAAAGCGGGTGAGGGGGTGCCAGGCATCTTTGCCAAACGTACACTGCAGCGTTTCACAGGTGGTCTTGCCAAGGCTCTGGAAGGCCCTAGGACAGTGGTGTTCCACCTTCCTCATGCCACGACACCTTCATACAGTTCCTCATGTGGTGGTGATCTCCAACCATAAAACTTTTTGTTGCTACTCCATCACCGTCATTTTGCTACTGTAATGAATTAGCTGACCTCTGTGAAAGGGTCGTTCAATCCCCAAAGGGGTCTCGACCACTGCCCTAGGAACCAGCTCTCAGTGCTGAGATGAATGACCCGGGCAAGCACCCCACATGGGGCAAACGCCCTCCCCTTCATGGGGCCGGCAAAGGCCTGGTTTGAGGCAAGGTGCATGGGGAGAGAGGTCCGGCCAGAGAGCCAGCCGAGGGCTGACCCACAGATTCCCATGGTCAGCTGGACATCCAGCAGATGCAGGGCAGGCTGATCGATGCTCTATGAACCAGGATCCTAGCCCAGCACCACCGCTAGGCCAACAGCGCCCATATAGCCTGGGACCATGTTGGAAGTCCCTGGGCGGGGCCGAGAGCCTCCTGACAACCCCCCCCTCCCCACCCCCCGGAGTCTCTACTGACAGGAGCCAGGTCAGTGGCCCTGCAGCAGCTCCTCCCAGCAGATGGGCTGGGAGAACACCTCTCTCTCGAGCCAGAGTTCGTATGAGTAGTGGAACTCCTTGGGCAGCTCCAGCCTCTGGCCCAGAACGCTCTGCAGGCAGTTGTCCACGGGGGCAAACTCCGAGTCCTGGGGCCTGTCGTAGCGGCGGCTGTTGAAGGCCTCGATGCTGGCCCTCAGCGTGCACTCCTCCGCTTGGAAGTCCCACGGCCGGGCGTCGACGTCTGGGTAGAGAAGACAGGGAGAGCTGGCAGCAGGTCATACGGATCACTGCTCTCCCCCTACCGGAGCACAGGCCACGGGCCTCAGCCAGGCCGCCGCTCTGAATTCCCTTTTCCACAAAGAGCAACATACCGGGTACATGACCTGTTGCCACTGACCACCAACCACTGGTGCCCACAAACCCACTCCCGCCCGCGCGCATACGCACAGAGTCTCTTTGGAAGGGGAGTTTAGAAACTAGTATCAGGGTTACCTCTGAGGATGGGAGAGCTCTGGTTAAATTCCCCTTTTACCACTGCACATCACAAGAGCCCTGGCAGCGTAGTGGTTACGAGTTGGGCAGAAAGTGACAAGGTCAGCAGTTCGAAACCAGTAGCCGCTCCACAGGACAGAGATGGTTTTCTACTCCCATAGAGCTGCAGTCCCAGAAACCCACGGGGGCAGTTCTACCCTGTCCTGGGAATCCACTTCATGACAGTGACGGAGCACATGCTTACTAGGTCTCCGCATCCTTTGTCGCCTCTCCCCAAACAACCGCCAAATCAATCCACCGCTATCGTGGATACTGACTCAGACCGACTGTTTTCAGCCGATTCCAAGCCTCAGGAAGGTACAGGAAGGGGTGCGACAAGAAGGATCCCAATGGGCCAATCACCAAAGACTTCTCAACTCCGGCGCCAGCCACGGCATGTGACAAACCCAGGTGACAGGCTAGGCAGAGTCTGAGCTTCCAGGAGGTCCGCCACAGAAAGCAGAGGACGGGCTTTGCTTTTGCTCATTTCGCGGCTGAGCCCTACTCCCCAGGCCCCTCCATGTCGTACCCGTCGGTCTATGGTGGGGAAGTGCAGGTGGGCAGGCTCCTCAGGGCAGCAGTGCTGGATGTGCATGTTTTAAAAACGTGCAAGGCTTCACGGAACGCGCTGTACTGGAGGGGTCAGAGTTGAAGGTGCACGCTGGCTCGTTAGAGGCCAGTCAAATGCTTCTCTTAATTCTCTGAATTTGGCTGCAACTTTAGAGCTAAGATGAGCGGTTAGTGCTAAGATATTATAACTAGGGTTCGTTTAGAGCAGTGGTTCTCAACCTTCCTAATGCCGCGACCCTTTAATACAGTTCCTCATGTTGTGGTGACTCCTGTATGTGGGTGTATCTGCACGTGGGTGGGCCCGCCTGGAGACGGATAGAGGAGTGGTGTCTAAGACCATATTTCCAATGGTCTTAAGCGACCCCTCATGAAAGGGTCGTTCGACCCCCAAAGGGGTCACGACCCCCAGGTTGAGAACCGCTGGTTCGGACTCTAAACTTTGGAGGATGCTGTCTGGAAGAACTCTACCACAGCATCCCCCAAAGCCCAAGCAGGTCACAAAGGGCAGCAAAGACTGGTCACTAGTCAGCCTGCGGGAAGTCTGAAAAAGGACCGGGCAAATGCTGCCCCGTCTCACCACTGCAATGCCCTCACTCTCCACAAGCAAGCTTGGTTTCCAGCTCCGACTGTACGGCTCATGCCTCGGAGCCCCAAAGAGTCTCACGACACGATGCAGATGTGTTACTGAAAGAACTGTGCTCAAAACTAAGCCTAGTCCCAGCGTCTTCGGACTAACTGATCTAACCTGAGCCAATTTACAGTGTCCTCAGGCTAACTGATCTAACCTGAGCCTAGTCCCAGCGTCTTCAGACTAACTGATCTAACCTGAGCCTAGTTACAGTGTCCTCAGGCTAACTGATCTAACCTGAGCCTAGTTAACAGCGTCTTCGGACTAACTGATCTAACCTGAGCCTAGTTACAGCGTCTTCGGACTAACTGATCTAACCTGAGCCTAGTTACAGTGTCCTCAGGCTAACTGATCTAACCTGAGCCTAGTTACAGTGTCTTCAGGCTAACTGATCTAACCTGAGCCTACTTACAGCGTCTTCGGACTAACTGATCTAACCTGAGCCTAGTTACAGTGTCCTCAGGCTAACTGCCCATCTTGGCTTTAAGTCCTGGTAGCTGAACTGCAGAGCACATCTGCTGACAAGAGGCAATGCACAGTACCCAACACCACCCAGCGAGCTCGAGAACCAAAGAGTGTTAAAAGTGCGTGATACCACTCGCTCCTTCGTTCCGTTCCCAGGAAATACCAGAGGCAGAAGAGCCAGGTCAAAGCAGCAGCTGGCCCGAGGCACACAATGACCTCCCAGGCCAGCTGCCCTAAATCTTCCGGCAGGCCGTGTCATGGGAAAACAGACCCTGCTTGATTCCAAACCAATGAGAGAGTCCCATGGGCTGCTAACGTCTGTGGTCCTGGCTTGGATTCTGGTTTGGAAAAGGTGAATTACAGAGAACATTCTGGGACAACTGGAGAATTCTGTACATGGATTTGATTGGTCTCTAAAGTGGAAATGGACCGATCTGAAACAGCGCAGGATGTGAACTACATGAACAACTCCCATCCCTTGTGGGAAGACATGCTCACGTGTGCATGCAGAAAAGATCGGGGGCTGTAGACAACAGGATGGTGAAGGGGCAACTTCTGGGCGGCTGTATGAATATGGCATCAACATGGCAATAGTGCAAAGTGTTTGCCAATTTCACGTCCTAATGGCTTTAAACATTTAAGGGACAAAAAGCAATGCGACGTTTAAAATCTTTAGGAGAATATTGTCCCTGCAAGGAGTGTCTTGGAAAGGGAGTGGCTCTTCCTTGTTTCATACGATACATTTTCATCGCTGACAAACAGCCAAGGACGGGCCAGCACCAGCCTTCAACTTTGTTCTATCCACACGGGACCTGCACCCATGGGTTTTGTTTCCTCATCTGAAACATGGAACAAACAAATCCCGGGGGGACTGGGGGACAGAGAAGTGGGCCTCGGTTGCCCCGGGGTGGCACGACACTCACCATTCCCATAGGCCCAGTCGTCGTTCATGCGGTGCCGCACCTTTTGGTAAATGGCCGACATGGTCTTCATGTTGCTTTTCCTCCACTGGCGTCCCAGGTACTTGGTCTGTATTTTCAGCAGCTTCAGGATGTAGAGCTGCAGCATGGCCTGCTTGACTTTGAGGGCCCGCTTCAGGATGGGAGCCGATTTGAACACCACCAACATCTGCCCGGAGGAAGAGGGGGTGGAGAGAGGTGGAGATGAAGCTACGTTGTTGTTTGTTTTTAGTGTCTGGCTCAGGGATACCAGGATCCAGCAATTCCTTAACCAGGTGGCTTCCCAGCCCCCTGGGGAGGTTTATGGGGAGTCAAGACCCAGATGCTCCTTTGATTTAGTCCACGGGGATAGGGGGCTACAGCAAGTCCATGTTGCCGAGATTCCAAGTGCATGCCGTATAACGTTAAAGAAACATTGCCAGTGTCCCCCGCCCCCTTTCCATAGCCACCGTTTTCCTGTGTGCCGTGCACAGCTGGCTCTTCCGTGCAGACCCTACTTCTACGAGGGCACAGAGGATAACCAACTACGGATCCCGTCACCTTGGCGCACTCTTTGCGTCTTTGTTAACAAGACCGAAGTGGGAGAGTTCCACAGGGGGACAGAACTACTCCCTTCTACAGCAGGGGTTCTCAGCCTTCCTGATGCCGGGACCCTTTCATACAGTTCCTCATGTGGTGGGGACCCCCAACCATAACATTATTTTCGTTGCTACTTCATCACTGTCATTTTGCTACGGTGATGACCTGGTAAAAGGGTTGTTCGACCCCCAAAGGGGTCGTGACCCACAGGTGGACAGCCACTGTCCTGCAGGCTCACCTGCTATCCTACCAGAAGGACGGTACCAGAATTTACTCAACTGGCTCGTGTGGTACCGGTGGGTGGTTTCTAATCTTTCATTTCCCCCAAACAATGCCTCGAGGGCACTCCTGGGCTGGCATCGCACGGCATGCCTGGCTGCAGTTCAGAGAAGAGTGACCTTCCTCCCCAGAGCTGCCCTGAGAGAGCGAGCTCAGCTCGGAGGGGGGAGAAGAGAGGGGTAGGAGAGGCTGAGGTCAGGGAGGCCATCTGCGCGTGTCCACAGAGAAAGCCAGCCAGCCGGACAGACACGGCCGCCCTCGGCGCCCACGCACCATGGTCCTGGAGTGCTTCCACTTGGTCAGTTTGTTGAGCAGCCGCAGGAGGTTGATGCACGAGAAGAGGTTCCTCCAGCAGAAGTGGCTGTTGTCTGCAGCTTCCTGTAACGCAAGGCCCGCACCGTGACCCCCACACCCACAGAGCCCAGGGTCAGCCAGCTGGCAGGGGGGTGGGGGCGGCCCCCACTTCTTGCTCTTCACACAGCATCCTTCATCCGAAAACACTCAACTGCCAACCTGGGGAGACTGCCTGGCGCCTAGGGGCTTGGTTCAAGCGACCCGTCTTTGGCAGGGTTCCAAGAGACAGGATAGACTTCTACCCCCATCCACACTGCCACCAGACAAGCCCCGCTGGTCCCTGCTCAACGTCAGGTCCCATGCTGGTGCGTTTCAAACGAGGATGGAGAGCTGCTATTCACCGGGGTTGGACTCTCTCAACCGCCATCCCCTTTTATCAAGCCGTATTGCATAATTCTCCAGCCAGGGAGGGGCAACGGCAGATGGTTCCTTCTGACCAGGTGTTTCTCTGACATGTTTCATGATAGCTTGTGAGCACCCCAGCCGAGATCGCAGGTGGATGTCAGATTCGAAGCAGGTGTTCCCTCACAGAAGCCATTTCTTTGAGACAGAAATAGGCGTCCCGATGTGCTCTGGGGGCTTGCAGGTTCATACCAAGTGTCAGAGGCGACATAAGTCAACGAGCCAGCAGGGTGGCCAAGCTACCGTCTTGGACCTTCCTCCCACTCCAGTGGGACAGAACACAGGCGAGCCTGGTGAACGGAAACTTCCCCTCGCTCCTGCCAGCTCAGGTGAACCAAGTAAGGCAGGCAGGCTTCTAAACCGGAGGAGTGAACACCCAACCAAATTGGAAAGGATCAGATTCTTGGGGTGGGGTGGGGTGGGGTAGGGGGAGTAAGTTAAGACCAAGGATTAGAAAAAAAACGTTTCAGGGCAACGTTTCAAAAACATTCCGAAATAAGTCTCCTGAAAAGGAACCCTCGTGGTGGGGGGGGTGGGTTACATGTTGGGCAGTTCGAATCCACCAGCTCCCTGGGAGAAAGATGAGGTTTTCTGCTCCCATAAAGGTCGACAGCCTCGGAAACGCAAAGGGGGCGGTTCTACCCTGTCCTCCTCCGGGGCTGTGGCGAGTCAGCATTCACTCAAGGGCACTGGGTCCGATTTGGGGCTCTTCCGTCGTAAATGTTCAGTGTTGCATTCGAAACAAGTCCTGGGGAGATGACTGTCTGGTTTTCTGAGGGAAACGTCTATGGGAGTTTTTGCCCTAGCGCATCAGCCGGCCTGGCTTGTCCTGGACAGGTCAGGCTCCCTAGTGATCCCACCTGGTGTCTGTGGCAGGGGAGACACCTTTAAAAGCTCGTGATGGTTACTGTTATTTAAAGGAGCTGGGAGACTACACTTCCTGCCCCCACCTCCCCACTATCATGATCTCAATTCTACTTTGCAAATCTGGCTAGACCAGAGCATGTACACGGGTACAGATAAGAGCTGGAAACACAGGGAATCCAGGACAGAT
>NW_022103920.1:15955830-15958348 GCF_000313985.2 Echinops telfairi
GGTGGAGGTGGAGGAGGTGGTGGTGGATGAGGAGGTGGTGTGTTAGTAGTGCCCCACTGGGGGCACTGTCATCAAGGAGATGTCGAATGTGAAACTGATGGTCTGTTCTGTCCACCTGCACCCAACTCACATTAAAAAACAAGAAACAAACCCAAACCGAGACTACACGCTTCTGTTGCTTCCCTATTTTATGCTCAATCCAAACAGATGTGACCCGACGCTGCCTGCCTGGGAACAGAGTGCCCACTGCCACAGGGACCACACTCCGGCTGCCAAGCCCGGGCTGACTTTGGTTCTGAAAATGCCCTGCAAACAGCAGGGTCTCGGAACAAGAGCTCTACCACACTTTCTGCAGGAAATGCGTGCTTCCTCCCAGCTGGGAGGCAGTGCTTTCCTTTGCTGGCCATGAAACGGCCCAGCCACCTCCCTGAGCTTCAACTGCGAAACAAGAGCATGCCTGGGAACGTCCGGGAATCCTGCTGGGCAGCATAGAGCCATCCCCTGCAGGAGTGGACACCCCGCCCCCCATGAGACCCCCCTCTCCCCTGCATCCCCAGCTGCTGAGACCACCTCTAAACAGGACAGGGAATCTTGGCCTTGGATGGGGCTAAGGCATCTCAGCGTGGGGCTTTCCCCTTGGACTCAACTCGAAGTCTGTCCCCTGGTCTGCGACAGGTCACTTCACCCACTGGACCCTGAGAGCTCTCTCACCTTCGAAAGCAAGGGTGTGGGCCAAGTGACTCCCAAACACAACGCCCACCCACCACCATCCTCTTCCGGCTCCAATCAGCCCGGCCTACCGAAGGCATGAGTTGATTCTGAGAGGGGTCATTACTGACTCAGCACTTGGCGGTGCTGAAGCCTTTGGGGGGAGGCAAGGGGGAGGAGCAGCAGCGCCCAGTCATCTAGCAGTTCCAGGGCGGTCCTGGTACCAGGCTTTGGCGACACAAAAATGGAGAAGGGACAAGCTGTCCCAAGTTTGGTCAGACGGGGGCATCTGAGGGGTGCCGCACCTGCAGAATGCCAGCCAGGCCAGCCAGCCTCCCAGACGTCACAAGCGCTGCAAGGGCTCTCTCTGACCTGCCGGGCGCAGGGCAAGCAGCGGCACTTTCTGGGCCACCCTCTGTGGGCACACTGGCTTCTGCCTCAGGGAGACAGAGCTGACATGCTCTCGACCCCCAAACACTCCTGGCTTCGAGAAGCTCCTTGCAAAGGCTGTGTGCCCAGCCCGCCACACAGCAGAGAGGTCTTGTGTCCGGCTGAGCGGGCCCGTGCAGTCTCCACGTGCAGCCCCCTCACCTCTGCAAACCCACTCTCCCGTCAGGGTTCCCCACCAGCCCTTTCTGCTCCTCCTCTGTCAAACGCAGGCTCAGCTTTTCCAAACCATTCCCAACTGGGTCCGCAGCTCTGAATTCCGACAGCCTCCAAGCGCTTGCCAGGGCGCCTGCCCTGAGCTGAAGTTCCCAGGCCAGGGCGTGATGGAGCTGGAGGAGCGGCGGGAAAGAGCCACCTGGCACTTTCAAAGGCTACCTGATCCCCATCTGCTTACCAGACTCTCGGTGGTAAGCTCCGGCTGATCCTGGATGGTGCAGCAGGGGAAATCCAGGACGGAGATGCTGCAGGTGCAGAGAGCACATGCTTAGGGGGAGGGCAAGGCTGGACACCGCACATTCCAGGGGCAGGGTTGTGCGGTGGTGTTTCAAACATGTCTGTCAGCCGCCTCCCCATGGAGGGGCTTCGGGCTGGCACTGACAGACAGGTGACAGCCCATCTCGGGCCAGCTCCAGTTTCCCCAAGACCAAAGGATATAGTTTTGCCCTGCAGCCCCCAGGGCCTCTGGGTGGGAGGCACGGAAGGCAGCTTGTGCCCCGAGCTGCCTCTACCTGGCTCAGGCCTCTCTCTGGCACACTGACCTTTCTTAAGTTGGTCAGTCTCCCTGAATGTGTTTCCTAATTGGTCAGACAAGACTGAAACCTGTCGGAAACCTGTCTCCGCTGTTGAGATGGTAAAATAAACCCTACTCACCCCCATCAAGTAGATGTCCACTCACAGCAACCCTGCAGGACAGGCTAGAACTGGCCTTGTGGGTTCCTCTGGACTGTAACTGTTAACGGGAGGAAAGCCCAGTCTTTCTCCCCACAGCAAGGCTGGGAATTTCAAACTGACCTTGTGGCAAGCAGCCCAACAGCTAATAACCACTACGCCGCCAGGGCACCTTAGAAAACAGCAGTGAAAATATCCCATTTCACTCTACTTCAACTACAAACACAGCTTCCTAGGTCGTATTATTTACCCATTTGGTGTGCCAGTGACCCATTTGGTGAGGCTTTACCTGGTCTACTCGGGAGTGTCACCCTGCGATTGACCCCGAGGTCCGGGTGCCACTGGAGCAGGTTGGTTCATAAGAACCACCTGGCTCCTGCGGCAAAGCAGCAACGTCCCCAAACACAGCTTCCCTTCTTGGCTCAGATCCCCTCAAACACCTCTGGGACGTGGGACACACACACACACACACACA
>NW_022103920.1:15958517-15974650 GCF_000313985.2 Echinops telfairi
CTTACCTGTTCTTGGCGGTGATGTAGGACAGGATGTTTTGGTTGAAGAACTTCAGGATCAGGGGGATGCAGTTGGCAAACACCAGGTGTTGCGAAACATATTCAAACTGCACGAGAAGACCAAAGCAGAGGGTGTCTTACCCGGGGAGAAAGACACCCACAGCCGCCATGTGGTGCCTGGCTAGCCGTGACCTTCTGTAGGGTTTCCGAGGCTCTGTACACCCGTACGGGCGCACCCCGCCTCATCATCCTCCCTTGGAGCAGCGGGTGGGTTTGAACCACTGACCTTTACTTACGAGTCCAACCCTGACCCGACAGAGCCACCAGCCTCCTCTGGAAAAGCAAATGAACCCCAGACAGCCCAAGCTCACTTCCATCAGTCAAGTTGATTCTGACCCACGGCCGCCCTACTGGACAGAGCTGAACCCGCCCCTTTGGGTTCTGAAGCTGTCAATCTTGTTTTGTTTTTTAATCATTTTATTAGGGGCTCTTAGAAGCTGTCAATCTTTACGGGTGCAGAAAGCCTCAACTCTCTCCTGAGGAGAGGCTGGTGGTTTCGAACTGCTGGCTTTGCGGTTAGCGGCCCCCACGCCTGGAACCCATTATACCACCAGGGCACCTCTGGGGTTAAAAGAGGCAGGCGTGAATCTGTAGTGTTTCCTAAGAAAATTCACAGCTCAGCCTTCGGGGTGGTGTGCGGGGAGCGGGGAGACACTTTATTCACACGAATCATAGGCCTGGTGTGAACGTCCTCCAATCACGGCTCCGGTCATTTCTGTGCGTGCCCTAGGCCGATTTCCGCACATCCATCACATACATGTGGGCATGTTATTAGGAGCCCTGGGGTGTCGTGGTTACACGTCAGACTGCCTTCTGCCAGGTCAGCAGTTTGAAACCACTGGGAGAAAGATGGGGCTTTCTACTCCTGTCAAGAGCCACAGTCTTAGAAACCCACAGGGGCAGCTCCACCCTGTCTTACAGGGTTGCTACGGGTTGGCACCGAATCTGGCACAGTTTCTGGTCTGGGGCGTGTTATCTGCACAGGCAGGCAGGTTGTTCACGACACATTGTGGCCATGAGATCCTGACCGAAGACCCAAACCTAAAGCAGCCCGAGAAGCCCCTCCTGGTGACCCACAGCAAGAACTCCAGGAGACCGGCGCCTAAGCAGCGCTGGAAAGGGAGGCTCCGAGGAGTGCCCCCCACCTCATCCCCCTGGTTTGAGAGGCTTCAGCCGTGGGTGACAAGCGGGCAGGTGACAGCATGTCCCCAGGGGTGACAGCACTCAGGAACCTCTGGGACGTGGATTCCAGCTTTCGAGTCAGGAGCACGTCATTATCCCTCCGACCCAGAGCCAGCCCCGCTGTCCTGTGGATTCGGACTCACAGAGACAATGGGACAGATTAGCGCTGTCCCGTAGGGGCCCCAAGGCTGTCAGCCTGTCCGGAAGCATGCGGTCACCACTTTCTCTGACAAGTGGCTGGTGAGATTCAAAGCCGAGATCCTGGCCTCTGTGCCACCGGGGCGCTGGGTGAGCCCTGGGGTGAGCCCTGGGTGGTGGGTGGTGGGCAGAAGGGCAGGACTTCCTGCAGGAGAAGGGTCGGGGGTCTGCCCTTTGGCTCCCAGGGGGCACTGAGAACAAGCTGCTGGGGGGGCGTCAGGTGGGGGCCTGTGCCATGAGGGTGACGTCATGGGGCTGTGTCCCTGAGCTTCACCAAGCATGAACCAAAGTGTCCCAGGCAGTCAGTCTGTCCCCAGATCCAGCACTCGGACTCAGACTGCTGGGCTGGTGCAGAAACCGGGTAGGAAAAGCAGAGCGCTCAGTTCCCGAGTTCTCCCCGAGTGAGGTGTGGCCATGGCACCCTGGATATTCAGGCTCTCTCTCTGCCCCTGGGCGTCCAGTGAGGTCAGGTGGGCCAGGACCATGTCTCCCTGGCCAGCGCTGCCTCCCTGGAAGTCGGCCCAGGAGGTTTTATGGAGCCTGGATGGAGGAGCCAGTCCATACCCGGGGCTGAGAACTCTCCTCCATTTGAACTGGGCCCGGGGCCTTGTCAGGAATCACTGACTGTGCACTGGCCAGGTCCACAAACCTGCACCTGCCTGGTCGCCTGGCCACATAGGACCCACCAAGAGGTAGCCAGAAACACAGCACAGCTTCCTGCAACTGTCTGTGTCTGACTCAAGCTCTGTCCCCACCGCCTGGCTGGAAAAGTGCTTCCGACGGATTTGGAACTCAGCCAACTCCTGGCTCCTGCTGGGGGTGTTTGAAGGGACCCGTGCCCCCTTGCTGGGGTGTGTTCAAAGCCCGTCTTTTGCTGCGCCCACTCAGGCCAAGTGTACTCCCACGCTCACTCGGGCTCTTGGGTTTCCTCACTGCTGCCCTCATTCCTGGGAAGCTGCATCAAGGATAGACACCTGCACCTCCCCGCTCCCCCTGGCTCTCCAGGAAGGTATCGGGATCAGCTGGGGGCGAGCAGGGCCCTGGGTCCCACCTCCGGAGGGCAGGCCAGGCCAGGCCAGGCGGGGCTCACCTGGTAGATGTGGTTCAGCTTCAGGTGCTTGAGCAGCAGCAGCAGCAGGGCAGAGATGCTCTTGACGATGATCTCCTTGTGCCTGTTCACGTCAATGCCTAGCTTCATGCTCTGTAGGACTGTGACGCTGCAGGGGAGAGCGGCTCAGAGGGGGGTCCTCCAGGACCCGGGCGTCTGGGTCAGACACAAGTCCGAGACAGAGTCGGGAACCCGGGCCCATCTACAGTCTTGGGATCTGGCTCCGCCCGTGGCTGTGGGACCCACGGATTCCTGGTGAGCCTGAGGGTCTGAGTGGAACCGCTGTTCCACAGGGTTTCCTGTGGCTGTGACCTGCGGGGTCTGGGGACTCAGTGGCAGAGAGCTGGACTGCTAACTCAAGGCCAGCAATCCAAGGCCACCAGCCACTACGCGGGAGAAAGACACGCCCCCCCTCCCCCAGTCACAGTTTTGGAAACTGACAGGGGAAGCTTCTCCCTCGGGACCCCGCCCTGCCGGCACCCTCCAGGCCCCCCCAGCGGTCCCTCACGGCATCTCCTCAGGCAGGACGTCGGCCAGGATGTTGATGGAGTCCGTCTTTGCCTTGGAGGTGGGCGCTGCGGCCAGCAGGATCTTAAGCAGCGCAATCTAGGAGGCAGGAATTGGGGAGATGGGTCCTGAGTTGGCCCTCCTCCCCCATCACCCCTGCCCCATGCTTCCCAGCCTGCCCCACTCGCCCTCAAGGACAGACCGGCCTCCCAGTTCCGGGAAGAAAGGGTCACCCTGAGAGGGAGAGGCCGGGTAGCAGGGTGCTACGGTGGGGGCTGGCGTGAGTTGCCCGGGCAGTCTGCTGCCAGGAGGCAGACGGCCTGAGGAGGGTAAGGGGCAGCTCTAGAAATGAGGCACGAAGTATGGGGGGGTGGGGTGGGGAGGGAAACAGCATAAAAGGAAATAGTGGATCAAACAAGGTCTCCACATACAGCGTCTCCACCTTGTTTTCCTCCCACCTGTCCATCAGCACCCTCGCCCCGCCCAGCCAGCCACTACGAGGACCAGACACCTTGGTGGGCCTCAGATGGACCAGGGCACTTACTCGGGAGGGCCCCCAGTGCACCCTGTGAAGACCCCACCTTCTCCCCAGACCCCCAAAGAAGAACTTGGGAGAACAGCCCTTCAGAGGCACCCCCAGCCAATCCCTCATCCCCACCCTTCCAATATCCCCAGGGCAGCTCAGGGAAGGCCAGAGGTTGGAAGTGCCTGGCCTCAGGGGCAAAGGCAGCGGGGAGGGGAGGGCAGGGCCCTCGGCAGTGTGCACCTCTTGGGCAGCTTACCATGTACTGTGGGAGGCTGCACAGCATGCCCTGGTAGAGGGCCTCGCATGGGGTCTCTGGTACCTCCTCTTCCCCCTGAGGCAGAAGGTGCTATTTGGCCGGGCCACTGTCCTGGGCATGAGAGGCTACAACTCAGGGGGACCCCACGGGTGCCCAGGAGAGTGGGGCCCTGGCATTTTCAAGTCATTTTTCAGAAGTGCCCGCCAGGCTGTGTTCTGAGACCCCTGGGTGGGTGTTGTCAGATGTTATCCATTTGAGGCCCCACCCCAGCCCCACCTAAAGTGTGCATCCCCAAAGGTGCTCTTGACACTGCCCGAGTCTTGTAAATATCCTTATTCTTCCTCTTCCTCTCTTTGCCCCTCCATCAACATCCAATCCCCCCACGGTACCCCATGGTTGGCAGCACCGTGTTCCAAACCAACCAGTTTTCTGTCTCCACAAGGACCAGCCCGGCCCAGCTCACCTCGCCAACCGTCACCTGAGCTATAGGGACGGCTCCACATCCGATCCTCCAGTCCCCACACTTCTGATCGCCACCCCCCATGCTTCCAATCCCCCGGCGCCCACGCTTCTGGTGGTTTTTCTACAGCAGGACCAGAATCGCCGTCACAGCCTGCCTGAGGTCGGCCCTGTCACCCCACCCCGAGCTCCTGGACTTTGCTTGCACTCCCCCAGGCCACCTCTCTGTCCCCTGGGCTCCGGCCACCCTGGACTTCCTTCGTGACCTCTAACACGCTTGCTGTGACCTCGTTAGGGCGGACCCCTCCGCTTGGAATGCTCTCTCCCACGTCAGACCCTTCCTTAGACAGCATCCTCTCCCAGGGCGACCTGAACGGCCAATGCCGCAGCAGCCTGCAGACACAGCTTTCGCGCCCTCCCATGTGAACTGTGCCCACTGGCTTGACCACTGTGCCAGCCAGACTGTCCAGTTTATCCCATGGTCCCGCTGGGATCCCCCTGTGCTAACTTCAATGACCTGGCCTGGTCCAGGGCCTGGGAATAGCGTGTGCCAGTGCGAGGGCTCTGCAGCAGTCTCCTGGATGGGGACACACACACACACACACACACACACACACACACACATGCCGCTTACTTACCAGGGACATGGGACACTTCTCCAGCTCCTCCTCGGTCTTGATCTGCACGTCTGCGATCGACACGTACTTGTGCTGGGAAGACAAGAGTAGACCAGCGCAAAGTTGAGGGCACCCAGGATCACTCTCCGCTGCTGGGGCCAAGCCCCTTCTGAGCTTCCCCAGGGACAAGGAGAAGGACGTCCCGGTCCCAGAGCTGTCACCCCAAAGGGACCCCGATGTTCTCTGAGAGCTGGAGTCTGCATCACGTCTGTAATATTAGCTCCCAGCACAGTACTTCCTGCCCAGTACACGCTTAGCCCACGGGTCTTCCATGAAGCACTGGGCCATGGAGAGGCAGGCCAGTCTTAGCCCCAGGCCTCTGGGCGTGAGAGAGAGAGAGAGAGAGAGAGAGAGAGAGAAGGTGGTGGAGGGGGCCACAGACCCTTGCTCCTGTTCTCTGCGCCCACCTGGGTGCAGAGAAGCCCCAGCTCCTTCGTGGCAGGGAGCAGGGAGGAGAAAGTAAAAGGACGGGGGTGGGGTGGGGTGGGGGTGGGGTGGAAGAAGAGCCCTTTCATGAGCCTGAAGGTGGGCGATCAGCTAAGAAGGGAAAGGCCAAGACCGGTTTGGGTTTCTCTTTGGCAGAAGGGCTGAGGGAGAAATGCAAGGCAGTTCCCACTGTGTCTGAAGGAAGGGCCCCAGCACCACCCAGGGCCCTGGCCATCAGGTCCCACTGCCCTGGAGGGCTCCCTCTTCCCGAGGACTGAGGGCCCACCCTGCGCACCTGCTTTAGGGTCTTCACACTCTCGTGGATGGGCCTGGGTAATCCGACCAAGGTGTCCGTGTCCCTGTGGAAGGTCAGCAGGAGGAGGGGGCACAGTAGTTCATCAGTTCCCAACACCCCCGAAGGGGGGAGTGTCACGCGGACCACACCCCTTTCACACGCCGACCTTCCTGTGAGCTCCGGGGCACCACAGCTTCAGGACCCAGAAAGCTCGCTGGCACACAGACCTGTCCTTGGGACCAGGGGGCCCGGAGAGTCTCTTGTGGACTCACTAGTCTGGGAGTGCTAGGTCCCTCATAAAAGGAGACAAGCCCAGCAGTCACTTGGGCAGGGGGTCCCCACAGGCCAAGATGCCTTCTCAGCTCTGGTGGAGGCCCGAGGAGGGAAGGGCTCATGAAGGTCGGGGCAAGGGGTGGCCATGTGTCTATCTCCTGCCCAGAGGGTCAGCCCACGTGATCCCGAGGAAACGGGCCCCAGGAGAACGACTTGGTGCTCAGAGTCCTGGGGGCGGGCCAAGACCGAGTTCCTTTCTAGAAAAGTGGATGGGAGCGCCCCCCCACCCAGACAGAAAGTCACATGCAAAAGACCCACAGTGGTCACCAGGAGCAGCCCAGGGCCTGGTGGCTCTCAGGGAGGGCACCCCATGACGACCGGGCAGCATCCTTCTGTGGTAAGCCACCTCTCTACCCCCAGATGGGCAGCACAGCCCATCCAGCCACTTACTGGCCCAGAGTGAATCCGATGAACTTGTTCCTGCTAGTCTCCAGGAAGAGCTCAATGTCCTTCTGTCTGATAGAAGAGCGGGGACCATGGCAGAGAGGGGCGGGGAGAGCGCACCTTGAAAGAGGACCGTCTCTGGGCCCTTCCCTGCCCATCAGAGGACTGGAGCAGTGTATGTGTGTGTGTGGGGGGGGGGAGAGAAGCTAGCAGCCAACAGGGTGCACGTCACACCCAGTGCATGGCATCTTGGCACACGACCCCACCCCGGGCCTTCTGTGAGTGTGGTCCCAAAGCTCAGGGCCCCTGGCGCCTGGCCCAACCTACCTGACCTTTGGGGCCCAGGGCAGGCCCTTGGGAAAGGCCACCCGCTCGGCACTGAGGGGTGTCTGGGAGGGTGGTGGCGGCACCAGGGGCTCCTGTTCCAACAGGTCCAGCTCCCCATCCAGGGCCCGCTCTCCATCAGCGGCAGACTCCTCGTCCTCCTCTGTGGCCGGCTCCTCGGTTTTGAAAAGATCCCGCTCGTTGTAGATGTCTAGGCTGTCCTGCTTGGTGAGCAGTTGCTGCGGGAGGGGGGCAGGGCTCTCACCTTGGGGCTACAGAGATTGCACACCCTCTCTAGGTCCCCCCATAAATCCACAGGCTTCTGGACTTCACGGAACATGCTTTAAGAACCCAGGTCTTTTGAGAACAGCCTACTCGTCAACCTCCACCCTAATGCACCCGGATCGGGCCTGATCCCTTCAGACAACCACCCCAAGGGCGAGGAAGCGAACAGACCATCCCCAAGTGGTAGCTGTTCAGCTTCCCGAAAGCGCGGGCGCCTTTTCCTGCCTGCGCTTCGCCTCCTTATGCCCCCCCCCTTAGGTGAACATTCCATTAATCGGCTTGGTTGGCTGGGAGCAGACGCCAGCCGCCAGCTGGCTGACAAAGGGAGACAGGGCAGAAGCTCCTGCCAGGCAGAGGGAGGCGGGTTTGGAATTTTAAATCTCATCTCAGAAAGCAAAAGCAAAAAACAGATTGGACAGAAATAGGCCCAAAAGTTAAGAGTGCCTGCTTTGGGTAGTTAAGACTGTAGGTGATTTTTTTAACCCCCTTTTGTTCACATTTTTATATTTGCTCCAAACTGTCGACAACGAGTAAGCATTAGTCTGTAGAACAGAAGAAACGGTGCAAAGAGCATCCCGGCCCAGCGAGAAGGCAGACTGGGCCCCGAGGTGGCATCTGGCCCGGCTCCTGTGGCTCAAGGAAGAGGCCAGTTCTTCTGAACTGTTCCCCAGCTGCAGGCCACCCCTGGAACCCTCGCCAGTCATTTCACACATGGGAGCCCTGGGTCCCAGGCTGGCCCGAGTAAACCTGGCTGCTGAGAGAAAGGCAGGTAGCCTCCCATAGCCGAGTGGGGGGCCTGTTTGTGGAATCCCTTGGATTAGACCCTGTCTGTTCAGGATGCCAGAGAACAGCTAGCTTAGAACAGAGGCCCGCGCCAGGAGCCCCGAAGCCCATGTGGCACGGCATAGATCTGAGTCCAGCCTGCTGTTAGGGGCTGGCCAGTTGGTTCTGACTCAGTGACCCCGAGGACGACAGAAGGACACACAGCGGGGCCTGTGCCAGCCTCACAATCAGTGCTGGACCTGAGCCCGCGGTGAAGCCACCATGGCAGTCCTGCTCCCCGAGAACCTTCCTCCGACTTGCTGGGACTCTGCTGTCCCAACCATGCTATCCATCTCCTGCCTGGGAGCCCGCTCTCAGGACCGGGGACAGAGGCCAGCACAGACACAGGGTGGCCACCAGGGGCAGCTGAGCCTGGTCACGGACTGTCTATGCCCGCTACACCCCCGAGAGCTTAGTATCCTGCGTGGTGGCCAGTCCTGGCTGCTCTGTTTGTATCCGTACCCTGCGGGAGCCGCGGCGGCCACGCAGCTTGGAGGGCGGGGGTGCCAGCTGCGATTCGCCCAGGTCGAGCGTGTAGGAGGGCGGGGAGGCGGCACGCATACTCCTCACCACCTGGATGCTGTCCTCAGCCAGGGGAGGCAGGCCCAGCTCCACCCGCTTCTGCACCTTGAGGGTCTGCAGGTGCTCAAATCCACCGAGGGTAAACTGCGGTAGGTGGGGAGGAGAGAGGGGAGGAAGACAGTCATGGAGCAGGTGAAAAAGCCACAGCTCAGCTCCTCAGGGGCCCTCCTTAACAACTGGCTCCTGACCCTGGCTGGAACCACAGGAGTGGCTTCCCAGGGGCCACAGCAAAAGAAGGAGTCGTGTCCCCTCAAGGGCACACTCGGCTGCTATAAACTGGAGGTCACTGGCTTTCTTCTGCAGCCCAGGCCAGGCGGCTCCTCCTGTTGATGCCTGCCGGGAGGGCTGCTGTTTGGCCAGCCTCACTGGCAGAGGCACCAGGGTGAGGGTGAGGGGGGGGCGGGGGGGTGGGGTCAGGGGAGGGGGAGGGGGAGGGGGGAGGGGAGGGGGAGGGGGGGGGGGGGGGGGGGGGGGGGGGGGTGGGGGGGGGGGGGGGCGGAGGAGCTAGTGACAAAGAACAGCCACTCCTCACAGGCACTTCTCTTAAAAAAGCAAACCCTAAAAAAAAAAAAAAAAACAAACCCTGCATTCTCCGGCTGGGGACAGGGAGTGACCCGGGGTTTGCACTGAGAAACGGAGGCCCAGACTTGTTCAAGGCCCCTCAGCATCAGCAGAGCTCGGAGCTCCAGACCCACAGCCAGCAAGTGCTCTTCCCAGGAAAGGACAGCTCCCTGGGGGCAGGGCCGGGGGTACCCAACTCCAAGTGGCATCCCCCCTAGGTCCAGCACCAACAGGCCACCTGCTGGAGCAGGGCTGGCTTTTTCTTTTTTGCTTGCTTTTTTTTTTAAACTTGAATAAATCATTTTATGGGGGGCCCTTACTGCTCTTTATCACCATCCAGACATCAATTGTATCAAGCACATTTGGACATGTGTTGCCATGATCATTTCCACAGCATGTAGGGCTGGCTTTATCTAGGGCAGCCGGCTGCCCCTCCAGCAGCTTCCCTGCCCTGCCCCTCCCGCCCCAGCTGCATGGAGGACAGCAGGGCAGAGCCGAGGGCTGGCCACTCACCAAGACCACCTTCCACAGGAGAAGTAGAACCTTCTTTATGGGGAAGTGAGGGGCCAGGCCGCTGCAGAACTTGGTGACCATGGAGAAGAGCAGGAGGGCAAAGGGCCCCTCGTTGTGCACGGAGAAGCCTGGGGGCACGGAGAGAGGTGGGGGCAGCCTGCCGAGGAAGGCACTCAAAAAGCACCCCCAGAGGAGCCCCAGGGCTGAGGCCCACAGATGGGATCCTGCCTGCACCTCACCTTCCCACATGGAAGGGTCTACCTGAAAGGACCACCGGCCTGCCCAGTTATCCACGCCCTGATGCCACCACAGGTGAGTCAGCCGTGCTCAGAGCCCCCGGTGATTCGAGTCAGCTTTTCAGGGGAATTCGTGAAGGGAGCGGGAGGCGGGCAACCACGTTATTACCACGGAAACCAGGGCACAGAAGTTTGGTGACTGCTCCCAGGGTGTAGTTACAGGGCCGGTCAGGCCCACCCCACAACTTTTCTGCCCTGAAAAGCAGGGCGGTGCTTTTAATTGCAGCAGCCAGAGACCCAAACGGGGGTGGGGGGGTGGGGGTGGGGGTCTGCCTCCCCAGGCCATGCCAGGCTCCCCGCCGTCTTCGCGCCACCCCCAATCCCAATCGGGCGTACTCAATTCGGCGCGGAAGGTCTCGCGGGCCGCCCGCCACGCGCGGGCGTCGGTCTCTCGCTCCAGGCGGATGTTTTCCACCAGCAGGTACAGGACACTCAGCAGGACCCTGCGGTCACAGGTCGCGGGGGTTCTCCACCAGCTCCTAGTCCCCTCCCAACTCCCCGGAAGGGGGAACCACCAGCCCCCAGATGCGCACGCTTCCCCTCCGTCCCCCGCCCCACCCGTGCAGCACCCCCAGCGTACCGCAGCTCGGTGCTGTCAGCGATGGAGATGGCCGGCTTCCGGAGGGCACTGCTGCAGGCCTGGCTGTTGCTGCCAGCAGGGGAGGGAGAGGGGTAGAGACACCCATGGGCCCTCCTCCCTCCCTTTGGCCAAATCCACAAGCACGGGGCCGCAGAAGAGATGGGGTTCAGGGAGCGGGGCACAGCCATGGCCCTGGGCAACCCGGCCTTGGGGCCGCTCCCACCATCCCCACCAAGCCCAGTGCTGCGAGGGGGCACCGCGTGGACCCCTGTTGAACCGACCCAAAACTGCTGGTGGCAGGCATGAGAGCAGGGCAGCCTTGGTGGGAGGGGGCGTCCTGCCCCCTTCTGCCCGGGTCACCCCCTTGAAGGTAGACAGTCGCTTTTATGGCCTCCAGCATCAGGTGAGCAGAGGAGGTGCGGGCGCCCCCACCAAGAGGAAAGCCAGGAAGGGAGCACAGGTGGGGAACCCATCCTGGCGCGGGGCGAGCGGAGCACCAGGGAACACGCCATAGGCAGCGGGGCCCCTGCTCCTGCAGGAGGAGCACCTGAGGTGGGGAGGCCTGGCCGGAAGGGGCTGCTCACTCGCTCTCCAGGTGAAGCAGCTCCAGGAAGGCGGAGAAGGCGCCCATCTGGTAGAGTAGGAAGCAGTTGTACCTGGACCAGTGCAGCACGTCCACCTCGGAGTCACACTCCCCAAAGGTACCTAAAGGACCAGACAGGGCCACGGGGTGAGGGGGAGCGAGGGGGCGGGGCACCCGGATCTCCCCACACCGCCAGCCCTGTAGCACACTCTGCTCCCCATGAAAGAGACAAGGCAGAGGAGAGGGTCTCCAGGGTCCCCATGGGGCTCAGCAGCCCATCCTGAGACAGAGACTCAAATGCAAACCGCTTATTGGGGAGTTGCTGCCAGGTGCCCCACAGTGGAGATCGCGAGGTGACAGAGGGACAAGGAAATGACAAAGCCACCTGAGTGCACCCTGCACCCCAGCCGCTCCCTCCTGCCTTCTCCTCCAGGAAAAGCCCTAGGAGGGGCCGGGCCCTGGGTGCCCCTGGGGCTGCCCTTCCTCCATGCCTCCCTCTTTCCCCTGCATTTATTACTTTTCTCTCCGTTTTTGAGCTTCTAATGAGGAGGGCTGGCCTGAGCCTGAGACTCCCATCTCATCCATAGGATGAACAAGGCGGGGTGGGGGTGGGGGGTGCAGCACTTTGGCTCTGATCATCCCCCAGTGACCCCCAGCCGCTTGACCCGCCTGCCTGAACCTTCTCCAGGCCAGTGAGAAACAAGCATGAGAGCCCAGGGTTGACTCTGTGCCTCCGCTGGGCCACACGGGCCCTGATTCATGTACTAGAGTCCACAGAGGACCACAGGCCGGGCTTGGGCAACAGAACCTCTGAGGGGGCCTGAGAAGACACAGGGGGCTCTTGGAGCGCCCCACACAGCGCCCCGAACATCTTTCTCCTAAGCACAAGTCAGAGCTCATCCTCCACAAGCGGGGGTGGGGAGTGGGGGTGGTGGTGGTGGGTGGGACTGGAGACCTGGCTGGCCCTGACAGGACCCGGCCCGGCCCCCACCCCTCTTGGGTAGGAAGGTGGGGAGGGGCTTGGGGCACTTACCCTGGGCCAGGTAGAGAACTGCCCGGGCCACCTTCAGCCGCCGCTCCCGACTGACCACCTCCAGCCGGTCCAGGAGCCCCATCACATAGGCCTTCTGGGCATCTTCCTCCAGCTCCAGCCACTCGGTGGCCTGCACTGGGGGCAGGAGCCAGACCCGGTCACTGTCACGGGAGCTGCTGCCGCTGCCCCACCACAGCTCCTGATAGCACAGGTGGACAGCCCTGGACGCATTCTGCTCACCAGAGATTCCCTGCCTCCTGAGCAAGAGTGCAAGGGAAGGGGAGAACCCGGCCCGCAACCGTTGTGTGGCTGTCTTGCTGCACACCCAATTCGAGGCCTGTCCCTCACTGGTGCCCCAGCCAACAGCTCCCTCTCACAAGACACCGGCTACTTCCTGGTGCAACTCAACCTTGTCCCCTGAGGCCAGGACAGCTTTGTGATGGACACCTCCCCCTCCCTGACTAGACTCAAATTCACCCCTGTCCTCTGCCTCTCAGGCACAGACCTGGGCTCTGTGTGGGGAAACACACCCCCCCCCGGAGGGCAGGGGGCCACAGAGAACTGCAGTGAGGGGCTGTGGGAGGGGACACTCATGCGGGGCAGGGGTGGGACATGAAGGTCAGGGTCTAAGGGAGGCAGGGTCCTAGCTCTACCTGGACTAGGGGAGGCTTCGCTTGCTTCTTCCCACAGCCTCCCCGCATCCCATGGGCAAGAAGGGAAGGGGGTGGGGATGGTGGGGGGTTCCAGCATCTGAGCAGGCCCGGCCTTGAGACCACGGGGGTGGGGTGGGGGCAGGGCCCCTGTGCAGAAGGCTGGGAGATCACCTTGCCCCCTGAAGTCGTCTTGAAAGCACCTCCGGTTGGTGGTGAAATCTGGACTCTCGGTGTAGCTGTACAATTCTGTGACAGGAGAGAGGGCAGTCCCAAACCCTCAGCAGGCTCTGACAGCAGGGACCCTGGGGCACAGCGATGGGGCGGGGGTGGGGGGAGGTCAGCTCAGAGCTGACACTTCCAGCACATTCCTGTATCTAGTTCTGTCCAGAGCCAGCTTCTTCTCTTTCCGAGCAGTTAAAAATAGCCACTAGTGTCCCCGGGTGATTAAACCATCAAATCTGTCCCCCTCCTGCCAGCTGGCTGGTGCAGCACAGAAGGCAGCCCTCAGGGTCACGACTCTTTCTGCTCTGCCCACCGAGCTCTAGGGAATAGTCCTGAAACGCAGAGGCCAGCTCCCATGCAGCTGGACAGGGAGCCAGGGCAGGGCCCAGCCAGCCTGGGCCACAGGCCTTTCAGGGTTGGAGCCAGTTCCTTCTCCCCGCGCTGGACTTTCTCACAGGTATAGATGTTTCTGTCCCTGCCCAGGGCCCCCGGGGCAGAGGCAGTGGCTCTGGCTGCTGTGTGGGCCTGGGATGAGCCCACTTTACCGGCAGCAGATGGCACGGGGTGGCTGGGAAACCCAATGGCCCCTCCGTGCCTGCTCTAGCACATGCTGCCAGCGGCGGCCTCCTTGAGCTGAGCATGAACAACTGTCAACAGGTCTGAGGTCTCGGCTCCCCCACTGGGACCCCGGCTGGACCTTGCTAACTCACAGGTCACTCACAAAATGAGAGGCGTCTGGCATCCAGCGGCTAGCTAGCTAAGGGCTCTGGAGGCCTGAGCCCCATAGTATCCACGGCAACTCCTGTCCCGGAATCACCGTGGTCAGCTGAGCCGCCAGCCCACGAGGATAGGTGAGCTGGACTCTGGGGCACTGAAGTTGGTTTTTGCCTTTTATGCGATTGGATTCGCAGTCATGGACTCTCGGAGGCAGACACGTGGCGAAGACTCTTATGTCACTCAGGGTCCTCTGCACGGGCAGGACAAAGGTTCACGTCTGTACTGTCTGCTTCCCCCCCTTCTCCATCTGAGCCTGCCCCCCACCCCTTTATTCCTCTCCCTAAGGTAACTTCTGCCACGAGGTGGGTGTGTGGCCTTCAAGCGCCTATTTTGATATTTACACACCGCATGTGCTCAGAAACAGCCTAGGATATGGGTCCGTGTCTTCAGCGGCTCAGTCACTGTGGTACTGTGTGCCTTCTCTTGCTCCCAGCTGGATGCCTATTGAAAGCATGCTGGTCGGGATCCATTCTTTCAAGGGCCACCCAGCTGGCCGTGTGCTGGTCAGCCTACAGTTTACACTCATTGCCCAGCCGAGGGCACTTCCGGCTGCTCTCCGTTCGCCACCAGGGTAAACCAGGCAGCCATACACATCCTCGTGCGCGTTTTCCTAGGTCCAAGTGTCATGGTTCTTTAGGGCACGTGCCCACGAGAGACCCGTCGGGCCAGCCGTCGTACGTGTGGGTCCTCACCTTTCCTAGGCAGAACTCCGCTGCTTTCCAGGTCTGGGCTCTGCAGTCTCTAAAGTGCTCATTTCTCTGCCCCCTCCCAACGCCAGGCTTTGAAGCATTGCCATCTGATGACTGCGAGACAGTAGCTCGTGATGCTAACTGGCTTTTCCCCACCTGCGAGTGAGACGGAGCATCTTTTCGCGTACTTAGGGGCCATTTCGGCTTTCTCATCTATGAATTCTTATTCATCGTCTTTGCCCGCCTTTCTAGTGGGCTGTCCGTCTCCCGCCCGTCCCTGTTCTGGATGCCCTGCCTTTGTTGGGTGTTCGACTTACTTCTTCCTCCGTCACTCATTACAGAAAGTGTTCCCGTGCTCGCTCACCAGCACGCCTTCACAATTGTGTCCTTCGCCAAGTGTCTCCAAGTGTCACCTCCATGTGACTTTCACACCCGCTCCCCCCATCGCTCATTTATTAATAACTGGCATGCAGAGCACGTGTACCACGGCGGTCCCCCAATGGGTGAGGCTGACCTTTGCCCTGGCATTGAGAAGAAGGGTGGGACCCTGAGCCCCAGCCCAGACACAGCCGGGCAGAGGTCCACTGCAGAGGCCATACGTACGGGGCACATCCAGCCCCACGCAGGGGCTGCATAATCGGGAAGGGTAGAGGAGACAAGGAGAGAGGGTCAGGGTGGGGAGGTGGTAGCCAAAAGGGGGCATGCAGTGATATGGTGACAGGGAGAAAGGGGGGAGTGGGGAGAGGAGGAAATTTGAGGGTCCATCAGAAGAGTACAGAAGGGGTCGGTGGGCAGCTAAGTGACAGGAAGGGCAGTGCAGAAGGAAAGGATGGAGAATGTGGCCCGAGGATTCCCGGGAAGGACTGAGAAAGCAAACAGGACTTTTTACCAGAGGAAGGGCCAGAGATGCATGGCTAGACTTGTTCCAGGGCCCCTGGCTGGGAGCAGACAAGCTCCCTCTCCTCCGGCCCTTTTCTGCTGAAGAACTCACTGCCCTGAAGTCTCTTTGACTCAGCGCGACCCCATAGCACAGGGAAGCACTGTCCCTGTGGGTTTCTGAGACTTTAAATCTTTCCAGGGGCAGAGAGCCTCATCTTTCTCCTGCGGCACGGCTGGTGGTTTTGAACTGCGGACCTTGAGGTTAGCAGCCCCCACTGGGCCAGCAGGGTTCCTGGTCCCTCTCTACAGACCCTTCTATGGAGCCCATACCTGATAGCTCTGCTGCATGTCCGTCGGCATCACCATACTCAAACTCCAGAGTGGGGCAGTCCACAGAGCCCTGTAAGGGAGAATGCTTTGTGGTAATCAGGCAACTGGGGAAGGGGCTGAGGAAGGAGGAGGAGACCCCATTGCATCTTCTTCCCCTCTTGCTGGCCAAGGTTAGGGCCGCAGGGTCAGGCCTGGAGTATGAAGAGACGCAAGAGCTACAGCCGGCACCCCCGTCAGGCCTACAACACAGACAAGAACCCCTGGCTGGTCCCTAGAAACCTGAGATGGGCAAAGCCAAGAGGGAATTGGGTTCTGGCCTCAACTGTCATTCAGCCAGGGTGGCGCCTGGCAGGTCTCTCAGCAAACCATGGCTTCTCATCCACGAGACACTCTAGAGCAGTGGTGCTCTACCTTTCTCATGCCGTGACCCTTTCAAACAGTTCCTCACGTGGCAGTGACCCCCCAACCATAACATTATTTTTGTTGCTACTGCATCACTGTCATTTTGCTACTGTGATGAATAGGGCGACCCCATGAAAGGGTGGTTTGACCCCTCAAAGGGGTTGCGACCCACAGGTTGAGAACCACTGCCCT
>NW_022103920.1:15975194-15978084 GCF_000313985.2 Echinops telfairi
TCCCCGCTCCCCACTCCCTCATGAACCCTTGATAATTTACAAGTCATTATTTTGTCATATCTCACACTGTCCAATGTCTCCCTTAACCCACTTTTCTGTTGACCAACCTCTAGAAAGGAGGATATATGCAGATCCTTGTAATCGGTTCCCCCTTTCTACACCACCTTCCCTCCACCCTCCCGGTATCGCCATTCTCACCACTGGTCCTGAAGGGATCATCTGTCCTGGATTCCCTGTGTTTCCAATTCCTGTCTGTACCAGTGTACATCCTCCGGTCCAGCAGAACACTTCCACTTGACCTCCTGGACACCAGACTCTGTCTCTATATTTTTAATTCCTGAATCTCAACTCTGTGTGACACACTAGCAGCGTGATCTAAGGAAAACTACCTTGATTTTAAGCGCCTCTCTCTTCTCATCTGTAAAATGGGAGTACTAGTAGGACTGACTTCATGGGGTTGTTATAAGGGCTAGATGAGTAATATAGGAAAAAAAACACTTAGAACATCACCTCCCACTCGGTAGCACTAACAAGTGGGCTTCAATTCTATCTTCTACCAACGCCTTTAATTTCCCCTTGTATAAATGCTTAACTATTTTATCTTCCTAATGGTTCATAAGTGGGTGAACACCCACCCATCCATTTACCTAGCCAGTTCCCTACTGTTGAACATTTAGGTATTTAAATTAAAAAATTTTTTTTCTTTATTCTATGTGTGATGCTGTAATCCACTTACGTATTTTCCATATTTAGGCTCTCTCCTAAGGTTGGATCCCTACAAAGAGCACACAGGCATCAGACCTGGTAAATGGTTTTGTGGCTCTTTGTTCACGGCACATTGCGACAAATCTCTAACAGCAGAGACTTCTGTAACTGTGGATGACAGAAACTGGCAGAAATTAAAATAAACCTATAGAGTCCTTTTGTGTTGTGTTTTGAGTTTTCTTTTTTTCCAAAAAATAAATACTTTCAGAGTCCCCCAATCGGGAGGACATAATCCTAGAATATAGGACCGTCATGAAGAGCAATGTTTTTCAAACTTTCTTAATCTTCACTCAATGAATGCATTTTACTTCAAGTTCCAGCGCATGTGCGCGCACGCGCACACACGCACACACACGCATGTGCGCGCGTGCAGACACACACACACACATGCATGTGCGCGCACACACACGCACACAAATGGAAGCAAAAGCTTAATATTTATCCTTACATGTGATATACTCTGATTATTTTCTTTTCTAGGTGATTCCTTTTTTAAAAATTAATGCCTGTCCCAACGGTTTGCTTCCCATAGTTTTAAAAAAAAACCATTGTTTTAAATTGTATACTTTCCTTCAATTTAATCTAATGTACTGCATTTTATGGAAAAAACCAAAACAGGAAAAAAAAAACCAACATCCTCACTTCAATGTCATGAATCCCCAGCCTTTGCCACAGACCAGTAAACTCTGTCAAGGTGCTGGGGAAACCAGTAGCCCCAGGGGTCTGGGTGAAAGAGGCCTGAGGTGAATCCCGCAGCTTGCTTGAGAATCTTGTCTTTAAGCAAACAGTGATTCTGGAGTTTCCTTTTAAGGCTGGGGTTTCTCAGGGAGAGGGGAGGCCAAGAGCACCCTGTACACGGGTGATGTATGAGGAGACTAAGCTGGTTCTGCCAGCAGTCATTCTAGGAATTCTCAAGAGGCCCACCAGAGGAAAGAACCTCTCTCCCAGGATGGCCCCTCCGGTAAAGCTTGTCCCGCTGTAGAGCAAAAGGAGGGCAGGGAGGAGGTGCAGGCATCGCCTGAGCCTGGCACCTGAGTGCTGCGGTCACTGGCAGGCCCTGCCAGGTGAAGCAGCTCCGCTGCTGCAGGGAGGGAGGGTGGAGGGAAGCTAATCTTCCTAGGCAGACAGCCCAGAGAGGGGCTGTCACTGCAGTCCATGACAGTTTCCAGGCAGAAGTGCAGCCTCGGGCAGGCAGGAGGTTACTGCAGTGCAGGTGGGAAGCCCGGAGTCCCTGGAGGCTGAGCTCATGCCAAACGGGGCTGCAAAGTCCCATCTCCAGGGGCTGCAGCCATTAAATGGGATGATATCCACCAAGTGTCTGACCTGCTCATGCAAAATGTCACCAGGGCCTGGTGCTGCAGACAGGCTGGAAGTGTGGGGAACAGACAGTTCACATTCCTCCAGAGCACGGATCATTCTGAAATGATTTTGACATTTTTTTCCCCTTGTGTATTAGCTGCACCCTGCCCCTTCCCCCCACCTTCCCCACTGGCTACTGTGGGTTGCACCCAGGCAAGAGACCTTGCCTTGAGTGTCTGCCACCCAATATAACGCCTGGCCCACAAAAAGAACTCAACAATTGTTGGATGAATGAACAACTCATCCTTAAAAAATATATATATATTTTTTAGCAAGAAACATGTCTCCACGAGGAAAAGAGGCACAGAGTGCCCAGAAAAGCCAGCTTGGTGGGTTGGCAGCAGATGGATGCCCTGGTAGATGGCACACGGATCTAGCAAGGCAGGTGGGCTCCAGTTCAACCCAGGGAGATGAAACTTTGGGGTCAGTCTTTTTACCTCTTCCACTTCTACCCTCCCAAGGTTGGGGTGGCTTCCTCCCGAGCCCCTCTCCCAGTGACAAGCACACATGAAATACATGACAAGCACACTGAGCAAGCCCAGGAGGGCTGGGCTGGGGCGGAGACCCTGCTTCCAGTACCAGCTCTGCAGTGGGGCATGGGGGATGAAGAGGATGGTAGTCGGGGGACTAAGCCACTCTGCATGGGCTTCTGAGTTAGGTGGTGGAAACCCGATTGTACAGATGATAAAACTAGAACCCAGTGATCAAACCTCACAGACTTAATGGTTAGGCTGGGATGCAAAACCAGGCGAAGTGTCCTCGTCCC
>NW_022103920.1:15978296-15990210 GCF_000313985.2 Echinops telfairi
TCTCTCGTGTGTGTGTGTGTGTGTGTGTGTGTGTGTGTGTGTGTGTGTGTGTGTTAGGGGATAGGGGGAGTGCTTTCATCTTCCTGGAAAGGGTGACTTCGTGGTGCGGTGTTCCCTCCTAGTCCTGGGACAGTCCCACCCAGCACTCCCACAGCACCCTCTGGCCAGGTGGGGAGCCGCGCCCATGGACTGCACCCCTAGTAGGGCACCGCAGGGAACGGGCCACGCGAGCCCTCCGGTCTGAGACTGGGTTCTAGCCTCGGTGATCAGGCCACTCACGTCGCCGCCTCGCGCTCCGGTTTGCTCTTCCGTAGAATGGGACCGCGAGTCCCCTCCGGGGAGGGCAGCACCGGGCTGGGATAGCAGCTGGGCTGGACCGGGGACCCACCGAGCCACACACGGCCCGCGGCGGGGGGCCGGCAGCTAGGGGCCGGGGGCTGGCAGCTGGGGGAGGGTACGGGCGGAGTCACCTCCGCCGGCGCCCCCGAGCTCCTCACCTCCGACTCGCGCCGCTGGTTCCGGAAACCCTCTTGGCCCTTGGGCGCAGCCTGCTTCCCTTTGCCGCCGTTGCCGTTGGCCGGCGGGCTCCCGGCCCCGGCCGCCGTGGGCTCCTCCATGCTGTCCCGCTCCGCGCCCGCCGGGCTCTGCCGGAGATCCCGCTGCCGCCCCGCCGCCCAGTGCCGCGCGCCGGCCCCGCCCCTCTGCCGCGATTGGCCATGGACGTTCCCCGATGCCCCGCCCCGCGACGCGATTGGCCACCCGGCCGCACGGAGCGGGCCTGGAGGAGGGGGTGTTCATTCAAGGCACACTGCAGCGTCGCGGTAGCCTCCCGGACCGGCTCTCCCCTCCCACCTCCGAGCTCGGGCGGGTTACTGCTCCGCTCCGCGCTCCCTTTTCGGGGTTCTAGCCTCCGCCTCCAGCTCCACTGCAGTTCGCTTTCCCGTCACCACAGACCCCTGCCCCCAACTCCTGGCTCCTGCGCGTGTCCCGGATCGCGCTGCAGTCCCTGGGGCGGCCGAGGACCCCGCAGGGACACCTTGCAGCCCACTCCTGAAAGCTCACAGTTTTAAAGGGAACGCTCCAGTGGCCTCCGCTGGAGTGAGGCAGGGGCTGCAGGGTGGGAAGGCGTTTCCGTTCAAGCCGATGCCGGCTGCCCCTAACTATCCACCTGCCTTTCCTTGCAGTTTGGGGCGCCTTTGTCACCGGATGCGCTCGGGAGTGCCCCCGCCGACTCCCCAGGCTTCCCTCCCTCTCCCCAAGAGCCCCGAGTTACCGGGAAAATGGGGGGTCGCAAAGCAGGCAGTATGGTCTGCTCTCTCCCTAATTTACCCCGAAGTAGGTTAAAATGAGTATTTAGAGCATCCTAGACTGCTCATAGAAGCCTTTCCAATAAGCCCCCAGCAAGTCCACCGCCAGAAAGGGGGGTGGGGTAGGGGTGCGGGTAGCTGAGGCAGCACTCTGCCAGGCACCGCACTAGGCTCCCTGTCTCCGCTAACTTTACTGAGCAGAAGCCAAGACTCACACACGCAGTTCCTCCTCGCAATTCCCCGGGTATCACGCGTGATCCTGCCCCAGTGGCTTTGAGAACCAGCTCTGTAGGAAGGCTTCTTCTCCCCAAGGGGCTCCTTCCTTAAAGATGCCATTTGGGCCTCACCTCTTGCTCCAGGAGGAGGACCCTCCCCAGCCCACTCAGGCTGCCTTGGTGTCAAGCAGTGTCTTGCCTGGATGGGAAACCCCAATTTCCCCCCAGGGCCCAAAGGAATCCCTGTCTTACTGGTAAATCATGTAGGCTTTAGTTTCTTGTTTTGTTTGTATCCAACCCTCGGGTTAGTTTATGTGCGATGATTTTGGGGGTGTGACATACATGGAAAAATGCAGTGCTCATGTCATGTCTTGAGGATGATTCTGTCCCGTTCCCAACAATCTCTCTCTCCCACTCTTCCCTCTGCTAGTCTGTCTATAGGTGGTAGCTCAAGGTAGGGTTGCAAGGGGCATTTCTTGCAACTGTTTGGGTTTTATTTCTCTGCTCCCCAACATCCCCTTTCTGCACCCACCCACTTTCTTTTCACATCCCGCCCCTCTATCATCCCACCCCCACAAACAGGGATATATAAACTCCTTGAGTGTAAGGCCAAGTCTTGCTCATTTTTGTATGCCTCATTTACACTTGTTTAGCACATGGTTTCTCAACTGCTGTCCCATTAGCATTTGGGTCGAGATTATCCTTTGTTGTGGGGGCTGCACTGTACATTGCAGCCTTGTTAGCAACATTCCTGGCTTCAGCAATACCCTCCCTCTGTGTGACAATCAGAAATGTCTCCAGACATTGACATGTGTTCCCTAGGGGCCCAGCTCTTCCCAGTAGCTACCCACTGGTTGAGTAGAATATAGAATTGGGTTTGACTCCTGCCCCCTCTCCCTCCTCACCCCCCAGAAAAAGGCCTTAGCTTAAGCCCGAAGCAATTTGATTTTGGGAATTTTTGTGTGTGGGGGGTATCATTTGTTAAACTCTTAGAGATTCACGCTCCACTTTAAAATTCACAACCCACGCCTAGCTCATCCCTGCTTCAGAGTGGTAAACCTGTCACTGCACAGCCCGTGGGGGCTCTTTAGTACAAGACATTGCTTCTCCCTCTCATTTCCCCAGTACTTCTCTTCCTAGCAGCCAGCTAGGCCTGGCAGGCCCAGGACTTCACCTTCTTGGTGTGAGCCTTGTCCCGCCAGCAGACTCTCCAAGAGAGACAGCAGACAGGAGGGGCCCACTTGGAAAAGCTGTTCCTTTTCCTGCCTCCCTTGCAGATACAGCAGGAAAGGTCATCCTCAACTGGGAGAGGGATTGAGGATCCTTGCAAGGCCCCTGCCCGTGGCTGCACCCAGAGCTCCATCTGCTCCGGGGTTTTTGGTGAAGAGATGCTATCGAGTGGTGCTATCAAGCTTGCAGACTCAACAGAGACCTCACTCCAAGATCTTTTCCACGCCCTCTGGCTACCCACCTCCTGCCTCCCCCCACCACCCCCCAGGGGACTGGGAGGCAGTAAAGGTCAGACTGCTGACTTTCAGAGCTTGTCACAAGGTGGAAGGCACCTGGAGATGCAACAAAAAAGCACACATTCAGTGAAAATGTCCAGTCTATAGGAGCCCTGGTGGCATAGTGGTTACTCACTGGGTTGCAAGTCGCAAGGTCCACAGTTCGAACCCACCAGCTGCTCCTTGGGAGAAAGGCAGGGCTTTCCATTCCCATGAACAGTTACAGTCTTGGAAGCTCACAGGGGCAGTTCTACCCTGTCCTACAGGGTTGCTGTGAGTCGACAAGAATTGGATCGATGTCAGTGAATTATAGCAACTCTGATGGTTGTAGTGGCTATGCACAGGGCTGCTAACTACAAGGTCAGCAGTTTGAAACCATCTGTCAGGTCCAAGGGGATGAAGCTTCAGTTCTACCATGTCCTATAGGGTCATTAGAAATTGGCATCTACTCGATGGCAATATAGTTCTTTGTTTTGTGTGATAATTATTGGGATTGGTACCCCCCTCCCCATCTTTCAGCTTATTTGCCAAGAAAGGAGCGACAGTACCCATAAATATGAGCCCTGGGGTGCGTGGCTAAGTGCTTCGGGAAGGTAGTGACTTGAACCATTTGTCAACAATGCTGTAGAGAAAGAGGGAGTGGTCTGCTTCTGTCCAGAAATACAACCTTGGACCCTCGGGGACAGTTTTACTCTGTCCTACAGGGAGGGTGGTCAAGTCCATTGACTGCACAGCAGTGCATGGGGCTTTTCTGTTTGGGGCCTGCATGACCAATTTCCCTGGCCCCCTCAATTGAATCCTTCTGAGTCTGCTGACAGGGGGTAATTAACCGATGTCCTTACAAGGCTCAAACACATCCCTACCCCTCTAACCGGCAAAGGTCAGGGACCTGGTGAAGCAGACAGCACCTGGCCTGAGAAAACTTAAGGATGAGGGACAAGAGATCTTAAAGGCCCAGGTTTGGGAGGATAATGTAGCAGCAAAGGCAGAAAGGGCATGGGTAGGTGTCATGAGGCCAGTGGTAGGGCCCTGGATCAAGGTGAGGAAGAGCTGTCAGGCTCTGCAGATGGCATTTGTAATACCTCAGGTCATTCAATCCTAACTCTGGGGCAGTGGTTCTCAACCTTCCTAATGTCGCCACCCCTTCATACAGTTCCTCACGTTGTGGTGACCCCCCCCCCCATAACATTATGTTCGTTGCTACTTCATCCCTGTAATTTTGCTACTGTGATGAATTGGGCGACCCCTGTGAAAGGGTCGTTCGACCTCCAAAGGGGTCGTGACCTACAAGTTGAGAACCGCTGTTCTAGGCGATGCCTGTGCCTGGAAGAGGACATCGTGGGTGGAGAATCGGTGAGAAGGACCATCTAGGAGATGGATTGGCACAGTGCCTGCGACAAGGGGCTCAGAATACCGATTATGAGGACAGCGCAGGACCAGGCTGGCCGGGTTTCATTTTGTAGTTGGAATTTCCATGAGGGCACCGAACGACGACTAAATGTATCGGTGCCATCCAATTTGCAGGCAAGAAAAACATGGCTCTGAATGGTCACACCACTTCAAGCTCAAACTCCAAACGTCTCACCATACCTTGTGGAAGGGAGACTTGCTCAGCAGTGGGCAGCCTGGGCTGACCCGTGAGTCTGAAACTAAGATGGGGGGGCGGGGGTTGTCCAAGGGGCCAGACTTCACAGAGGCCAACCTCTGTGGCTGGGGAGCAAGTCGCGGCTCTTGCTGCGTCCTCCTCCTCCCCACTGCAGTGGCCCTGGCTCTGAGCCCTTCCCTGGGCCCAGGCTTCTCTAGCCCCCAGGCACTTAGCTTCAGTGCACGGGAAGCAAAGTGGCAGAGCATTCTGATGGCATGGGAGGGAAGGGAAGGTGGTATGGTATGTATTTTGTAACCCATGTTGGTCCCACAACCTGTAGAACCAGTTTAGGTCACTGAAGAAAGAAGGTAGCTGAGAAGGAACAGAGTAACCACTCCCCCCACCCCCACCCCCCTGTAGGGTTCTGGTGGCGTTAGGCAACCTAATTCTCCCTCCCTCAGGGTTTCACATTGTGGGGTCTTGTCCATGCTAGGGGGATGCTAGCTCCTGTGCTGTGACTTAAGGTGGTACACATGGGACTTGGAGCAGGCGTTAGTGCAGCTGTCCTAAACGTGTCCAGGATGGTGGCTCTGGGAAGGCAGGCTCTTCATACACAGCCGTTGATCAGTGTAGGGCAGCTCTGCCCCACCTGTCTACTGGGAAGGGCTTCCCATCCGGCCCCCCATCCGGCCTCTAGCCTGCAGACCGCTCTCATCTCTGCCCAGTTGCTAGTTCATAGACACCAGGAATTCATTTTAGGAATATGTTATGCACTGGAGACAAAGAATTCATTTTAGGAACATTTTATTGTCTTTTGAGATTACATGGTCATTATTGCTGATCTAATACAATCACTCAGACATATAGATTTCCAGAACCTCTCGGTGAAGGCAATGCTCAGAGGTCTGGGTGCTAAGATGATCACGAGAACTAGATGATTACTTTTTTTGGATATATATAATATATATGTATATATAGTTCAGAACTTGTCCATATATAATTTGCTGGTGTTGCCTATTTTCGTTCTGTAATTTTCCTTTGTTAAAAAAAGCATAATGCAACAATGCATTTTGATTTCTTTTTTAAAACCGTGACAAAGTGGATTTGAGAAAACCACAGGGGCAGCAGTTTCAGATCTGTTCAGAGAAAAGTCAAGCAGCAAAAAAGCTTTGCAGGAAAAAGTGAGGCCACGGGCAGCCAGGCTTCAAGGGGCGTGGGGGTGGGGGGTGGGGGGCGGTGGCAGGGAAGTGGGAAGGCAGGAGGTGGTCAGATCAGAGGCCTGGGAAAATAAACTGAACGTGTCTATGAAGAGGGTGACAAACCAACCAGCCAACCTGAAGAGTAGCTCTAATTCATTGGAGAGAACATGGTAGGGATTCCCTCTCCAAGCTTCCAGATACCAGCAGGTATCAATGGCTGATGAAACTGGGTCCCCAGAGAGAAAGAGAGACAGAGAGAGACAGAGAGAGAGAGACAGAGCGAGTGAGAGAGAGGGGTATCACCTGAAACTCGGAGGCAAGCACCTCACCATTTGCAGCAACTCCCCAGCTAACCCGAAGCTGCGGAGGGAGGCTCTGTTTGTTCACAGGAGCATGATGCCCTCAGCAAGCTCACACCTGGAGCCCAGAGAGCACTGGGCAGGTGCAATGAGCAACAGCAGGCTGTAGCTTCCGGCATGAGAACAAAGGAGACCAGAGGCCAGAGACCTGTCTGTGGGAATCTGCCCTGGATACAAGAGGAGGTGCAGAAGATCGGACTCTCTCTATAGTCCAAGCAGCCAATGAACTCAGGACAATCAGGAGGGAGGGAGTGGCCTGGGGGAGCTTTCAGCAATTGTGGTCTTCCTTGCAGGGCAGGAGCTGCAGATGGGTGGGGGGCATTTTCCGAATACTTTCTCAGACACATGGCCCCCGAAGAGCCAGTCTTTGTGGGATGAACCTGTCTACTATTTCAAGAGACAGACAGCCATCTAGCCAAGTGTCACCTCTCTACTGCCAAAAGTAAGGTCACTTCCAGACCAACCCTGAGGGGACCCAGGAAGACCAGGGAGCACAGGAGAGGGTGGACCCAGGAGGAGAACCAGAGTGGAAGGTCACAGTGACCCTGGCTGTCCTGGCTGTCTTAAGACTTTGAGGCAGCCCAGGATGGGGAACAAGTGGGGAAACAATCCTGAGAGTTTCAATATGGTAGAGTGTGTGTGTGTGTGCGTGTGTGTGTGTGTTGGGGGGGAGTTGAGTGGGAAGGTGGGGACTTATCTACTTCAAAATCCCTAGGGACACCCAGGCTTTAACTCGTAGAACTGGCCGTGTTTCACTGCGGTCTCCAAAAGCAGTCCTGCTCCCGGGTGGGCGGTCATACCAATCCCACCCACTCTGCTTCCTCCTACAGGGGAAGCTGCTCCAGAAACTGACACACAGGACCCTTAGCGGAGAGGCCAAAACATAGACAGATACCGCAGCAGAGTCCAAAGAACACAGACCAGGTCGCAGAGGCCATTAGCTCTTGGCCACGGCCAGAGGTGGCAGCTGTCTGATGAGGTTCAAACCAGCTCCGATCATCTGGACAGAGTACGGGCCGTGTGTAGAGCTTAGCCCGCACGAAAGCTGCCCTGCAATTCCCGGGGGACAGACAGACCCTGCTTCTTTAGGAACCAGGTTTGTCACACCACGGGCCTGAGTGACGTCCCATTTCGGAAGCTCTCACTCTTTAAGTCCCCTGGAAGGTCTGCTTTTCTCTACTCCTTACAGAATTTTCAGAAGTTGCTTAGGAAGTAGCAGAGAGTCCTAGGAAGCCATGTTTTTTGTTTTTTCAAAACAAGCTCTCTTTTTTAGAGAGGGAACCAATTTGGAGGGCCCTTCCTGGGGCAATCTCCAGGTAAATGACAGGGAAATAAAACTATGGGTCCCAGGGGAATGGCCCCCACTTCCTGAGTGGAGTGGGGTTGGGATAAAAGGCAGCGAAACAGTAGAGCGGCTGAGGAGACAGTGGAGGCACACTCCAGGACAGACACAAGTGCTCAGGAGAAGCGGGAGTCCTGGCTAAGGAAGGAGGCCTCTCTGAGGCACAGGCACAGCGGAGCTCTGGTTGCAGCTTGCCAAAGCCGTAGCACTCCTTCCTAGCAGCCGTTTCAGAAAGAAGGCAGTGATCGTAGAGGGATGGTCAAGGCTGGCCGCCCAGGCCATGGTCTTTCAGTGGCTTCTCCCAGGCCTCCCCTGGGGAGGGGCCGGAGCTGAGCAAGGCAGCTGCTGAAAATGTGTTCCAGCAGACCCAGGGAACAAGGAATCGGGAAGGCCTGGACTAATCCCTGATCCTGGACAAGAGAGAATGCCATCGGCTGAGATTTCAGATCAATGGGGTTTGAGGCAAAGATGCATTGGGAATGGTTACCCCATTTTCCTCCTTCCTCAGCCTGTCCTCTGTGGCTCGCTCAGCCCGTGGGGCAGTAACCACACTCTGGGCCAAGGCGACAGGCACAGGATTCTAGATTTTAATAAATAAATAACCTAACATATGGTCTACAAGGTGAGCGTGGCGGGCAGCTCGGATGGGAGAAGCAGCTTGCTGGATTATTTCCTGTATAGTAGTGAAGCAAAGACTTGGAGTTCTATTCCTTAAACCTTCTTCTGGCTTCAGTTACAGGAACTTAATACCTGGATGGAAAAAGAAAGATGAGACTGAGATGCTATCTGGTTGTGGGAGGCCAGGACGTGAAGAGCCGGGGCTTTCCTGGAGGGCACATGGTAGGGGTAGATACTGGTGGCTCTCGTTCACCTGAGTGAAAAAGACCAGCATTTCTCCATCCATTACATGAGAAGACTCATAGCAAGAAGGTGAAATGGAGAAAGGCAATTCAGAAACATGATGTTAAATGGCCTCAGAGAGTGCTCAGGAATCGTGGTACAGGGGTGAGGCCCCTGTTCTGGGTTCATGTGAATGGGCAGAGACAAAGTTCTAGAGCAAGAAGTTCTTCACACCCACCCTCCCAGACTCCCTCCCTGTTTTACATGGGGAGGGCCCAGGGCACCTGTAGTAATTAGGCTTGAAGGGCCCGTTCTTGTTAAGACCCAGATACTTGGCCTGCTCATCCGTCAGCTCTGTCAGGTGGGCATCAAAGGTGGGCAGGTGCAGGCTCGCCACGTACTCATCTGGAACAGACCACAAACCCCCTGCTTTAAGCCCACAGGCCTCCTGGCTGCTGGCTGCCCGTCGCAGGCTTTAGGCTTGGGGAGGCACACTTCCGACTCCCAGGGCGGAATGGAAAACGCTCAACGTTGGCTCATGGGTCCTCAGGCCTCAGGCAGAGTCGCCTTTAGCGTCAGGCCCAGTGCTTGTCAAAGCTGTCCCGTTTCTACCACACCCGTGGTTTCAGAGGGCGGAGGGACACTCAAAGAAGCCGGAGGTGTTGTGACGGGCAGGGTGGGGCCTAGAGAAGGGGAAGCTCGGGGGGACTTGACTTCTGTCTTGAACCCTCTGTTCGGTGGGTCACTCAGGACGCCTCCATCTTTCTCCAATGGAGCGGTGGCTAAGTTCGAACCGCTCGCTGATCTGCTCGCTGTCCAGCACGTCTCCACTGTGCCACAGAGCTCCTTCAACACAGGCTCCTGATTCATGCGTTTATATCATTTTCCCCGCTTGTCTGGTCTCCTACCAACTTTATCATGCATTCGGCCAGAATATGGACGGTTTGGGTTTTTCCTTTTTGCTGTCCTTGTATCAAGCAAAATAGACCCCGAGGGGATTTATTCCCTTGAGAGTTTAAACATACAAGATCAATTCAGGTGTGCGAGGCAGGTGCTTAAAAAATTTAAGACAATTTACTGTTTCCTTTGTAACGGACTGCTTCAGGACAGAAGCTCTTCAGCCTCTCCTTGGGCCTGAAGCAACAAGCCGGGGTTAGAAGTTGGGACATGAGAGTCTTGCTGGGCCTGAGATGTTACCCTCTCACTAGTGTGGAGTCAATGCCGACTCAGGGCACCTCCAAGGACAGGGTAGGACTGCCCACGCAGGTGTCTGAGACACACTGTCTACGAGCAGACAGCCTCGCCGTTCTCCCTGCGCAGTTCGTGGGGCTGTTAGCAGCTTAGCACCGACCAGTCAGCCGATGTCACAAGGGTCTCCTCGTCCTGGGGAAGCAGCTTCCTCCTTCAAGACTCTTGCATACAAGATACGTAAAGAGAGACAATGCTTCAGATGCAAAGGCTGTTCCACGGAATTGTGACAAACCACCATCTCAAGGGCGTTCCATGGAGAAACGGGGTGGGGGTGGGGGCAGCTCACAGGAGTGGGACCTAGTCTTTACTCTGACTTTGGAAAGACGAAGACATCCCCTCCCCCCTTGACTCCGTAAGGAATGGAGGTCTTTGGGCTTTTGCGTCTGTTCTCCTTGGCGACACTGGGGCAGAAATACATGCTCACCCATTTTCTTGGGCAACAGGTAGACATCCTGCTTATAGCGACCCTCGGGGGCATTGTAGAGTTCAATCAGGGCCAGGGCCTGGAAAAGCAAAGCGAGATGGATGCAGACAATGTAGCCCAAGGGTGGGGTGGCACCTGCCAGGTCCACCGCTCCCCCAGCCTGGAGCTCACCTGCGTGGTAGCTGTGATGGACAGCACGAAGGTAGGCACGGTGGAGCAGCTCAGGTTCAGCAGCCGGCCCTGGAGCAAGGGTTCACAGAGAAATGAGTCGGGCAGCGGGCTCTGCAGGGATAGGGGCCAAGCCCACTGCCCCTCTCCAGCCACTCCCCATCAGCCCTGCCGGGCAAAAGCGGGTGTGCAAGAAACAGGAATTCACCGAGTGGCATGAACTGAAACCATAAACACTTCTGGAATGTGCTGTTCACAGCCTCCAGAAGGCCCAGCTCCAGTGTGGGTCTGCAAGGGGCGGTCTCTGCGGGTCCCCCAGAGAACGCTGTAATGGTTCCATTTGGTTTTCCTGAACCCCAGCGGTCTCATATTCTGAATGGGTCCTCCAGGGAGTAGAAGAGCTGGAAACCTCCCCCAACGCCACCCTCTCCTACTCTGTTTATCAAGAGACTTGATGGCTGTTTTTGTGCATGGACAGTCGCCAAGAACAGCTGTGGTGCTTGCTCTTTGGTCACTAAGATTACCAGTTGCAACCTCTTGGGGCAATTAGAAAAGTCACCAGGTTGCAGGCTGCTATCAAAGTGATCAATGCATACTGAGCAACCTGCTCAAGCCTCTTCACACACACTCCTGAAAAAAAACTCAGTCCCTCAAGTATTTAAGGTGCCCGAAAGTATTGGAGGCGAGGAAAAGGGGAAGAGAAATGATACTTAAACAAGAATTTATGGGCTTCCAGGAAAAGATGGTTATCTTTTACCCGTTCATGTTCAGTTCCTTTGATTGAAAACTGACTGAAAATCGAAACCCAAGAGAAGGGCTATCATCCTTGTTGCAGCCTGGTACCTGCCCTTGACTCAGGACAACGGGCTCTCCGAAATGGAGAGCTCCTAGCAGCAAAGAAAGGACTTTTCCAGGAGCCTCCACGTGCTGCTTACTGGTGCAACCAGCCCCCAAATGCCATCATCTCTTCGTGAGCTTTGCTCACAGTGGTGCTGGCTCTATCTGTCAATTCCTTCCCTGTAATAGTCATTATCTGACTCAACCCACAGAGTGACATGGAGAGACAGCATAATTGGTGACGAGCTGGGAACCAAAATAGTTTCTTAATTGCTGAATGGAAAGACCTTATACAATTAGAAGTAAAACCCATTGGTAAAGTGAAACTTGTGCTTCAGCGGGGCTGGAAGTCTGAGGGAGCACCGGGCCGAAGGGCCGGGGACCAGGGGCCTCTCTCGCCTCCGCCCGTTCCTGCCCACCCCAGGCCTTACCTCGGCCAGCAGTACTATCCTCTTGCCATCTGGCCATATTACGTGGTCCACTTGGGATCTCACTCGCTCCCAGGTCAGTTCTGGTGTCCGCAGACTTGCCTGAAACACACCAGCGAGCACATTGTCAGGGACAGAGGCCCCTTTGGGGTCGGCAAGCTGGCCCCGTTTCACAGAGCAACTTGAGAGGAGCAACCGGCATGCCGGTGGGAAAGACCTGTCTGCGGTAGGTTAGGATCAGTCTGTTTCAGGGAATTTAATCTCCGGCCCAGGCTTGGGGGTGGTGATGGTGGTGGTGTCACTCCACAGCATAGACTGTGCGCCCACTCTCTGCTGAGCATAGTACAAGGTGCTATGGGAAATACAAAAGAAACCAAAGGCATGGTTTCTGCCTCAAAGAGCTCACACTTTAGCGGGGGCCTCAAAACAGTATCCCTGTGGGGCCGGGAGGTTT
>NW_022103920.1:15990565-15992600 GCF_000313985.2 Echinops telfairi
TGAAGCTCCCCGAGGCTCACCCTCCTTGCAGCTCTGCATACTGTATTGTATGTTCAGAGGGCAAGAGAAGAGATGGTAAGTTTATTAGGGCAGTGATCACACCAGTCATCAGGTACAGACTTAGGCAACGCCTAAAATAGAAATTCTGAAACTACCCATCGGCTTAGGTGGTGAAATGGAGGCGGTCTCCTAAATTTTCATACAAACAAAAGGAAATGCTTCAGTTATAATACTGAAATCGATTCGTATTTCCTGAGTGACTTACCCCATGCTAGTCATTGAGGTAAAAGATACTTGATGTGAGGGGACTTTCTCATATTTTCATTGCTGTACCTTCAAGGTCAATGTGATGTAGTGGTTACACATTGAACTCCGATCCCCAAAGCTGGCATTTCAAAACCACCAACAGAAGCTCTGCGGGAGAAAGACTGGGCTGTCTACTCCTGTACAGTCTCAGAAACCCACAGGGGGCGCATTGACTTGGTGGCAGTGAGTGAGTGAGTGATGAGGTCAACGTAGCATACAATGAGGTGCTCAATAAATGCTCAGAAAGACCAGGTGCTGGTCCCAGAGGAAGCAGCCATCTAGTGGAGGTGACTCAGAGAATTCAGGACTATGGGTGGTCTGGGCATTTCTTTAAAAGTTTCATAAGTTGGTTCAGCCGGTCCTTTTATTTAAAATTTTTAGCATGATATGGATGAAAGTTTATTGGTTTTCAGTTCAACAATTCCTACACATTTTGATGAGTGACTCTGACGGGCACCCCATGAAACAGTAGCACTGTTAGCCTTTCTAGAAGCACCTGAGCAGTGAAAGCCCAATCCCACAGCCATTGAGTCGACTCATGGGTACCCCCATCTTGTACCCCCACCTCTCACCTGTAGAGCTCTGCCCTATGGAAACAATGGCTCAGGATCAAAAACATATCGCCCAGAATGTTCAGTCCAGCATGGTTAGTGGCAGCAAAAAGTGTAAACCAACCAATGGCTCCAGAGACCAAGCTGGTTTCTTAGAGTGGACTCTTCAGCAGACCTAAGATAAATATTTATGGTGTGAAGTTTAAAACTAAGCTGTGCTGTACTTGAACTTGGAATTAAAAAAACTAGGACTCAGTGATGTGGATAGATATATATATATGGACGTGGTTCCAGCCCTCAGATGATTTGGGAGTTAAGGATATACTATGTAAATCCCTTGGCTCAGTGTTTCCCAAAGTGGGTGATACTGCCCCCTCCAGGGCGCTACAAAGACCTGGGCGCTGTGAAAGCAGGTCACTACACTTGATCCTGGATTACAGACTACAGTACAAACATTTTGAGTTGCCGGGGGTGGTGGTGGGGGTGCTGAGTAGTTTGTTTTTTTCCTGAAACGGGGATGGTGGGCCACATAACCTCGGGAACCTATGCCTTCCTTATTTTTTTGGAGGAATATAGCAACAGGAAATGGAAACCGGGAAAAGCAAAGGCCAGGTTAGGATAAAGAGCTTGGAGGTGCTGGTATGGGACTTGAAGTGTTTAAACTCTTCAGGTGCTTAGTGTTTTACACCTCTGGTGGTGACGCATTGGTAAGCGGTTCGAAACCACCAGCCCCTCTGCAGGAGAACGATGAAGCTTTCTACTCCTGTAGAGTTACAGGCGCAGATACCCACAGGGCCGGATCTACCCCGTTTCTGTGAATTGGAATCAACTCGATGGCAGTGATTGAACCTTCCAATGACAAGCAGTCTTGGAGACAGGAAGCAAAGAACGAGCTGACACGATGCTAAGAAGTGGCTATTTTCTTAGGAAGCATTCCTTGGGGAAAGGCTCTGGTGGAGAAGGGTTCTTGTTACGGGCATACTGAAATGATGAACATCATCACTGCTGGGTAGAGTCCTAGAATGGCTATGAGGCACAAGCCAAGTGCGTCAGTTTAGAAGAAGGTTTTGCCGAGGAACTTGACTGGATTCTCTATCCTGTCCAGAGAGTGAATTCACGTGGCGGTGAAGGTCACAGGGTAGGTGAGGCTTCTGTAGGGACAAGGGCGTTTCCTGGGG
>NW_022103920.1:15993467-16022158 GCF_000313985.2 Echinops telfairi
CTTTAAGACCTCAGACGCTATATCTTTTGGTAGCTGGGCACCATCAGCTTTCTTTACCACAATAGCTTATGTACCCGCTTTGTCTTTAGCGATAGTGTAGGGAAGGTGAGCATCATGGAATGCCAGTTTAAAAGAACAAAATGTTCTTGTATTGAGGGAATACTTGAGTAGAGAGAGGCCCAATGTCCATCTGCTATCTTAATACTAAACCTATGCATATATGTACATAGATCTATTTCCCCATTGTCATATATAAATATATTTACATATGTACATGCCTGCATTTAGATCTCTATAAATGTCATTTGCCTCCTAGTTCTTTCTTCTATTTCCTTTTGTTTTCCTTTTGTCCCACTATCATGTTCAGCCTTCATTTGGGTTTCAGTAATTGCTCTTGGTTACTTGCCCTTGATCAAGCCCTACGAGGGCTCCTACACTCCTCCTCACCATTGATTTTAGATCACTTGTTGTTCCCTTGTCCCTGAATTTGTTAACACCCTCTTCCTTTCCCCCGCCTCTCCCTCTCCCATGTTCCCCCAGAACTGTCGGAACTATCTCCTCCAGATAGTTTATTCTGCCTATCTTATCTAGATAGATCTGCAGAGATAATAATGATATGCCCAAAAAACAAGACAGAGCAAAACAAAGCAACAAAAAAAAGCAACAACAACAAAAACAATGATTTAAAAAAAGAAAAGCCTATAAATAGTTCAACATCTGTTTGTTGACCTTTAGGAGTGTTTTCTGGTTGAGTCTGATGGGGTGCCATGCCCTGGCCCCAAAGTTTATTTTTGGTATTCGCCCATCAGTTTCTTCATGGGGAGTAAATGCCTGTGGTTGTAGTTTTGAAGTCAATCACAGGTCCAGGGGTAAACCATTACTATGCTGTAATTCAGAGGCTAGCAAAACATAGGTACCTAAGGGTTTCATCATCTGAACTGTGACGCATACAGTCACAGGTCTTTTGCCTTCTAGATGAAAGAAATATGCAGCAGACAGACGCAGCCCAGGGCACAATCCTGTGAGCACAGTCCCTGCCACAGGTTCCCCAAGTATCTGCAGCACTGATGTTCCTTAGGAAGGAAGGCTGTGGTGGGGAACGATCTTCTAATGAGCATACTATTTAAAACTAGGAATCACCACCTAGGGCACCATGCGCTCAGTCTGCTCTGACCACCCTGGCCGCTGTGTTTCTCAAACAGACCAGGTGCCCAGGTTCGGGCATTTGTACGGCTCCCTCGCTTCCTGAAATCTTCTTCATTTCGAAGGCCACAGGGCCAGTCATCTTAATGAGGCACCTTTTAAGACCTCTATTTAACATCACAGCTCAGGTCATGAATCAGTACGATGACACTCGGCACCCTGCTGCCCAACCTAGGACACACTGACTGATCTGTGAAGTCCTCTCCTTTCTTCTCACTGCCAGCCCCTGTCCATGTGTTCATGGGCTCCACCGAGTCCTGTAGGCCCAGCACCTGGCAGGCGGCAGTCACTCTTGTGAAGGGTGCTAAAGGCTCACCAGGCGTTCCCCTGAGAGAGTACTGTGTCCCGCTGCCTTGGGAGGGTAGAGAGGCTGCTTCATCACAATCTGAAAGGAATCCGGGAGTCCGGAGGGAGGTCACGGTACAACATACAGGAGGATAGGGAGGGAACTGGACGGGAGTAAAAACATCGGCATTTTGTATGCCAGTTTCATTTGACGATCAATGTCCGTCCCTGAGTAGTGCATGCCTTAGGTTTCCTTTTGAAAACTAGGAATTAGAACGGATCCATGACAATATAGTAATAATTTACAAATTATCAAGGGTTCGTGAGGGAGTGGGGGCAGGAAGGGAGGGGATAAATGATGAGCTGATACCAAGGGCTCAAGGAGGAAGCAAAGTTGAGAATGATGATGGCAACAAATGTACAAATGTGCTTAACACAATGGATGGAGGTATGGATTGTGTTAAGAGTTGTACGAGCCCCCAATAAAATGATTTAAAGACAAACAAGCAAAAAAGAATGGACCCTCACTGGGAGATCAAAAGGATGAAATGAGCCCACGTCACCTTTTAAATCTGTAAAAAAAAATCCCAAAGCGACAAGACTGTCTTTGTGTCATTTTGATTTCAGAGCGTTTGAAGAGCTCAGGGAGGCACCTCCTTCCCTCCCCAGATGTGACCACTTCCCGTTAGGTCTTTCCCACCACTCGGGGCTCCCCATGCAGATTGATGGGGGCAGGGGGGTGGTATTCATGCACGGGAAAGTTTTAGAAACATGAATAACTTTGACTATTCCGCATTCTGGCACATCCGCGAACTTTAACAACAACAATGAAAGACCATCAACTGTTCACTCTAAGCAAGATGACCTGGTGAGTCTGGATAACTCACATACCCCAGGGGCAAAATAAGCTTCCATCACATAAGAACAGAGCACAGAGTTAAAACGACGAGAAACTGTCTAAAACAGGGACCGCCCAACAGGCTCTCAATAGATCCACGGACCGGTAGCTGGAGAAGCAGCGGCACCAACAGAGCAGCCCTCAGAGGAGACGGCAGCGAGCTCTGCTTGAGCCGGTGACCCGCAGGGGAACATGGGGTACCAGAAAACCATCAGGAAAAGCTCAGAGATGTCAGCGGCGGTCACCATGAGAGAGGCTTTGGGAAGTCTCACAGAGAGAAAGAACACTTCTACTAACTGCCAATTGGGCAACTTAGTAAGACTCAGTGCTGTGTTCGACTGGACTGTACATACGGTCCAATTTGAGAGCCAAAGTGATAGTTTTTCCCCAGGCTTGAGCATTGAAATTACACCAGTGGATTGCATTGCAAAACTGCACTGACCGTGACCCTGAGACAACCTGCTGCTAGAGGACAGCGAGCCCAAGGGAGGAGGCCGTGAGAGGCCGCTGTGGACGCCACAGCACAGGCCACCTTCAGCGAGGTCCTGACCCCTCCTCCCCAGGCTTCCCTCTCTTGACTTGTCCTGTCCGACAAGCTCTCTCACTTCCCTGGGAAAATCAACATGCCCCCACCCCGGCACTCATTGTACCCTTTTGGTCGTTTTCAGTCTATGTAGTCTCCACCTGCACGTGCCCCAGTACGGTAAGATGGCATCAAGTAGGTATCAAGCTTGGTTGGAAGCAGACAATCATGTGAAATGACCAATTTGAGAGAAGGAACTCTATCCTGGCCTCAAGCACAGGCCGTAGGCCAGTCAGTGAGCAGCTGTGGACACCTTTGCCAAGACAGGCATGTTGCAGGTAGCTGGTGACTCTGCTCTTTCCTTGCCCAGTTTATGTTTCTTGGGAAGAATTGGGTCAGGGGGAAGTCCCCACTAATGAATTGGTTGACCTTACCACATCGATCTCTGTGTTGGAATGTCCCATGTTACAAACGATGCAGCTATTCTTCATTCGGTCCAAGTGCTCCCTGGTCACCACATTCTTGTTACCTTAAAATCAGAGGAGACAAAAAACAAGACCACAGGAGACTTTGGCCACATGCAAACAGATGAAGTCAGACCCCTCCATCTCATTGTACACAGCAATTAACCAAAAGTGGACCAGAGAACTAAAGGTAAAAGCTAAAATGGTAATATGGCGGAGATCTTTGTGACACCGGGTTTGGCAATGGCTCCTGAGGAGAAGACTCTCACAGCACGAGCCAAACCCATTGCTGTCCAGTCAGTTCTGCCTCACGGGCCCTGCAGGATGGAGGGGAACCGCTCAAGGCCGTCCATCTTTACGGAAGCACACTGCCAGCCTTGCCCTGTGGGGGTGCTGGTGGGTTCAGACTGCAAGCCACGCATCTGATAAGGGACTTGTATACAGAATCGATAACAAGCCCTCACCACAACAAAAAGACAAACCACACAATTAGAAACTGAATAAAGAGGGTCTTCAAAAAATGAAAAGATAATGGAATTTTCCCGCAAACTTTTCAAAACCCCCTCGTATTTATTTCTCCAAAGAAGGTATACAATTGACAGAACAATGAAAAAATATTTAATCTAGTTAGTCCTTTATGCAAATCAAATTAGTCCTGTTTGCAAATATCATTCATTAATGCAAATCAAAACCACTTCACACCCCCTCCAACCCACTGCCAAGGAGACTTTTCTATTCATGGGACGAGGGAGCAGGGAACTGCTCCACGGGGTTTCCACATTGGGATCATGCAGACTGTCTCACCTTTGTCCGTGGGGCAGCCGGGAGGTTTGAAATACCAGCCCTTCAGCGAGCCGCAGTGCTTAGCCCACTGTGCCACTGCCCGTGTTCCTTTACAGGCTCGGGCTGGGACTGTTGGATGAACCGGTAGCTCTACTTTGCACACATGTTGAGGAATTGTGAAACTGTTTTCCAGAATGAGGGCCCCTCTTCCCCATCCCGGGCTGCAGACAAGGATTCTGATTTCCCCAAGTCCTCACCAACACTTGCTACACCTGCCATTTTTATTTTACCCATCCTAGTGGGCCTGTCCTAAATTATTTAACTTCTCTAGGTCGGTTTAGGAACTGCTATGGAAGATATGGAGGATCCCTGGTTGCACAGTGGGTTACGAATTGGCCTGAAGGGGCATCAGTTCAACTCCACCAGCTGTACCATGGGAGAAGTTGAGGTTGCCTGCTCCGTAGATTTACCGCCTGGGAGACCCAGAGGGGGCAGTCTACGGTGTCCTACAAGGTCGCTAAGGGTTGGAATTGACCCCACGGCAGTGGGACGGGCTAGGTGGAACAAGGAGGGCCTGCGGGTGGATGTGTGGTTTCTTTTAGGGGCGATGAAAGTGGAGGTGTCCCAGAGGTCGATGGTGGGGACGGTTGCAGTACTTTACTTTTAAATGGGGAAGAGGTGTGCTATGTGAACTTCACTGTGGCTATTAAATAAAAGTGAAAAGAGAAAGAAACAGTGATGGTCGCACAACACGGTGCATGTAATTGTTACTAAATCGTACACTTCAAAACGGTTACGATGGCAGGTTTCTCCTGCCTCACTTTCTCTACCTCGGAGGACTCTGCTCTGGCCTAAGCTCGGTTACAGACTGGAGATAAGCATCCTTGCTCACTTTGGGAGGTGAGATAAAATATCCTATGTACAAATTTGAGCTCTGGCTTCCCACAAAACTCTGCCAATGAATCTCACCTCGCAGGTAGCTGAGGGTGGGCAGAAATGTGGGGCAGTTAGAAGAGTGGAGAGCAACCTTCCTGTAGGGATGACCCAGTGGTAGCTGAGGGTCAGAATGATGGCAGGGAGAACGTGGACGACTGACTGGTTTGTGGACAGCTATCTCTGGCTTTAAGCGTTTCCAGTCATGTTTATTTCCTGCCGTAAAGTGTTCCCAAGTGTCGCCCATTTTCTCTGCCATAATCATACCTGTACAGGTAATAACGATGTCCACTTGTCGGATGACCTCGTTTAATTTCACCAGTCGAAATCCATCCATGCTGTAGAAATAAAGCACAATCAATGAACCGAACAGGTGGCTGGGGAGCCTTCTGCCACAGAACCTCAAAGATTATGACACCAATCCCTATGGTACCTATGCTGTCACATCCTGATAGAGCTAAACGAAGCAGAAAACTCCGATCGAGTGCCACAGTTCATAAAGGCCCTACTGAATGACTGGAACTTATTTCTTCCCGATAACAGGAGCCATGAAATACCCAAACTGAGCTTCTAGAAGGTTCACTTAGCCACTGAACCTCCTGCTCCACTGAAACACTGATGATCCCAAGATCATCAATGATCCCAAGATCATCAATGATCTTCTGAATGCCAGAATAAAAAATATTTTGTAGGTCCTTATGCTATCTGCATTTCTCTGCTGTATTTAACATCATTTGACTTCTTAAAACTCTCTATGTACTCCTGAGACTCATAATGCTGGTTTCTTCTGGTTTTCCTTTTGCTTCTCTGACAGTGGCATTCCGGAAGGTTCTTCCTTGACATTTTTCTCCATTCATGTAACGCCATCAATTCCTGTTCCTTGGTCTCAATGATCACCTCCAGGTGGCTGCTTCACAGATGCACAGTACATTGTTAGCATAGGTCTCTCTGAAGCTTCACGGCCATGGATCACATAAGCCACAAGCTAGCTCTTCCTGGAGGCCCCATGGGATCTCAAGCTCAGCAGTGCGCTAAAAAAATCAATCCACGCCCTCCACCCCCAGCCCCGCCTGCTTCTATGTTTCCTAACTTGTTAGACGGCACCACTTTTCAACAAACTGTAGGAGCCAAATACAATGGAGAATCCTAGCTTGCTCCCTTTCCCTAGTTGAATTTGTCAAGAAATTTGGTTGATTTTTCTACTTCAATTTCTTACAACCTGTCCAATCCGTCCCCTCTTTGCCATTCATTCGAGCCGTGCTTAATGACACTCTGGATTCATGACTTCCTGTCTACTACCACAGCACCTGGCCCCATCGCAGTGGCCCACGTTTTATATCTCTCTAATTCATTCTATCATTTCCATAGACGCAATTCAGAGTTTGCCACTTCCTTGCTTAAAATACTTGAGTGACACTCTCCATTGCTTTTAGGATGAGATTCCAACATTTACACTGACATATAGGCGAAGTCTCATGATTCTGTTTCAGGAGGTGGCTGATGATCAGGAACCGATGGTATCAAAGGCAGAAGTCTGAGCTGCACCGAAGGCAAGTGGAAAACACGCTCCAGGAACTATGCTCTAACAAGTGGAAGCGCTTACTTTCCCATGCCTAGACATTTGGAAGACTGCTACCTGGCCAGCTGATTGGAAGAGATCCATATGTGTGCCCATTCCAAAGAAAGGTGAGCCAACAGAATGAGGAAATTATGACACAATACCATTAATATCATACACAAGTAAAATTTTGCTGAAGGTCATTAAAAATGGTTGCAGTAGTACATTGACAGGGAACTTCCAGAAATTCAAGCTAGGTTCAGAAGAGGATGTGAAATAAGGGATATTATGAATGATGTCAGATGGCTCTTGGCTGAAACTAAAAAATATGTTTACCTGTTTTATTGCCTATTCAAAGGCCGTCACTGTGTGGATAATAAACCATGAACAGTATAACAAAGAATGGGAATTCTAACACACTTTGTTGTGCTCACATGAAACCTATACAGAGACCAAGAGGTGGGCATTCAACTAGAACAAGGGGAGACGGCAGGGTTTAAAATCAGGAAAGGTGGGCATCAGGGTCTCATCTTTCGGTCACACTTATTCAACTTGTGTGCTGAGCAAATGATCCAAGAAACGGGGGGGCTATCTGAAGAACGTAATATCGGGATTAAAGAAAGACTCATTAACAACTTGAGCTATGCAGATGCCACAACCTTGCTTGCTGGAAGCAAAGAGGGCTTGAAGCACAAACTGATGAAGACCAGAGACTACCGACAGCCTTCAGGATGGATTACACTTCAACGTAAAGAAAACCCAAACCCTCACAACTGGGTGAATGAACTGTGTGCTGATAACTGGAGAGAAGGCTGGGGTTGCCAAGGGTCTCATTTTGCTCGAATCCATGATCCATGCTCATGGAGGCAGTGGTCAAGGAACCAAACAATTTATTGGATTGGACAAATCTGCTACACCAGACCTTTTAAAAAGGTTAACCCAGCAAAGATGTCATGATGCGGATCAAGGGACGGCTGAGTCAAGCCATAGTGTTGTCCGTGCCCTCCTATGCGGAGTGCGGGCCTATCTGAACGGTGGACGGGAGCAGTGTGGCAGACGAGCAAAGCACGGGGAGGGAGCAGCACAGCAGAATGCCCCTTGGATGCCAGGATGGTGAGACCCAGTCTCGCATACTTTGGGCACGTAGGCAGCGGGGACAGGACATCATGCTTGGTACAACCGAGGGTCAGTGAAAAGGAACTTCGACAAGCTATCTGGCTTGAGAGAGAGGCTGAAACTGTGGGCTGAGCCCCCAAGTACTGTGAGGGCGGTGCAGGCCTGGGCGGGGCTGGCTCTCTCAGACACAGGGTTGCTCAGAGACAGAACCCACGTCATGGTACCTGACATGATTTCTACTGCAGATTGCATTGCTCTCTCAAATGTGCCCTCCGTTCACACAGCTTCTTCCACAGGCCAAGTTTCTGCCATCCTGTGTCTACGCAGGAGTTCTGTCTGGGACACACGTCCAAAGAAAACATCTGCACCTGTGCCTCCAGACTCAGGGCTACAGCCACCTCTTCCTACCTGGCCCCCTTGCTTCCTCCGCTGCTGTTTCTCCTCTGCGCTCCTGCAGAAGCATGAGCTGTCCCCCGCCCTCTCGGCACGGACCACAGTGTGCCTGGCAGCACCCACACACCACGGCCATGGAGTCAACTCTGATGCACAGGGCCCATACTAGGGTTTCCAAGATTGTACCTCTTCATAGGAGCTGTCAGCTTCATTGTTCTTGAACAGAGGAGCGGGTGTTTGAACTGCCTCCCTTGCGGTTAGCAAGTCCAGTGGTTATTCTCCAGGGCTTTCCTTGTGCTTTGAAAAGTAGAGGCCTTCTCTTATTATTCTTAGCATGGCCTCACCCACAGTCCATGATGGACCTTGCTGTAAGAGCACTGGGACAGTATCTAATCGGAACAGCGCTAAAGCAGGTTCTGCAAGGAACCCTGCACAGTGCCTGGAGGAGTCCAGAGTTCCTGGGGTGTGGTGCAGCCCTGACGCGGAAAAACACCAGAACTCTGCCGGGGAGAGCTGCGGGCTTGTGGCTCGGCTGTGAGGGGAGTGGAGGCCAGGTCTCTGGATATGTTCTTCAGGAGACACTTCCCGGGACTCTGCAACGTTTTATCCGCTGAGGAGGACGTCGATACCCTTTCCCAGGGTCTGGTATGTGACAGCAGCTCTGTGCTTCACACACACAATTATTCTATACTATGCCCCCACCTGGCATGATGCCACACCTGTTTTACTGACCTTCCAGAGCTCTGAGGTCGTTGCGACGACCATGTTTGACAGAGGAGAAGCACGCGGGTTAGAGAAGGGAGAGTGTCTGGCCGGGTTTCTCTTGAGAAACACACTTCCCCTCAGAGAAGTCGTGGGGCCGTCAGAAAAGCCCCACCTCACTTCGCGAGCAGCGGACTAGACAAAGCAGACACTGGTCTCCTGGTTGTTTGTTTTGAAACTTTCCTTCTAGAATTATTTCAAACTTAAAAGTATCAAAAGAGTAGGGCAGAGAACTCCCACCCAGCCTGCACTCAGATCCCAGCCGCTATGTGTGACCGGCTCTGGGATGTGTCCTTGTGGCTCGAAGCTGGCCTTTGAGGGAGGACAGGCTTGACCCCAGAAAGGTCTGACGGTGCCCCTTTCTTCCTAAAGGGCACGGGCTCCGCGTGGAGCTCCTGTTCTCGACTCAGGGCGGTCTCCCGGCTGCTTGCTGTTCCTTGGGAATTCTAGGTCTTGCCTTCTGCAGAGCAGGGCTGAGGCACAGGACCCTGTGGTGACTGGCTCGCTGGCAGCCTCTGTCGGGTTGCGCCCCCAAGACAAGACTGGGCACACCACATAGGCCCTTCTCTGGGGGCCGCTCCGGGCTCCGGACCCCGGGCGAGGTGGCGGTGCAGAAGAGCTGGCTTACCAGGCTTGCAGGGCACAGATGGGGTCGATCTCCGTGACGTACACGATGGAGCCCATGGCTTTCAGAGCAGCGCAGCAGCCCTTCCCCACCTGGAGAGGGAGGAAGCACACAGCACAGGGGCTGTCAGGAGGAGCCTGTGTCTCAGAGCTGCCCCCGCCAACTGAATAGATTCCCACTCAGGGTCTAGAGGGAGAGGAACAACTGATGGCAGCTCACGAGCCAGCCCCCGGCCACCGCTTAGCACAGTCACGTGCACCAGAACACCCACTCGCATGGTTCAGAATCAAAACACAATGAAAAGAGCATCACAGAGTGGCACTGGAACAAGGCGGAACACCAACTCTGGGAGCAATGGCTAAAATACAAAGGGACAAAGCAAGACTGTACTTGAAGCCGAGGCCCCTTGTGGGGCTTTCCCATCTAATAGCTGTACTCTCCTGCACATGAAGAGTCCCAGTGCAGCTCAGCAAGATGCTGGGGCGCCCCAGCCGAGAGTGGGTCTTTACCTCTCCGTAGCCACACACCACCACCTGCTTTCCACCGAACATCATGTCTGTGGTCCTTTTAAGTCTAGGGGGAAGCAAGCAAATATTTGATCAGCAGAATGTTCTCCATTTCTTTCTTCAGTCCTGACTGAGTCCTGCTGCTTTCAGGGAGTTTCCATTGTGGAAAAAAGCCTTGCTTTTGAATGAAGTCCAATTTATGGAGGGTTTTCTTCATACTGGGGGTTGGGGGTGTGGCTAAGAGGTCATCTAGATTGTCTCCTATGTGACCTTCTAGGCTGCCCACATTCAGGTCTCGGGTCTCTTTGGAGCTAATACTTGTGCCGACACTCGGTTTCGTTTTGCCTTTTGCCTGGACGTCCGGTTGTCCCAGCACCACTTGTTGGGAAGACTTGCCTTTCCTGTCGCCTCTGCTCCTTTGTCAAGTCCGCTGACTATCTTCGTGTGGCCTGTTTCTGGGCTCTCTATTCCCTTTCACTGATGGATCTGTCTACGGATTGGGAAGCTGTTCACCTTCCGACCGCACCTATGGGCTCTCACAGGTGCCTGGCAGGTAGCTGAACTTTCCCTATTCCACCACTGTTGCAATCTAACCTCTGGCTCCACAGCTTCCCGCTGGCTCTCCCTTTCACGCTTCTCTGACATTAAAGAACCGTTTCTCCATGGAGGGTGATTCTGCTGAGAAGGGATGCTGTCCTTCTTTACACACCTAATACCGTGTCATGATTGTGTACTGAGCCTAGTTAGCATAGACAGACGTTAGGCTTACAGATTCTGAATATGAAAATTCTAAAAGACGCTCTGCTGTGGATGAGCAACCACCTTAATAAAAATATACCCAGATTTGATGGATTCTATCAGGCTCTAGGCTCTACTTATGTGGTGGAGAGAACTAGGGACGGTCCATAGATGGACAGATGGACTAGCAATGCACTTAAATGTCCAGTCTCTTTGACAATAACACCGACTCTACAGCAGTAATAATGATCAGTAGTTAGAATTGGCAAGGGTCAATTCTTGGAAATATTTTCTGAGTTGAACGCATTTAAAAGCAAGAAATCCTCCTTAAGATTTGACTTAACCCAGAGTTCTACAAAGAATGACAAGGGGAGTCGCACTGAGCAACAGGATACATGCTTGATCTAATTTAATCCTCATAATAACTCTATGAAGCAGGTCTTATTGTCACCAGGGTAGAGATGGGAAAACTGCAGAGAGAGGTCTTAGAGATGATAAAGGACAGTCAGTGCTCTAGCTCTTTCTGGCCGTAGCCACTCAATATAAAGCCTCGGGTCCAGACTCCCTGGCACTGTGGCCCATAGGCCTTTTCTTCACTTTTCCATTAACTCAGACACGATGGAAATCATCTGGAAAAACAGTAGTGTTCTACAAACCATGATGATTTCTCACTGGACATGACTGAGCCTTCCTAGCAAGAAGTTAAGGACTCTCAGGACCAAGCAGGGGAACAGAAAATGCACACTAGCAGAACCCGGGACTTGGTACGTTATTTTAGGTCTCCTCAGACTGGCAGTATTCACGGATTTGAGGAATGAGAAATGGCTCTTGGAACTGAGTGCTTGCCACAAGTGTCCAGCAGTCCAGAGGCTTATAGGGTAGTAGGAGACCCAGAGCTGGCCGCATGACCTGGAATGAATGCACCAGGAGCCTTTCCCCACACCCTTGAAGACATCTATTTATTTACCTTGACTTTAGTTACTACCTTGTAATACTGATAGGCTCACAAAGCAAGCACTCTGCCCACCAACAGAGGGGAGCTCCCCTGACTCCTGCTAGGAAATGGATTTTCCTCTCACTGAGGTAGCAGTGGTAGCTCAGAGCTATAAAATATCACACAACTCAAGTTCGTCCCAAACACAACGAAACGTACCCATCAAGAATGGATTCACGGCAACAGTAGAGGTTGTCAAATTTCTGTTTGGTGACTGAGTCATTGACATTCATGGCCGGAACGCACAGCTTCCCCGCCTTGGATAGCTGGTACAGTCTGAGGAGGAGGGAACCAAGAAGACCTGAGACATGAGGGCACTGGACAGACATAGTGTCAGTTGAGCATGGGCCGATGAAGCGTGAGGCATGACTCATCTTGTCCTACTATGTGAATCTAGAACGGATGAATAGCTTTCCAGAGCCTGCCTGCACCTTATACAAAAAGTCCACAATCAAAGGCAGGGTGAGTGAATCCCTGGCCTCCCTTTCATTTTAAAGGACTTGTCTCAGATTGATGCCTCTTTCAATGATAACAAGAGTAACTTTAAGTACTATTTCCAAAATTCTGCAGAATCTCACTACTCACAACCACTCTTAATTTTCAAATAGTTTTAATGTTGTAATCTTAATCCACATATGTAAATAGGTATAACCATTTGCAAGATTCTATATAGTACTCTTATTTATACATTTTGATGGCTGAATTAGAGTTTCCTTAACCTCCTCTGTATGAACCATTACATGATTTTCTCCTGCCCTCTTCTGCTCTTATATATGTAACACTGCAAACAAACAGATTCAGGCTATAGCTTTTTTTTTTAAGGATAGATTATAGGGTCGAGTATGGGATTTTAGGACCACAGCATAGGAACAATGTGAATCAATTTATAATGACATTCATTGATTTACTGAAGCAAAATCTACGGAAAGAGCATTAAATGTATTGTGCCACGATTAATAAGATGAAAAAATAGGTATAGTCCTTAGTCTCCCAGAGTGAAGGTCAAAATTTGCTCCCCCCAGGAAGCTGCTAGGACTTAGGCGGGTGCAAGGGTTAGTTGTGTAGGACGGACGCGTCTGACACTGTAGGGCATTTAGCACTCCTGGCCCCCGAGCCCATGTCATAGTCTCTCCAGTAGTTGTGGTAAACAGAGACCCTCCCCACACTTTCAAATGTCCTTTCTGAAGGGAGCCCCGCCCTCAGTTCAGAACCACTCAGCAGCAGATTAGTAACAGATTCGTTTTACTTCTACTTTGCCAGGAGTAGGTATTTAAAATGAATTTTTTTCCCAACTCAGGTGGGAAATACTAGGTCAAGACTCATTAAAATTACATTTCTGGAGTACTGGGAGGGCAGTAGCTGATAAATCAGGGAATTTCTACTAAGTTCTTGATAAAGGAACTATGGGAATCCAGACTGAAGAAGTTTGAAGTAACAAACTGGGTCAACTGAAAACGACAACTATGTGTTTCATTCAGTATCAGTTCCTTGCTTAGAGTCTGAAGGTATAGTGTGAACCCATAGTTTTGAATATTCCAAATTTTGTACTCATCCAAAGATCTCCATATATTGACGTAGGCCTGGTGGCTTGTTCAGGATTTGCTTCTCTAAAACTTTATACTTTCAGTTCTTTAAAGAGGAAGCAGAAATAATTGCAGTTTTACTCCCAGAATGAATGCTCATTTGAGAAACAGAACCCAGGTCCTTGCTGTCATGCGCTGAAGCCTATGGGGCCCACGCTCTGTCTGCTTGGCCCATCATTCCTAGTACCTACGGCAGTTCCTGGCTCATTGCAGATGTTCAGTGCATGTTGGTCAAATAAACGAATGTGTCCCCAAAGGACCAGGAGCCATTGCATTATGACAGCAGGGCAACGTGAGGACTCACTGTCTCCGGCCTCTCCCTGTTTAAGATCTTGTCCCGTTTAAGATCTTGTCATCTTTCTTACTTCAGAAAAGAAAATGTGCAGACTGAGACCTGGTCTCGTCACAGGTTTCCATTTTAACATGTGTACTGTGGGTATGTGATTAAAAGGGTAAGAGTCTAGGCCGCACAAACCAGGTATGAACATGTTCGATCTTACCTATGGACTCCAGTCACGCTCTCCTCTACTATGCCCTTGATTTTCTTAAACATATTGGGATACTTCTTGTAAATCCAGTGAGTAAGATCCCCTCCATCATCCAAGATCTGCAATAACAACCATCATTCCATTTGTTGGAGGCCCCAAGCTCCCAGTCCTTCGCTGGGTCTTGGATCTCAATTTCAAATGAATCAACAACAGATATTCAAACTTCCTGTACTCTTCCTAAAAGGATAAGGAGCCCCTGCTCAAGGGCTAACTAAATTGCTCCGTGGTAACTAAAAGCCAGCATAAACACAATAATCTGCCAGTCATTTTGCTGAAGTAAAAGACAATGAGTGAGAAACAAATTAGAATTCTCATAGCCAAATACCCTTCCCACATGACATATCTCAAACTACACAGCAACCCAAACAGAGAGATTTTGTGCAGATCAGTAGCTGCAATGGTTATCTAGACCCTAGAGCTCGTGGATGTACTCTAATATTTGGAAAACCTCAACTGGATACAAGCGGATTTCTTCCCTCTAATTCAGGACTTTAAAGATCGCCAGTCAAGGTACAGTTTAAGTCAAAGGCCAGGTAACTAATGCCCCCTATGTTGGCTTAGTAAACGGTACACATCGGTCCTTTGCTTTGCCCTTAGCACAGTCCCTCTCCTGCCCGATATATCAGGCAACACTGTAGGTTTTTGCCTGGCTCAACCTCACACTCTGTATAAACCAAATTAAAAATAACTGGGAGGCGGCAGCATGTAGGTGTGCCAGCGTGCCTCTGAACAGCTCATCACTATTTCAGCTTGGATTAAAGATAAACACACGGCTGTGCCCACTGGAGCCTCCATCACCAGAGGGTAGCTTCTGAATAAGAAATGAGCGAAAGAAAGACTGAGCACCGCCGCAGGCACCTCAGCACTTCAGCCCTTCCCCTGCTGACAGAAGGGCGAACTTTCCAGACCTTTCCTTCCCTGCGCTGGGACGTCCCCACAGAGCCGAGCTGCCCTCTGTCGGCATTTTGCAGTCCCGTCAACGATCAACTCTATCGAGAAGTGCCAAAAAACGCCACCCGGACCCCAGGGTGCACTGAATCCCCAACCTCAAGTCTACCACCTGATCTCGCTCTTGCTTTCTCTGGCTCAGCAAACCTCCCAGGGTTGGCCTCTGTGAGAACCCTCGCACCTGCTCTAAGCTAGGGCTTGGTCTTTTCCCGGCCGAGCCTTCGGAGGCTCTTCTGGGGCTCCCTCTCCCCGTCTGCACAGATGGCATCTCTTATGGAGCTGCCCCCACAGCTCCAAACAGATCAGATGCAAAGCTGGATCATCAGTTGACAGTTCTGTGTTGTACAGCCCCTAGTCTCGTCCACTTTCCTGTGTTTAACTGAGGCAGGGAGTCGCCATCTCTAATGACCAGGGTAGCCCGTGATTCCCACCTTGTAATTCTGCAGCTGGAAATGAGTGTCAGCAGGGGACCTTCCCGAGGTCAGACTTAAAGCAAAGCAAAGCAAAGGCCCAGATCTTGATAGGGCCCTGTTTGGGGGGAGCAACCTTTTTTTTGGGTCCCCGTGTTTCTCTCTTCATTTACTTTTCCAGTAGCGCATGCTGGCTCCACAGCTTGTCAAGCCCTCCGGGGCCTCCCCATCCCCCACCATGCTCACGATTGTCAGATGAATGTTTTCTTCCCAGGAAAAATCCCTTGGCACATCATCGTCAGTGTCTGTCAGTCAGACTCCCTCCTGTGGCTGTCAAACCCTGCTGAAGTGAGCTGACTCATCTTAGAGCCAACACTGAGACGACCCCCCTTTTCAGGCTACGAAGACTCTAAGGCAGCCCTGCACACCAGCCCAGCTGCAGTGCGACCTGGACCCCAGCACCCAGAGAGAGGCTGCCCCACCACTGCGGACCCAGCGAGGCCTGCTCTGCGATCTTCCACGCAGGCAGCGATTGCAACTGGAGTGTCAGGGGGTTCTTTTTCAGTCAATTCCCTGAGCCCCGGCAGCAGAAGGACTGCTCCCAACCGGGAGCCGCTCTTCGCCTCTCTCTGCGCCCCTGACGTGCTCTCAGCTTCCAAGAACTGGCAACTGTGAGAAGGGGAGACTAAAATAAAAACAAAGCGAAGGAAACATTCCAAAGGTGCTTTGCCATTCTTTTTGAAATGGAGGATGACTAAAGAGAGAGAACAGATTCACTTGGGACCCCGTCAGGATTTGGGGCGGGGGGTGCAAGTGGGCAGCGGGTAGCGGTACTGGAACGGAAGCTCATTCCACTCCATTTGCAGCAGTCCCGCACAATCCTGCAGCAGCACTGCACAGTGGGCCTTCAAGAGCAGCACTGAAAGCACTTTCAAGTTCCAAAGAGGTTCAGTTCCCTGGAGGGCCCTTCACATAACTGCTGAGAGCTGCTGGAAACCCAAGGACCTCGGAGGGAGAGAAGACATGGTCTTTCCTTCAGGCTGGGAAGGCCTTCCCCGGGCCACGGCCTCCCTACACCTCCCTCCTCAAACCGACGACAGAACTGTGTGCACAAACCCGACCCACCATGTTTGGTTGCCAGCCCTCCACATTCACACATCTGTCGATGCACCACCAGAAGTCATCTTCGGACTCTCCTTTCCAGGCAAAGACAGGAAACCCTGAGAAAAAGGAACAAAGAAAAACTCTGTAAGCCTGAAAAGAGAGCCGGCCGAAACTTTGGCAGGAAGATCCTGGCTACCCTCAAAGCCAAACTCTCAGTCTGCTGCCCTCCTTGGGCAGTTAACTTTCTTCACCGATCACCACTGCTTCAACCCCTTTTTCCTTCCCTTTGCCCCCAGAGGAGACTATCAAAAGGGACACGAATATGAGGGAGTGATAAAAACCTCTCTAAAAGGGTGGGTGGGGAGGGAGGAGAAGAAACCAGAAATAAATATTCCTTGACTCAAACGTCAACTCTCATTTCCCAACCACCTCTGAATTCTTTCCTGCTTCTTCACTCTAGTTCCCCCATCTGCTGTGCCTGGAACACCCCCAAAATCACTTCCACCAGTCCTGTGCCCACCCAAGTGTCACATCTGTAATGACATCTGATTAAGCCAGTCGGAAGTGATCACTCAAGGAATCAGAACTTTTAGAAGCCACTTGTCTGTGTACTGAATATAGCTGTGACATTTCTGATACACATCGTATTGGCATTGTTTATGTCTGTGTCATCTCTCTATAATATCAGAGTCTGAGGGCAAAAAGATTCTAATTTGTCTTTATATCTTAGGTCAATAAAGATTTATTTTTTAAAATGTGTACATGTCACTGGCTTTACATTTAATATCAGTTCATTTTTCTATACATATATCACACATGAGCAATTTAAAAAAAATAAGTGGATGTGAGTGGGAGACTAGAATGCTAGCAGGGCACATGTGCGCTGCAGGTGGCCTGGCCCTTCTCCAGTGCTCCAATGCAAATGTGGGTACCCGCCTCTGTGCCGCGCTGCCAGAGAGAAGGCAAGGCGTTGGCAGAGTCCAAATGTCTCTGTGTCTCTTGTCCTTTCACTGTGATTGTTCATTCACCTGCCAGATCAAGTCCCCTCTACTGCTGAAGCAGAAACACCCAACAGCAAATGAGGGCACGGAGCTTACTGGGAAACTAGCAGGGCCACAAAGCTACAGCCCTGCAGCACTTTCTCCTCTAGTTTGGGTCACCGTAGACCGTGAGAAGTGGACAGTGGTGCTCTAACATGAGCGAGCCCAGTCAAGGCATGAACTGATCATGGACTCAGACATGGGCAAGGTATGTACCAACTGCATGACAACAGTCAATGAGGTCACATTTGATGGGAGACACCCAGGAGAGAGCAGTCTCATCAAAGGCTGGGATCGATTTCTTTCCTGACAGCTTTTGCTGTCGGCCTTCTTTGAAGATTTCATATGGGAATGCTGAAACTCTCCAGGGACTTACTTTAGCCACACCATGCACCCCAGGCCTGGTGCTTACCACTTTCTGCCAGAGCAGCAGCCACCTCATTAAGGGTGGAATAGATGTTGCAGGCCGCCCAGCGGCACTGCGCTCCCAGAGCGCCTAGGGTTTCCATGAGCACCTGGATGGGAAAGAAAGCAAGGGTGAGCAAGGCTGGGGCAAATTCTGGTCAAAGACGCTTCGTTTATGTAGTCAACAACTTCAGGCAAGGAGAAGGCCCACGGGGGATAACCTGGGCCACGGGTTCTCCCACTGCTCTGAAGAACTTGGGAACTTGCCTTCAGAAGGAGGGTTGGGAGCAGGCAGGTTCCAGCTGATGGCTACATTTTGTTTCTTACTTAAGGTAATGTATTGTGCTTACCCAAAAGACTGTTACATTTTGCTAAAACATTTTGTAAAACTGTTGGGCTACAGTTCTATTTCTGCATAGGCTCCAGATTGCTGTAAGAGATGCTCCCATCTTAGGCAAGGAAGCCCAATAATCTATAAAATCAACAGTATTTCTCTTGAGCCGTCAAAGAGTCAAGGTTGCGACTGACATCAAGAAGATAAAAACTCTTCAGAGATCTGTGAGTTAGGCCTGCTGGCTTTTAGGGCACCAACAGGAATAAAGGCAGGTTGGTGGGGACTGAACTAGCTGGTTTAACCTGGCTTCAAATCATGACCGCTTAGAAGGAAAAGCACTGGGCTCTGGTGAGAAAGAACGGTAGATGCACACCTCAAGACTAGAAAGAGCTCCACGGCTAGGGGACAGGCAGGAAGGAAGTCACTAAGGAGGGTAATTATTTCCACAACAGCGGGGTGCTAGGAGACCTTGTCTCCCTACAGTACGGAATGTGATCATGTTGGAAAATGAATATGAATGACTTCTACAATCAGGAAAACAAAACGATTAAAAAGAAAAGGCTGTTGTGATTTTTTTTGTTTTGTTTTTTAAAGGAAGAAGAAAAAAAGGTGGGGGTGGGAGCATTAAAATTGATGTTAATTTTGAATAATCCATTCAGAGAAGGCTAGAGAAGCCACCGGGAAGAGGAGGGGCCCTTCACTGAGTTGGGTTAAAAGCAAACTCGATAGGATCTAGCAACGTGAGACCCTATTTTCAGCCACTGCACTGAAGCCTCCTTGTCCTGATGGAGTTGGCTCGACAGTATTTCTGTCCGGATTCATTCGTTTGTAGTTCCACAAAGAGAGAGCTTTTCAATTTGCTATATTAATTTTGGATAATCAAGGACCTCTTTTCCTCAGAGAACATGTAACCCAGAAAAGCCGCCTAATGACGAGGCTAACTGTAGGGGTCTGTGTCTTGAGCAATCTCTTCGGTCTCTAGTTAAAAACTGGGCCAAGGAGTGCCATGCATTACATGCAGTAGGAGAAACCCTCTTCTGAAAGTTGGCCTTGCTGGACAGGTGGCCTGGATGTTATAAATCCCGCAGTAGAGTCTAGAAAGCACCACTTTTCCCAGAGAGATCATGATCATTGGCAATTCAATGAATTAGATGTATGACCTTCCTGATGCTGTATCACAAGTTCCACATGTGGCCCATTCAGGATGCTGTCTAAGCAGTGTTGATGGCTCCACATAGGTGCTTTTGGAAACTGTAGGCTCGTTTCCTTGGAGTGTGTGTGTGGTTTGGTCACAGGAGTTGGGAAAGCTACCGGGAGTCAGTGGGCAGGGACAGGGAGGGAGGCATTTTGAATGTGCTAGGACAGGCTCTTGTCATGCAAAATGGTGCCACATCTCGTGCGATTTTCCAGTGTGCCGATGTCCCAGTGCAAGTTCAACATGGGTTAAATACCTATTCATCACGCTCTGGGTGGAGACTCTTACTCCACTTTACATATGAGAAAAGTAGAGTTTGGTAGTTTCGAAACAAAGTAAGAACAGTTTTTCTTGGAATGCAACAACTGGGTAAATCTTGAGAGAAAAACTCAGCCTTTTTGTTGCTGTTGCCCTTTTTAGGAGACTGTAATGAGACAAGGCGGCTCAGAGGCACCGGAACCGAGGCCACATCTCTAACCAGTTGCATTCTCACTCAGATGCGGCTGCAAATAAACACTACCGGAATCTGGCTACCCGGTAGCGGTGCGCCTCAGCTCTGCACACTGAAATAGCGTTTTATTATAGACTGCTTCCTTCTCATTCCCTTGTTTTTCAAACTAGTATTCTGTGGCGGTTTTTAAAAAGCGTCCTAGAAAAACAAGAGACACTGATAATAAACGGCAATACTAATTGTTTTTAAAAAGACGATGAGTATACATACACGTGAGATCTGAATTTCATTTCAGGATCACACAAGTGCACTCCAGAATGGCTTTGTTTGTTTGTTTTTAATAAAATGAGGCACAGAATCTGAGAGTCGCTGATGTGAGTCGTTCATTGTGACCCTGGCCCCTTGTCAGTGTCACCCAGTTCTGCCCAGTGAGACAGGTCAGCTTGTCCCAGAGGACTTCTGGGAAAGGAGAGACAGAGAAGTGGTCCTCTTCCTCTTCATTGGTGTGTGGTGGCTGGAAGGCCGTGGGCAGCTTGAGGATGAAGGAAGGACTCTAAGGTGGCAACTGTGAGCGTCACAGGAGCCGAGACTGGGGCCTGGAAGTCCAGTGCCACCGCACGTCGAGCTGTATGCGCAGCTGCATGACGTACACATGCACTGTGTCTGCACAAGCCAGGCCGACTCCCATTGCCTTCCTTTCCGTTTGGGTCAGCAGGAAAGCCTTATGGTAATTTATTTTTTTAAAATACTTTGTAATTTAGGTAGAGGTTTACATTTCAGATAACCAATGTTGTGGTCAACAACGTAAACTCCTTATTCAACCTCCCGATAGTTTGCCTGCCCCTCCCCTATCCGATTAATCCAATTTTCTCTATGTGCAGCTGAGGGCAATGCAATTCAGAGCCCCCTCGTAGAAAGGACTGGAAAGGAAGATAAGGGGAAGCAGTGTACCATGATGGAGAAAACAGAAGGTCGGAGTGAAGTACACTGAAGTTCAAATATTTACTCTGTGACCTGGTGGCTGTATAATTTTTAAGCTCTGGGAGCCTCGGCGTCCTTGTTTGACTGGGGACAGGCAGGAATTCCTGTTTGGCATGGCCAGTGTGAGAACAAAGGCTTGTTAACTGGTCACCCAGTGCTGGGCGTGTGGTAAGCACTCGCCGCCGGGAGGTGGTTATTCCTTAGTTCCAGGGCGGGCAAGGGGAGAACTCACGGCAGTCTGAGCAGTGATGTGCGTGCAGCCCACGATCTTGGCTCCAGCCAGAGGCTTTTCTCCTTGCGCTCTCTTCCTCAGAGCCATCAGGGCAGGCATTTCTGGAAGGTCCAGCACAGACACAGCGGTATTAGGGAGGTGGGCAGTGGAGGGAAGAGGAGAAAAGGAAAAAACGTTTTCTCTGATAGATTAGCTTTCTCAGGGGTCCAGACATGGCCACCAGATTGTCCTTGTGGAGAGGGTTTGGGAGCCCTGGGGTGATGCAGCTGCCAGCTGAAAGGTTACCTTACCCCACAGACATCTCAGAAGAAGGGTCTAGAGATTTATGACTGAAAAATCCGCCACTGTAAATCCCATGGGGCACCGTTCTTCTCAGCCACACGTGGGGCCACACGCGCACACCCACTGGTTTCAGAGGGAGGTGCTCCAGGGCTGGGACTGCCCATCCTCTCTCCTCACCACAGGGGGTCCTCCTAGCCTCATCGGGGCTAGTTGTCCGCCTGCCCACCCCCACCCCCCAGCCCCCTGTGTTTCCCAAGCCTAGAGCTCTTTTGATTTAAGTATTCTTCATCATCACAGGGTGAGTTCGCTGGCTACCGGAACCCAGGAGATGAAAAGATTGCCGGCCACAGAGACCGGCAGATGGAGGAGGGCCGGGTGCGTGGCTGCTTTACCTTGTTCTGCAATTTCAATTTCTCTCCGTCCAAATTCCGCCTGTTTGATGTTCTTGACACAGAAGTCGCTGCTCCCCTTGGAGTTCTTTTGCTGCTTGTCTCTGGGGGACGTCTCATCGTCTGAGCTATCTGTGTAGGAAGCAGCTGAAGGACAGAATTAAAAACCCTTAGGGGAAAACAGGGCTTCCTCCAAGACGCCTCCTCCAGCCAGGTGCCACTGAGCGGGCCTTCGATGCAGACTGACCCTAGATGGCAGAGTAGACTGCACATCACACCCATGTGCTGTCCACATTTTCTGCCAAGGCAGCACAGACTGGGAGGGAGTCTCAGGCTACCTTTATCTTCCGGGCACACAGCAGGTCTTGGTGGTGGGCGAGGCGAGAGGGTAGGCTAGGCTAAAATTCCCAGTGCAGTGTCATGATTTCTGGAACCCCAGCTTCCCACCCCTGGCGCTGCTCAATTGCCTGACATAATTTGTGTCTTTTTGCAGTAATTGAACAGAGAAGACTGAAAAGAGAGGAGGCCATGGGAAAGTAATTAGGAACCACACAGAAGAGTGTTGTTTTCAGGCCGGCTCTAAGGGGGCTCTCCGACCTTGACAATGAAGGATTCAGCGTGCTCGCTGCTTGCTGACCTCCGAAGGCCCTGCGTTAAGCCCTGTGGACTCCTAGGGAAGCGGAGTCCCTGATGAAGGCTCGGCGGGGTGGAGATTTTGTGGTTTGCATAGGCTGTCGCTGGCAATCATTTGTTGGAAATGCTGAGGCAATTAATTCCCTCCCTTGATTTACACTCAAGTTTCTGAGGAACATGTCCTCCTGAGCAGCCCTTGATGTCTGGAGGGGCAGGGGGCTAGAAGGCCCTGCCCAGGAAAGATTATGTGGCTCCTGGTGGGACAAGCAATACTGCTATCATTTTTCAGGAGAAGGTCCCAGGCGCTCGGAGCTCCTAAGGTCTCTGGGGCTCTGATCTGCTTAGGTCCGGAGAACTAAGGCATTTCAAGGATTTCTTAGCCCTGGGTCTACCTCTGGGAGGCAAGTCTGACCTTGCCCAGTTAATCAGGCCACTGCAAAACCATCCAGCCAGCGGGGGCTTGGTAGCTCTCTCGGAGCTGGACAACTGCCCTGGAGCAAAGTCCCACCACGAGGCCCCAGGGAGGCATGGGAATTAATAAATTCCCAAAGAGACTTTTGTTCTTGAAAGAAGCTAATCTGTACAAAAAGTCTGTGCTGCTCCCTCCCAGAGGAGTGAGAGCTCAAAGCACCACCAGCCCAAGAACAGCTTCCTGGGCCCTCACCTGCCTCGTCAATGACACTCCGCAATTGTTAATGGGTTGTACTGGAGGCTCAGGGAGCCAGGCTGGCTTCTACTCCCCAAGAGAAGAGAGCGAAATCCTGACCCAAGTGGAGAATGTGATTACTTTTGAAGACCATGTTCACATTCAGAATATCTTGAAAATTCAAATCCTTGTCCAGAGACCTGATGTTCCCTGTGGTGGCTTCAGTAGCGGGGTTAAGTGTCCCAGGGTCTGAGGCTCTGGTTGAAGCCTCAGGCTGTGATTTGGGTGTATAAAGCAGAGGCAAGACCAGAACGTAGCTCAGAGGGTGGTTAAGTCATTCACTAACCATTGGGTTGTTCCTGGCATAGTCACTAGGAAGGCTGGGGGTGCAGGACTGAGATGAATGGTCCTGACCTTCCTAGAGCTTTCAGTCTAGTGGGTGGGTCAGACAGGAAGTAATTAATTAACAATAAACAGTAATTTACTGTAATTAATCACCCAGTTTAAAAGGTTTTCCCCAATAAGATTGTAATACATGCTATAACGCAGAAATCAGGATGCCATATGATTGTATAATAGAAAGATCCCATTTGTCTGAGTCCAACTGTTGAGAAGATTAAATAATAAGATTAAGTAAGCAAAGTGCTGGGCCTACGGTAATAGTCCTGATGATTATAGCTTCTTACACATATTTTTAATCCCACACCAAATACCACTTACCCTTAAGGGTTCTTACTTAGCTTTAGGGTTTTGAACAGGAAAGGAAAGACATACATATAATATCATTTAGCAATAGCAATGCTTCTTTTTTGGCCAACTCTGTCATCTCCTATTAATCTACCGAGGCAGCAGGTGGTTGGCTTGCGGCGATTAGAAAGGTTGAGGCTGAGTCCTACCTCTACCCAGAATAGCTCTCCGCTCCTATGCCTCTTCAGATTCTAAGGATGAGTCAGGGGAAGAAATAAAGAAAAAACCTCTTAAGAGAAGCACCCTATTTTTTGTCTCGAGTTGCTTTCCTTCTAACACAAAGAAAACGGGCATTTATATTGCTTCCCTATTCTAGATGTTGTTGGAGAAGTGCTGTTGGACTCTCCTAACTGCAACTGCTTTAAGAGTTAGTCATAGTACTTCAGCCAGTGTCTCCTTGAGTCAAAATGGATTTGTTTCCAAAGAATCCTTTCCAGAGGCCTGTTATCAGGTGGGAACTGGACGTATCCGTGGTCTAGCTTGTACTACCACTACCATGTGAATCCAACAAGAGTTTTATGTAAAGAAAGTGTGCATCATGAAAATAACCCAACCCAATGCTGCCCAAGCCCATAAGTCCAACATTAACCCATTAACCCAACACCAGTCCACAAAGTCCTCCACCTCACAAAACAGAGGCAATGATGCCGACTGCAGGAGGAAAGCTGAGTCAGTGAATGAACAAGCATCTCAGCACTGGCAGGGGTCTCCACACGGCTGCTCCAGCACCCAGGGCTGCATCGGGATAGGTCCATGTAGCTTCTCCTTGGGGATGTCTTGTAGGAAGTCAATCTTGCAAGCTGAAGCAGGGAACTGCTAAGGCAGCTGCACCCGGTGCGACCACCACAAAGCAAGAGACCCGAGAACTAGAAAGGCGAGGCTCACCACCCATTTATCCCTCCGCCTTTCAATTAGCCCCACATGTGATTATGGGCCAGGTTGGCACAATTAACTAACTCATCCACCTTTTCTAATTCTCTTCAGCTGCATTCACTTTTACCACTGGATTTAAGATAGCACATTTTTGAAGAGTTCAAATAGCATTAAAATTTTTTCCTAGGCAAATTTAAAGGACCCCTACCCAGAAGTGCATGGATGTTTGACTAGTGGTTTGTACCTGCTGGCGTAGTTGGAAGCCTAGAGTCATAGTTTAATTATAAGATAAAGGAATGAAAACCAGGGCAGTAACCCACTGAAGCACAGATCTGTGATCCCAGGGCCTAGCTTTATCTCTAATTGTCTAAGTGACCAATTTTCAATTTATCCAACTGTAAAACAGGGACTTTAAGAGACCCCACTGCCTCCCTCTCCCCTGCAGGCTCTTCCTTGCCCCCACTACCATCAGAAAATGATCTTATGAGTAAATACCAAATAAAGGTATTTTTGTCCTAGGTAGAAAAATAACATAAAGAACAATATCACTTTATGATAAGAGTGTCTCTTGCTTCAAGATCCCGCTACCCCCCCACCAAAACAGAAAAAATTCCCAGCCCCGAAACCTAACTTGTAGGGAGGACTGTTCATGCACAGGAGGAGCGTCAAAATGTTCGTGGAAAAATGGATTAAAAAAATAATGGGATTCTTCCACGGATTTTGTGAAGCCACTTGGTGAAGCCCCTCTGGGCATACACTCTATGGCTCAAGCCCAATTACCCTCTTCTCCCAGCAGTGTGAAGCTGTGGGTAATTGCGAGGAGAAGCAGCACTAAGGGTTCTAGCTGAATCTGTCAGGCATTCATTCCCCTTGGGCCCAACGGAGTCACTTGTGAAGGAGTTCACTGAGGGTTCCAGTACGGCTGGGGGCTGAGACAAGCACCATAAATAATTCGCTGGAGATCCATGAAGAGCTAAGTGAGCAACCAGAATGCAAACAAACACAACCCTGGATGCCTGGGAACATCTGAACCGGCTACTGCTTTACAGGAACCAATGATGAATGGAGGGACTTCGGTCTGCACGCCTCATCTTCCACTATTATATACCGCCTCCCAACATTTCCTCGCGGACAACTCACAGAAAATTATACTCTAATTTTGAAGAAAAGTCTCTTTCATTCTCTGCGTTGTTTTTATGCTTGTTTTTTGAGGGGGAGCGCAGGGGGCAGAGGGCAGGGACCTTGGGGCATGAGTCTTGGGAAGTTTGTTTTGAAAAAATAATTGCAGGGATGAATGAGGTCCTGGTCAGTCTGGGCCCCACTAGAATTGAGCCCTACTTCCCAAGGCACCCGCCAGCATCTCAGTTACGTTCTGTCCTTGGGTTGAAAATAGCCTCTCGGCTCTTTCGTGTCTGCCTGTGGTTCAAACTAGGACCCCGGTGGTGGTGGAGTGTGCTGTGGCATCAATGCTATAGAAGGCAGAGCACAGCCGCCTCGTTGGGTCCCCAAGGCTGTAAGCCCATGGGGATAGAGCACCAGGCCTTTTTTCTCGCGGAGCCACTAGTGGGCTCAAACTTCCAACCTTAGGTTCACAGCCAAGCACTTCAACCTTGCTCCACTGGGACTCCTTGACAGGTAGGGAGAGGTTTCGAAATGAAAGTATGGGAAAGCTGAGTACTAGGACGATTAAGAAGGGAGAGTAGGCCAGAGTCCACTTAAGCCTCTAAGTAACTTCAGGAAATGAAGCACTTAGAACAGAAAGGGAGCTGCCTTTGAAATGCCATAAGCCTTCTAGCTGCTTCACATACATAGGGTATTATCAGAGAGGTCACCCCGGGCACTAGCATAATAAGAATATCTCTGAACACTAGCATAATAAGAATATCTCTGAACACCCTTTGCTGGTATTTGTGTGCTGAGTGCTTCTATGTGTCAGCCACAGTTCTCGGTGCTGAGAAAGGAGCAGTGAACAAACAGAAAAGTCTCTCCCTCATGGATCTCACAGTCAAGCGAGAAGACAAAAATCAACTAGTAAAACATCTATCAGGTAAGCCTGAAGGTGATGGAGAAAAGAAAGGAGAAAAACTTGATGGGGAGTGAAGGACAGGGCCTTGGGAGTGTATCCAGATGGAGCCCAATGAGAAGGTGGTACTCGGGTGGGATGGGAAGAGGGCGGCCATCCATCCATGTCTCTATCCGAAGAGGGCATTCCAGGCCGAGGGAACAAGCACAAAGCCTTTGAAGCAGGCGAGTGCCTGGCATGTTTCAAACAACAGGTTTCAAAGAGCCTGATCTGGCTGGAGGGAAGCGAACAGTTGGGAGAGGGCGACTTGGGGAAATGGAGCAGATTTCAAAAATATAATGGTCCAGGGCCTTGTGGATTCTTGTAAGAACTTCGGCCTTTTCTCAGAGTGAGAATGCAAGTCTCCAGTGTTCACTGTTATAGTATTTAGGTTCTAAGGGACACTGAAAATTCTCACGGACATGCACTTGCAATCTTACAGTACTGATAAAGCTGTGAGTCAGCTCAATTCTTCCTGGCTTCTCATCTGCCGGGCGGCACGGAGGGCTCTCCATACCATCTCCTAGAACGTGCCTTTGCCATGAGCATGCTCAGCCGGGAAAGCTTTCCAGGTGCAGAAGTCAAACGTGGGCAAAATCCAGAAATTAGATGTCTCTCAATGCCAAGTCCCAAACTACAGGCAGTAGGCATTTTCATTTAGAGTTTGCTTAAATAGGCTACATCAAGGTTCTTGTGAAATAAATAAGTAAATGAAACAAAGCAACAGCGTGTGATATAGCTACTAAAGAAGCAACCATACGCCGAGGTTTCACTTTACAAGCAGTGAGTCAAGTTCTGGAGAATAACACTTCTTATCGGTTAGCTCATACAATATCTGGACTATGATGTCCATAGGCATAATATTTGTAAAAGGACACTAAACAATGCCAAATACAATTCTAACCAGTACCGGGAAAGAATGCCATAAAAACCAGGTACCTTCTTAAGAACCTTTCTTTAAATATATCTACGCCCCCCCCCAATTAAATAAAAAATACACATAAAGAATAGATGGAAAATATGTAATATTTAATGTGTATTTCTAGTAAAATATTTATTTAAATGAGGACACTTAACAATCTGGAATCGATCCAGATGAGGTGACCATGATGCGCTCCAAAATTAAACAACCCAAAGTGGTGATTTTATTTCTAAGCACAATCTTTATAAACTCCAGGGATTGTAAAAAGAATTTATCAAGAGCTACACACTAGACAGGGCAAAGAGCACCTGCAACGCTCCCGGAGGAGTCGGCGGCCTTTCGTCAGGGAAGTCACAGAGAGGCGAGTCTATAGGTCAGAGGAAAATCGAGTAATTGATCTTTAACTTCATTTCCATCTCCACGATGTTTTGACTCCAGACTCTCAAATGGACACATTAGGTTGACAATCTTTGACTCACCAATATAAATCAGTTTCATGTAGCTCAACCTACATGGTCCAACGTTGCAAAGGTGAAACCAGTCAATGTTCCCCAGTGAGCTTTTACCAGGCAACTAGGGCACCCTCAAAAACCAATGTCATCCAACCACGCTCTTCACATAGTATTCTTTAAGTACCCGTTCTGCACATGGGGGTTGGACAAGAAGACAGGTGTTGGTTCTCTCTGCACAAACATGTTAATTGGTATAAATCTTTTAAAAAATGTGCATAAATGCACAAAAATGCTATGTATGTTCTTTTCACAATTATCATAGTTTCAAAAGGTATACCAACCAGCTCATGAATTTTCAACCCTGGTTATGTCACCAGAATAAGTTAGCTACAAAATTTGATAACCTACAATAAAAACCCATAAGGATTTCTGTCGTGTGCTTTACATCATTCCCAGTTGGGGAGGGGAGGATGAGTAAAGAGAAATGTAATAACCATCTGTGCAACTAAAAGCTACCGTTCTCCAAGTAAGCTTTCTTCAACTCCACACAGCAAACACTGTAAGAACAGGTGTGCATAAGCAAATGTGGCGAAGAAAGCTGATGGTGCCTGGCTATCAAAAGATATAGCGTCTGGGGTCTTAAAGGGTTGAAAGTAAACAAGCAGCCATCTAG
>NW_022103920.1:16023399-16043831 GCF_000313985.2 Echinops telfairi
GTTCATGAGGGAATGGGGTGTGGGGAAGGAGGGGGGAAAATGAGGAGCTGATTCCAGGGGGTTAAGTGGAGAGCAAATGTTTTGAGAATAATGAGGGCAAAGAATGTAAAAATATGCTTTACACAATTGATGTATGTATGGATTGTGATAAGAGTTGTATGAGCCCCCAAAAAAGAAGTTTAAAAAAAAAAAAAGAACAGGTTAAGATTTCAGATGGGGACCAAAATTTTCTAAGGAATATTATTAGTAATGCGAAGAGGTAACTAGGGTAAACACTTGGGTTCCTACCATATTCGGACAGAAAAACAAAGTAAAAACCCCTGCCTATTGGATCAGACACATCCTGGCGACTGCTGCAAAAATGGTCAGGGACTTCAAGGGCCCTGTACTGGAACAGGCCATCTGGCACTGCACTACCCGGCACTGAGTTAGGGCCACCACACAGGAAGGAAAGGAGGAACACGCGCTCCAACATCACAGCTCAGGAGACAAGGCAAAGGGCTCACTTGTTCGAACTTGCTAGAATGTCTTTATTGTAGCTTGGGGCAATCAAAAATTTCTCTTCAATTGGGAAGTACTGGATACAGTCGTGGTGAACCTCTCACTTATGTTCAAAAGATGACAAAAATCATACACGCTGCTCAGTGTAAATGTTCCTACCCTTCTGAGTAAATCAAAGACCTCAGGCTCTTTAATAATCTCCTTTATGCCTCTATTGGAAGAAGAAGCCTCCTTCCATTAAGCTCCACTCTAAATTCCCAAGAGGAACCCAGGGATTCTATCCAAAATTATGGTCTTCAATTTTGACTTGGAGTCAAAATGTTTATTCCAAAGCACAGGCTTGATCATGTGTAATTAGCCTTGGGGTACAAGGGAGGGCCCACTGCCTCAGCACTTACCTGAGCTGTAGCTGTCAGTTGATGATTGAGAAATGGAGCGAGACAGGGAGCGGCGTCCAATTTTGGTGGGACGTTTGTTGAATTCTTGCTTCTGGTCAGCAAATTGGATCTGCTAAGAAAAGAATCCCAGTTATAAACAGGACAAGAATCTCCACATTGGGACAGCCATGCAAGGCTTACATTATCGGCTCCTATCTTCTCTCTCAGCTGACCTGATTACATCAACCCGGATTTGGAATGTTCAGAACGACTCTTTGAAGAGAGGAATGAATTCTCATACTTTACCCACTATGCTTCTATCACATTTAAATCTTGGATTTTCTCTGACATACTTTTGAGAATAACATTGTGTCCCCTCTACCCCTAACAAAAAAGACAGAAGGAGATAACTTGGTTAGAAAGTTGAGTCACATTCAATTATGAGACATAAATCTCTTCACTGAAATAAAGTGGGAAGTGAAGTGAAGTGAAATGAAGGCCCTGGAACGGTGGATTGACACAGTGTTGCATTATCTGCAACAAGGGGCTCAAACACACGAACAATTGTGAGATGGCACAGTCAGGGTTTCTTTCCTTCTCTTTTGCATAGGATCACTATGAATTGGGACCTATTAATCAACACCTAACAGCACCATATTTACATGAGAAAACGGAGGTAAAATAACTGCCCCCACACCCTGCCCAGTTTTCAAGATTCTGATGCTGGAAATGTGGTATAAACAATAACAACAAAATAGGTTTTGCATTCAGATAGAACTTTCTGGAAATACATTCAAATCCTGCTAAGCCACTTATTAGCTAAGTGGTGCTGGTACCGTGAGTCTCATTTTCTCACATATGCATGAAGATAACTACTAATTTCACAAGGATGCACACGGAGTCAGGTAGAAATTCAGTAAATCCACTCCACTCCCGACCCCTACCAGGTCTTGCAAGCAGTCCAGTAGTTTAAAAAAACGAGTGAGAAAAATTAGCTTTCAGGTGCATCTTACTTGCTGTCTAGTTGATTCAGAGTGACCCTACAGGAGAGAGGGGAACTGCCCAGAGGGTGTCCAGGGCTGGCATCTTTACAGAAGCAGACGGCTACAGCTTTCTCTCAAGGAGCACCTGGTGGGTTTGACCTGCCAACCTTTCAGTTATCAGCTGGCTGCTTCACCAGTGAGATTTATTTTTCTTAACATTTGGAATCATAAAGTACCTCGAAGTCCTAGCTTGATCATTTGTCTAAGCATCGTATGTCATGGAAGGGTAGACAAATGACCCAAACTCTGAGGTGCTGCTTCAGACAACTGTAACTTTCTTATAGTTTCTCTTCCACGGTTGGAGGATATTGATACTTTTTAATATATTATAAATCGAAGCTCATCTCTGTTATTTAATGACTATTCTTTTTCCCTACCTGAATGTTTGCTGAGATTCTTCTGGCACAGAGGTGGGTGCACTGATAAGGACCATAGATCTGACAGCTGATGGAAAAAGGTGGGTCCTTGATGCAGAATACGGGTAGAGCTGACCGGAATGAAAGCAGGTGGTGATGGTTACATTTCCTGCAGGGGGCGGTAGCCATCACGTCATTGCAGTAGGGCACGGATGAAGACAAGTCACAACCCAGGCCACACTGGATTTGTTCATTCCGGCCATAAGAACAAATGACGCCAACAGGAAACGTCATTGGATTAGTTCTTTCTGACTTCCAGTATTAGCAGCTCTTGGCAAAATGAAAAAATGCCAAAACGGATCCTTTCGGTAACGTGCACCTTATTCCAAAGGGATGAAGTGCTCTTTCTATGCACTCATAGAAGCAGCCGAACACTCGCCACACTGAACACAGCGGCAGGGGCTGGGTGTCCCGACCCTGTATCCTCAGACACAGATGCCTGGCACGTAGCATTCAATCATTCTATTCTAGCTGTCTCCACTTCCTGGACCTGGTGAATTTTAATAACTATAGTAAGCATTAAGACAAGTCTACTGTTAGAATAATTTTAAGAGCAACAAAAAGTTGGGAAGGAAAAGGACGAGAAGATGAGGGGACAGTGGTGAGGCTTCCTCACCGGATACTAGCGCACCACCCTTGTTCGAGATGTCCCTGTCTGCACCACCCTTGTTCGAGATGTCCCTGTCTGTCTGCTCTTTTGAGAAAAGGAGTCGTGACTGACTCCCAGAGACTCACATGGAGTCACTAAACAGCGCCCACTAACCCTGCCTTAGAGAAACAAGGGGGTTTCACACAGTTCGTGGGGAAACCCACTGTCTCTTTATTCACTATGAGTTGGCATCGACCTGTTGGCAGTGACCCAGAGTCTGGGCTTTTCATTCCATTTATTTGTGACTTTTGGGAAGCCTCCTCATGTAACACCACCACCAGCACCACCACACACCACTAGAGGGGGCCAGTCAGGCTAGTTCTCCAGCGTTGCAGGTTCCCTGAGTGGGTACATACCGACTTACTCAAATAAAGCGATACCATGTAGTACCTGGATGGATCATTTATCTTAAAGAGTTCCCCTACACCGAGTTCTCCTCACTATAGAGTGTGTCCATTGACGGACTGTCCTCCCGCCCACCACAGTCAGGGCTGTCCTTCAGCACTGGAGAACATTGGGCTACAGAGGCTTTCCCTACTCACGGCCTTAAGAGCTTGTTTACTGGTTAGACACTGGACTCCTTAAGACAAAAAGATATTAGAGACTGCTTTCGCCACATAAATATATGAAGGTAGACAGTTTTCGCAAGAAATGTTTCTCTTATACTAGTAACTGGGATCTATGGGGAAGCAGGTCCTTCCCTGGCGTCTCTCTTCCATCCATCATCCTTATGAGCGGTGATGTTCCTGACTCAACAGTCTGCCTCTTCACCCAGGAGTGCTCTCTGCCCGTCCCCACCCCCCACCTCCCACCCCCCGCCACTGTGGAGCCTTGGCGGTCTACCCCAAACTTTCCTGCCTTGTCTGTAACCCACCAGAGCCTTCAGAGTAACTGGTTTCCTCAGAGACCCGCCGAATTCCAACCAGCATTAAGGCAAGGGAGGGGGAGAGGGCGAGGGCTGACCTGGTGCCAGAGGCAGGAGGCAGGGAGGGAGTACAAGCAGCTGGGTTCACAGCAGCAAGCCTGGCAAAGGGGAGCGGAGCCTCACCTGGGCTTTCACCCCAGCGCTGCCACTGACAATGTACTTCTTCTTGCTGCTCCGCATAGTGACATTGCCAGTCTTACCGCCACCTCTGTGGTCCAGGGACCCTGGTGGCTAGGCCTTTAAACCTTCCTCATCAGCAATTCAGTTGGCTCTGGTTCCAACTAGTTTGGTTGTTTGGGGTTTTTTTGGTGGGGAGGCTACCCTTTTCCCAGGAATCCCTGAAGCAGCTCCAACAAGACTGACTGCCAGCCACAGAGCTCCACTTTAATAAGGCACTTCCGTTAGTGGTTCATCAGCCATTCTGAAGTCGGGTGGCTGTGTTCTTACACAGCCCCCCCACCCTTTTTCCCCTAAACACCCAATTACACGGATCCTCTGACCTCTAAACCTTAACAAGTCCCTAGACAAGGCCCAACTTGCATGAGCATAACAATAGCTTATTTATATAACTGGTGCACTTTCCCCTGCTATAATTAACTTGCTAATTAGGTTCCGTTTTAACCTTACCTCCTCCTTTTCCCTGTCAGATGATTTCTGTTAACCTAGTCTCATTAGAAAAACATTAACCACCGAGCCCCTAAAACAATGTGGGAACTGATTCACACGGTAAGAAAAGGCACTAATGGTGCCAAGTGCTCTGAGAGGCTCCGTGTCCTTGGGATGCCCGTCCTGGGGACACGTCCTCAGCCCTCTGCCCCACGCCTTCCTGTGGGTCCTTCACACACGTGTTTTGACCCAGTGGTCTCCACGGTGTGGCTCACGATTGCTGGGGGACACTGGGGGTTTTTCTTCCCAAAGAGTGTGCAGCTAGGGAAAGGTGTGGCTGCCAGGGGAGTGCCGCACCTCCGTGCCTCCTCCTCCTGGTGACTGTGCCACAGAAAGAAGCAAAGCAAAGGGCCAGGAATCGGGCTTCTCACTGATGTTTTGGAAAGAGACCAGCTAAACTATGTTATAGTCAACAAGGACGGGAATATGATTTGGATTCTTTAACAGTGACTGCTGGTTGAGCACAAGACAGAAGATTAAAATGGAGCTGATTTTTGCCCGCCCCCCTCAGGATAATCTTTTATTTCAGGAGAATAAAAAGGCAATACGATGTACTTATTGCCATCTGGGGGAGAACAAAACTAAGTTGTCAGGCTGGCCCACAGCAACCCCATGGGGGTCCGAGCAGAACTGTGCTCCACAGGGGTTTTGCTTGGGGGGTGGGGGTGGGGTGCTAGATCACCAGGCCTTTCTCTGGAACCACCTCGGGGTGGACTTGAGCTTCCAGCTAGCTAAAGGGCTTAATGAGGTTGCACCGCCCGCCCGAGGACTCCTTGAGGGGAGGAGAGCTAACAGGAATGGCTTGCTAGAGTTTGTGGGAAAATTCCATTATCTTTCCATTCTATTTTCCATGAACTTTTTAAAGTCCCCTGGTCTTTACTAAGTGCATATAGGCTGCCAGTCCTATGTATAATTGGCTCTTTTAATCTGCACAAGAATCTTAAAACCTCAGGCCTTACTATCCCCGTTTGACATCTGAGGAAATTGGAGCTCAGGGAGGAGAGGGGATTCACCTTCGGGTCTCCCAGCAGGCAAGTGATGGCGCTGGAATTGGAGCCTGCCTTTGGGTCAGGAGTGAAACTCTCCCTGCTGGCCCACACCCTGCGGCATTCATCAGAAGACCAAAGAGCTCCGTTGGCCCTAGTCCTAGGTATACTAGCTTCACCTCATTTCTCTTAATTTATGCTATTTTCTTACCAGATTGGGTCTCAGAAATAACACCATCCCAGATGGTCCTGGGGCCCAAGAATTAAACATCTAACACCTTTCCCTTGGCAACCTCCAACATTGAACTCACATTTTCAGGTCCACTATCACTCAGTCGTTTACTTGTATGACAAACACCGGAGACGAACTAGTTGGTATCTTTTCTACACTCTAAGTTGGCTCAAGTGACTCCCTCTGAGCCTGAGGCTGCTCAAATTCGACCAGAAGACACTTCAGGATACCATTACTGACAAGGGAAACCTGGCCTCTTCACAACTGTAACCCTGGCGTTCTCACACTGTCAACACACATCGAAGTTACCGGGGTGGCTTATGAAAACACGTATTTCCGAGCCCCTTAGGACCCTGGTGCTTCCGCTTCGCGAGTGTAGGGTGACTGCCTGGGAGGTCCACACAGTGAGCGCACCTGGCTACTAAACAAGAGGTGGAAAGTAGAACCCTGAGACTTGGCTCTTCAGGTCTGGCACACACGCCCGCATGCACACACGCACACCCACACACCACCCCACGGCTCTCTTTTCAGCCTAACAATGAACAGGTCTTTAAGGGGTAGCTTAATACCTGGGAGATATGCATACCTTAGAATAATTAACCTTTGGAGAAAAAAAGGGCAGCATCTCCAAAGGACAAGGTTCAGCAGGGTTGGGAGAGGAGGAGGCTTGGCAACAGGAAACAAAGGAATGAATGCTGTTACATTGTGGGGGGTGCAATCATGGAAGGCAGTGAGCATGAACTGCCGAGTGGGGAAGGGATCTGCTCTGAAAACCTTCACCCAATTCACAACCAGGTGTGTCTGTGTGTGTGTGTGGGGGGGGGGGGGGGGGGGGGGGGGGTCAGTCCTCCCAAGGACACCTTAGAGGGCAGACATGAGGATCCATTTCTGAGAAATCAATCACCAAACCCTATGGAGGAGCTGTGTTCTACTCAGACACATTTGGGAGCAGCCCGAATTGGACTCTATTCCACAGCAACTTTCTGGTTCTTGGTGGTGTTTTTAGCTCTGGGGTGGAAACCAAGGTTTTGTATTTAGAACAAATTGCCAGGTGAGGCTGATACTTCTGGGCTTACTCTCCTTTGCCACTATTTTATCCTCTCTGTCGTGACAATGACAGGAGCTTTGTGACATAGTGGGCTATGCATTGGGTTGCTAACTTCAAGTCAGCAGTTCGAAACCACCAGCCACTCCTCAGGAGAAAGATGAGGTTCTCTACTCCCCTGAAGAGTGGCAGCCTCAGAAACTCACAGGGGCAGTTCTACTGTCCTACGGGGTCACTGTGAGTCAGAGCCTACTAGACAGTGAGTATGGTTTACTCGAGTCTGGTTCCCACATGCAAAGTGGAAGCAATGATACCTACTTTGCCTCAAGAATGTTCTGAGAGACAATAAAATAATGTCTGTGAAAGGGCAATCACAAATTATTTTATTCTTTTAGGTAAAAATATCTTACCCTACAGTCCGTGGCTGTCTTGAAGTCCATTCTCTCTAGGACAGAGTAGAACTGCTCTCTCCGTTTCCGAGACAATAAATCTTTGCAGAAGCAGAAAGCCTCAGCTTTCTACACAGCAGCTAGTAGTTTTTAATTGCTGGCCTTGTTCTTAGCAGCCCAAGGCCTGACCCACAATGCCACAAGGACTCTTTCTGGACACCCAGAACCCTCGACACGAACTTAGCCCAAAGGCCGAGAAGCGATACCCAGAACCCGCTAAAAACTCTGTGAATGTTGCTGATGCATGTTTTTTCCTGGAGAAAGGGCCCACAGTTGTCACCAGCTCCTCAAAAGGGTCTCTGCTTGCAGTGTCAATCCTGATTTGAGTTAGCAGCCACCCCTCTACCACCATCACTTGCAGGTGGATACAGTTCCAGAAATTCACTCTGGCAGGTGGACAAGCTGCCGGGCAAAGGCTTCACCTACAAGTGAGATTTCTTCTCTCCAAAAGCAAGCCAGGTCGTCAGCTGGCCAGATTTCCTATGGAAAAGTACTGTGCTCTGGAGAGCCGGGGTGGGAGGAGGAAATATTTAAATGAAGAAACTTCAGAAAGGGTTACTGCTGATCTCCATGCACAGGAGAACAGGCATCTCCTTAGCAGAAGAGAGGAAGGATTTCAGGGGGAGTAAACACATTTACAAGGGCAGTTCTTAAAAGGATGTGTCCCTGAAACTTGCCTGCACAAAGCTACGACCATAACAACGCTTCCCAGGGAGACCACTGAGGGAGCAGAGATCCCCACCCCCACCCCCAAGCAGAGGCTTCTCAGTGACTTGATGGTGTGTGAATGCAGAATGCTGCCTTGTCCACCCGCCTTTGAGCCTGGGGCTCTTCAGACCGCACCCTGGCTTGTCCCTGAGGGAGGGCCGCCAGCACAGTGAGTACTGTCAGCTGCGGCTCTGCTCTGCTCCTGTTCTCAGGGAGGAAGGCAGGCAGGTCCCAATTACTAACAATTCGCCTTCTCTGCTGCCACTTCCTCCCTGATGAGGCTTCTGCTTCCTTCGGAGATGGGGATGGTTTCTGTTGGGAGGTTTCATGAGACTCGTGTGTAAACTGGAACACCAGCTCCAGCAGGGTTGGGACAGCTCTCTCGCTGAACTGTGTGTGGGCCTGGTCTCCTGGGTTTTCTTTTTTTTTCTTTTTTTTCTTTTTTAACATTTTATTAGGGGCTCATACAACTGTTATCCCAATCCATACACACATCAATTGTGTAAAGCGCATTTGTACATCGTTTCTCAGAACATTTTCTCTCCATTTAAACTGGTCTCCTGGGTTTTCAAAGGCACTTGCGCATATCACAGGTAAGACTTGGAAATCTATAGGTAATCTATTTGAGAGTTGCTAACTTTGCTGGCTAAGTGGATTATCAATGGCAGCCTGATGAAGCACTTCCAGACCAAGACATGAGTTAATGATTGAATACCTGAAAGGAAGCCTCTGAAGGTTAATGTTTGGCAAGGAAAAGGTAGCAGACGATGCAAAGGCATTACTGCAGATGCATTACTCCCTACCCTTTCTCGTTGTCATGAAAAGAAAGTGCTGGTTGAAGTTATTTTTGCAAAAGGGAAGGGTCAAGAAGTAGCTAAAGGGGAGAGGTGCTGTGTGTGTTACATAGATAGCCAAGCTTTGTCTTATTAACGAATGTTCTCTAAGAGCTTCCACAGCCCCATCTCACAAGCGGCAGGCATACTAACTCCCCTCCTTTGGGCAGTTTCCCAAGGAGCCTCTCTTGCACAGGGAAGGTGTATTTAGCAGGGAACGATTCCATCCAGTCGATTCCGACTCAGTGACCCTACAGGACAACAGCACTGCCCCTGTGGGTTTCCAAAGCTTTAAATGTTAGCAGGAGAGAACAGCCTCCTTTCTCCCACAGAACGATTAATAGGCTGGAACCGCTGACCTTGTGGTAAGGCAGAGACACTATTACTGATGGCCATGAGAGTTACTGTCACGAGTCCCAGGATCCTCTCCTAATGCAGAGTCCAATTTTTCTGTAATGTTCCCAATGTGGCCCCCAAGGAGGTCGGAATTCCTTCTTGTTATTAGAAAATGGCTACAGAGCCAAAACACAAACTGAAAAACCCAACCATCATATTTTTCTTTAGATGTAACGCGCCCTACGTTATAAGGTCTCTTTTCATCAAATATTTTAGAAGTGAGCACAAGGTTCTGAAAGAGCATGAAGAACAGCAACAGCAATAATAAACAACAGTCATAAAAACAGGGTTTAACCACAGGCTCTTATATTGAGCTTTTGTTCTCAATCTTCTTGGGTCTGCTAGTGCTTAATTTTCAATTATCAACAGTTCATTGACGTACATAATTCTGTAAGTGATAAAAACAACGACCTGGAACAAGTTGTAGAGGGCCCTAACCAGATCCCCATGGGGAAATACACAGCACTCTGTTTACATATGAAGCATCAGTCTGTGTGAGAATTGTAAGCAGTCAGACTAATCTAGAAGAAACCAGACAGGTAGGAACAACTGAACGATGGTGTTTTTAGATCCAAATTTGAAGTTGTATCTAAAATGCTAGGTTTTATGTACTAGCACTTATTAACAAACAAATCCTCGTTATCACTATATTCAACATGTTAGGTAAATACCGTACTTGGACGAGCTGTGCTGAGAGCTGCAAGTGCCTGCCTTCTAGAACACACCTAGGAAGAAGTTGGGGGAAACGTTGTGACTGGGGTGCGGGGACCCAGGCATGTAGGAGAGAGACATGACGGAACGCCCTTCCCACAAGTGCTGGGTGTCTTTGGTCACATGGTTTTTTCTTTACCCAGGAGAAAGTAACAGCTTGAAAAGAGAAATGCCAAGTGGTGACAGGAGACTGGACAATAAACACAGTCCCCTCAGCACCCTGGCAGCAGCAGGCAGGCCCCGCCCGGCCCATCAGAGACAAAAGGGCAGCCTCCGCTCTCCTAGCTCTCCTACCTTCCCAGCATCACTCCGAGCTACCAAATAGGGTGAGGTGACCCAGTGGGTCGCATCAGTCGGAAATTCCAGTCACCACTGTTTCCCAAGCACCGGCCCTGAGAGGGACTTGTTCTTGGTGATGACTGTCACCTTTCGGCAGTGGTGGCCTCTCATGATCGGGAAGCAGGAGGAAAAGCAAAGTGACCGGGGAACTCACCATCCACTCAGGCATGTGAAAGGCTGACGTGCCCTCACTCCCGTCCCACTTCTCCATAGTGCAGGCAGGGGGAATCTAGGTCCTGAAGCAAAACGGAAAGTGCGTTTGGAAAAGCCAGGGTTAGCAGGGTGCCCCACAACAGACCCAAGCCCAGGGCTTCCAAAAGTTCTCAGCGACTCAGAGAAACTGTGTGCCCTCTCACAGGTCTCCAGTAGTCAACTGCCTGACAAGCCCCCTTCCTCGCCAGCGTCAAAGCCCTCTGCTGTTGGTTCCGAGCTGATCAGTGAGCATCTCCACCCAGGCTCTAAGTCTCAGGCTCCCCAAACACGGGACCTCACCTTCCCACTGAGAACTGTGTGCAGAATACAGTAGGAACCAAGGGCTTCGTTCTTCCTTTCCCCGAGTAAGGCACTCCTTAATTTTCTCCCGCCCCTCAGGACACGTCACTGCATGTGCTGATACCAAGATCAATAGAGGCCGCAGCCAAGGAGGCACTCCCTTTTCTCAAGGGCTTCTGGGTTTGGGTCAGGCCACAGGTGTTCCCCTGAAATCATGAGTTCCGGGAGCTGTCCGATGGAAAGCGCTATGCCGAGGTGGGGTCTGGCACCAAACTCGGGCAAATCTCAGGCTAAATTCGTATTGCAGGGGGTTTGGATGGAGCCAGGGAAGGCCTTTGTGAAGCCAGGACTTACTGAAAGCTCTGAAAAGTGCTCTGGACGCAGCTCCCTCTGCTGGCTCCTGCATGAAGGCCAGAGGGGCCTCACTGCCCACATCAAGGGTGCAGGCTATAAAGCTCCTGTTTCCCCAGGCTGCTGCTCAGAGCCACCAGGGTACACAGGGGAGGGGGAGGGGCTTTGACTCAAGACCACTGCAGCCTCAAAGTCCCCACCCAGTCCACTTCTTACCTACAGGTCTGGGTTCCCCACAACAACAACTTCCCTCTTTGCCCTCTGAGGAGTTTGGAAATAAGGTAAAACTAGAGGAAAAACGATGCTCACATCTATTTTACTTGCTTAATTCCTTCCTAGAGAGTGTCACAATGTGCTCAAACATAAAAACAATGGTGAGGGTGCCACAGGACTGGACCATGCTTTGTTCTGCTGATTACAGGGTTGCTATGCGTCCGACTGACTTGGTGTCGCCCAGCCGGAGTACGTGACATGTTAAGAGTACCTAACAGAAACCTAACAAGATGCCTGCTCTGGTTCCCTTTAAGGACCAGGGATTCTTTCCGCTGTGAATCCCCACCGCGGAGGACAAGTTCCCTAGGGCTAATGTCCATAGTATTATTTTATGATCCAGGGTTCTGTCACCCTTGGGGGCCCCTCCTGCTAGATATGACATGGAAAGAGAGGGGTACTGTCTAGGGCAGCGGTTCTCAACCTGTGGTCTTGACCCCTTTGGGGGTCGAACAGCTCTTTCACAGGGGTCGGACGATTCATAACAGTAGCAAAATTAGTTAGGAAGTAGCAACGAAAATAATGTTACGGTTGGGGGTCACCACCACATGAGGGACTGTATGAAAGGGTCGCAGCATTAGGAAGGTTGAGAAGCACTGGTCTAGGGGGAGAGCTACTGGTAGATGCCAGAGAAAGTGGGTTCAAGTGACTGCCCAGAGGTCCAGGCTGGAGGGAAAGCAAGAGGAAAGAGAGGGGCTGGTGGACTGGATGAATGAGGCGTGTCCAAGGTCCCTCGGTTCGCAGGGAGGGTGGAGCAGAGGAGCAAGGAGAGAATGGCAGAGGGGGAGTCAAGGCCGCTGAGGCCATCTAATGGGGATGATGAAGTAAAGCAGAGATGACCAGGCACAGAGGGAAGGTTGCTGAAATGCTGAGATGGGACGCTCCGAGGCTGTTCAGCTCAGATAAAGCCGGGGCTCTGAGCAATGGCCAGTTAATATTATCCCCGGGGCTCCCTTTCAATCCAAACTTCTTCAAATGAGATGTCCATCTACTGCCTCCATTTCCAACAATATAGCTCACGTGCCTTCAACACACCGTGTCTAAAATAAAAACGTGTTCCATCCTGCGGCTTCCTACCCTCCAGACAATACTTTCTCCTCCTCAGTAATGCTGTTTCCTCTGCCAACCAGCTATTAAACCTCATTCGTCTTTCTCTCCCTCTTCCTTAGAGCCCACGAGTATTCCTGAATGCCTCAACCCTCACCCCCCACCCCATGCTTCTCACTGTGCCAGCCTTGATCAGTTTGCACCGCCTCTTAAAAACCTTTCCGGGATGATCTTCCATTATTGCTACATCTACTCTTTCCTCTGGGCAAGCTACATCACCTGCCATTTCTGAATGTGTAGCTAAGGACCCTGGCGCTGGAAATCCTGACCCTGCCACTCACTCCCCCTCTCCAGCCCTTCCGCTTTCTAATTTGTGAAGTAGGGGAACTAGCACCCATCTCACAGGGCTGGAGAGGACTTCAAAGCTGTGCACACATTCAGTGCTGATGAAATGGCATTCGCTCTCACCTACACCATTACTATGCTGTGTTCCTTTCTGTCCCCCACTCCACGTCCCCCGTCTGCGCTCATACTGCCTCCTCCACTTGGAATGTTCCTTCACGCCTTCACCTCCGTCATCTTCACTTACTCAAGGGTTTCAAAATTCAGCTCAAATAATATTTTTGCCAGGAAGCCTGGCCTTAAAAAATAAAAAAAGAACCCTCACTTTCCTCTAATATTGTTCCTTGGTTGCATCACTATCTACACATGGCCTCCTATTATTTTAAAAAATATCTAAAACTCTACTGCCATCTCACCAATTCTGACTCACAGTGACCCTACTGGACAGAGTAGAACTCCCCTGGGGGGTTCCGAGACGGTAAATCTTAAAGAGGTGGAAAGCCCCATCTTTCCCCATAGTGGCTGGTGGGTTCAAACTGCTGACCTTGTGGTTAGCAGCCCAACTATGCCACCAGGCCCCCCCACCATCTTATTACGATGACTTGTATACATGTTTATCCTAAGTTAGCATCAAGGCTCAGAGCGGCTTTCCCAGTTTGGCATCGCCCTATCTGAATAATATTTTTATTGACACACCTTTTCATGCCAATATACCCCATCCTGTCCCGCACAGTTCTGTTGTTCAATTCCATCTGGTGGAGATACACAATCATCAACGCCCCTCTTCCCCGCGCTTCCTACTCCCCCTCATTTCCCGTACCCTCAGGGAACCCTTACTCCTGACAGTGTCTCTGAGGGGTCATCTATCTTGACTACCACGTACTGAGCGATCTTAAATACACAAGTGAACATACATAAGTCTAACATGACCAATGAGGCATATCACGTATGGACCATAATGGCAAGGGGAGTAAATCCACTGGTGGATTTTGGGCCTCTCTCCACTCCATCCAGTCCCCTTCATCTCCATTTGGATGCATGTTTTTTGAACTTCTGATACCTTTCTCTGTCGACACCTCATCCCAGTCTGGCTCTGTCACCAGTGACTGACATATAGTGAGGGCTAGAAAATGCCGAAGAGGTTTTCCATTTTTGTAGGCAGTATAGATAACTCAGAGTACTCTAGGGGCAACCTGCAAAATCAATGCATTCGATTGGTTTATGTCCATGTAATAAGATTTGGACCCTTTTCCACAGAGTGATTTACATGGTGGTTGAGACCTTCCTAGGATTTTTATCCTTCGTAATAATATTAGCTCAGCAGGAAGAGATCATTCATTTTCTCCTAGAGCTGGGACAATGAAGATCCATTATGCTCTGTGCCACAACAAAGCGTCCAGGAATAAAGCCAGGCTGGAAGGCTGCTCTGCTGCAGGGTGGAGCCCAGCCGGCCAGTGCCCCTCAGTGATCAGCAAATCAAACTGTACAGGTGCTCCTCTGCGTGCTCTCTGCATGGTTTATTCCTGCCCTGACGGATGCAAGAAAATACGCCTTTACACAAGACAAAACCAAAACCATGTGTGTTGGAATAAAAGAACAAGCACAGTAAAATATATCAGTTTGACAGGCTAAGTTAAATGTTATTGGAGTTATGACATTAAAAAAACACACACTTTCTTAGTGTTGGTTTCAACCACTTGAAAACCAGAGCCTCATTACAACTTTTGGTCATGGTTCTAAAATGGAAATAAGGCAGTGGCTACTGACTTTTAGAAGTGAAGGTCTATTAATTGACCAGTTATAAACTTATTTCCAATATAATTACATTTTACCATAGACTTTACCATGGATTATGGGGAAGAGTACGGCATCAGGATTGGAGAAAGGCTTTTTAACAACCATCAAAATGCAAAGGAAACAAGCTTGCTTGCTGGAAGCAAGGGGGCACTGGAAGCACTTGCTGATGGAGATCAAGGATTGCAGCCTTCAGTATGGATGGCAGCTCCATGTAAGGAAGATCAACATCCTCACACCTGGACCAGCAGGAAACATCAAGATAAATGGAGACAAGATTGAACTTGTCAAAAAAAAAAAAAGATTGAACTTGTCAAGGATTTCAATATTGCTTGGATCCACAATCAATGCTCACAGAAGCAGCAGTCGAGAGATCAAATGACGCATTGCATTGGGGAAGTCTGAGGCATAAGACCTCTTTCAAGTGTTGAAAAGCAAGGATGTTACTTTGAGGACTAAGGTGTGTCTGGCCCAAGCCATAGTAATTTTCAATTGCATCACATGCATGTGAAAATCGAACAGTGAATAAGGAAGGCCGAAGGCGAATCTATATACTTTAATTATGGTGCTGGCGAAGAATACTGAAAATCTCATGGACTACCAAAAGAACAAATCTGTCTTGGGAGAAGTATGAATAGAACATTCCTTAGAGGCAAGGACGGCAAGACTTTTGTCTCTCCTCCTTTGAACACGTTGTCAAGAGAGACCAGTCCCTGGAGAAGGACGTCATGCTCGGGACGTAGAGGGGCTTCAAAGGAGAGGAAAGCCCTTGAGATGGACTGACGCGGTGGCCACGACAATGAACTCAACATGAGAACAACTGTACGGCTGGCGCAGGACCAGCCCGCGTTTCGTTCTGTTGTGCACAGAGTTGCTATGAGTCGGACCGACTCGACAGCACCCAGACACACCTGCTAAGGCAGGGGGTCAAACGCCATTAAAACGCAGGCCACATCACAGTTACAAATTTTCTTGAACTTATATTTTGAAGTGAGGATTCAGGAATATGGATAGGATAATTAAAACACTATATAATTGCTTTCATTTAAACATTTATTTTATTTATTGTATTTATAAAACTGAAATTATTCTTTTTACCCCAAACTTGCCAGCATTTTCCTCCTACTAGTTTTCACTTACCTCTTATGTTGTGACAGGAAAATATGACAAAGTAACTAATAAAAAACACAAAATGTTGGGCAGCTAACAAACATGATCCACAATCTCAAAGGTTTCCTTCTAAAAATGTTAACTAGTGCTGCTGCTAGGTATGCTTCATAACAGCACAACCCAGAGTGCTCTTTTAACCTGTTCGCTATTGGGATCTGTTTACATTACATGACACTGAGCGTGGCAGACATATCGCTTCCAAACGTCCCAGAACTGAGTCAGCGCGTTTATACACGTCCACAGGCACCCAGGAAAGGCCCTGGGCCACGTGTGTACTCATCTGGGAATTGTGGAATTGTGTGTACGGTATTGCCTTGATCTCCCCTAAGCGTTATTTTCTTCATAACAATTTTTTCTATTTTCATTTTATTTCATAGCATGGCGGGCCACAAAAAATTACCTCAGGGGCCGCATGTGGCCTGCAGACCGCCAGTTTGACACTCCTGTTCTAAGGTATTATAGAAGATATACCTATAGCAAGGGCAGGGCGCAGGCCACAGAATTCAACACTGAGTAGTAACTCAGTGAGGTAGTAACTCAGGAGGTAGCAGCTATAAGAAGTTACAGCGACTATTAACTCTGGCAGCCTACAAATAAAAATGATGGAGTGTGTGAATATCTCTGAAAAATCTCATTTCCACACATGAAAAAAATCTCAGAGTTTTCCATGCCAGTTATTTTTCTACTAAGGGTGATTGAGTTGGATAGCATTGTCATCATCCATGAGGATAAGCCGGATGGCCTGAAGCCAAATGGAGTATATGTGCAGGGTCAAAGGGAAAAGAATATTCTCAAGAGGTCAAAGCAAACAACAGGCAGTGGTGAAGGAGTAGCTCTAATGGCAGAAGGGTGTACCACAGAAAGTGCTAAATCTGGAACCTACAGAGTCATAAGCACAGGGCAAAGAATACAAAATTGTGACCCTGTTCTCCAATCCTGGCGTGCCACTAATTGTTTTATTAGACTCTGGCAAGGCACCCAATTACTCTGTCCTTCAAATTCTTCACTATAAAACGAGAGGGAACTGGGGTGGGGAGGGGTGGAGAGTGTGGACTGTGGGAGGTTCCTGGTCCCGGCTCGCTCTGGCATTTATGATTCCTAGTCTATCCAGTTTTTCTCGGATTGGTGCTGGTCCAGTCGGGTCCAATCCACGTTGACCCTACGTACAACAGAACAAGGCACTGCCCCGTTCTGCGGCGTCCTTACAGTGGTTCTTATTGCTGAAGCCTCTGTGTCAATCCATCTCGTCGAGGGTCTTCCTCTTTTCTTGCTGCCCCTCTACTTTCCCAAGCATGATGTCCTTCTCCAGGGACTGGTCTCTCTTGACGTGTCCAAAGTACCTTATATGAAGTCTTGCCATTCTTGTTTCTAAGGAGCATTCTGGCTCTACTTCTTCTAAGATAAAATTTGTTTGTTCTTTTGGCAGTCCATGAGACTTTCACAACATTCTCTTAGGTCAGAAGAAAAACAAGTAACTGCCCTGGCCTTTCCTTAGCCACCTAAGTTATAGCTTATAATAGAAGCTCTTAACTACTTAAACTCAAAGTTCAATCTAGTAAATTGTGACATTGGCAGGACTTGCTAGGCCTTAAATCCCTGCCCCTTCAACCTGGAAAGGCCAACATTTCCACAGCAACTTGAGTTTTGGGTTGTGGGTGAGTCTTCCTCACCCCACAACCTAAATGCCAGCCATCTTACCTTGCCGTTCTTCAGTGATCTTGTGGAGTAAAGAACTTAACTTTCCTCAAAGAAGCCAGTCTTTGTGCTTGGCTCTTGAGAAATATGTAATCTCTACACCCTTGGAATTCCCCCCACAGACTTTAGAGGCTACCAAATAGCACCTAAGGGTTTATGCTAGTTAGGAACCTCCTGTCTGTGAATGTGTGGGGAGGGCGGGGAGGTTGGGGTGTATGGCTAGGCCAGAACCTACCTCCCTACCAGCTGGCTGCTCTCAGGGAGGGGGGCATGACTCAATCCATGGGTGTGAACTTTTGCAGTTATAACATGTCTATTTAATGCCAATCAAGGCTCTGGTCCTGATTCACACACAGTGGGGCAGGGCGTCCCTTTTTGAGACACAGAAACTCTAAGTTAAGAATGCTCCCAAACCTGGCTCTGGGTGTCTTTTCATTTATAGATATATACTTTAACGTAATAAAACTATAATCTGAAGTATAACACTTTTCTGCATTCTTTGAGTTATTTCAGTAAATTTCAGTAGTAGGAGGCAGCATGCTGTATGATTATCTGTGTAACTGTGTAAAATGTTAATTTATAATGCTTCAATGGCTCCTCACTGTCTTAAAAAAATAAAATTCAATCTCCTTAGAATGACACACAAACCCCTTCATGACTTAACCTCTACATACTTCTTGGCCTCAAATCTCATTTCCTACTTCTTCACCCTGAAAAAAACCCTCTCACATCTTTTCAAATTTAGCTTAGCTGTAGCCTCTTCAGTACACACTCCTCGCTCTTCCTGCTCTCGGTGAAAAATCATTTCTATGAGTTACTCAATAATCCCCCAGACGGATCTCTATCGTAGCACAGGTTAGTACTGACACACAACTGGTGGTCTACACCCACATGGAGGGAACCCTGGTGGTACAGTGGCTAAGCACACCAACTAAACAAAAGGTCAGTGGTTTGAGCCCACCAGCCACTGGAGTGGAGAAAGACGAAGCAGTCTGCTTCAGTAAAGGTCAAGCACGGCCTTGGAAACACCCTGGGGCAGTCCTACCTGGTCATACTGAGTCTCCGATTCGGCGGGATGGACTACAGCAACAGGGTTGGTTTGGGGTTGTTTGCACACTAGAAGTGCAAGTAACCCGAGGGCAGGGATTATGTGTAGTTCCTATATTCCAAGGGCCTCGAACATCCAGTGAATACTGACTGAATAAAGAAATGACTTAACCAGAAAACAAGTAACTCGGAGCAGAGTCCCCAACGGATGCACATCGAGGCCAGGCACCGGAAGGGTAAAAGGAAGAGAAAGAAAACCAGGTATGAATAAGCACTGTTAAAGCCACAAATAGAAACATCACTGAAACCTTCTAAGGAGGCCTAGTGTGGCCAAATACCCCTCCTGGCCAGTGACCAATGCAGCCAGCGGTCCTCAGACCAACAGTGAAGCAACAGAACGACTCCAGTTACCGCTGCAAGCGGCACCTCCCACTCCCTGCTCAGTGCCCTGGAACGTGGGCGTGGGATGTGGACTTGGAGCCGCAACTTCCCTGACTCAGCGCGCAGTGTCCCACTTAGGTCAGGGTCCAGTTGACTGTGCCGTGAGCACCTCTGGCTAACACCGCCCTGGAAGAGAGGTCAAGATGAGACTCAAAACCTCTCAAATTGTTCAACCAAAGTAAGAGTGTAAAGGAATTTGCACCCAAGGCCCTCAATCACGTCACATCACAGAGCTGCATGCTTCTGTGTGTGTGTGTGTGTGTGTGTGTGTAAAAATGAGGCATCTCACCATTAACTAATTGTAAAAGGTGAACTTCTCACTACATTCTTTTTGCTATTATTGTTTTTGGTGAAAGCATAATAGTAAATTAAATTCCCTTTAACTGTTTTAAAACAAATCGGTCTATGCCACTTTTCACAGTTTTTACCATGGGTCAGCATTGTTTTTGTTCTGACCAGTGTTTCCAGAGAGCCAACGTCCCTTCTCCCCCTTGTATCCTCATCTTGGCTTTCAGTTAAGTGTGCTGTTAATTCCATTTTCCCACAAAGTTACTGAAGCCTTTTCGAATATTTAATTTTTTAAGAAAGCACATTCATCCTGGGTGAAATGGTCTATTTTGTAAGCCAATCTATCATTTCACAGAAAGGTGCCTTGTGGAAATAGTTCCAATGCCAAGTTCAACAATTACTTAGGAAGACTGTCTCCTCATACATGGGATCAAAATGACAACAGCAACTGGAAAGATTAGATAGGGCCCTTAGGGGACAGTGGGTTTGTGTTGACAAGAGAAGCAACCCAGAGAAGGAGGTAAGAATGCTCAGGCAATTAAGAAAGTAATCAACGTCACTTTCCATAGCTTCCTGCAAACTGGGTGTTCAGAATTTAAGCTCAGATACTATCCCTCCTTTGGATTTGGATTTGATTATTGGCAATGTTTGGATCACACAAGATGGTGTGCTCCTTCCTCCATGTGGACTTGGTGGACACCTCAGATGGCTGCTCGTTTGAAAACAAGTCTTTAAGACCCTAGACGCTATTCGTTCAGATAAGGCTGTAAGTCTTGATGAGAGAGAAGGGGCTAATGGCTTAGTAGTGCAATACTTACTTGATGGTTCCACTAGAGCTCTACAGAACTACCGTAAGACCCAACAAGTCCACTCCTAGAGAAATACCCAAGAGGATCAGAAGGACAGACTCAAACGAGACTCGTTCATCGATGTTCACGGCCACACTAATAATGGAATACTATTCAGCCAGTAGGAGAAATGAAGTTTTGATACATGCTACAGTACAGATGGAGCTTGAAGTATTTATGATAAATGAAAAAAAGTCAATCACAAAAGGACAACTATTATATGATTTCACGCATATAAAAAGTCAAGAAAAGGTAACTATGTAGAGTCCAAAGGTTATCAGTGATAACCATGGGTGGAGCAGAGGGAAAGAAGGTGAATTAACAGCGATGGGAAAATGTTATAAATTAAAGGTAATCAACTGTTATAATTT
>NW_022103920.1:16045175-16046608 GCF_000313985.2 Echinops telfairi
AGGGGTCACTGTATGTCTTGTGTATATTCTCAACAAAATGAACACAAATTTAAGAGAAAAAGAAACGTGACAGCTTGATAAAACCTCTCAAGTCACCACACCTATACAACTACCCAGATAAGGAGATAGAACATTAACAGCACCCCAGGAAGTGCACGGTGAGTGAGCTGGGCCAGTGCCTTCTTCTTGTACATAAACAGTAAGCAAGCAACCCAGCAGGTGCCACTGAGCCGATTCCACCTCACAGAGACCAAGCATGTATCAGAAGAGAACTCTGCTCCAGTGACTGTTTTTCCCAGAGGCGTCAGACCTTTTAGCTGAGGCATTTCTGGGTGGGCCTAACCATCAACATTTTGGTGAGCAGCAAGGGATGTTAACGGTTTGGACCACCCAAGGACTCCGAACAAGCAAGAGAGAGGGGTAAATAGGGTTGCTGATAACACCCAGGAAAGTCAACCGGGGACTAGTCCAGTGAACAAGGAAATCAATTAAGCACAAGCATGATTCAGAAGCAGATGTGCTTACACCACGCTAGTGCTTAATCGATTTCTTTGCTTCTTACTAGAAATCAAGTAAATACAGCAGCTCCAGGTAATGAAGCACACACGGTGCTGGAATGTGAACCTTCAATAAGTACTGCGTGCACTCCCCCCCGTCCCCCGCAACCACTGGCACCCAACATCTGAAGCTGGGTTGGTGAATGAGCTACTGTCGGTAAGTCCTTAGAGAAGAAGAATAAATAAATTTAGGTATGATCACTTGCTCTGGATGATTCCAAGGCAGGTATGTATGTTCTAATTTTAAAGGTTAGGAGCCAGCTCCCATCTGCAGGTGCTGGAAACACTTCCTGTGAGGTCTGTAAATTATCCCAATTTTACTTCTGAGAGCAGTTATCTGGAGGGCAGAGATGTCTGAGTCAAGTCTAGCAGTGACCATGAAAACAAAAGAGATGTTTATCTTTTTAAAGCCACGTGCACATTCTAAAATTACGCTTGGTGTTGTTAACATATTCAACTGCTAACTGAAAGGATGCTGGTTCAAGTCCACCCAAAGACAATGTAGTTCCAAAAAAAAAAAAATCAATCATCAAAAACCCTGTGGGAGTCCATCGGGAGTACAAATGGTGAAACATTCTACTATTAACAGGGAAGCTCGCAGTTTGCGTCCACCCGAGGTGCCTCAGAAGAGAGGCCTGGTGATCTACTTCTGAAAACTGTGGAGCAGTGCAACTCTTCACACATGGGGTCACCGCGGTCAGAATCAGCTACTAACAACAAGATCAAGCATTGTGCCAACACCCAGCAGGTAGTCAACAAAGTATTGTCTTATGGAATATGTAAGGCAAAGTTCTATTCTGTTATCCGTGCTCTGAAAGCACTCTCTTACCCATATCCAAGGCTTCCTTTACTATTGTTGTGCAGATAGCTCCCTAA
>NW_022103920.1:16047605-16048692 GCF_000313985.2 Echinops telfairi
AAGACCATTAGTATCATTTGCCACATTGACATGAAAAATTGTAAGAACCACATGATAATATTGATAGATGAGGAAAAAGCATTCGACAACATCCAACACCAATTCCTGTTTAAGACACTAAAGATGATAAGATTTTGCTCAATATAATACAAACTATATATGAAAAGTCAACAGCCAACATGGTAGTCAATGGAGAAAAGACTAACACAATCCCACTGAAAAAGGGGACAAGGATGCCCCTTGTCCCCACTCTTATTTAACATAGTACTGGAGGTCCTACCTAACAACATAAGGCAAAGAAAAGACATCAAAGGTTTTCACCTAGGGAAGGAAGAAGTGAAACTATCATTCTCTGCAGATGATAGGATTTTATATATGGAAAATCCCAAAAGCTCCACAAGGGGAGTACTGGAAGTGATAGAGGAATATGGCAGAGTGGCAGGATACAAGATCAACAAATGGAAGTCTGTCTATAGGACTGCTATACACATCATACAAGACCACAGAAGAGGGGATTAAAAAGGTAGAACCTTCACAATAGCCAAGCACAAATTGAAATATCAAGGGATATACCTGACTAAAAAAACCCAAAAGATTTATACAGAAAAACTACAGAACACTACTACAAGAAACCAATAGTGACCTCAACAAATGGAAGAATACCCCATGATCGTAGATCTGTAGACTCAATATAGTAAAGATGTCTGTTCTGCCCAAGGCACTGTATAAGTTTAATGCACAAATATCACCATCTTTTTTCAAAGAATTGGAAAAACTGATTACTAACTTCATATGGAGAGGGAAGAAGCCCCAAATTAGCAGAGAACTCCTCAAGAAGAAGGACAGACTGGGAGGGCTTGTTTTACCTTTACTTTAGCACGTATTATACAGCTACAGTAGTCAAAACAGTGTGGTATTGGTATAATGACAGATATTCAGACCAATGGAAAAGAACTGAAATCATCAGCATAGAGACAACTGATCTTTGATAAGGGCCCCAAAATTATCAAATGGGAAGCAGATGCCCTCTTCAACAAGTGGTGCTGGAAAAAAATGGATATCCACCTGCAGAAAAATTAAGCAAGAC
>NW_022103920.1:16054141-16055073 GCF_000313985.2 Echinops telfairi
AAAACTCCTGAAAGCTCTCGTTGGGAGAAAGCAGCACCGGCTTCACGTGTACTTTTCATTCCAACACAACATTAAAAAAGAATTGTACTCGAGGGTTTTTATGTAACGAAACAATTCATTTCTACTGATTCATCAAAGGCATTTTTAGGTGAAATTCAGGGGGGAAGAAATGATTGGGGAAAAATTTACTTCTGAGTGTATGGCGATGTTGAAAACAGGAGATTCTGGGTTAGCTCCACTGCTTTAACTTACAGTGGATTGCCAGCAGCTTATCTACCAGGGCTTGTGCACCATTAGTGCACACGTCACCATAATGAAAAGGGCAAAGAGCATCTCAGCAGCAGTATAAAGCACAGGTCTGAGCTCACGGGTCCCAAAGGGCATCAGGGCCTCCCAAGAGTACTTGGAGAACTATTTTGAGATCCTTTCCAATAGGTGATGTTGGGAGACCACTAGGGGGTCTGGTGATTAGTAATGGCTCTGTAAGAACCGAGATAGGATTTTTTTTTTTCAATCCACAAATAGGTATCTCAGAAAGGCCTTGCAGTGGCGTGAACTAGTCAATATGACACTTCTAGTCTTTGTTAGTCTCACTTAACAACCTTTGCTGATCGGTCTGGGTGGGAGAAGTGGGGTAAGACACTGATAGGATTCAGCTGTGAATGATTGTTAACAGGGTTAAAACGAACCATCTCAAGCAGGGAGGGGATTTCATTAGCAGCAAGAGAGCTGAGAGAAGTGGAGTTCTGTCCTTTGGATCCCAAGATCCTTGCGCATTAAACCTCCTTGATCCAAGAGACAGTTCTGACAGCAGATCCAAGAATCAGAGCATGAGACAGAGCAGTGGGCTTCCCAAGCCACAGAGCAAGTAAAAGTAAGGTGACCAGATTTTAACACTGGTAAAGCAGGACACCATTGACCGGGGTGGGGGG
>NW_022103920.1:16056948-16057759 GCF_000313985.2 Echinops telfairi
GACATCGGTCAGTGTAAGACATGGAAAAATAATAGTTTATAAATTATCAAGGGCTCATGAGGGGGGAGTGGGAAGGGAAGGGGAAAAATGAGGTGATGCAAGGGCTTAAGTGGAGAGCAAATGTTTTGAGAATGATGTGGGCAACAAATGTACAAATGTGCTTGACACCATGGATGGGTGTATGGATTGTGCTAAGAATTGTACGAGCCCCCAATAATATGATTTTTTGAATAAATAGAAGATTATGGAGGAAAAAGAATACCATGTAGCAAATGAAAGCACAGACCGAGGAGTTGAAGGAGTCTGACTTGACTCAATAGGAAGCAGCAGGCTGGGGGGTTTTTTGGTTGTTAATTCCAAACACACAGTTCAAGAGCTCCCTCTTGTGGAGACAGGAAGGAAAGGCAGAAGAGCTATAGTTGAATACAAATACATACTGAATGGATGGTGCACAAACTAATATGCAGGTACTACCATCATAATGCACATAAACCTGGAGGGAAAGGACCACAATTGCAATTAAGATGGAAAGTGGATGGAGCTGGAGCATATGCGAGCCATACAAATCCAAGGAGCTTGTCCTTCAGGTCTCAGTTCAAAAAGAGAATTCCAAGGGCCTTTCTTGATAAGCCCATCTCAAATTATGCTGTCCCATTATTCTGTATTCATGACTATTTTATTTCCTATTACTTCTAATATTTCAAATATCTTACTTTGTTGTTTTCCCATTCTAGGGTTTAAATTTTAAGAGGACAGGGGCCTAATCTATATTGTCCACACTGCATAGTACCTAATACATGGTATTCAGTAC
>NW_022103920.1:16057916-16059323 GCF_000313985.2 Echinops telfairi
TCTTTAATGCAACAAGAAGAAGCGAGCAGCTAATATTTATTGAGTATAGAATTGCTTGCTATATGCTAAATATTATTTGGCACTAATCACCTCATTTAATCTTAATAATCCCCTGAGGTAGGTGTTTTTCTTATCAGTATCTTACAAATGAGAACACTGATATAAAAAGGTATGAACTTCCCCAAGATCAACAGCTAATATGAGAAAGAACTAAGACTGGAATCCAAAACCCTTTACCTTCGTTATCTGAAATGCGCTTATACTCACGTGTTGAAGGAACTTTAGTAACCCTGAACTACCTTCTCAGACAGTCCTCAATGGGCACAACCGGTGAGTGAGCACGACTGCTAAGCAAAAGGCTGGGTGGTCTACCTCTGAAAAACCTGGCCACTGGAAACCCCAGAGCCCACTTCTGCTCTGACACACACGGCCACCTTGAGTCAGTCAACTCAGGTGGGCCAGGCAACAGCTGGTTGGCTGACTGGTGTGTTGAAGGGCAAGAATCCCATCTTTTATTAAGCCTTTTGAAGTGATAATAAGCACAGTTGACCACAAGAAAATGATGCCGAATCATTGTGTTTGTAAATATCTTTGTAAATAACTATACAACTGAGTCAATGTGAATAAGGCTGAAGTCAAACTAGTAGGTCCTATTTCTCTCTCATCTTTCCAAGGCCTCCCTCTTTTCTTTTCTTCCTTTTTTTCGTTTCATCTTTAAGCATCTGACACAAAATAAGTCTTTAAAGTCAGCACTGCTAGCACGGAAAATACTTTCATCATTCATACACCCCAAATCCAGAGTTATCTCAGGATGAAGATTCTATTCATAGTATATGCAGGGCAAATAAGAAAATGGAAACATTTTAATTCTACATTCACTACTACTAACCCATTAAAATCCAACAAGAAAGCCCTGGTGCCACAGCGGTTGAGCACACAGTTGCTGACCAAAATGTGAGCAGTTCAAGCCGGCAGGCGTTTGGCTGGAGAAGGACCGGGCAGCCTGCGTCTCAGTAAAGAGGCACCGTCTTGCGACTACATGGGACCCGTCTGCTCTGTCCTACGGGGTTGTGAGGAGTCGGAATTCCACTTGGGTAGCAATGTGTTTTAAAAGAAAATGAAATGTTCTGGTGCCCTCTAGTGAGGGAGCTGCAGGGTTCTGCCAACCAAGAGAGACAATGAGCTAATAAAACACTCTTTAGACTGGAATACTGAATATATCAACAAATGGTTTCCATTTATTCTTCTCATATTTAAATTTTCTTTAATTAATAGAAAGGGAAACATCTTGCTATTTTAATCCAATGTGAATTAAATGAAATAGAAAATTAATTAGAAAAACAGATGTTTGGAATTTGCATTCCCTTAATATATACAAAGAAAATGGAGGCCACAGGCCAGAAAAAG
>NW_022103920.1:16060114-16062091 GCF_000313985.2 Echinops telfairi
CACCAAATACATTTGTTATGGGTTACAGTCTAGCCCTCCAAAATACATGTTGGAATGCTAACTTCCACACCTCCATATGGTAGATATGGTGCTGGTAAAGAATACTTAAGATATGACGGACTGCCAAAAGAACAAGCAAATCCGATGGACAAGAAACACAGTGAGAAAATGCTCCTGAGAAGAGACTTCAACTCCCTTTGGCCATGTCACCAGGAAAGGCCATCACTAGAAAAAGGCATCAAGTTTGCTAGAATAGAAAACGAAAAACAACTCACTGCCACTGGGTGGCCTCTGACCCAGAGTAAGCCTGCAGGGCAGGCTAGACCTGCCCCGAATCTCCGAGCCTGTGAATCTTTGCAGGAGTAGAAAGCCTCATCTTTCTCCCTTGGAGCGACGGGTGCTTTTAAACTGCTGACCTTGCAGCTAGCAGCCCAGTGTGTAATCCACTGCACCCCCAGGGTTTCTCTAGTCCAAGCCACAACAGTGGACTCAGTAGGAGCGGTGATCGTGGAGGTGGCACAGGACCGGGCAGGGCTTCGCTCTGGACCCCAGAAGGCTGCCACGAGTCCACGTCAGCTTGACAGCAAACAAGACCAGTGCAATAAGACAAGTAGAAAATGAGAAAGGGTCTAGGGTTTAAAAAGCGAAACTCCTAATATTCACAGTTGAAATGACTGCTAGGTAGGTAAATACATACGTACACATAAAACAGACCAATTATAAGGGTTTTTTTTATATTTAAACATTTATTTCTCAGCATCTACTACATACAGAACTAAATAACCATGAGATTCCAGTTCTAAAGCACCGAAAATGTAAGCTAGATTTAAAGTGCTGTATTTAAAAAAGAAAACAAAAATACAGATTGTATTTTGGGGCAATTAAAATTCTTTCATTTTTGAAAGATCAAACTAAAAAGAATGAAAAACACATATGGGATCATTATTCTATACTTCTTCTATTTTATTCTAAAAAGGGTCTTTTTCGGAGATAGTGAGCTGGTCAAATTTATACTTGAGACCTTTGTTTATCTGTACTCAACCAGAAATTTCAGTGGCTACTATACCAGTTAACCTAAACTTCTTTGAAACAAGAACACTATCCTAATACTCTGAAGTCACACCTTGGTTATGTCCCTCAAGAAATTCAGTCTTTGAAAGAGTAGAGTTTGCTGAGAGTAGAGGTACTCTGGCTCACGAGCATCCACAATGGGGTCGGCAGCAGAAAAGCAGCAAGCCTGATTAACCAAGAATGCAATCATGACCAACTTGTAGAACAAGTTTTCCTCTCAGTAAAAAAACTAGTCCAAAAAGGTCTCAAGACTCTATAAAGACATCATTTCTAGAGAACAGTGAAAAGAATTTAGTACAACTGACCAATCTTGTTTACTAGTTGCCTTAGAGATAGACATCTCACAAAAAATTGATATTGAACAGAACAGAATGACATTGCAGATGTAATATTGTAGTGTCAACACTGAGATGGATTGTTATAGACATATTAAACTCTGAGTATGAAATGGTTACATCGTATTTATATAGAACATTGGTTCAATACCATAGAAATGGAGAGCAGCCGTACGAAATACATCTCCCTCAATGTTCAGAGATAAAAAAGTTAACCATTCTTCCCATTATTTCCTGTAGGTAAGTCCTTTTTCGTATTGAAATCTGATGGCGATTAATTTCTGGCACTGTTCCAAGCTACTGTGTGAACAGGATGCTGAATGCCATCACAATACAACATGCTGCAACATAAGGACTCTTCTGTTCGCCCAGTTTTATTTCTATCCAGGACGCTGGGAGCCAAGGATCAAATATAAGCACAGGTACATATAAGCAGCAAGATTACAGTCAACAGACTCTTGAAATTGAAGATGGCAGGCATAGTGAGGCCTGCAAAGCCCCAGCCACCCAATTATACGTTTTTACAAAGGTCATGAAATGTAAGATCCTATACAGAAGTACCATATATACT
>NW_022103920.1:16064990-16066269 GCF_000313985.2 Echinops telfairi
AGGTCTGACAGAAAGTATTTGTACATGCTGTAGATACATCCATGAAGGGGGTGGAGCATACAGGTGCAGAGTTAGTAAAACTTCTTAGACAGAACCAACTTTGAGGGAGTGAGTCGCTAGGTCTAGGGCTTAGGACCCTATTCTCCAGGGGCACCTGGTCAACTGGCATGACACAGTCCCCAGAAGCAATGATCTACATTCTACTTTGGCGAGTGATAACTGGGACTTGGTAATGGCCATGGAAGGTACAACTATTAGTCTGTCTATTCCTGGAGGAAAGGAGTGATGGAAATCAAAGAGTCATAGAAACAATTAGTCCAATAGACTAAACCAAGGGAACCTTAATTCCACAACCCTGACACCAGATGACCCAAATGACACCCAGCTGCCATTACTGCTTGCCTTGAAAAGGATCACATTAGTGTTTTGAATAGAGTGGGAGACAAGTGTGGAACAAAACTTAAAATCATAAAAGACACCAGGCTTGCTGGTTAGACAGAGACAAGTAGAGCTGGAAGACTGTATGGCCCTCGGTCACCATCCAGGTCTGGAACTGAACTCACCCCCTGTGGCTCAATTTTCAGCTAAACAAAAGAACTGGCAATACGGGGACCAACAACCCTAGTAAGGTGTGCACCCCTTCGAATAACTGAACAGCTCTATACTTGCCTTCATGAAGTTATCACTAAAGATAACGGTGCTAAAGCAAAGGGTGGTGATGAAAGCAGACGGTGCCTGGCTATCAATTTGGAATATTGTCTGGGGTCTTATTGGCTTATAATCAAACAAGCAATCATCTAAGTCCCCACGAAGAGGCACAGCAGGCTGTGTGACCCAAAGATGACAATAACAAAATACAACTATGATGAAGGGAAATGTATCAGAGCTTAAATTGTGAAGACCCGATTTGCAGAAGGCTATGGAGGACAGTGAGTCCAGAGCACCTAGCTGGATTAAGACTCTGGCAGATGCCCTCTGGCCACAGTCCAGGACGCTGACAGTTTTGCTATCAAACAGAGAGTATTGTAAAATTGGTTAGGGTGGACGGAGCTACAGTACAATGTGATACCTAGTCAGCTGACCTCCCTCTTGACCCAATCTAAATTTGCTCTAGATTTAAGTATTTCTTGCTTGTTCCACAACAGAAATTTCTTCTCTGGCTTATTTTAATATTGCTGGTGGTCTTTTCTTTGTTACTTCTTATTTTTATTTCATTTTATCTTTAATTATTATTATTTTCTTTGTTTCATTTTTTGTTGTTTCTGTTGGGTTTCTGGCT
>NW_022103920.1:16067254-16068206 GCF_000313985.2 Echinops telfairi
AAAATGAGCTGACACCAGGGGCTCAAGTGGAAAGTGGGTGTCGTAAGAATGATGAAGTCAACAAATGTACTAAAGTGCTGGGTACAGATGACGGATGTACAGATTGCCATGAGTTGTATGAGCCCCTAATAAAATGATTATTTAAAAAAAAAAAAGAGTCTCGGGTTATGGCAAGGAATGTTGGGGGAAATGGAATCTGATTTAACAATGAGCACAATAAAGAAGAAAATGTCCTAAAATTGACTGTGCTAATGCCTGTACAACTCTTTTTAATATGTTTAAATCGCTACATTATACTCATGAATTATGTCAATCACACAGAACCTCTTTTGAAGTCATAATCAGTGGTAACATTTTCAGAAATCATCAGGCCTTTCTTCATAGGCAGCTTTGGTGGGACTCAAACCGCCAACCTTTGGCAACTGAGCACATTCACCATTTGTACCACCCAAGGTCTCTAAAAGAAAAGCTTGAACCCTATTCATCCCACCCCCAAAGAGTGGCCGTTTCCAACATGCAAACAAGGAGAGAAAAAGGTTATTAGTCAGTTGCATCTCTCAGCTGCTGACAATAGGGACTAATGGCAATTTATTTATCCTACTGCGCACAGTTAGAAAGATGGTGAGAATCAAGACCAAATGTAAACATGGTGCTCCCTTCCCTCAATTTCTGCCCCTCCTTCTGACTCTCCCAATTACCATCCCTACCTTTCCCTTTAGGTCTAAGGGAGAGAAGTTGTAGACAGCAGCTGCCTTATGCAGTTAGCTTTTTTTTTTTTTTGGTTTACATGGCAACAGGAACACTCAAAAAGTCAGGCACAAAGGAGAAGCTCATTGTTTCTGATTGGTTCAACTTCTTCGCAGCCAGGTAAAAAGACCCTTAAACTGAGAACCACAAAAGAACGGGAAGGAGCGGAGGAGGAGGGCTTTCTAGTGAAAGGCTCATTTCTGAG
>NW_022103920.1:16069001-16070051 GCF_000313985.2 Echinops telfairi
ACATTTAGGAACTAGAGGAAGGTTGTATTTCTCATCATTGTTACAAATATTAGTTTCTTAAAAGAAGAAAACAAGCAAACAAACCTTGAGTCATAAAAGTCATGTTCACTGTAGAAAACAATGGCAAAAGAGACAAAAATCAAGCACAATTTCAATATCCAACTATTGCCATTGCTAACATTTGAAGATAGATTCTCCTGGTAATTTTATACTAAAAAGAACAGACAGTGACATACCTTTATTTATATAATATATGATGATATATTCTTTTTTCCCCAAGTTTTATTGGCATATAATTCACATATCATACAACTCAACAGTTCAATTACATCGAGAAGCGCTGTACAACTATCCTCTCAATCCGTTTTAGCGATGCTATGTTTTCATGCCCACTGTTGTTAGTGGTGGTCGTGGATGTTGTCAAGTTGATTTTAGATTTCTTCTGACCCCAAGTGACAGAGCTTAATTGCCAAAATGGGTTTTCTAGATTGCAATCTTGAACATCTCTAAATACCACATACTGGAGAATAAGAATTTCGAAGGCAGACAGATCTAATGGTCCCAGTTCCCCCACTTCCTGGGTAAATTTAAAAAAATTATTCAACTTCTCTTTAAGCCTAAATGTCTTTATGTGTCAAATGGAAATAAGAAGAGTACACACTTTAGAAGTTTATTTTTAGTGATTAAATTAGATAATGGATAATAATATACTTAAAATGAACCTGGAACATAGTCAGCACTCAGCACATAGTGTAAGTTGCCTAATGGTTACCCATTGGGTTGTTAACCACCAGGTGAGAAAGAGAAGGCTTTCTACTCCCATAAATAATTAAAACCGGGTACCGATCACAAGGATCTACATATAACCCCCTCCCAGGGGGACAGACAACAGAAAAGTGGCTGAAGGGAGACGTTGGACAGTGTAAGATATATCAAAATAATAATAATTTATAAGGTATCAAGGGTTCATGAGGGAAGGGGGAGCAAGGAGGGAGGGGAAAAATGAGGAGCTGATACCTAGGGCTCAAGTGGAAAGCAAATGTTTTGAGA
>NW_022103920.1:16070312-16078393 GCF_000313985.2 Echinops telfairi
ATGCCTCTGACCCAAACCATGCTCTTTTTAATTGCCTCAAATGCACGCAAAGCTGGTTGTTGTTAGGGGAAGACTGAAGAAATGGTGTGTTTGAGCCATGGTGTCGGCAAAGAATATGGATGCCAAAAGAATGAACAAATCAGTCTTGGAAGAAATACAACCAGAATGTTCTTTAGAAGTGGTAATGGCCACGGCTGTACCCTTCCCCTGGCACTTATTATCTATCCCCTATGACCTTCAAGAATGAGGAACTGCTAGAGAAGGAAACCATGTGTGGAGAAGCAGAGGGTGTATGGAAACAAGGGAAACCCTCAGGGAGCGGGACTGACATGATGGTGCAGACCAGGCAATACTTCCTTCTTTTGTACACAGAGGCACCAACTAAAATGTTGATAAAAAGCCCTTATTGTTAGAAAGTAAGTTGTTTCGACATTATAGTATTATAGACAGCAATGCACCAAACATTTCATCTTTACATGTTTGTGATATTTTCATTAGTATAAGACATTAATCTTTACAGAAGCAGACCACCCCCCTACATTTTTCTCCCCTAGAGCAGCTGGTGGATTCAAACCACTTACCTTTAGGTTAATAGCCAAGAACTTCTCCCCCACACCACAGGTCTCCTCTAAGCAAAATGGAAGGCTAAGTAAACATTCAAAGTTGAAAACTGACTATGTCACAACATAGAAGAAAAAATAATAAACCTGTAGCAGTAGCATTCGAAGTCAAATTTTAAAATGCAGCATAACTAACAAAGAGAACAATGTGGTAGCGTCTCATTAAATCTTTATTTTTCTAACTTCCTAGATAATCAAGAAATACCTCCTAATTGGTCATCTTGTTTCCACACATGATGCTCTCTAAACCATCTTCCTACATACAACAGCATAAATGTCCCAGCTTTCACCAGCCCACTGCTGTACAAAGTCCAAAAGTATATGCTTGTTATTCAAGGCCCTATGCGATCTAGTCTCTGAAAATCGCTGCATCGAGCACTGCTCTTTCTCAGTATGTTCTAACTACTCTAGACTTATCTAGATTCTTCCAATATGCCAACTAATCTACTGCCCTTCTAGTGTAATTTTTTTTATTTTAAGAATGCTCTCTCCCTTATTCTTTGCATGGCTAATTATAAATAGCATTTCTATATAACCCAGGAGTAAAAAAAATAAAAGAGTAAATAAAAGATATTTGAACAGACAGAAAACACAACATATCAAAAATTGGTGAGATACAGCTAATGCAACACTTAAGAGGGAAATTTATAGCACTAAGCACTATATTAGAAAAGTCCAAATCAAAAATCTCACCTTCCTTATGTGGGAGCTAGAGAAAAAAGAGTTTATAAACCCTAAAGTAAAAATGACAGAGGAAATAATAAAGATCAGAGCATAAATCAACAAAATAGAACATAGAAAAGCACTGCTCAGTCCTGCATCATCCTCATGATCAGTTGCAGATTGGGCCCTGGTGATTCAAGGGCTCTCCTTCCTAATGTTTTGGAAGTAGATCACCAGATCAACAGGCCTGTCTTCCTAATCTTCCTAAGCTCTACTAAAACCTTTTCAGCATCACAGAAACACCTAAGCCTGACCTTAGCAGATCAGTGACTGGTGCCTGAGCATGAGTTAGATTGGCCAGGAATCCATGGAAGGCAAGAATTCTAATGAACTATATATACAGTGGGATAAAGATGGGGCTTTCTACTCCTGTAAAGAGTTACAGTCTTGGAAAGTCACAGGGGCACTTCTATCCTGCCCTACATGGTTGCTATGAGTCAGCAGTGACTTTGTTTTTTTGTTTTGTATATTCAACAACTCTATAATTGTCCTAAATGGGAAATAATCCAAATGTCAATTAATAGTGACTGTTGGCATTGATAAATTATGATATATTCATAAAACAGAATGTTAGGTAAGCATGCTAAGCTTAGGGCATCAACAAAACAGTGGCACCTGTTGTCCAAAGGAAAGACCTGGAGATGCCAAGCTGGAAAAAAGAGTATCTCCGTGGAAGGACTCTGGCAGGACATTAAATGAAGTTGATACCAGCTCCCCTGCATGAGAACAAACAGTAGAATATAATTCTGAACAGTCTGCTATTTTAATTGTTTTGTAGAATTCATATTTATGCAAGGTTATGTTCATTTCAGGAGTCCCGGTAGTGCTATTGGTTAAATGCTACATACAAGGTTGGTGGTTCAAAACCACCAATCACTTAGAGAGAGTGAAAGATGAGACTATGCTCACATAACTATTTACAAAGCCTCAAAGAGCCCACATAGGGCTGTTAGGAGTCGGAATGAACGCAATGGCAGTGGGTCAGTCCACTGACTTCTCTGAGGATCTGAGCTCCAACTACACATCATCAGCAATATGGTGCCTCAATATAATCTTGGTCTCCAGCTACATAATTATCTTCAGGTAGTTAACATTTTAATATTCAATGTTTACCCTTTCTCAAAAGACATTGTCTCAAAGAGCCATAAAAAAATAACCAGGCACCTTTGCTCAGAAATATTGCAGACATGAAAACATCACTTAGTACTTCCCATGTATATCTTCCTCAAGAAATACCTTGCAGAATTTCATGCAGAACACTTTCTCCTGGGGACTAAACTAGTAGTAAATTCTTTCTTGACTTAGAAGGTTGGTAGGCCAACCAAGCTTAAGGGCAAATTGAAGGCATAACAATGGGCCTCATGGTGTATTTCATCGTTTGGAGTAGCGGTTCCTGTGCTGGACTGCTCACTGCAAGGTCAGCAGCAGACTCCCCCCAGCCACTCCTCAGGAGAGAGATGCGGCACTCTGCTCCCATGAAGGTTTACAGCCTCAGAAAACCCACAGGGGCAGTTCTTCCTGTCCCACAGCATCGCTGTGAGTCAGGGTTGACTTAGCGGGAATGAGCTTGGTTTGGAGTTTCTACTTTTATTTACACTTTTCCTTAAGAGTTTGTGAATCCTATTAAGAAATCAATAAACTTGCTGAAGAAGTGTGGCAGCCATGAAGATGTACTGCCCAGAGCTCCTTCCAGCTTGGCAGACTGATAGTCCCTAGTTGCCATCCCCACAGATGTTGAAAGCACCCTTCACTGGGGCACTCCTGGCCAGTGCCGGCCCATTCCTGCCCAATACGGGATTCCACTAGGAGGCAGCCTTCACTAGGGGACGCCACATTCTGCCTGGTAGAGAGGTTTTCAATTGTGTGGTGAACATCCCCAATCCTTCCTTGCCCCTCTTCCTTCATGGGAGAGTTTGATCTGCATCACACTCTGATCATTCCTCCTGATTGCTCTGGGCTCTTTCCATCTTTACGATTCACAAATGCTGCCCCCACAAAATCTTGACCCTTTAAGCCTGTCTTGACATCTGCCACTCAGGATCCAAACTGACAGTGGGGATAATTTCTCGTTAACCAAAGGAAGAGGCAGAGATACCTGTTGGAATGGGCCTCAATGTTCTTCACATCTAATCTTATCTTTAAGGTTCCATCACAGTTTCTCTTGATAAGCAACTGTTTTCATGTGGCTCCGTTGGCTATTTCACTTGAAAACACAAGTGTATTTATCTCAGGAAACAGAGCTATCTCTTTGGTGAATCACCTTATTTTTCCCTGCCCTGCCTTGGAAGGAGAAATAACTAAGCTACAGCAATGGCTCTACTCTCTGGCATGGAAAATGTCCTAAAGAACAAATTTGTTATTAGTCTAAGACATCTTGATCCCCAGCACCACGGAGAACGCTCTCTCTACTGGACAGGCAATGTTGTTGAAACAGGAGTTTATCTCCTTGTTTGTTTTTTAAGTTTACAACTGACCTCTTTTCTACCATCATTCTGTCTCACAAGAAGAGTCTTCTGACACTTGCCAAAGTCCCTAAACTAGTGAAACAAACTGAAACAAACCCAAGACCTAAAGTGGATTTACTTTTGAAACTCTTAAACCATGTTGCTTTGTTGTATATACCAAAACCCAATGCCATTGAGTTAATTCTAACACAGTGCTCCTATAGGAGCTTTCCATGTAAATCTTTACAGGAGCAGGCAACCACATCGTCCTCCCAGGGCGCAGCTGGTAGATTTGAACCAGAGAGCACCAGGGCTCCTTTAGCGTTTTAATATATTGTACACAGTTAAAAAAATATTAAATCAATCCTCCATAACACTTAACAACATCTTCAGGGAAAGAACTTAAATCTCACATTTGGGCCTCATAGCTTCATACTATGAAAAATATCCAATGTCCTGAGGCGTGAAGGCAATACTATTACCTAAAAAGCTCCATCAAGGCATTCCTTTTCAGAAGTATGAATTCATGCCTTCCTTTAGCTTGACCTTACAAAGTTCCCTGTTGCTTCCAGGCACCATACTGTTGGTTCAGACTCATCGCCACCCTATGTGCATTGCACTGCCTGGTCCACGCCCTCCTCACAATCACCATGATGTTGGAGTCCCATTGTTGCAGCCATGATGTCAATCGATCTTGTCAAAGTCCATCTTGCTGAGGGTCTTCCTCTTTTTCACTGCCCTCTACTTTGCTAGACATGGTGTCCTTTTCCAGGAACTGGTCTCTCCTGATAATACGTCCCAAATACATGAGACTAAGTCTCCCCATTCTCACTTCTAAGGAGCATTCCGGCTGTACTTCTTCCAGGCAGGTTTGATGGCCCTTTGGGGAATCCGTGGTACTTCCAATATTCTTTGCCAACACCATCATTCAAAGGCATTGATTCTTCTTTGGTCTTGCCTACTCAGTGTGCAGCTTTCACAAACATATTAGGCAATTGAAAATATGCACCGTAGTCTTCAAAGTGACGTCTTTGCTCTTTAACACTTTTAAGAAGTCTTGTGCAGCAGATTTGCCCAGTGTAAGACGTTCTTTGACTTCTTGACTGTTGCTTCCCTGATTGTTGATTGTGGATCCAAGTAACATGGAATCCTTGACTACTTCCACATTGTCTCCGTTTATCTTGATGTCGTCTGTAATTCCCCTCTTGCTCTCGTGTTAGCACCATTCAGCTATCTGGGATTGTCTTTTTCTCCTGGATCTTGGAGCTGCCAGGATCGTCGGCCCTGCAGGCTTAAACTCTTGCAAGGATCTTCAGAGCTGCATCTGCTTATCCCTCTCAGTCCAGCAGCTGCTCTCAGAGCTCACCACCTCGTCTCTATCATGCTGACACTGCGCTGAATGCGATACTCCCAGGGCGCTCTTGCCAGCTCGCTGCACTGTGGCACAATCCTCCTTTGTTAGCTGCCCAGAATAGCACTGGCCTTCCTTTGACTGAGGATCACATTACAAGCCTGGACCAAGTTTGTTAGCAGCCATGTCTGGCAAGTCTCTCTAGGGTTCATCCCCACTCCTTTGCCCCTGCCACTCCCCACCAGGTCTCTTATTCAAGGGGGTTTCACAACGTCTGTGGGAAAATAGAATGAAAAGATAAGGACCCTAATTTTTCCATGAACTTTTGGAAGCAAGCCCCCTTGTGTATCCTCTCAAACCTCTAAGACAAGAGTAGAATTGTGCCCTACTGACAATTCCCCAGATACATTAATATTGCTTTATTTTAGCCTGATACTACTGGAAATCATTTATTGATCATCTCAAAGCTGACAGAGTGTTTCCTCTACCGGATTCTTACCACAGATATTTTTCTTATTAAACCTTCGCTCAAACCCATCTTCTTTCAGTAACTGTCTTACATCCTTATAGATAGATCACTTACAGGTTTTGCCGACTTGGTAGGTAAACCAAAATTGACTGTATATGCTCCACAGTCTCTTTAGTTCAGTGCGCTTTTCCAAGACCCACTCCATGCAGGTACTGTGGGTCCAGAATGTGTGGCTTGTGCCCTCCAGCTCACAGTCTTGTTTGAAAGACAAGTAAACAAAACATCTGTTTGCAACCAGTGTGATAATGAAATAATGAGTGTATACAAACACTCATTCTCTCATTTCACAACTATTTATTGAGCACTTACTATTTACCAAGCATTGTTCAAGATGCTTGGATTACAAAAGTAATGAAATATCTCTGACCTGGTAGAATTTAAACTCTAGGAAGACTATAATGAATACATGATAGTACATGTTAGAAAGCAGTTAAATGCTGTAGAAAAAAAGAGAAAGTTCTGCAAGGTGCAGGGACCTGGGAGTGCAAAGTTCAAACTGGAAATGAAATGATAAATCCAAAATAGGATACACACATACTCTTTTCTTTCTTTTTCATAAGGACTAAAATAAGAAGGGAAGGAGGTAAGAATTAGAGAAATGTGTTTGTTTTATTGAAATAAAGATAGGAGGGAAGCAGCAATGTGCTGGCACGAAGTCACTGAGGAGATAGTTGGGATGGTATCAAGGTGGCGCCACCTATCTTGGCACATGGCAAGACTATCTAAAATGGGAAGACCTACCCCAGCGGTGCTCCACCTTCCTGATACCACGACCCTTGAACACAGTTCCTCGTGTTGTGGTGACCCCCCAACCATCACATTATTTTCGTTGCTACTTCATAACTGTCATTTTGCTACTGTTTTGAATCGTAATGTAAATATCTGATATGCAGGTTGTATTTTCATTGTTACCAACTGAACATAATTAAAACATAGTGACTAATCACAAAACACTATGTAATTATATATTGTGAAATATTTATCTGTTTTCTGATGGTCTTAGGCGACCCCTGTGAAAGGATCGTTTTGACCCCCAAAGGGGTTGAGAACCGCTGGCCTAACCCCTTCCTCTTGGACAGGAAGGAGAGCAGGTAAGGATAAGGAGGAAGAGAGATTTATAAGGGGACAATGAGGAGGACATTGAGGCCGCTCACAAGTGAAGGCCTCAACATACTGGTGGCCCAGATCAGATAAGGACATTGAGACAGAATTTACAAGGAGAGTCACAGAGAACGGTTATTGCTCCTGAAGGAAATGACAAAGTCAAATAGAAATAAAATTACTGATCAGAGATCATGAGAATCATCGAGGCTAGAGTCACGCGTGGGTACTGGTTATTGCCTTGGTGTGCTAGAGTCCTAGAAGAGTAATTGCTGACCTTAGTCACTGGCTGTACCTCTCGTGGCACAGTCAGTCGCAGGTTAGCGACATGTAGGGGGAGGGGGGGAAGAGATCATGAGAATCAAGGCTGAAATCATGAGTTTTAAAAGCAGCAATCCCATAAATTTACAGCACTCCTTTGTACAGACACAGACAGAAACAGAGAACATGGACTAGAGAATTTATCCAAGAACTTGGGGCTGGTAGAGGGCAAGGAGGAGCTCTAGTGGACAAGAGTCAAGGGGTTGAAGGTGTGTGTACATCATCAACTGAAAAGATTAACCATCAATATGTAATGATTTAAAACAGGTATCTCCCAAAATGTACCAAACTGAGAACTGCTGCCTGCCTGCCATGACATCACAGAGATGGAGGACCTACACCATGCTGCCCATGTCACGTGGCCTGGGGAGTCCAAGGCCAGCACCACAGGCCCTTCACCACACCAAACTATCCCTAAGTTATAATAATGGACCCTTTTGAAGGACTGTAAAATAATTTCAATATCTGAATGCCACTTTTTTTTAATCACATAAAGAATCTTCTTCTGTATGGATGTATACTGCTGTCAAATTGATTCCAACTCAGCCCTATATAAAGTGTCCAAGACTGTCGATCTTTATGGCAGCAGACAGCCTCATCTTTCTCCCATGGAATGGCTGGTGGGTTTGAACCACTGACCTTTAGGTTTGCAGCCTAATGCCTAAAATTAGACTTGGTTGCTACCAAACATATTCTTGTAATTGTAGATGATCCTTTTGGTTTGGTTTCTGCAGGCCTTTCTTTCCCTGCGTCTTTGCAGTGATTCCCAAAGCAATCTTGATAACGATCTCGAAAATCTCCTCTAGAAGCTTTCAGAGAAGCCACGTAAATAAGGCTAACTGCATTGAATCACTACAACCCTTCCTTCCTTTTTTAAAATCCTTTTATTGAGGGCTCATACAACTCTTATCACAATCCATACATACATCAGTTGTGTAAAGCACATTTGTACATTCACTGCCCTCGTCATTCTCAAAACATTTGCTCTCCAC
>NW_022103920.1:16078658-16082043 GCF_000313985.2 Echinops telfairi
TCCTATCTGTACCAGTGTACATCCTCTGGTCTAGCCAGACTTGTCAGGTAGAATTGGGATCATGATAGTGGGGGGGAAGCATTTAGGAACTAGAGCAAAGTTGTAACAACCTTTCAGAGGAAAATTGAGTGTACTCATGAAATGTCAAGTGAATTGTAGCCAGTAGAGGGAGCCAGTTTCTAACTAAACTGGGGAGCAAAATTTAACTAGTGGAAATGTGAACCATTTGCAGATAGTTAACTAGACAGGACACAGTGATTTTTTCCTAGTTCAACAGTAAATACAGGCAGGCAGGCTACCTTGTATTTCCGACATCAGAATTCAGGAGGGGATCAGAAATAGAAAGGCTGGTTGGTGAGAGTGCCACCGGGCCCGACAGACTATGACCTAACTGTTTCAGTTAAAATAAATCAAGCTGCTGCTTCTCTTACCAATAGAAGGGGGATATTTTCCAATCGTGTTCTCTCAATGAAGGGTGCATCTTTCAACTCACACCTCAGGCCTTCTTCTCTACTGCCCTCTAGTTATTTTACTTGATTGTATAAACTGGGAACGACAAGATTCAGCAGGTAATGATTTTAATAACAGCTCCAAATCACCATCCCATATGTTACCCACAAAAAAAGCATCCTTCCTTGGTTAGTTACTGAGAAATACAGGAGTGGATGCAGACGAGAGTCAGTGGATGGACACCCTCCAGGCAAGTCATCCCAGAGGGGCTGATAGGAGGCGCCATGTGCCTGAGAAGGAATGCCAAGGGAAGCACGTCGCCTTCCTGCCCAGCCTGAAAGCCCCGCAGGAGAATGGCTGGTTTCAGTGATCCACATTGGGCCCAGTTCAACTGGAATAACAAGAGTTAGAGGTTTTATGTTTGGTCCTTGCATCTTTACACTGGATAATTCCCTGGCCATGTTAATTATCTATCTTTTGTTTCTGTGGGGGATGATAATAAAGACAAATGATGAACTTTCCAGGGTCTGAATAGCTTGTGGAGGAGCCCTGGTGGTGCAGTTGTTAGGCATTGGGCTGCAATTCACATGGTTGGCAGTTCGAAACCACCAGCAGCTCCAAGGGAGAAAGACTGGGCTTTCTGCCCCCATCAATAGTTACAGCTTCGGAAACCCACAGGGGCTCAGTATGAGCCAGCAATGACCCATTGGCAGTAGAGTTGAGTTTTAGACAGCTCCTAAGATAAATTGTAAAAAATCTAAGCGCTTAGGTGTGAGATTCATTCTTCCCTCAGAACAACAGAAATCAGAAACAGAACATTTTGACACCTGTTCTTTGGAAACACCTAAAAGCCTGCAGGAGTGCAGGAAAAGCGTTGACTATACTATTGTGTTCAACTGATACCCTGTCATGTGCAACACATTCCCAGAGGATGCTCTTTGGATAGACGTGTTATAGCATCCTTGATACATTCAGATGTAGAGCTGTTTGTGAACAGTGCTGTCAGAGTGGCAATAAGATCTAATTTTCTGTTTAAAAATACTATACACACCAGATGCACAGGTTACACACCAGGCTGCGAGCCAAAAAACCAGCTGTTTGAGCTCACTAGCCACTCTGAGGAAGAAAGATACGGCGGTCTGCTTCCAGGGCGATTGGCAGCCTCGGACGCTCTGTGGAGCAGTTCTGCTCTGTCCTGTACAGTTACTATCAGGCAGGATGGACTCCATGCTAGTGGGTTTGGTTGGTTTCCATATCCGTCACTGCCATCGAGTCAATGCTGACTCACAGCAACCCTATAGGACAGGGTAGAACCGTCCCTATGAGTGTCTGAGACTGTAATTCTTTAAAGGGAATAGAAAGCCTGTCTTTCTCCCGAGGAGCTGGCTGCTGGTTTTGAACTGCTGACCTTGTGGTTAGCAGCCCAACCCATAAACCACTATACTACCAGGGTTCCTACACAGATAGAACTGGATCTCCTTTCTCAAGGACTTTTTTCACTAATAGACAAGAAAGGAGTTCTTTTATATACTGCAAATGGTAGCAGCCCTAGATTCTAACCTTCTGGGCCACTAGTCAGTCCATTGATACAAGGCAGTGTCTTGCAGTACTCAGGAGGAAGGAGGCTACTTCTACTAGGTCTCAAGCCCAAACATCCTCAACACCTGGTTTGAACTCCCGACTCTTCCACTACCCTAGCCCACAGGCAGTTGGTGCCCGGAGCTGTCCCACAGCTCTCATAGCCCCCTCAGGAGCATCTTTATGGTTTACCTTCTTCATCACCGCTCTTCTCACATCTCAAGCAGGTGTTCACAGGACAGCCGGTTCAAAGCACAGCACACTACAAGCCAGGGCTGCAGGGTAACCTCTGCCACCCCTACTTCCCAAGGGAAAAGGCCATGCAAAGACTCTCTAATTGGAGTAAGGGACAGTGGGGTCTGCCAAAGTAGCCATCTCCCGGCAGTCTTTTCCCTTTCACATCCCCAATCACTTGACTGCGTCATATGTTGTGCTAGGGACACAGCAAACATACACACAAGCTGGCCGCCCACTTCAATAATAAATCTCAGCTAGAACAGAAACGAATGCCTCTTAGGACTGACTGATGTAGGCAAGTAGGGTGAGCGCTCTGCATTGGCTTAGTTTAATAGTTCATTTCTTCTACCAGATTGTATCCAGAGACTGCTTTTGAGTATTAAATTGCAACACCTGGTGTCAGAAGGCCTTGGCGTTTTTTATTGTACTTTCTAGGGTATGTAGAACATCCTGATCTTTCCCCCTTTGATACACCTGGGCAGTTAGTCTCTATCAAGTGCATGGAGGGACCCCAAAGGGTTGCTGGGTAGATTTAGCCCAATGACAGGTAACATGGCACCAGGGAACCAACTGCCTTTCTTTCCTGGGTCTTCACAGGGAGGAAGGCCACCGTGGGTGGTATTTTAATGGGTACTGGCACCCTTTATGCCTCTCCTTCATCGTTGTTCGGTGCTGACTAATCCGTTGATTCATGGTGGCCCCGTGTGTGGCACAATGGAACTGATCTACAGCTGTGATCTTAGTGCTTTCGGGCCTAGCTTCCAAGGTAAGTGAGAACTGCTGATCTTTCCGTCAGCTGTTGTTGCTGCAGTGGATCAGGTGCTAGTGATTCACAGCGACCCTGGGTGCCACGAGGGAAACACTGCACGGTCCTGCGCCAGCCTCACAAATGCTGTCTGAGTCCTCTGTGGCAGGCACTGCATCGAACCATCTCGAGGAGGGGCTTCCTCTTTTTCACTGACCCTCAGCTTTAGCAAGCACGACGTCCTTTCCCAGGGACCGGCTCCCTCCTCATCACATGTCCAGAGTACATGAGACGTTAAGCCTCATCATCCTTGGTTCTAAGGAACATTCTGGGCTGGAATTCCCCCAAGACAGATGTTTGTGCATCTAGCGTCTA
>NW_022103920.1:16082364-16083766 GCF_000313985.2 Echinops telfairi
AAACATTTTTATTTGGCACCTAATCCATATATCATACAATTCATTAGTTCAATCATTCCACCATATCAGGAAGAATTGCACAATCATTACCACAATCAATTTTAGATCAGTTTCCCACCCCCTCAAATTGGGGAAGAGAACTAAGAGAATCCATTGAAGTGTGCCAAACCAAACCAAACTCACTGCCATCCAGTCAACGCTGATTCACAGTGACCCGATAAGGACAGACTAAGTTGTATGAGCCCCCAATAAAATGATCCCCAAAAAAATCTGGGGGGAAAAAAAAGGACTAGAAGTGCCCCTGTTACCTTCCGAGACTTACACAGCCCTACACACACCACCACCACGCCACTAGAAAACTAAAATTCCAAGAATCAAAATCAACAAAACCGATTTATCTAAAATAAATTTTTCAAATGCATGCAAAATCAATGTTGCAAATAAGGGCAAAAGTCTGTATCGTGAAAGAGAATTAGAGAAACTGACTCTCCGCCTAATTTTATCTTGACGTTGGCCAAATAATTTAAACCAGTGGCCTTAATTCTATGTATATACGCAGATATCTCCGGGAAAGCCAGGGATTGTGAGGCGAATAAAGGATTGAGCAAGATCTTCCATCCTAATTAGAGACAATTTGGGTTCCATCAGGGCATGCGGTCATCCTCCAGGGAGGCCCATGCTACAGAAACCTATTTCAAGTTGTTTCTTTGGCTACTCACTGCCGTCATCTGAAGGCAATAAGGCCTAGTTAGATAAATGTTTTCACTAAACACTCACACTTGTTTATTGCACATCTATGAAGTGTTGAGTGTTGTGCTGTAACTGTATCTACATAATGCAATCAAGTACTTGAGTTAGCTCGTTCACAGAGATCTGGAGAAATACCCAATGTGCCAGATGGGGGGGGTCCTACCATCCAGGCAGTGGCCCTCCAGTGCCTCGTACTTGGTCTGCTGTTAGTTTCTAGGCTTCAAGATGCTGAGGGACATTTCCTGTGTGCCCCCTTCTCAATCTCAGGACAAAGACTGATGCATATGTAACAGTTTTAAAGTGGGAGCTGCTGCTCTGCGGTGCACATCCCTCATAAAACCTTAATCACAGTAAATGTCATTAAATCCTTTAAAACCAGACGACCCTAGCTTCACAGAACCAGCCTGGCTGCTTCAGCTTCAATTCCCCGGAGAGAGGAGAGAAGCTCCACTCTATTATGAGACCAGCTTCACTAATCAAATTCCCTTCCAGAGAAAGAGGTCAAGGAGAAGAACTGCTGTGCCACTTTTCAACTCTTCCTTCCAAGAAATGACTCTGATTGACAGACGCTATTTCTTTGAGTTCCAATGGCTTACTGCCAAGAGCAACTAGCTGTTCCCTGCGTTAAAAAAAAAGAGGCCAAGTCATATGA
>NW_022103920.1:16084508-16086447 GCF_000313985.2 Echinops telfairi
GGAAAAATAAGATATGCCCTGAAAATAAGACCTAGCACATCTTTGGGAGCAAAAATTAATATAAGACATTGTCTTATTTTCAGGAAAACAGGGTAGTTTCATGTTCCTTATTTGTAAACTCGATACACCATCTGCCCCACATAGCTCGTAGAATTCAATAAATTAACACATGCTAAGTGGCTGATATATACCGGCATTCAAGTGTTAACTCTCAGGCCAGGAATAGTCCAAATCAGACCACTAGCATCTGAAGAATCTAAGCCATCTGCTCTCGCTGAACCCTAAGCAAGCCAAGAGGAAGACGAGGGAACCGGGAGTACTAACGCTTTCCTGGCACTTCTCACAGTCGGGTGTGGGCTTTGGGCTGTCAGTCTACAGAACAGGCTTCAGAACAGTCACATCAATTAGGAAAAAATAGGTAGCAGCGTGTTCAAATAAATAGCATTATCCTGGGTACACAAAGTAATTGTTGTACCAACTAAACATAGACAAGGGGTACCCCCTCAAAATGGAAATAAGCTCCACTCAGCAGAGCTTTCATAGGACATGTCACGTGTCCTATCCTGTCCTGCCCCCCCCACCACCCTTAGGTGAGCATCGAGCAATCTGCTCTGAGTTAGTGCACCCAATGGCGTCACCTGGGAAGGCTTTCTCTGGTCACAGTGAATTTTTTCGTGAAAGCAGTTTCACTTGAGCCTCTTTTTTTGTAATGGCTGATTTATTACAAGAGCAGAGTACAGCTATGAAATTTTGTTTCCTTCTGGGGGGGGCGGGGGTAATGCCACAGAAACTTGTGATATTGAAAACGACTTAAAAGGACACTGCTATGGGAAAAACTCAAGTGTCCGAGTGGTTTTCTCATTTCTAAAAAGGTGAAATGACAAACCTCGTTCTGGATATATGTCAATTTTAAAATGTGGACTCGTAGTCCACTTGGAGTTCGCTCCACCAGGTCAAACTGTTAATCAAGCTTTCTATTTACAGGTTCTGAATAGATTGCATAACAGTGCTACAAAAAAGGCCTGATTTGTGGAAGAGGGGGACTGGCTTTGCCGTCATGACAATGCATCTACTCACACAGCCATCTCAGTATGCCAGTTTTGGGCAAAAAACAGCATGCCTCCCTTGCCCGACACACCTCACTCACCTGACCTCATTCCTTGTGACTTCTTTTTGTTTCCAAGAATGGAGATGGTCATGAAAAGACGGCGATTTGACAATGTAAAAGAGATGAAGAGCTGTCAGCCATCTAAACAGATGAGTTTGAACAATGTTTCCAAGAATGGAATCGCAACAAGCCCTGAGGACAATATTCCTCAGATCAGCCAAAGCACAGAGAGGACCATAGGGTTAGCCCCAATACGAGACTCGACATCCCTCACTGACCCATAGCGATACGTGGGACAACACTGGAGACAGTGTGGAAATTGCACCTGATCTGACCCCCCACACTGAGGTGAAACACGAAGGGTGTGCAACAGAACGGCAAGAACAGAGCAACGAAGTCCCCAGGGAATACAAAAAATAGACTATGGGGCCAGGGCATCACACCCTATCAGACTCGACTGAAAAATACTCCTAAAGGTCTACAAACAGACCTTGAACTATTTACAGGTTTTTCTTTATTTTATCATTGGTGTTTTTCTTTGTTGTTGTTTTGTTGCTTTGTTTTGCTCTGTCTTGTTTTTGTACATATTATTATCTTTGTATGTCTGTCTAGATAAGATAGGCGGGATAAACTATCTGGAGGAGAAAACAACAGGACCAACGGTTCTGGGGGAACACAGGAGATGGGGAGGCGGGGGAAAGGAAGAGGGTGTTAACAAACCCAGGGACAAGGGAACAACAAGTGATCCAAAATTGATGGCCAAGAGGGTGTAGGAAGCCTGGTAGGGCTTGATCAAGGGCAAGGTAACCAAGAAGAATTACTGAAACCCAA
>NW_022103920.1:16087670-16098233 GCF_000313985.2 Echinops telfairi
TGTGGGGTACCCCTCCTATGTGAATGACAACTAGGATACAACCTTAGACCTCCCATGAAAGAAATGTGGAATTAATGTTGCTTTTCCTACAAAACAACTGGTTAGATTACTACAAACAAAAGTACTATGGATGTTAATCTAAACAATCCTTTTCCATTACTATCAAACAAGCCATATACGATAGTGTATTTTTCACAACCAATAAACCAGCATTAACTTTGAGTCTGAAATAAGTTCCTAAAAGTGGATTAACATTACTGATTTATAACAAATCATAGCTGAGTCTCACCTCAATACAATACATAGCTTCTTACTAAAGCCACCTGTCTCCTGGGATTATGCTGTATTTGAATAAATATTTAAGAGATACTTGCTATAAATATCAGGGCTTTGAACTGGTTCTTCCTGGTTGAGTCTTGGCTGATGAACCAAAACCAGGTCCGACCAGAATTTACAAAATGTGGGTGCCTGGGACAACAACTGAAATGAGGAAAACAATGGTCTGTTGGGCTAGAAATTTATTTTCCTCTTAGAAAACTTGCACACTGCATGGTAACCAAATCTCTTGCCATGTACCGTTGGAAATAATGGTGTCCTGCTCAAAGACGGTGGCCAATACGCCACCTAATTGTGTGCTTCTGTCCTGCATCAGGCTCCGGGAAGGACTCACAAAGACCCCATGGAGGCTCCCAAAGTTTTTCTGATTCTGGTTATTTTGTAGGTACTCATATAGCTAGAACTGCTATTTAATGGTTCCCTTTTTAAAAATCCCTTGACTTCAATCATTATAACTGAGTTCCCTAATACTAAAGCTTAAAAGATAGAAGAGAATGCTATTAGATATCTTTGATATATCAATTTGAAGAAAAGTGGCTGAATAATATCCTTTAAAGGCAAAGTTACATTTTCCATCTCTAGGCCAACCTGTAAAACTGTATCCCAAATAACTAATTCCTACTATTGCCTAGGTCCCTTTTAATAAATAAATTAGACTCCAAGTTTTCCCTACCAAGGCTACTTTCATGCTTATATTTAATCCCACTCTACTGAGTGGGAGAGAGAAAGGCGACATGCAGCCAGTCAGCAAAGATGTTTGCATAATCAGCAGGTTTTATTACATATGCTACAGCCACTGCTGTAACAATTACTTATTATCATAGTGCTGGTGAGTTATTTTCTCTTTATACATGCATAAATTCATAATAGAGAGAGAAGCAAAGATCGATCGGGCTCCTGTGTGAGAATACTATTAGTAACCACACAACAAATTATAATTACTTACAGGGAGAATGGTGGCAAGTACAAGTGCTATTCTAATCTAAAATGTTTTTAATTTGAAAATTCTAACTATTTTACAAGAAAACAAAAGGTAATAACTTTATCCTTTTGTAGTTCATATGGTTGTCTTAATATTACCTGTGAAATGATGACCTTGGGAAAAAATCAGATTCATTTTTGGTATAAACATCCATATTAAAAAATAGAAAACTTGCTTAGTCATACTTACTTGTCGTTATAAAACAGCCATTGTTGTGGTATTATATAATAAATTTATTACTCATATGATTGCAAAATTCTTTTATGAGCACCATCCCATCCAACAAAGATTCTCTGGTAGTTAATGAAGGCAATTTAACTGCACAGGTTCTGGACAAAGACTTAATGATTGTTACACAACTCTTAAATCTACTTAAACCACTGAATTATATGGTACATAAATTACAGGTCAACAGAACTGCTATAAAAAAAATAAGGGAAAACAAGACAGAAAAAATTATGATTCGATTCTTGAAACCTTGGGTGAGTTACTTACATCTCTGTACCTCAGTTACTTCACTATGAAATAGGGATAATGAATATAATCACTTTAAAGGCCTGTGGTAAAACTATACCGCTATACAAGAGGGCTTCCAAAAGTTCATGGAAAAATTCCATTATCTTTTCATTCCATTTTTTCCTATGAACTTTTGGAGGCCCCTATACATAATCCATATATTGTGGGTACTTAGAGCTGTTTTTCTTTATTTCCTTAATTATTTCAGGGAGTTTTATAAAGCTCATGATAAATTCATAGGAGCAGATGTGTCAATGATGTGAATGTTGTCATTTATATCAGGGGAGAAAAGAACTAAAAGAAAAGACATGGATTCCTTTCAATGTTATTGAAATCCAGCCCACTGCTACTGAGTGGATTCTGACCCATAGTTAGTATAGGACAGAGCAGATCTGCCATGCAGGGTTTCAGAGGATTTAAAGACTGCCTCATCACGCTCCAATGGAGAGACAAGTAGTTTGAACCACTATCTCCCGGTTAGCAGCCCAGTACTTAACCCACTGCACCACCAGGGCTCCAAATGCTGTGTATCCTTTAGCAAAAGAAGTTAAAGCCAAGGCGCTGACTTATTCCTGTACAAAGACACCATGACAAAGCTCCACTGGAAAGAGTGGAGCACACAAGCCAACGGCTGTTAACAAATTGCGATTAAATAACACTCTCCTTTGAAAGCACCCCTTTCTTTCGCACTCACCCAGAGTACTTTCACAGGCCCTTGTCTTTCTGCCCAGTCAACCGGCATATCCTCTCGCGTGCATCTACAGTCAACTCACTTTTTAAAATGCTGCTTAGAACATTAATTTATTCACTCGGCAAACATGAAGTGAAAGTCAAGAAGTCATGGGTTGGGTATCAGGATACAAAAACGATTCAAGCAGCTTGAAGTTTAACTCAAGAGAACAACGAGTTTGAAAGTTGCCATCATGTGATCCTGACTATGGCAATCTAATGCGCTTCACAGTAAAACTGCTCACTCTACAGGTGAGGCTGGCTGTGCTGGGCCAACCATTAGTAGTATAGAAATCTAACTTTTTTGGAGCTGTTTGCTTAGGCAAGGTTTGCGAGGTGCCAGTCAATTAAGAAAAAGAAGGGTTGTAGAACCAACTAGCTCTAGATCTAGCCCACCAGTAACGCACAGAAGCAAATTCTCCGCCTAACCCTCTGACCCTGGCAGGCAAACAATCTGCCTCCATCACTGCCCTAGACAAATGTGTGCATAACGCCATCACTTAAAGTTCTTATTTTTAAAGACAAACATGGAAATATTTACAGATGACATCAAAAGATACGCAGGATTTTCATCCTAATGATCTGGAGGAATAGATTTAGCAAATAGGGTGATAATGCATGAAACAACTGGCAATGAAATGGTTGATGGAATACATGTTTGACATTTTCAATAACAAAAACATAATAAAGATCTAAATGATAAAAGCGACACAGAGAGAGAGAGAGACTATATGTAAGTACTATTTGGTATAGTGCAGGAGTCGGCAAACTTTTGAGACAAAGGAGCCAAACATGTCCCTCACAGCAATTTAAAAACTCTCCAAGAGCCACAAATATATTTTTACAAACAAATAAAGTCACCATGATCTGAATAATCTCCTTACAATTTTTTCAATTTTACTTGAAAGTCACATGTATGTATTGAAAGAGCCTCTGGCTCGGGAGCTGGAATTTGCTGACCTATGGTGTAGTGGGTTATGCTTCAGGCTGCTAACTGCAGGGTAAGCAGTTCAAAATCATCAGCCACTCCATGGGAGAAAGATGGGGCTTTCTACTCTCATAAAAGGTTACAGTCTTGGAAGCCCACAGAGGCAGTTCGAGGCTGTTTCACAGGGTCGATACGAGTCAGTCGGCTCGATGGCAGTCAGTTTGGTTTGAGTGAATAATTATTACAAAGTTTTAGGGTTGGGTTAAATGATTTTACAGGTATTTTTCAAGCCTGAACATCTACAATTCTATTGCTAGATTATCTATAAATGTTAATTCTATCTCTATAATTCTTTGGTTCTTCTTCTCCCAAGATGTGACTCAAATTTTCCTTTCTCACTGGTTAGCAACATTCTACAAAAACATTGGACAACAGCTGCTTTTTTTGGTTGGAACAACTACTTTTAAACACACATGCACTGGGACTGACTCCCAGTTCACTGCTTGGAGGTTTCAGCTCTACCGCCCACTTCAATTCTGGAGTCTTAATTACTAGGTTAAACACCATACTGATAAAAAACACAGAAAAACTGGCTTTAAAGTCTGTGTTCTCCAAAGAGTTTGGAAATCGTGGTTCTCAAAATGTGGTCCAGAAACACCTAGAGGCCTCCTTTCAGAAGTTCCCTGGGTCCAAAGTATGTTCATGATGATAATAATACCATGCTATTTGCTTTTTTAATTCTCATTACAATGGTATTCACAGGTTACCTAATGTGTGACAAAGCTCCAGACTGAAAGTGTTCCGCACTTTTGTCAGATAGTCTCACCTGCTCTTGGAAAAGGCAGACAAACTCCCTTATCTTAACCTCAGAGTCACTCTCTCCTCAAAAATCAACACACGCACCCACATCTTCCTTTCTTTAATGACTTCCACCAACAGAATTCATGTCCTCATTATATTCCGTAAGCTATTCAGCTGACCACTGTCTGCCTACCCCAAGGAGATCTCAGAAATGTTATTGGTAATGGAATAAAAGAATCTATTCAAATGAAATAATTCACTGACTAAGGGAAAGGACAGCACTTTCATTAAAAAATAATAATAATAAAAGAAGAGGAAGAAAAGACTATTGTGGAAGGGTTTACAAATATTAAAATAGTTTTACCGCTGGGATCACGGTCTTGTTTTTTAAGGTTTCAGGATGTGAACAGGTCCTTTCTTCTATTCCTGGGAGATTTCTTTCTTGAGGTCACAAGATCCAATGAGACTAGATTAGTGGGCTGGTTTTAAAGTCAGAAATGACCACCTGATGCTATTTGGAAGCTAACAGGAAATAAGAGAGTGATGCTGAGTTCAGACATCAGCTTCTACACAGGAAGTATTGTTCTACTCAAACAGTCATAAAACATATTAAGCCTCTTTTGTATAGATAATAACTGAACTCTATTAGAATCAAACCAAAAGGAATTACCTAAAACACAAGATAAAAACAAACCAGCGAAACCTTGAAATATATAACTGTAAGTCTTTCAATATTATTGAGGTGAAAAAGATGAGGTTTAACCCAGTTCTAATAAAATTTTACACTAACTTTACTTTTGACTCATGTACCTCTTTGGTATATATGTGTCCTGAAACATTTTAATAAGCACATAAAAGGGGATGGAAAATAGAAAAATCCAATTTCCAACCATTTAGAATGAACAGGGACAAGACTTTTACATCTATGCACGAGAAACAACCAACCAACCAAAGAAAGCAATAGACAAAATATAGGGCATGAAACAATCCCACCAAGACATTGCACATTAGGCAGTGAAGGGCACTGAGTTTTATGAATGTCTCAGCTCACGACCTTGAGGGAGAAGGAGACCAAGTAGAGTCCAGTGAGTATCTTAGTTGAGAAAGAATTGATCGTCTGAGTGCAGGGACAGTGAATTATTTCAGCCAAAGTCTTTAACTCCTAGTGCACTGAGCCTCTTGGATCCAGAGGAGCAGCAGCAGAATGAGGAGCCAGAGCATGGAACCGAGTGATGGACTTCCCAACCCACAGAGCAAATTAAGATGAGTGCTTTTGTGCAAGAAGCTGGCTTGCAGAGTAGGGTGCTTTTAAGCACTTAATTGGTTAAATTGGACTTGCCAACCGACAGAAGTAGAGCTGACCCCTTAGGCTGAGCCTTACTGGAGGGGTGGGTGCCTCTAGGCATTTAAATCATGAAGATGGGCTTGCTGAGCCATTAAAGTGGCACTGAGTACCTTCCAGCTGAGGCTTCCTGGAGTGGGGTGCCTCTGGGCACTTAAATCAGGGTGCTGGGTTTCCTAACCCACAGAACCTGAGCTGAATGCCTTGGAGTTGAGGCTTACAGCACAGTGGTAAGCAGACCTGAAACTTTGTAACCTGTCCTGGTAAATGACTAACTAACTACCTTGAGCATCTCTCACTGGCATTCCAACCTGTTGACTTCCTTAATAAACCCTTGTAGTCATGAATATTGTCCGTGAGTTTCTGTGCAGCCATCGCAATGGATATAAGAACCTAGAAGTAAATTATAGAACATTAAACAAGACTATACATTGGGGAAGACCATGGTGAAGAAATGTTTCAAAATATGAGTCAAAAGTGGTAGAACTGCAAGGAGAAATATCAAGAATGAGACAGGTGTCATCATGATATATTATAGGTATTTACATATTTTTCTACATATATTTAGGATATAAATATCCTAAGCAATTTTATGCCAAAAATGGACAAATGAATTGAAGTGGACAAATTCTCGAAAGACACAAACTTACAAAGCTCATGAAAAGAAGGCTGTTGTTGAGTGCCATCAGGCTGATGCTGACTCACAGTGACCTCCATGCACAACAGACCAAACACTGTCTGATCCTACACCCCGCCTATTATCTTTCCTGCTTGAGCCCATTGTGCAGCCACTGCATCAGCCCATCCCGTTGAGGGCCTTCTTCTTCATCACTGACTCTCTACAAGCCTAATGGCCTTCTTCCAGGACTGCTCTCTCCTGGTAACGTGTCCAAAGTACTAACAATAAGATGTACACACACACACACACACACAAATACAGTCCTAAGTGTAGTTCATCATAATTTGAATACACCATACATTGGGGTTTACCTGTATCTGAAAAAGAACTTGAGACCAGAATCAAAACTCTCAAAACGCAATAAAAATAAGAAAAGAGATATACCAATAAAAAATGGTCAAACTATTTGAACACTTTGCCAATAAAGAGATACAGGTGGCAAATAAGCGCATGAAAAGAATCAGCACTAACCAGTATGGAAAAGGAAATTAAAACCACAATAGAATAGAACAACACATCCTATGCAATGGCTAAAAATATGAAAAGACTGACTGGACCAAGCGGAGGTGAGGAGGTGGAGGAACTCAAACTCTCCGACACTGCTGGGGGAGGCCGAACAGTAAAACCACTCTACAACAGTTGGGTAATCTCTCTTCAAAGTCAAACACATGCTGACAGGATCCAGCTGCCACATTTCTAGGTGTTCAGCCACGAAAAACAAAATTATGTCTACAAAGGCTTGCACACAGTGTTCATAGTGGCAGTATTCGTAAGAGCCCCAGGCTGGCTACCACCCAAACATGTGTCAACACATGAATAGATAAATACAGGGTGCTGTAGCCACACAGTGGTACCCTGCCTGGCAATACAAAGGAAGAAATACTCCTTAACACAAGAGATGAAACTGAAAATAACTATGCTAACTGAAAGAAACCAGACAAAACGAGCATATATTGTATCATGCCATTTATGTAAAATTCTAGAAAATGCAAACTCGCCCACTGCGACATAAAGCCTATCTGAATGTCTGTCTCGGGACAAGGTGGGAGTGGAGGGGAAAGGACAGGCACCTGGAAGGGCAGGAGACTCGAGAGGTGATTGTTGTGTTTTATCTTAAGTATGATGACGGCTTGGTGCTTGTAAACATGTCAAAACATCTCAAGGTGCCCACTTTAAGCATGTGCGGTTTACTGCAGGTCAATTACATACTTTATAAGGCTATTACAAAAGAGATCATCTGTCTCTTTGCTACTGGGTAGACTTCTAATTACTACATCAATTTACACGAGGATTATAGGTCTATTCTAGTTAATGTTCCTTCGTAAAGCAGTTTTGCTAAGTTGTTATTATTTTCTTCCACAAAGCTGTCTTTTTAATCTAAGTTTTCCAATTTAGCTGCATGCAGTCGTTAACGTTTGTGACTCGATCAAATATGCTGGATCTGGAACGGGTGCGCTCAGATTAAGTTGAGCAGTGTCTGTCCTCATCAACCTTTCAGGGCTGGTGTGTCTTAGGCACTTTTTAGCAGGACCGTGCAGTGCTTGGTTCTGTTGTGTCAAGGGCTGCTATGGCTTGGAACCGACCCGCGGGCCCGCAAAAGCAACAATAGCGTTGTCTTACTACAGAGCTATCTTATAATATAGGTCAAGAAGCCCTCGTGGCACAGTAGGTTAAGCAATGGGCGCTAACCGAAAGGTTGGTGGTTTGGACCTGCCAGCTGCTGCCCGGGCGAGATGGCAGTCTGCTTCTGTCCAGAAGTGCCGCCTTGGAAACCTTGTGGAGCAGGTCCACTCTGTCCTGTAGGGGCAAATGGGATGAATCCACTTGATGGCAGCAGGTATTCAGGTTTATACTCCTTCTTCAGTCAGCTATGGTCAGTTACATGGTTTTCATTTGTTTTTACAACGTTGTTCTTTTTACCTAAGTTTTCCAAGTTAGCTGCATATAGTTGTTAATATTTGTTACTCCATAGTCTAAGCTATATGTGTACATATGTCCTCTTAAACACGTCTAGTATTTGTACTTTCGCTTTCTTTTTTCTTGATCAATCTTTCCAGGGGTTGTCTATTTGAACCAACTTTTAGTTTTGTTGATCTTACTACTTTTGGATTTTCCATTTCATTAGACTTGGCTCTCATTTTTATATTTCTTCTTTCTCTTTCTTTGGATTTACGAATTTTTTTCTAACTTTCCAGCTGAATACTTAAGATAGAAAATGAAGGAACTTCTTCTTTCTCTAATGTATGTATCTAAGGCTCAAATTTTCCTTTTAAATATCAATTCCCTATTACCCACAGTTTTCATAGACAATAGTTTACCATTCAGATTTACTTCTGCTTTCCATTATGGTTTTTCTTTGACCTTCGAGGAACACAGACATGGGCTTTCAGGACCCAGTCATATAAAATGTTTGGGTTATCTTTTTGTCCTATTTCAATTTAGTTCATTAAGAAAACATAAGTCTTGTTAATAATACCCACCCATTGTTTAGTGAGACTTATTTTGTGAATTCAGTATGTGTTTAATTTTTTCACAATTGATTTTGAAAAACTATATTCTCATCTGTTAAGTGTAAGACTCTGTAAATGCCCACTTACAGAATCAAACTTATTGCTTGTTTGTTCAAATCTTCTGAACCCTCTCAAATTTTGGACTATTTGCACATCAATTACTGAGAAAGATGTATGAAAATATCCTACTTTGTAGCATAGGTTTGAATTGATTCATTCTGATTCAACACAATGGTAGTAATTTTCCTTTTCTCTCCAGTTATACTGAATCAGAATCTACATTTTAACCACAGGAACCTATGTATTCCTAGCATTGTATCTACATATTTTCTTCCTGTAGTCTAACCTTATATTTGAACCCATAATATTAAAAGTCTACTGAGTTAGAATATAACTTCCTAGTTAATTCTTATTTTTCTGTGATGATTTTAAACCCTCATACGGATTGACTGATCTGTGTTCTTTTTTGGCTATACCACCATAAGCTTCTTCCGTACTTCTACTTTCAGTCTTTCAGATTCCTTATGTTTGGGATGTTTCTTACAAACTGCATAGAGTGGAATTACTTTCATATTTAGTCTGAAAATGTTTTAATTACCTATGTTGCGTGAAAAACCAACCCCCAAACTTAGCGACATAAAACAACAATCATTTCATTATCCAATGATTCTGTTGGCCATATATTCTGGCTGAGCACAGAAGGGAGCACTCCTGTCTGTTCCATAATGTCTAGGGTTTCCCAAGGAGTGACTTGAGTGAAGATGGCCAGGATGACTCAACAGAGGGCCCATCTGGACTTTGGTTCTTCTTCAGGTGATGTCTGCTGAGTGTGAAATGTCCAACATGGTTCCTTCACTCACACACGGCTGGCAGTTGAGCTCAACTGGCTGTCAACCAGTGCCCACGTGTGTCCTCTTCATCTGACTTGAGTCTTTCAAGCACAATGACGGAATTATGGAGTGAATATTCCAAGAGAGAGGACTTCAAGAAGCACAGGCATTAGCTGCAAGGCTTCTTATGATCTAGTCTTGGAATTTCCAGAATGTGGTTAAACAAGTCACTAAAGCTAGCCCAGATTCAAGAGGAGGGGAGAAACGGACTCCGCCTCTAAGTGATAAGAAGGGAAGAAATTGGCGGTGGCCATCTTGGAGAAAAGCTACCATAGACCACCCTCTGGCCCCAGAAATTCTCTCCCGCATGCAAAATACACTCACCCTCTCCTAAGACCTTCAAAAGTTTCATCTCAATATGGCATCAGCTTGATGTCGAGAATATCGAAAGCTAAATCAGGTCCTGGTGTGGATGAGGCTCCTCAGATGCAGTTCCTCAGGGGCAGCTACTCCATTATAGTTCCTCTTGATCTGAATTAAAGAGACAAATTATCTGCTCCCACACACCCAACATACAAACACACAGTAGTCAGACAGTCTCAGAAAAACCACAATAGACACCCATTCAAAATGTGAAGGAAATCAGAAAGGAAGAGGAGAGACACAGCAGTTACTGGCCCATAGTAACTTTGAAATTGAGTCCAGCACACATCACAAGTTCTTGATTACAGCCCAGTTCTTACTGCTTAAAACTTTCCACAACTCTTGGCTCGTTTCAGTTCTACACTCCCTTTTATGTAAGGGAGGCATGTGCTTACAACTGAGTGGCCTTCTCCCTCTGCTCTGCTCACAAATGGCTCCAAGTACAAGGTCCCTTTCATTATGCACTATCTTTGTTGATTTTCATCCA
>NW_022103920.1:16099327-16100794 GCF_000313985.2 Echinops telfairi
TGAAGAGAGATGTCAGACAGTGTAAGATATGACAAAATAATAATAATTTGTAAATTATCATGGTTCATGAGGGAGGGGAGAGCGGGGAGGGAGGGGAAAAAAACAAGCTGATACCAAGGACTCAAGTAGAAAGCATATGTTTTGAGAATGATGATGGCAACATATGTAAAAATGTGCTTGACACAATGGATGTATGTATGGATTGTGATAAGAGCTGTGCGAGCCCCCAATAAAATGATTTTTAAAATGTGCTGAAAAACTCGGCTCATACACAAGTATATATGATACTTAAGTGTAAGTAAAAAAGTACTGCTATAAAATCATAGAAACCTTTCTTAAATAAAAATATCAAATGTTAAGCTATCCTTTCTCAATATCTTCTCTAACGAGGTCTGTACACTTCGGAAGATGGTGTTTCCATCTTTATAACCCTTCCCTGAAGAATCCTGGACCCTTGAATTTACACAAAATCAAAAGGGTAGTTTCAGCATCAATGAAGGACTCGAATTGTGCTACTTTTCAATGTGTTTTGAGTTTAGGGGAAAAGTCTGAAGGGGCAAGGTCAGAGCTGGAGGATGAAGGGATAAGGTTTCCCAGTAAAATTCTCATAGGACAATCCTTGTTACCCTTGAAGAAAGAGCAGGTACATTCCTTGGTACAGGTTTCTTGGCTTTTTTCTCACCAATATCGAGTTTTCAGTTTTCTGAAAACTTCTCCCTCATAACTCCCCATGACTGTCTTATCTCCTTGAAGAGAACTTATTAAGTTTACCCCTTGGGGACCCCGAAAGTCAGTTACTCTAATTTTCTGCCTTGAATTGTACTAGCCTAGTCCATCCCTTCAGAAGCCATTGCTTTGATTAGCTTTGCTCTCTGGATGGTAGTAGTGATCCAAGACTCATCCCTGGTTATGATCCCTTCCATAAGATTACCTTCATTAGGTTTTATTTACTTAGAAAGGCAGATGGAAAGGTCAGCGATGCTGTTGGCACCTATCAATCTGAAAATCTGCTGAGGCCAAGATATTCTCTTAAAATTGAAAAAGCCAATTCATGTTAGATCCCAGTTTTTGTACAATTCTACGGTTTGCTTCCATCTATTCCTGGACTTCAACCAGTTTCTTGATTCACTGGGGTTGATAGTCTTCCCTCTCGGTTCATTTTTAAGGTATTTCCAACTGCCCTTAAAATGTCTGATCCATCTACAAACTTGTTTTCTGTCGCACAGCATTCCTGTAAATTTGTTGCAAAGCTACAATGATTTAGGAAAACACTAGTTTTTTGAGGTTTCATTGTTATTATTTGGTATTAGCCCTAACCGTAAGACCATTTTATTTTATTTTAATCATTTTATTGGATGGTCTTACAGCTCTTACAACAATCCATACATAGCAAGCACATTTGTACATGTTTCCATCATCATTTCCAAAACATTTTATTTCTACTTGAGTCCTTGGTATCAGCTCTTT
>NW_022103920.1:16101893-16116092 GCF_000313985.2 Echinops telfairi
TAACTCTGAGGGTCAGGAGCCCAGGCAAGGTTCCAGTTGGACAGTTTGTATCCGTCCCCTGGCATCTGAGAGCAGCCCTGAGGTGATTCAAATACTTGGCTGAAGACGGCTAGATTGAGGCCATGTGCCTGGAATGTCGAACATGATGCCCTCTCTCACTCACCTGGTTGACAGTTGATGCTGGCTGTTGACTAAGAGGTCCGCTAGACCTTCCCAGTGCCTTGGTCTTTTCACAGCAGAGGAGCTAGGTTCCCATCTTGAGTGTTCCATGAGAGAGTATTCCAAAAAGTACATTCATTCAAAGAGGCCCAGATAGAATCTACAAAGCTTCTCATGACCTAGCCTTGACAACCCCAGAATGTCACTTCTGCCACATTCTTTTTATTGGTTAAACAGTCACAAAAGCCACTCCAGATTCAAGAGGAGGGGAGGAATAAACTCTACTTCAAGATGGAAGTATGACACATATGTAGAGGGTGGGGGAATGATGCTGGTCATCTTGGACCACCTGTCATTTAAATGGTAAGTGTGATTCATTTACAGTTAGTATGATTGTGGATGCATTTAGATGTAATTGCACCGTATCTTATTGTGCCTTCTACGTACCCATGTTTGGTTAGGAGTTTGGCATTTATCAAGTTTTTCGTTGCTGCTTTCTACTAGATTGGGATAATCATACATTCAGCTAATTATCACAAAAATGAAACAATCACATAACTTCAATCCAGATCAAGAGATGCGATGTTACCGGAACCCTAGAAGCTCCTGTTACACCCTTGTTAATTACCACTCTTCTTTTCCCCAAAGGTCACTATCATGATTCCTAACATCATATGTTCTGGGATTTTAAGCTTATTTTTTAAAAATCACACATTAGGCATTCTTTTGAGTCTGGCTTATTTCAGCATTCTCTTTATCACCCATGTTCTCTAGCCACAAGTATTCACTCCCACTGCTGTACAGCAGTCCACTGTTGGACTGTACCAAGAATTCAACCACTTATTATTGTGTGTGTAGTTTTCAATTTTGATGACCATTTCTATTTTTATTAAAGTTCTATTTTCAAATAAAGCCTTTCGGACACCGTGGGAGCCCCGAGGATATCTCTATAGGGAAGTTCTGTGTTTGTCTCAGCCTGATGTCAATGGACCATTGTTGACTCGTGGCTACTTGGTAGGTTAATTTATTAGCGTTGGACTCTCTGGATTACAGAAAAAGAGGGGTATTGGAAAACAAGCACCCAGGAGGATAAGCCCATGGTAACAGATTCTCAGGAGCAGAACCTTTCCATCCAGAGTCCAGAGATGGTGGACAAGCTTCCTTGATGGCTCTCTAGGAGACTGGGCAGACATTAGTCTAGCCGGCTTTGCTCACGAGGCCAGCCTGGCACACCTGGCATTCCTGTATGCCTGTGCACCCCGAAGCCTGAGTTCTCTAGTTCTACAAACTCAGGTTTGTACCTCCTCTTTCAGTTTTCACCCGAGGAGTCTCCTCACTTCCTGGTGAGCCCAGCTATGGAATTTACAATAATGTTTATCTCTTCCTGTCAAATGTAAAGAGCATAACAGACCGAAAAGAAGAAAAACAACAACAAAGGCTATAGAAGAGAAACAATGTAAAAAGTGAAAGTGTTTATCTTTGATCACAGATAGGAAAGAACCACTCACAGATTCCCAGTCATGTACATGAAGAAGATTCTGACTGACGTATCCTGCTCAAATATCCTCGCTGAATAGCTTTGTGCTCTTGGAGAGAAGACAACAAATGGGAGAAGATGCCAACCAAACAGGTGTATACCAAGGCAATGATAAGCACAACTGACACTGCATAAAGCCCAAACCAAACCCACCACCAACTAACGGTGACCCTATAATGGGGTTTCCATGTGCAAATTCCAGGGCTCCGTGACATTATATTAGGAAGGCAGAAATCTGTCATCAGTGAGGAAGGGTTAAAAGAAACTGAGAAATGAATTATTAAGACATACCCAACAGAACCCTAAGGAGTCCTGGTGGCACAGTGGGTCAAGCATTTGAGCTGCTAAACGCCAGGCCAGTGGTTCCAACCCACCAGCTGTTCCACAAGAGAAAGATGAGGCTGTCTGCTCCTGTAAAGATTGACAGTCTCAGAAACCTTAAGGGGCAGTTGTACTCTATCCTGTACGTTTGCTGGGAGTCAGAATCAACTTGATGACAACGGTTTTGTTTTTTAATAGTCTCCTCATTGGCGTCATCTTTTTTTTTTTTGTAAACTACTGACCTCTCTCCTACCAAGCACTGTATAATTAAATTAATCTACAGGAATAAGGAAGGTCGGAGTAAAAAGTATTCAATCAGCAGTGTAAGTATGAACATTATTACTCAGCTGGAAAGTGAATAGTTCAGGGAGAAAAACAGGGGTGAGCGCAGTGAATGGAATGTAGATGCTGAGACAATACCAACCAAGAAACCAAGACAATCTATCAGGCAAGGTGGAGGGATAAACATTGTCACCTTCAAAGCAATCTCTAAAAATAGAGACAAGAAGAAGAAAAGAGCTAGGAAGGAGAGACTTTAAAAGTCAGAAGGTCCACACATAAGCTCCCATTTCTGTGAAATGTGCTGAGTAGGCAAAGGTGTAGAGACAGAAAATAGATTAGTGGTCTGCGGGCAGTGGGTGGTGAGGTGATTGCTACATGGCTTCATATTGGAGCTGGCAAAAAAATGGTCTAAAAATTACATTAGGTAATGCACAACTCTGTAAATATAATAAATGGATACACTTTATGACATACAAATTCTACCTCCATAAACCTATAGAAATCAAGAGGTTGATTTATTTCCCCCAAAGTAAAAATATCCTACCAAACTCACCCTAATAAGTAACCTTCAGATGTATTGTTTTTGTTTTTACAAAGATGCACAAAAGAAAACTTAGCTCTGATGCCACCCAAAGGCAGCACAACCCTCCTAACAACCCCTGCCGCCTCTTTCAGCATTATCATGGCACTCTCACAACTGGGTCTTTCCGGCTGGCTGGACAATGTTCTTTCCAGTTCCCTTCTTAAAGTCCAGCTGATTAAAACAGCTCCTAGAGACGCATGCACTTTAAAGTCACTCCCCAACTGCTACAATTCAGTGTGGAAATTATTAAATGAGCAGGAGTAAGGTCAATAGAAAGGGCCCTGCCCCTAATTTGTACTTCCATTAAGCTCCCCCAGCCCGCTGTTCTAACTGTTCTTCTGCCTCTGACACTAGGACCTTTCCCCTTCTCCATGCAGCATTCAAGGTCATCTTTCCAAAGTGCATACCTGCCCAGGGCCCTCCCCTGTTGACTCACAGACACAAAGGAGAGGTGCCGGGAACCAGAAGAGTTGTGGCGAGTGCAAACAGAGACTGAAGCTGCCTGCACATTTCTGGTCCCTGTTCTCTATATCCCACCAGCGTCACTCCCTCCAGCTACTTCAAGGTGCTGGGAACACGGCCACCAGCAGCTGCGGGCTAATGCACAAAGTGGAAAAATAACATTTGACACGCATCAATAGACTTCATTATTGCTCAATATCTCCATAGCCCCTCCTTGGTGGAGGGGCAGACTTGGCCTAGTGATTCACTTTAGCCAGTTGAACGGGAGAGGAAATGACACGGCAGGCTTCGGAACAGAAGCTCCAAGAACAATCGTTTGGTTCCGCCATGTCTTCTTCCTGCCAGAGGCTTAGGTCTCCCCAGCTGGGCTCCTAGGCCGGAGCGCTAGGCCAGAGCCACACAGTGGGTATGCAGCATAAGCAAAAAGGAATTCCATTGCCGTGGGCCACTGAAACGGGGTTGTTAGTTACCACACAGCACAGCCTATACAAACTGACACAGTCTTTGATAAGAAAGAACTCAGTGGCTTGGTTTTCTTTTTCTTAAATCATTTTATTGGGGGCTCTTACAACTCTTATCACAATCCATACACCCATCCACTGTGTCAAGCACATTTGTACATTTGTTGCCATCGTCATTCTCAAAACATTTTCTTTCTGTTTGAGCCCTTGGTATCAGTTTCTCATTTTTTCCTCTTTCCTTCCCCACCCTCCCGTCCTCATGAACCCTTGATATTTTATAAATTATTATTTTTTCATGTCTTACACTGACCGGTCTCCCTTCACCCACTTTTCTGTTGTCCATGCCCCTGGGAGGGGGTTATATGTAGATCATTGTGATCGGTTCCCCCTATCTCCCCCCACCTTCCCCTCCAGGTATTGCTACTCTCAATATTGGTTCTGAGGGGTTTATCTGTCCTGGATTCCCTGTGTTTCCAACTCTTATCTGTACCCATGTACATGCTCTGGTCTAGCCAGATTTGTAAGGTAGAATTGGGGTCATGATAGTTGGGGAGTGGGGGAGAGGAAGCACTAAAGAACTAGAGGAAAGTTGTATGTTTCATGGGTGCTATCCTGCACCCTGAATGGCTCATCTCCTCCCCGTGATCCTTCTGTAAGGGGATGTCCAGTTGCCTCCAGATGGGTTTTGGGTCTCCACTCTGCACTCCCCCTCTTTCACAATGATAAGTGTTTTTTTTTGTTCTGGGTCTTTGATGTCTGGTAAGTGGCTTGGTTTGCATCATGTCTTCAAACCCTTCGGTGACACTCCTCCCTCCTGGAGGCCAGTTTCTAGCACAGACTATGAGGCCCTTTATGAGCAAGTCCTGCTATCTACCCAGCCTCATCTACTGGGACTTTTCTGTCAATTCCATATCTCAACCACACTGGACTCTTATACAATTTCCCAATCCCTCATGGTGGCCCTGTCCATATACTTGCCCATGCTGTTGTCATTCAGTCCCACCCCAATCCACCTGCGTTGGTGACACTTCACGAATTCACTTGAACAGAATATACTTGGTGGAGGCACATATAAACACGACACATTGGACACGGCTGGTCTTTCCTTCGTGTGAAGGATCCTGGATGACATGTTAAGCACGGGGTGGGGGTAGGGAGTTACTAACTGAAAGACTGGCTGTTCAAACCTACCAGATGCTCCACAAAAGAGGAGGAGGCAGCATACTTCTAAATATGATAGCCTTAGAAACCCTACAGGACAAATCTGCTCTATCCTTTAGGATCACTAAGAGTTGGAACTGACTGGATGCCAGCGAGATTTGGGGTTTTCTCATTGCCACCTTGGAATTTTGAACATCCTCTATGAGCCCTTATCTCGTGATGCTGTAACTATTTATATAAATACACATCTCTCCAACCACTCATATACTGTAACCTCCCTGAGAACATAGATAATGTCTTTGGAGCCCAATATTCTAATGCAGTGCCTGGCACAGTGTAGAGAATCAATATTAGCTTCTGAAAAGTGCTACCAAATAGAGTGTTTTTCCAGCCAAATAGGATAAAAAAAAAGATAAGAAAGAGACAAGCTCTTCTATCATGGTAAAAGATACTTTAGAAAATCTAAAGTACCCAGCTTTTACCTTGCTTTCATTTTCTTTGCCATGAATAACATTCCAGGTTGGAAAGTATAGAAGACACATGCTTAAGAAGACCCAGGAGCTTTTAGTGACTTCAAATCTCCAGGCACAGATAATTATAGACTATGACAATGATATCTCCATGACCTGTTATGGAGAATGAAAGAGAAGCTAAAGATTAGACACAAGCAAATTCTATCTGAATTTCAAAGACAAAAGACGCTATATTCTAGAAATTCTAGTTTGCAAGTTTCACAAAATGATAAGTTTGTGATCAAGTGGAGAACCCGCTACCATTGGGTCAAGTTCTGATGCACAGCAACTCTGTAGGGCAGCGGAGAGCTGCTCCCTATGGCTTGTGAGACTGTAACTCTTTCTGGAGCACACACGCTCACCTTTCTCCCAGGATGCACCTGCGGGCTCTAACAGTGACCTTGTAGTTGGCAGTCCAACACATAACCCACTGCACCAAGGGTGGAGAAGATGCAGAAAAATACCAGAAGCCAAAATGGGTGCGCTAAGAAAAAAAAATTATGCTAGCCTATTTTTACTTAAAACATTTTTTAACTGTATTTTTGATGAAAGTTTACACTGCAAGACAGTTTCTATGCAAACTGTTCAGTGATATTAGTTACATTTTTCACAGTGTCAATATTTCCTTTCATTCTATTCTGGTTGTTACATTTCCAGTGCTCTAGTTTTCCTGGCCCCTTTCCCTCTCCTCTTTGCTTTAGAACAATTGTTCTTTCTGTCTCATATATGTGGTTTTTTAATGGAGCACATAATTCACCCAAAAAACCAAACTCACTGCCATTGAGTCGATGCCAACTCATAGCGATTGGAAAGGACAGGGTAGCCAAGACAATAACTGTTTAGGGGAGTAGAAAGTCTAATTTTTCTCCCAAGGAGCTACTGGCAGTTTTAAACTACCGGCGTTGCAGTTAGCAGCCCAACACGTAACCCATTACACCACCAGGGCACCCCTACTCACAGGGAGCAACCTTTGTTTAGTGTGCCACTCTGTTAATTTGCTAAAAGGTGACCTCGCTAGATAGTTTCAAGTCCCAGTTTAAAGAATATTACTTCAGAGAGATGGTCACAGGGAGTCTTCTAGTCTCAATTGGTCCAATAAGTCTGGGCTTGTGAAGAATTTGGTTTTCCAATTTTTTCTCTTTCTATTAGGGTCTCTATTTGACCCTAATCAGTACCACTGGTAATAGCAGTCAGGCACAACCCAGTTCTTCTGGTCTCAGGGGAGAAGAGCTCGTAGTTCATGTCGGTTATTAATCTCATCGGCTATTTTCTGCTCTGAGTTTGGGTTCCTTCTTTTCCTTTTTGTTCCTGATGAGCAGAGACCAATGGTTGTTTCCTAGATGGCTGCTTGCACACCTACTTACTTAACTATAGACTGTGCGGAACATGGACTTTTTTAAACTAGGTTATGTCAAGTGATTAAGTTGCTTCATGAGACTGAGATCCTGAGCTTTCAAAGCCACAAAAAAACACAATCTTGCAAAGTGTTTCATTATTTCTACGAAGTACCGATTACTGTGTCAGATAGTTAAGGTCAACCTGGCCGATAAACACATGTGGGATTAATTGAAGGACAGAGAGATAAATGGCTCAGTGAGCCTCACCTTTCTAGTTCTCGGGGCTCTTGCTTTCTGATGGTCGGACCAGGGTGCAGCTGCCTTAGCCAGTTCCCTGCTTCAGCTGGCAAGGCTCACTTCCTGCAAGACATCCCCAAGGAGAAGCCACATGGACCTACCCTGACGCAGCCCCGGGAGCTGGAGCAGCCATGTGGAAACCCCTGCCAGCGCTGAGATGCTTACATGCTCACTGATTTGGCTTTCCTCCTGCAGTCGGCATTTTTGTGTTTTGTGAGATTGAGGAGGGCTTTGTAGATTGGTCTCAGACATAGGTGCTAATGTTGGACTTATGGGCTTGGACAGCACCAGGTTGAGATGCTTTCTTAATGTACACTTACCCTTTTATATAAAACTCTCTCTTACACATATGAGTTTTTGTGGATTTGTTTCCCTAGTTTACCCAGACTAGCACACTGTGTCTCTATGAATAAATATGTGTACACATATATGTGCATGTACATGGACATATACATTTGTCTCTCTATATACACTGATGTGCACAGCTGTACCTAACTAAACAAAAGGTTTTTATGCCTATATATATGCAGATGAGAACATATACTTGTTTTTGCCTAATTATTTTAGTATATGTGCTGAAGCGAGCACTTGCCTAATTATTTTAGCGGAATTATTAGACTGAGAAAAATCAGAGGTCAAATACATTTTGTTAAAGTCGAGCTAAATTTCTTCCACTCATTAGGTGACTGATTTGCAACAGCCTCAGCTATCATCCTCAGATTAATTAACAGCTCACTATCAGTCTAGATGGAAGTCTCTATTGTCAGAGTTCTGTATCAGCTTATTAAAAAAAATCACCTTTAAGTTATTTCCAACTCATAGCAACCCAAGTGGCTAGTAGGTTTGAACCACTGATCTTGGGGTTAGCAGCTCAGAGCCTAACCCACAGCATACCCAGAGCTCCTTTGGTTGACTTTCACAGAAGTTTAGTAACATCTTGAAGATTAAATAGTAGCTTACAAATCTTGAAAATTAGAAAATGCATACCATGTAAGACTTAATAAAAATGTTCTGATACAATAGGTTGAAAATACAGGATCAAATTCATCAAAGATAAGCATAAAGCCCTGCATTTCTCTTTTTAAAACGAGAACTTGACTGTCAACGTAAGATGAGTCACGATGAGTTGGAACTGACTCACCAAACAACAACAAACTCAAGAGAAACGTGTGCGCTGGGTGGCAGGGAGGGTGGGTGTCAGCTGAGAGGGAGCACAGATTCAGCTGATGCAATAAGAAGGCAGTGACCTGAGCCTGGAAGAATATAGCTCCATGGGTCAAGTCACTTGCTGGGGATTCCAATTCTGAAGATGACCTTGTACGAGAGACACGGACCACACACGATACGTCTAGACAAGAATGGCTAAGATGGTGGTAGCTGGTCCAGAGGAATAATTCAGGAGCACGCGAGTGAGTCAGGAGTGATTTCCATGGAGAAGATCTGCGGAGGAAACATGGCATCAGAGCAATTTTAAAGGATCTGGATTATGTGGAAGGGCAGAAATCGTGCTTTTATGCATGTTATGCTTATTCCCCACCTACACAGCTCCAGGCTTTCACGTAACAAATGTTCCCAAATTTGAGGTTCACGATCAACTTGACGGCCAAACCAACAAAAGCACTTGTTCTACCGGAGAAGCTAAGGTGCTATGAACAAACACTCACCAAGAGAGTAAGGTTGGAGAAAGGAAACTTATTTTAAAATGGGAACCAGGTAAGTAGAATATCTGAAGTGCATCAATACCACTGGGTCTGTCTCACATCAGATGATGTTCATTCCTTCTGGGAGTATTTCGCCAGCATAGAGGGTCACTGCTTTCACCCTTCACAAGGAGTAAACTGAGGCAGACAGGCTGCTTGATTGGCACCAGCAGCGTGGCAATGGCAGCCCTGACTTAGAACCCTGGACCTGAAACCCACAGGCCTGCTGCTCGAGCTGCTGGCTTCATTCAAGATGTGTATTCCACACCACTCTCGCTCCCCGCGACACGGACTTCAGGTCGCACTTATCACGCGCCACTCAGCTAAGGGGACCAGACGGCCCGCTTTGGCAGGACAGTCCCAATTTGTAACAATGTTTCCCGTGTCCCGGGGCATTTTTTTAACGTCTCAATTTTTGGAAAGAATGCACGACAAGCAAGGGTCTACGGTTTTCGGCTGCCATGTGGCTATTTCGCCAGGATATGAGTTTTATCCATGGTGTCCCGCTTTTGTCCCACTTTACCAATGCTGAAATCTGGTCACCTTACACTTAGCACCTAATCTCTAGTCCATCAAGAGGAAACCTGTATTCGAAAGCTAATACTTAAAGAAAAAAATTTTCTAAAAGCTCAAAGGTTTAACCAAAAAGTTATGAAATGAACCCACGGTTGTCTCTCTTGGGCTACTTGAAGAGTAGCCTTGACACTCTTTGCTTTACCATTGGCCAGCCCTTGGCCCTCGGGTACACCTCTCTCCCCAGATGTCCACCCACCCCTCCCACCAGCCCCACTGGAGTAGTGTCGCTGACTGAAGGCAGCCAGAGAGAAGTAAAGGGAGTGGAGGGGTGGTGATGCCTCTGAGGAGGTTAAGCACCCCAGGGCTTCATTTCCTGTTTGAGGCATGCATTAAAATGTGGTGGTGGCATCTCAGAACACAGACGAAAGGATAGAGTGGCACAGAACTCAATGGTGCCCACAGAGCTGCTCCCCCAGGATTTAAAAATAGACAACCACCAGTCAGCTTCAGTTGTAAATGTTACAAATGCACATCGCTGAGTGCCCCCACTCTCAGCTGCCTTCCCAGGCAAGTGCATTTTCATTCTAATGGTTGCCAAGGTTACCTTAATTCCATCAGTGTTCCTTTCTCCAATTACTAGTTTGGAGTGCCCTCCTGCCTGGGTGGCATGTATTCACCACCAAAATCCACAATTGAAGCTAGCTCAAAAGTTAGGCTACTGAAAAGTTCATGACCTCCAAAAGAATTCTAGCCACAGAAACTGCAGAAAGGTAGGAGTGTTGTTTGTGCTTGTGGAAAACAATCTCGTCCATGTCTTGCCCCAATGAGAGGGGAGAATGTGATACCACAGGGGTCTACAGAGCAGGCTGATACAAAGGACTGGTTGTATAAGGCAGCCTCAAAGAGTTCATGGAAAAATTCTATTATCTTTCAACTCCATTTTTCCATGAACTTTTGAAGCCCCTTGTATGTCATCATATGATGCTTTTATATAGCCTTTCTTGCCATGGACCTGTGACACTTACACATGGATTGGGTGACTCATCAAGGGGGAGAGTACCCTTACAAAGTTGACACCAGGCAAATAAGGGATATAGATTAGAACCCTAAGCAGAGAACTAGTCAGTTTTGCCATCACACTGGGTTTAAAATGAGCCATCCTGTTGGAGGGGACTACTACCAAGAACAAAGAGTTATGGGCACGTTTGATCAGAGCACACAGGAGCAAACGATGAGGGAAGGAGAGAGGGTGGAACACACCCTGACCCCACAAGCCCCAAGGACGATGTTCCTGCCTAGAGAAGCCAATGCACAGAGAGGACCATAGGGCCAGCCCCACCATGAGACACGACATCCCTCACTGACCCATAGTGCTACAGGGGACAACACTGGAGACACAGTGTGGGAATTGTGCCCGATCTGACCCCACCACACCAGGGTGAAACACTAAGGGTATGCAACAGAGCAGCAAGGGGAGCAAAGCAATGCAGTCCCCATGGAATACCAAAAATAAACTTTGAGGCCAGGGCATGGCACCTCATCAGACTTGACTGGAAAACACTCCTAAAGGTCAATAAACAATGTATAGGCTTTTCTTTTTTTGTCATTTTGTTGTTGTTGTTTTGTTTTGCTGTCTTGTTTTTGTGCTTATTACTGTCTCTGCATGTCTATCTAGATAAGCAGGATAACAATTCGGAGGAAAAAACAATAGGACTGATGGTTCCAAGATGACATGGGAGAGGGGGAGGTGGGAGAAAAGAAAGGAGGGTGTCAACAAACCCAGGGACAAGTGGTCTAAAATCAATGGCAAGGAGGGCACAGGATGCCTGGCGGGGCTTGATCAAGGGCAAAGTAGCTGAGAGGAATTACTGAAACCCAAATGAAGGCAGAACATGATAGTGGGACAAGAGGAAAGTAAAAGGAAATAGAGGAAAGAACTAGGAGGTAAAGGACATTTATAGAGGTCTAAATATAAGCATGTACATTTTAAAATAATGATAGGGAAATAGATCTATGCACATATATTTATATGTTAAGTATTAAGGTAGCAGGCAGACATTGGGCCTTTACTCAAGTACTCCCTCAAAGCAAGCAAGAACAATTATTTGTTCTAATAACCCAGCATTCTGTGATGCTCACCTTCCCAATACGATCACCAAAGACAAAGTGGATGCATAAGCACATGTGGTGAAGAAAGCTGATGGTGCCCACCTATCAAAAGAAATAGTGTCTAGCGTCTTAAAGGCTTGAAGATAAACAAGTGGCCATCTAGCTGAGAAGCAACAACGCCCACATGGAAGAAGCACACCAGTCTGTGACCAAGAGGTGTCAATGGGATGAGGTATCAGGCATCAAAGAACAAAAAAATCTTATCATCGTGAATGTGGGGGAGTGTGGAGTGGGGACCCAAAGCCCATCTGTAGGCAACTGGACATCCCCTTACAGAAGTGTCATAAGGAAGAGATGAGCCATTCAGGGTGCAGTATAACATCAATGAAACATACAACTTTCCTCTAGTTCTTTAATGCTTCTTTCCACTCCCCCCCAATATCATGACCCCAATTCTACCTTACAAATCTGGCTAGACCAGAGCATGTTCACTGGTGCAGATGAGAGCTGGAAACAGAGGGAATCAGGACAGAGAAACCCCTCAGGACTAATAATGAGTAGCAAAACCAGGAGGAGGGGAGGGTGAGGGTGGAAAGGGGGAACTGATCACAATGATCTACATATAACACCCTCCCAGGGGGACGGACAACAGAAAAGTGGGTGAAGGGAGACAGCAGTCAGTGTAAGACATGAAAAAATAATAATAATTTATAAATTATCAAGGGTTCATGAGGGAGGGGAACAAAATGAGGAGCTGATACCAAGGGCTCTAGTAAAAGAAAATATTTTGAAAATGACGATGGGAACAAATGTACAAATGTGCTTGACACAATGGATGGATGTAAGGATTGTGATAAGAGCTGTATGAGCCCCCAATAAAATGATTTTTTTTTAAAGAACAAAGAATTGGGAGTAGAGTGCATCCTTTGGACCAGATGTCGCTGTGCTGAGAACCTCCTAGACCAGCAGTTCTCAACCTGTGGGTCGAATGACCCTTTCACAGGGGTCGCCTAAGACCATCAGAAAACACATAAACATTTCACAATATATAATTACATATTGTTTTATGATTAATCACTATTCTTTAATTATGTTTAATTTGTAACAATGAAAATACATCCTGCATATCATATATTGGCATTACAATTCATCATACCAGTAGCAAAATCACAGTTATGAAGTAGCAACAAAAATAATTTTATGGTTGGAGGTCACCACAACATGAGGAACTGTATTGACACAGCATGAGGAAGGCGAGAACCACTGTCCTAGACCCAAGAGTCAGGAAGGACTGTCACACTGGAGAAGGCTTGAGAAGCAGCACGGAACAAGGAGGCCAGCACACACTGCATCATGGCCTTCCCAGCTACAGTGGGCGTGCCAACCCAATACAGAGCAAGAGGGCTGAGAGCTTTTAAGCCGATGCTTACTGGTGGAGTGGGGTATCTCGGGAACTTAGTGGCAGAACTAAAAAGTCTTGCCTGAGCAAGTCAGAGGCCTGCCAAGGGACCAAGAGCTGAGAGAAAGAGGTCTGCCTTTGGGCATAGCTGAGAAGCTGTCCAGAGCAAAGAACAGTTTCCTGAGTCATTCCTGATTCTGAATGGTACAGACCGTTGCTTCTCTAATAAACCCCGTAATAATGAGTACTTGCGTGGCCACTGCAGTGAACTACTGAACCCAACAGAGAAGCAGGGAGTGCTGTGGGGGAGAAGTAGAGAACGCTGCTATCAGAACTGGTGGAAGGCTGGAGAAAGGGGGTATGCCTGACCTTCACCTCCTAAGAATCAACCTCAGGCTGGTGCTGAGAGTGATTCTCTCTCCCTCTTGTGAAGGTGGAGGGGGTTCAGACCTCCCCGTGCTGCTGTTCCATTCACAGGTGAAAGCTGGAAATGAAAAATGACGGTCAAAGAAGAACAGATACCTTCAAATCGTGGCGCTGGCAAAGAGTATTGAATATGCCACAGACTCCCTGAAGAGGGAACAAATCTATCATGGACGAAGCACAGCCAGAATTCTCCGTAGAAATGAGAATAGTGAAGGAGAATGGACAAAAAGCTATTTAGGGTAGAAGGTGAAAATATTAATACAAAATTTGTTTAAAAAAGAAAGAAATGAGAATAGTAAGAGTTAGTCTTGCTTACTTTGGACATATCACTAGGAGTGATTAGTCGCTGGGGAAAGGTACGGTGTTTGGGAAATAGAAGGTCAGCAAAAACCAGAGGGAGATGCTTGAGATGGGCTGACCCAGAGCTGTCACTTAAACTCAAACACAATGATTGTAAGGATGGAATGGCACTGGGTATCATTTCATTCTCTTACACATAAAGTCACTATGAGTTCGAACGGATTCAACAACACCTAACAACAACAACAACAACAACAACAACACCTTCTCAGCAACCACAGTTTCATGTAACAAAATCCAATGACTCAATTTATACCCCCATTTTCAGACCCAATTATCTGGCTCTGGCTGTCTGCTTGATGGCTCCTCTTGAATGAGTCAAGGGCATTTTAAAAACCTACCATCCAAAACCGAATTCATGATCTTTCTCTACCATCTGGCTTTAAAAAAAAATCATTTTATTAGGGGCTCATACAACTCTTATCACAATCCATATACACATCAATTGTGTAAAGCGCATTGCCCTCATCATTCTCAAAACATTTCCTCTCCACTTAAACGCCCCCGGCATTAGGTCCTCATTTTTCCCCTCCCTCCCCACCCCCCCTTCCTCATGAGCCCTTGATATTTATAAATT
>NW_022103920.1:16116210-16117638 GCF_000313985.2 Echinops telfairi
GAGGAGGTCACATATAGTTCCTTGTAATCAGTTCCTTCTTTCCTACCCACTCTCCCTCTACCCTCCCTGTATCGCCACTCACGCCACTGGTCCTGTAGGGCTCATCCACCCTGGATTCCCTGTATTTTCAGTTCCTATCTGTACCAGTGTACATCCTCTGGTCTCATCTGGCTTCTTTTCTGATCGTCTAAACCTGAGTGAAGGGCACCACCGCTTCCCTGTTGGCCAGGTCACCCTCAGTTCCTCCCTCTCTGCAGCCCTCCACATACAATTTATCCCGCAGCCGCATCGCCCAATTCACCGCCAATCTCCTCTACCTGCCCATCCTCTCCAAATCTACTTCTCTGCCTCTGTCTCTCCCTAGATCTATATATTCCACTCTTTACTTCCTATTAATATGTTTTCCATACTATAAAAAAGTGATTCTTTTCATAACACAAGTAAATCTATTTGTCTCAACTCTTTCCTGCCTCTGTTCTCTGGACTCTGACTTTTAAACCCACATTAGGATAAGGTCCAGTTCCTTAACAGAGGCTATATGGACTTGCATCTCAGACTATATGGTCCCTTTGCACTTAAGATGATGAACTATGGGGCCTTCATTCAATTATTCAAATGCTATGTTCCCCCTCCTAGCGAGGGCCCATGCCTGGAATACTCTCGTTTCTTTCCATTCACACATTCTTCACATCTCAGTTTAAGTATCACTTTCTGTGGGGAAATTCCCTGTCAGGTTTGGTCAGGTCCTCCCTGTAGTGAATTCTCATATCTTTCTTTCCTTCGTAGTGTTTAAGGCAGTTTGGCTCATTATTTATTTGTGTGGTCAGGAGACTAATGACTGCCCTCCCTCCCACCAGGTTCTTTGCGCCCTCAGGGCCAGGACCGCAGCTTGGCTTGTGTATCATCATATTCCCAGCATCTAGTGCAGTCGCTGGCACCTATTACAATGCTCAAAATCCTTTAGGAAAAATTTTTTTTTCTCCTGTAGAGATAAATGAAACACAAAAACATCTATCTGCAGCTAAAGATGGAAGAGAAATGGATGGGCCAATTAAAGGGTTTATAAGAGATAGAGGCATTTGCTACAAACCTACATTATTTAACCCAGAAAATGATGAGGGATTACCGTATATACTCGAGTATAAACCAACCCGAAAATCAGCCAAGGCACCTAATTTTACCACAAAAACGGCATTAAAAATGTGCTGAAAACATGAGTTATTCTTCTTTTTTTTTAATTATTACAAATTGTGGGTTTTTATTAAATAATCATTTTATTAGGGGCTCATACAACTCATCACACTCTGTACATACATCATTTGTGTCCAGCACATTAGTACCTATGTTGACTTCATCATTCTCACAACACCCGCTTTCCACTTGAGCCCTTGGTGCCAGCTCTTTTTATTCCCTCCCTCCCTGCTCCCC
>NW_022103920.1:16119018-16124651 GCF_000313985.2 Echinops telfairi
TGCCCTTGATCCAGCCCTGCAAGGCCTCCTGCACCCTCCTTGACATTGATTTTGGATCACTTGTTGTTCCCTTGTCCCTGTGCTTGTTAACACCCTCTTCCTTCCTCCCTCCCTCCCTTACCCCCCAAACACGAGTTTTTCACGAGTTGTATACGAGGCTTATATACACGAGTATATACAATACATAATGAAAGGCCTCAAGGTTTCAACCAGCTGACAGCCCCTGAAAATAACCCCCTGCCCTTTCCCCAACCTATTTACTCACTGATCTACTTGGCAAACACTATTAAAGCTTAAACTCACTGCCGTTGGGTTGATTCCAACTCACAGCAAACATGAATATGCCCTCCTAAAACCATACGTAGCGGTCTATAGGCACAGGCTTTGTATTAGCAATAGTGGTCAAGGCCAACACAACCTCCGCACAAGCTTTATTTCTAAGATGGTGGTGCTATTGTAGCCTCCACTCGTGGCAACTCCTCAGGTAACAGAGTGGCATGCTGCCAGAACCCGTGTCCTCCACCACTGGGTGCAGATCAGATCACTGTGACCTGTGTGGTTTGTACTGGCTGAAGGTCTTTCTCCCCAGCCCTAAGGAGCCCTGAAAGCAACTTTAGGGCTACCCTGATGGAAAAGGAAACAAAGTGATCGACGCTTAATCAACTCTGACGGCCTTAATGGTACGCAGTGCAACAGTGAGGGCCTGACAGAAACGGAACAGCCCTGGGCTCTAGGCTCAGCAAAACTGGAAAACATTAACAATGTCCCAAGATAATTAAATGTCAACAATCTAGGTTTATTTTTATTTTTCATCATAGCTGTTTTTAGAAAAATCAGCATTAGCTTCTCTGAGATTAACATTTCTTTTTCTTTTTTTTAAAATCAATTTATTGGGGCTCATAAAATTCATCACAATACATAATTACATTTCATACTGAGAAGTCGACTAGTTTATTCCAAACCATTTTAGTATCAAATAAGTGAAGAGATTCAACTGAGTTGAAAGCTATACTGAGCTACCTAAAGGTAAACTACTGCTGGTTAATAATTACTATTTTTTAACTGACACAGTTCCTTCTCTATGATTATGACTCTAAAACCACTTCCAAAGTACTTTCTTGTTGCCTCCTTCCACTCTGACTCCAGCTTCTAAGGATCTACAAGAGTCTTCATTAGGTATTAAGGTAATATTTGAAATGGTTTTTTAAAAAGCCCATCTGATTAGTGTGGGAGATTACCTGTTGGGGTGCTAACCACAAGGTCAGCAGTTCGAAACCACCAGTCACGGTGAGGGAGAAAGATGAGGCTTTCTACTCCCACAGAGAGTTACCATCTAAGAAACCCACAGGGGCAGCTGTCCCTGTCCTATACGGCTGCTATGAGTCAGATTCAGAAACGTAGTGGCAGTAAGAGTGAAAACCTTAGCCAGATGCTCATTTGAATTACAGTAATCAGAATACTGAGGCAAGAGAACTATAACTACAGTTTGCTTGTTTCTCTACTTTGACCTTTTACCCAACTTTTGAAAAGACATGAAATAGGAAGACCTACCCAAGTACATTTTTAAACACTTGCATTCCCATCTCTGCTCAAGAATATTATTGTATAGTCATCTGAAAACCCTGAAAGTGTCTGTTTAGACACAGATGCTGAGCTGTAGTCTGTGAGGCTGCTCATAGCCACCGGGTGTAAAACTTGAAAGGCGGCATTTGTGTTTTCTGTGTGCTGATGCTTGCTCTGGAGTGTTGGACATGTAATAAGTAAGATACTTAATGGCATTTAACAAACAACTGTTGAATTTTATTTCATTCCACCTTTCCATTAGTAAACTCTAATTGCTTACCACAGTGCTACTACTGTAAGAACTGATTCATACGTCTAAGTGCTCTGAAGAGAGTATTCTTTGATACTCTTCTAGATCTTGGCCAAGTCCCAACCCTCCTCTGGTACCCTTCTTTTCTTCTCAAGACTGTCCGAGAGACTCTAAGAGTCTGACTGACAGGGGGGCCCAAGTACCTATCACTTCCGTTCCCTTTAAGCCAACAGCCCTCCTGTTGCATCTGCCTTCCAATGGGGACACGGTTATCATGAGTGAAGCTACATCTTTAAGGAACTAATCCGGAAGAAAAGTGTAGACAAAGATGTAACATATACAAACTAAGTTTTCTGCAAAAGAAGTCATAGCTGGTCTACCCTGATGCTTTTGAATAGCACGAGTCCTGCTACAGAATGATCAAACCTCATCCCACTGACGTAGACTATGCAAGGTTCCCACTGCTATAAATTGGCCTGGGAGCCAGAAAATCCTTGGGCTCCGGTCTAACTCCCAGAGCCATCTAAGTCAGGATGTGACTTCCAGATGCTCAGATGTCAACATGAAAGTCCTGTGTATGCCCACATCAAGAATTACATTCATTCAAAGGACAGACAGATAAATTGATTAATTAAATTGATAAAGGGAGAAGTATGTTATAAATCAATGGCCCATGACTTGGCCTCAGTTTAATAATGACAAGCATTTATTAAGCACCTATTATGTGCCAAAGGAGAGCTGATAGCACAATGGGTTAAGCATCGGGCTACTAATCGCAAGGTTGGCAGTTCAAGCCCACTAGCTATTCCACAGAAGAATCACGGTGAGTCTGTTTGCTCCTGTAAAAACTTAGTCTCAGAGTATCCATTTTGTCCTGTAGAGTAGCTATGAATCATCTCAATGGCAATGGGTTTGGGTTTGGGTACCATATGCCAGCATTAAAGTGTGAGAGCTACGAAAATCCAGTCATATGCTGGAGGAACAAAAAGCAGATCGGCTAGCCAAGCAAGAGATTAAAAGGCACTACTCCAAAGGAAGTGGGGGGGAGGACCTCTTATTTCTGGGGTATCCAAACAGATCTTCAAGACCACAAAATGTACAAGCCATTCCATGCAGGAGGCCTGGACTTGAATCCCGCCAACAAACATCATGTGCAGCCACCACATACATGTCTGTTGCTGGAGGCTTGCATGTTGCTGAACAAGGTTTGGGCAAAGCTTTCAGATTGAGGAAGAAAGGCCTGGTGATAAACTTCCAAAGTTCAGCCAATGAAAACACTATGGCTCATCACATCTGAACTCCAACAGATGACAGCGGTGGCCCAGGGCCTGGCCGTGTTTTGTTCCGTTATATGTGGGGTCACCAGGAATCAGGACCCACTTGATGCTGCTAACAACAATGCAACTCAGCAGATACCGTGACAGATGCACCTCTGCAGGGTTAGCTTTGCAGGTAACTGGAAATAACATTTAGATATCCTCATTACCAAGTTCTGTGAGCAGTCATCACTGTCCAGCAGTATGAAAAAGGGAGAGGTGAGCCAATACGCTTACGGAAGCCTTACTGTGGAGCAAGGAGAGAGGACCAGGCCGGAAGTCTGTAACGTCAGCCTAGTGAGGAGCCGATTCTAACAGTCCTCTGAGTTGGTAGCAGGCCCATGTCAACAGAGCAGAGGTCTCAAGTACCAGGTCTGAACTCTTTATTGGAAACCGCCCAAGGGAGCTATTTACGTAGTAACAAATCATGTATAAAACCATCTATGGAATGTTCATAAACATACAGAATAGTGCTACATATTGTTAAGAAATGTGTGTGTGTGTGTGTGTGTGTGTGTGTGTGTAGCTGCTGTTGAGTGCCATCCAGTCAATTTTCCACTCACAGCAACCCAATGTGAAAAACTTAACTGCCCCATAGTTTCTAGGCTGTATTCCTCTTACTGATTTAATTTGCAGTTTCATTAGCATATAACTCATATACCATACAATTCAATTGCTTGAATGTTAAAAAAAAAAAACGAAAACAGAGTTGTGCAACCATCCCCACAATCGATTTTAGAACACCGTCTTCCTTTTTGTACCCATTTCTCCCCAACCTCCCCTGTCATAACCGTGAGGCTGTGCTCTTTGTTGGGGCAGATCACCAGGCTATTTTACAACAAAACTGCTGGGGGAGGGTTTCAAACAGCTAACCTTTCCATTAGCAGCAACCGCTTAACCATTGAGGCACATATCAAAAGAAGTAAGCCACGCAGGGGAATTATAAACACCAAATTCTGGGTGCCAGCTACCTCGATGATAGGAGGGAGAAAAAGAAAAAAGGAGACTAAGAGAAAGGAGACAAGGAGTCTTTAAGTTTATCCGCCACAGTTTAGATCCCTAAAAGCGCTAAAGAAATTTTCAACCACTTGTCTGTCAGTTTGCCATACTTTGGTGGCTTGTGTGTTGCCATGAAGCTGGAAGCTCTACCAGGGGTATTGAGAGAGCCAGCAGGGTCACCCACGGTGAGCATGTTCCAGCGGAGCTTCCAGACTAAGAAGAGACTTGGAAGGAAGAAGGAGCAGGCAGGCCACTGCTGAGGGGTTAGCCAATGAAAATCTCACGAATGGCGGCTGAATCGTATCTGATCCGGTGCCGGAAGATGAGCCCTTAGGGTTCGAAGGCACTCCCAGTAGGACTGTGGCTGTACTGGGTACGACACAAGCTCAAAGGGAACCACTGGGAGGATGGCGCAGACCTGCTGCACACAGAATCTCTGTGAATCAGAACCGACTCACAACACTAGCAGAACAAAGACAGTTTTACAAATGCTAACAATTGTTCAATTGGGCGGTGAGGACAATTTCTTTTTCCAATACTTGCTGCCTATCTGAAACAGTTCCAACATCAGGTGGCCCTCCTGTCTACATGAAGCCAAGTCCCCACCCCCAGGCTCCACAGTCTCAGCACGGCACACACAGAGGTTGGGCCTGCGTTCCTCCACTTGGTGCTGGCCCTCTGTGCCTTCTCCACCCCCCACACCCTCCTGGGGCCTACTGACGTGCACCAGTTCTCGGGGGGAGGGGGAGGGGGTAGCGAGGGGGCATGTTAATTAATGCCAAGGGGATGTGAGCATGCAGCTCTGCTTCACTAGCAATCTCGGATGCCAGCTCCTGAGAGAAAATGTGAGAAGGATGCCTTTCCACTCAGGCATGGTAAGTACGTCAGACTGAAACCCAAGCCCAGGAACAGGCAGTTCCAGAAACGGGAATGCAAATAAAACTGGCTCTTGGGCTTCCATTGTTCTGCAACCCCAATGGCAGCCCATCTGCTGCCATTTTTTACTTTCTGGCGCAATTACAAGTATCACACGCAGTCAATGAATGTAACTGTTGTTACATACGGGCTTGTCCACCTGTAAAATGGTGAACTGGCAACAAAAGTTGTGAGACATACATGACTATGGACAGAGAGGAAAAGATGAACTGTTGAAGCTATGGATACACAACCAACAGCCCATGGGATACGGCTCCTTAGTTTGGAGGCTTAGGGTCATGGTTTCATGGCACATCCTAGTAAGCTAGCCCAAAAATGTGTCCAGTACTTCTGTGGTGCCTCCTTGTATGAGGCCAGGGCCATTCTAGGCACAAGTGGTCTCTGTTCTTCTGAAATAGCAGCAGCAGGAGAATTAAGAAGGAAGAGGAGAAAGTAGGCTGTGTGACTAATTGTGGCTATGAAAACTGCTTTCCCAGCTACCAAAGATATAGCGTCTAGGGTCTTAAAAGTTTGAAGGTAAACAAGTGGCCATCTAGCTCAAAAGCAACAAAGCCCACATGGAACAACAT
>NW_022103920.1:16125558-16134875 GCF_000313985.2 Echinops telfairi
AAAAATAAATAAATAAAAGTTCAGACTAGGAAAAAAGAAAACTGCTTCCTTTGCCATGAGACCAGAGGAACAGGATAGTGCCCAGCTACCAGTACTAAACATTTTGATCAAAGATTCTATAGAAGAATCCTGATCAAAAGGAAGAAAATGCAGAACAGAATTTCAAATTCTCATAGGACCTAGCCCTTCTGGAGTCATGGAGGCTGAGTGAAACTCTTGCCCTGAGATCATCATTGCCTTACACCAAAAATATCCCATGAAGTCATCTAAAAACCAAAATATAATTTAGCATAAGTAGGAAAGAATGGCACTTTGGCTAAGTCAACTGCTAACCACAAAGTCAAAGGCTAGAACCTACCAGCTGCTCCACGGGAAAAAGATGTTGCAGTGGGCGACTTCCATAAGGCTCTGCAACCTCAGCGCTCTCCGTGCATGTGGCACATCCACGTGCCTCTGAATGTCTGTGGATGTGTCCATCTCTGTTTACCTGGAGCTTTGGATCTCCCAAGTGTTTTACCACAGCTTTTACAACAAATTTTAGCGTGTCTACCCTGTCCAAAGACCCTAAAATAGTTGGCTTGCAGAATTCTCTGTTCTGAAATCTCAAAACACGAAATGAGACTGTGTGAAGCCCACGTCTGCTCCACAGTGAGTGACACACAGGCGGAGGTCTAACAGGTACAGGCTTGGAGTGCCTGAGCCTGGGCCTTTCCAAAAAGCTCAGGGGAAGCCAAGGCTGCTGGCCAGGGACCGAGGATGTGGAGCGATGATCTAAGATTCTGAAGGATTCCAAACCTAATAAAACCACCTCTGACGATAATGTCCCCTATGGATTTTCCAGTATTCTGACTAGCTGACTTACAAACGAATCAGATCAGCTTGAGCGTGGCATATCAGACTCTAAATCAGCAGTTGTTACTTTGTTTTAAATATGAGCCTCTTGTACTTTTGACCTGCTTGCGCCAAGTGTAGGACAAATGTGAGTTTGGAGATTTGCAAAACTGGAACGTGGCAATGTCACAAGGGTTCTGCTACACCGTGAAGCCCCTCAGGGACGACCAAGCCCCTCACGTCTGTTTCAGGGCTGACCTTCTCCAGCGGTACCAGCTCAGCATTGCTCCCAGTCAACTGTGTGCTGCTATTTGCTGTCAGGTGCTGTGGAGTGCACTTGGACTCATGTGACAAGCCCACGTGACACAGCAGAACTGGCCCTCGGGTTGGGCTTTTCTAGTCTGTAATCTTTACTGGAGCAGAGCCCCAGGTCTCTGTCCTGTGGCACCACTGAGTGGATTCAAACCATCGACCTGCAGTTCACAGCCCGGCATGTAACTGCTGTGCCATGAGGCCTCCATATTAAACGAGAGAGTATTTCTATTGATTTATGTGCATGGCTATTATTCCCTCTCCTCTCCTCCATATCTTTTGGTATTTTATCACCGGAGCACTTAGTGGAGTTTGGCAAACGGCAAGTAAGTGCTTTTTGCACAAAAGCAGCTCATGGTACCTCAGGGACGATTATTCCACAATTACCCAGAAGCAGCCAAGCTGCTTCTCCTCTTCCAGAATAGAGTACGGCCCCCGCCCTACAATAGCAAACAGGATTAGACCAATAATCTTTTCTCCTTTATAGAAACAAGAGGCTATAATTAATCTAGTAAAATTCCTATTCCTTTTCTGTCTCCCAAAACACAAAAGAACCCAAAAACCCCAATCCATCAAGGGTTTTTTTGGTTTATTTTTTTACTCCATCGAGTTTTATCCAAGGAGGTTTGGGTGAGGACGACTCTCGCTGTGCTTACTTACTATCAGAAATGGAAGTCTTTCTGGAAGGTGATGCCAACATTGAAAGATCGCCGGGTCACAACTAGCAAACCAGAGCAAGACATTGTTCTTCCTGCAACCTCATCTCACACACTTGATTCCCTGAAAGGCCTCAAAAAAGGGTGGTCATCTTGGAAAGGAATCAGACAGCAGTACGTTTTTCAAACTTAGTTTAACTGCACAAGTGAAGTTCCTCTGTAATCCACTGCAGCATTAAGAAAGGTATGTATTTGAGATGCTACCTAGGGCCCAATTTCTACCAAAACATAAACTAATCTCTATCAACTAAACTAAAAGTATAATCCGCTAATATATCTAGTACTTCTATGAGATAACTCCTTACGACTGCTACAATTAATAGTACGAAGATGGTCATTTTTAGTGTCATATTCTTAAATTAAACACAGTCCTTAATCAAATTAGCGTTTGCTACATTGTTGCTACATGCTAAGAAACAGTTAAAACACAAGCTAAAGAGAAAGAAGGAAACTTCAGTAAAGCCCTGAAAGCGCAAGACTTCATTTGCAAACAAGTAAAAATAAATTCCAGGTGGATCTACGACCAAAATGTAATAAACACAATGATAGACACCTGAAGAAACTACAGAAAAATATGTTTGCAAACACATCACCAGGACACAGATTGGTGTTTGGAAAACACCAAAGTAGAGCAAGTCGAAAAGATCATTCTAAGATACAAGATGTTTCAGACAAAGGGGAAGCAAACAAACAAACTACTACATCTGATTACATAAAAATGTTTTTAAAAACGTTACGAGTTACGAGTTCACAAGAAATAAGACTGGGGGGGGGAATCTATACACAAATAATTAAAATCCATATTATATATTATATTCCCACAAACCAACAAGAAAAAAGGCAATCCATCAGGTGTCGAGATTTTTGTCTCTATTGTCCGCTGCTACACACCCAGTCCTAGTCATCAAGAAATATTTGCTGAATGAATGAACAAGAAGGAAGAATACACCAGAGTTATGAAATAGAGAAGGTAGAGAATTGTCACTTGCAGTGAATGGGTAAGCGAACTTCCCAGAGAACTACATGACATTGCTAGGCCGTGCTGATTACTCCCCTAAGGCTGATGATTATGAATTTACAGTGACACCAATCTGCCTGGCTTTCTGACTTGCTCACACATCCCTCAGTAGCACCAGTGTAGGCAATTAAGAAAGCAGCTGACCAGGTTCCTCCAGTGGACCACTCAGTTCAATAAACAACACACGTCAACTCTGGCTGCATTACGCAGAAAAAGGATTTTCCAGGAAGGATATGGGTAACTTTTAGAGTAGAGAACATGCTTCAGGGCCACCAGCTAAAAATACCACCTCAAATTACATGTACAATTGGCCCAGCAAAAAAGCCACAACGGCTAATGCCAAGCACGGGATACTGCAGTCTGGGCTGCGCCATTGTCGTTCTGCCCTGTTGACCTTGTCTCAACTTTGCTGCTGAAGGCCAGTCCCATCCAGGGCTTCCCTGGGGAATGGTTTGCAGGGACTGGACCACCTGAGAGCAAGAAGCAAGTGGTAAGGAAAGGATTGTGAGGAAGCTGAAGCAAGGTGACTAAGGTGAAAGGGGAGGGGAGGCGTGGTGGCTGAGCCCTCTCCTTGGAGAGGGTGGCTTCTGAGGTCTACCAGCTTGTACCGAGTGACCTGAGCAGAGGCGTGTGAGTGGTAACTTAAACATATTTTCATATGGGTAAGGAGCTGTCACTGTGGCAAAGCTTTTCACCGTTGCTATGGGCAAGGTTCCATCTACTCATGCCAAAGGTATCACAGGCTAGCAGAGTCTAATAGAGTCTAGGGCAAGTTATTATTAAACTGCCTCATGTGAAGCAAAGATACTAATACCCACCAAATGAAAAATATTGTCTTACATAAGGTAAGATAGAAGGATGTCTAAAACCCATTGCCATGGAATCGTGACTGGAGACCCCACGTGGCAGAATAGATCCCCCCCCCCCACAGAGTTTCCAAGATTGGCATCTTCCTGCCACATCTCCCTCCTGCAGACAGCAAATGTTTCCGACCAATGATCTGTCGGTTAAAAGCTGAGTGATTATCTACTGGGCTACCAGGGCTTCATCCAGTCAGTTCCACCTCATAGCCACACAGTCCTGCCCTATCCTCACATGTGCTCCTATGTTTGAGGCCACTGTTGCAGCCGTCGTGTCCATCCACCTTGTCAAGGGCCTTCCTACTGCAGATTAAGTACTCTGTAAATGGTCATCATTATGAGGGTCTGCAGTCAAGATGAGTTTCCAAGAAAAGGCTGTCAATAGTATCAACTGTTTAGTGACAAAAAAGGTTCATGTTGGAGCACTGTGAAGGCTAAGTTTGTAGGGAAGATAAATCCAGTGTTAGTCTCAAATTATTTAACATTCAATGACAGCTTTGAAGTATTCAGAGAGGCTGTAAGGAAAAGTCTTGTACAGTGAACCCTCGCCACTTCGCGCTTCGACTTCCGCGGCTTCACTCTATCGCGGTTTTTGCGTAACAGCGCATGCTCTGTCATTACTGCCACTGATTGGCTCATACTGTACACGCTTCTGTCTGCATCGCTACGTATCGTAGCTACGTATCAGATGCACTTTTGATTTTGTACAGTGTACTACATTGTTTGTGATTTTTAAGAAATTTTATCTAAGCCCTATGATGGCTCCTAAACGAGCTGCTTCTTCTAAGCCTTCTGACAATAAAAATAAGCGCCAGAGGAAGATGCTCACCATCCAGGAAAAGGTAAAACTTTTGGATATAAGGAATTCTACTTCGCGGAATTTCATTTATCGGTAGGGTCTAGAACCGATTAACCGCGATAAACGAGGGTTCACTGTAGTCAGAAAATCTCAGCTAGCTGCTGCAGAACCTCTGCAGCCTTCCTTAATAATGGTTCTGAACTCAGAAGAACTAGACCCAGACTGATCTATTTCTGATGATACAGTCTTGGGGAAAAAAAGAGTAAGTAATCATGAGCTCCTCATATTGATGGAAGAGGGAAAATGGCTATCTGAATTTTTACAATTAAAACCATACACACCACGTGTCCTAAATTCCTCAATTGATCCATGTAGTTTCAGGACCTGCTATGGAAAATATTTTTAATCCACTGCTGGTTTCTCCACCAGTGTCACCAATCTCAAGCCATAAGTCTGCAAATTGCACTGAAAACTGATAAAGCTAATTAAACTACAGCTCTTATTTAGGTAAATGGAATTTGGGATGCTAACCACAAGGCCCAGCAGTTCGAAACCACTTTCTGCTCCACGGGCGAAGGGTAAAGCTTTCTGCTCCCAAAAAGATTCGCAGTAACCCAGGGGGTAGTTCTACTCTGTTCTACAGGGTCATTAGGAGTCAGAATCAACTTAATGGCTGTGAGTTTGGGCTTTTTTGAGTGGTACCCACAAGGAGCACTGACGGCACTGTCAGGTAAGCACCGACCTGCTAACCATCAGGTCAGGGGCTCAAAGCCCTATGTTCTGCAGAACAAAGAGGAGGCTGTCTGTTTTCGTAAAGCAGCGGTTCTCAACCTGTGGGTCATGACCCCTCTGGGGGTTGAATGACCCTTTCACAGGGGTCGCCCAATTCATAACAGTAGCAAAATGACAGTGATGAAGTAGTAATGAAGATAATTTTATGGCTGACGGGTCACCACCACATGAGGAACTGTATTAAAGGGTCGAGGCATTAAGAAGGTTGAGAACCACTGATCTAGAAGGTTCCATCAGAGAAAGGCTTCATGGCCTTTGGGCTTCGGAGTTAGACAGATGAGGGTTCTGTTAGTGCCACCACCTTACTACGTAGTAACCTTGAGCCAAATTCCTTACCCTCTCCAGCCCTCAGCTTCCTCATCAATAAAACAATGATGATACATACTCCTTATCTCTGAGAACTCTTAAAAGATTAAAAAAAAAAAAGTATGTCAAGCTCTAAATGCAATGACTGGTGCACAGCAGGAAAACATCACAGTTAATATACTCCCTCTTCTGATTTACAAAGGCTTAATTAGAGATGGATTCCTCCAGAAGGTGGGATTTAAAATTCTGGAGGGAACTGTTAGCTGGGCAGGAAGTGGCAGGGGGCATATTCCTCTGGTACTCACGGTTCAGTTAGAACTTCAAAAATGCAGGGTAAGTGTTTGCGATCCCCAGTAAATTCCTGGTGGGAGAGGGGCATGGGGATCTTGAATTGCAAGTCCATCTATAAGATATGCTTCTCTCCCTCTTCAGATTTTAGAATCCTTTGAGGTTACACATGTGGATACGTTTTTTCCAGCTTCTTCTTAAAGCCCTGACTCAGACCCTCCCAGCCTTGGGTGTGGGATGACCTGAGCCTCAGGCAGTGAGATTCCCCTGTGAAAAGCCTTTGGGGGAAGGCCAGAAGTGGGTACACAGAGTTAGGAAGAGGCAACATGAAAGCCACATGGGTTAGAAAGAGACAGACCCAGATCTGAGTGCTTCCTCTGCCACCACCGACATGGAGAGCCTTGGGCAAGAGACTTTTACCTCCCAGGCCTCCTTTCCTCATCCGTGAAATGGAAATAATGTTGTTGGCCACATCTCATTGTGTGGTCACCATGAGGGATGCGCTCATAACCTTTCATGCTAGCACATGAATGGCCGGCCACTGTTAAGAGTTAGCAGGGACACGGTGCCAACTGCTTTGCTGAACACTTTGCAGGCCTGCTCTTTCCTAACCAGTAAAAAGGCATCCTACCGTTCCCACATCCCATGGCTCCACAAGAGTCATCCCATTTCAGTCATCTATAATTACCTAAATCCAGGGCCAGACAGAGCTCAGGCAGCTCAACCTATTCTCCCCTAACAGCAGAGAAGCCAGTGCAAAGTCGCTGCTTTGCCAAAAGACTCGGAGTCTGGTTGCACATGGTTGGTCATTACTGCTACTGATGTCAGCACAAACTCGTTCAGTTTCTTGGGCTTACCATCTGATCATCAGCATGTTGTAACCTTCCCGCCATACAGCTCCTCCGTGCCTGGTATTCCCTGCAGAGGAAATCCCATCGACAACTGGACCTGTCCTCCCAGCTCACTCGTCACTTCTCAACAAAGAGGTTCTTGGTTTGCTGGGTTCACTTAGTGTGAGCTTCTCCAAGAAAGAGATTACGCACAAATGTGGGAAGAGCTCTGGCCTCCAGAGCTCCACAAGTTACAGGGCAGAACTAGGTTTCAAAACAGGCTGCTCTCCCTTCTAGAGGTTCCCTCTTTTTAAATTATGGCCCTCGGGAATTCTGGCTCTCACAAAGCTTGTAACGAGTAATGATAACCAAGAAAACCGAACAGGGATCTACGGCTGGAGGAAGGAAAACCAATGTTGGAATGCGCCTGTGTGTGGCAGTAACAAGATAAAAGCAACGGTCCCCAGTCACACAGCCCAAAGCCGTTATTTCAGGCCCCAATAACCCAACCCCTCCCTACAGGGTCAGAAGAACAGGAGGGAATCCCATCGGCTGCTCCCTTAAATCGGTCATTTGAAAAATCAAGAGAGGCGTGCTGAATCAAAATGGCCACACTGCAATCCCCGGGTGAAGCCACTTTACACTTGGGGGAACTGACGCTATGTTTCTTTGCACTTAGCCAAATTAAGATTAAGAAAAGTAAAGGCTTTGTCCCCCCACAGGCAGTTCTTTCAATGTCCTTAATTGTGTCATACAGATGTATCCTTGCCCGGGAGTTTTTCACCTGCTTCAAGTCAAGCAGGAACGTTGCTGTGGGGTGTAATTAACATAGTAGGCAAGCTCAGCCCTGTCTTGCACTGCCTTGAGGCTGCTGAGTAAGTCTAGAATCATGGGACCCGTATTTTTATGGAGGAAGAAGGATGGGGGGAGGGGGGGTCAGTGACAGGAAAAATAGTCATGAACCCTTTAGAATTAAGAAAACAGACTGGTGTGCTAGCCTGTGGTGTGCAAGCTTTTTACAACTGAACTGTGTACTTTCCCCAAGGAGGCCAAGATGGCATGAAGGAAGCCATGATGGGGAGAATAAGATACAACCAGTCCTTCATCACCATCCTAACAGCTGCCATTTCTTAGATGTACCCCTCGGGGCCGCTGTACCCAATCCTCAGTGGTAGAGTGTTTATGGAAGAGGAAAAGTATTTAGACACTTTGGAAATTATCCCCAAGCTAGCTAGTAGTGGAACTAAGATTCAAACCCCGGTCTGCCTGATTGTAGACCCCATGTTCTAAAAGAAAACGTTTACTCTCAAGAGATCTAATCAAATTAAGAGATGCTACACACAGAAAGACCCTTGTTATGGATGTTAGCTGCCACTGGGGCTTAATCACAGGGAAAAGGACTTGACCAAAGTTATAAAGCAGCTCAAGTAGTCCCACACAGAATTCAGATTTCTAGATCCGTGTCCAGGTCTGACAGAGATGAACACTGGGACCCACGGTGCATCTCTACCTGTAGTTGCTCCGGAAGCTTCAGACTGTAACAGACAGGACATTGTCCCAAGCCATCATTAAACCAATCCCCTCAGTGCCTCGGGCAGTGTCTATTTGCCACCTATGTTTGAGTAGCTAGAAAGAAAAGGTCCTCTGCTTTCAACCTGAACCCTTTACATGTATTACATCAAAAAGTCAGTCTACCTGGATCCAGGGCTCCCCTTCAGCTGACTGACACAGAAGTCAACGCAGACTGCACATCACTTCTTTTGTGTGCGTGCTATTCTGATAAAGCGGTTAAAAGTCGTTCAGAATCACCCAGGAGAAAAATCACGAATCACACAGTGTTCATATCGGAAACGAGCTCTAGAAGCCTTTTTTGTATGATCCACATCAACTCTTACCTTTTCGAATATTTGCCGATTGGTTATGGCGGTGGTTCCGCTTTAAGAGAGAAAGCGATACACACCGGGGATGGTAGCTAAAGTAGGGACACCACCACGGTTAGCAGACTGCTGGACACACACACACACACACACACACACACACTCCGCAGCGGTCTAGCTCTAAACCTACTGCCTCTTCAAAGTTCGTGAAAGAAGTCGGCCCTTGAGAGAGAGAGAGAGCGCCCCAGGGATCGATTTCTTCCAAAGGAGAAGCATTTCTTCCTGACACTTTCAGATCGTGGGGAGAAAAAAAAAATCCAACCAGCCATTCTCTCCATACCCAGCTTAGGAATTCTGAGCGGGGAGGGAAAACCTCCCAAGAGAAGGGAATGAAGAGTCGGCCACCGGCTGCCCTTCTAGATTCCCACCCGCGGCTAGGTAGGGCAGTCTCTGGAATGAAGGGCACCCACCGCCCGCTGCGGACTGCTCTGGGGCGCCAGGCAGCCGGCCACCGGGAGGCAGAGGGTCACCCATCTCTACAGCTCAGGGTTGCGGGGCGAGGTACCCACAGGCTGGCTCGTTCCCCGGGTCGGTTGCTCTCCGAAAGCGCTCAGGCGTTCCCACCACCATGGGGTCTCCTCCCCGCACGCAGGAGGGGTGTGTTGGGGCGCGGGGCTGGGGGCGGGGT
>NW_022103920.1:16135665-16143979 GCF_000313985.2 Echinops telfairi
AGCCCGGCCTGCGCGCGAAGGGCCACGGAACTTGTAGTGCGCGAGCTGCGGGCCGCACGCGCAGACGGGGCCGTCGGACCTCAGCCCCCGACCTGCACCGCGCGCCGCCGAGGGGGCGAGCCCGCCGATGCCTCCTGGGAGTTGTAGTCCCCGGGGACCTTGCTCCCGAAAGTGCCTAGGACTCCGCCGAGAAGAGCAAGCTCTCCTCGGGGCCGCTGGCTAACCGAAAAGGATGAGGCTAGGTGACCAGAAGGAGGGGATGAGGAAGAGAAAGTCTCCCGAGGAGCTGCGGCTTCCGGGAGGAAACGCCAGAAACCCTAGGATGGACGGGAAGGTGGGGGAGGATGACGGGTACCCTGTCAGCGTGAATTTCCTGTGTGTGCACGCCTGCGGTCACGTGCGCGCGGGCCTTTAAAGGAATAGCGGCGGCGCCCTGTGAGCCGCGCGAGGCTGGAGGCCTGGGTTTTCTGCCTCCAGGAACCAGAGACCCTAAAATCTTTAGGATAGCACCCTCGTGGCCCATTGGGTTAGACACTGGGCTGCTTGCTTACTGCAAGGTGGGCGGTTCAAACCCACCCGCTACTCTGAGACCTGTCTGTTTCCCGCCAAGGTTTGCAGTTTGGGAAATTCTAGAGAACCGTCCTGTAGGGTCGGTGTGAATCGGAGTCACCGGGGTGGGGTGGGGGTGGATTCACACCTTTGGGAAGTTTAGTGGCTTTGTTGTTGGGAGGAATAAAGTGGGACCTGAACCGCTGTGATGGTTTGGACCACATTCTGGGCAATTCCAAAGGAAGTTAGGTTTCACTCAGTTGGAATGTAAAAGCTGAGGAAGTACGAGGTCCCTCAATGGATGTCAAATCTTCTTTTAACTGTTAACCCTTAATTAAGGGAATACAGGCAGTCCCCAGATTACCCATACCTAAATCGGTCAGAACAGTTAGGTGTGGCTTAGATTTATATCTATCGCCAGACAAATGTGTACCTTCTTGTGTAGTACGTGGTGTACCTTTATTTGAGGAGCCTCCGTGTTCCAGTAGTTACCATTAGGCTGTTAACTGCAAAGTCAGCACCAGAAACCCATGCTCTGCTCCACAGCAGAAATAGCCTCTCTCGTAAAGAGTGCCCGTCTCAGAAACCCTCAGGGGCAGTTCTACCCTGCCCTACTGGATCACTAAGTGTCGGAATGGACTCAGTGGCAGTGAGGTTTAGTTTGAGGTACCTTTATATGCATTAAATAACACTTCTGGGGGGGAAACTTCTGGACCCCTCTTTAGCCTAGTATGGAAAGTAATTACGTAGTTGATGCTCACCGCAAAGTAGTGCCTGTTCATGGGAACCATGTAGTGCCTGAAAGTTTTTCTATAATAGGTTTGTCATTCAGGGGTATATATCAGAACAACACTTTTAACCTGAGGACTTCCTATAATATGAATTCATTTAAAGACACTAACGTCCTTTTTGCACCCTGCCCCATCACCACCACCTCCCAAGAAAGCATTACCCTGGAATCAACTCAACTGCTGCATGTGTCAGGGTAAAATGGTCTTCCCTAAGAGTTTTCAAGGCCGGATCCTGCAGAAGTAGATCCCTAGGCCTTCCTGTTGAGGTATCTCTGAGGGGAATTGACCCTCCACGCTTTTGGGTCGTAGCCAAATGCATTAATTGTATCCTCTAGGGACTCGGCAACCCAGAGGAATATTAACTAAGGTGTGGATAACGATTTCCCTAAGCTATGGGACTTGGGAGGGAGCCCTCCGGGGGCAGTGGTTACATCTTGGGCTGCTAACCACAAGGTCAGCATCTCAAAACCAGCAGCTGCTCCCCAAGAGAAAGAAGAAACTTTCTACCCCCATAATTAGAGTCTTAGATATTCATGGGGCAGTTCTACCTTGTCCTGTAGCAGCGGTTCTCAACCTGTGGGTCGCAACAGTTGAACGATCCTTTCACATGGGTTGCCCAATTCCTAACAGTAGCAGAATGACAGTGATGAAGTAGCAGCAAAAATAATTTGATGGTTGAGGGTCACCACCACATGACGAACTGTATTAAAGGATTGCGGCATTAGGAAGGTTGAGAACCACTGTCCCATAGGGTCGCTTTGAGTAGGCATCAGCTCAATAGCAGAGAGTTTAATTTTGGGGGGCCCAGATGACTTGGTGGGTTACATGTTGGACTGATAACTGTGAGGTCAGCAGTTCAAAGGCATTAGCTCCTCCTCAAAAGAAAAATGAGACTTTTTACTCCTGTAAAGATTTACAGTCATAGAAATCCACAGGCCCAATTCTATGCCCTACAGGGTCACAATGAGTCAAGATCAACTCAATGGCAGTAAGTTTTGGGTTTTGTTTGTTTGTTTGTTTGTTTATGGGGTTTGGAATGGTTCTTTGTGTTTTTTTTTCTGTTTTGTTTAAAATTCTTACATTTATTTTCAAAGGTGTAAATGCAAAATATATATGGCAATTTATTTTTAATTGCAAAAAAGATAATCTGAGGAAGCAGCCAATTGTCCACTGTATTAGTCCAGGTTAACTAAAGAAACAACAACAACAACAACAACAACAAAAACTAAAGAAACAAATCCAGTGACACTCATAAGGGTGTAAGAGAGAACTTTATATCAGAGCAATTGTACATTAAGAAAACATCCCAGCTCAGTCCAAATCAAGTCCATAAGTCTGATATTAGCCAATATGTCGATACTAGTCCATAAGTTCCTCTTTAGACTCATGCAGCCATGCAATGATGCTGAATGCAGGAAGATCACAGGCCAGTGGGTGGAAAGTCTTGTGGATCCAGCGGTGGTGGAAGCATCTCAGTGCTGGCCTGGGTCTCCATGTGACTCCCCAATGTCCAGCTCTGGCTCCTCAGTGTAGCTCCCAGCAGGAAGACAAAGGAGGGGGTGCATGTGGGTCTGGCCTCCAGTGAGCTATTTATCTCTGTAGCGCCTCCAAATGAGGTCATCAGGCTGCGACCTGGTTGACAAGCTAAACTCCACCCCTTCACTCTTAATAGTCTGAAGTTGACACCAGATTATGTAACTACCAGATCCATCAGTAGATGAAAAGATAAACCAAAAGTGGTGTATGCATACAATACCAAACCAAACAGCCATTGAGTTGCTTCCAAATTATAGCAACCCTGAAATAACATGGATGAACCTTGAAAAATAAGCAAAGTGAAACAAACCAGACACAAAAGGACAATTATTGTATGATCTCATTTATATGAACTCTCTAGGCAAGTGCATAGAGACAGAAAGTTGATAGGTTCTCAGGGCCCTGAAGTAGGAAGAAATGTGAAGTTATTATGTAAAGGACACTGGGTTTGGGTTTGGAAGTATGTATATCTTCTGCTTGGAAATCTGTACATTAAAATTTGTTTTGGAAATGGATAATGGTGATGATTGCACTGCATGTGAATGTGGATTATGTCATAGAATAACACTCTGAAACAGAATTTTTATGATACATATATAGTTCATACTACAATTTAAGATTACTCAGATTAGGAAGAAAATAATGAAAAGTCTTCCATTTATAAACAAGTCATAGAGAAGGTTATTAGATTGAGAATCAGTGAGGATCCTGACCTGATTTAGTCCAGATTACTTCACCGATCAGCCATATGACATCAACTACATACCTGGCACAAAATATTAGATGATGTAGGAAGCATCCAAAGAGGATGAAAGGAATTCACAGAGTCGTCATACCAAAAAGCATTGGTCAATAGTCAACTATTTTAAAAGGCAGTATATGGTCAAACACTGGTGGTGAGGAAGGACGAAATCCAAGCTGCACTAAAGGCATTGGCAACAAAAATAAAGCAAGTTTCTGGACATTGACAGCATGCCAAACAAGATACTTCAGTAGATTCAACACAAGAAGTACTCACCCGTGAATGCCAAGGAATTTGGAAGGCAGCTACCTAGACAACTGACTGGACCAACAACCAAACCAAATTCACTGCTACCTAGTCAATTCCAACTCATAGTAACCATGCATGGGATTCCCGTACATATTTCCGGGGATGGACATTTTATCTTTCGCCTGAGTAACAGCTGGTGAATTTGAACTCCTGACCATGTGGTTAGCAGCGCCCATGCATGGCCCACTGTGTCACCAAGAGTTCATATTTGTAACCATTCCAGTGAAAGGTGACCCAATGCGATGCAGAAATTATCCAAAAATAGCCTATGCAAGTAACATTTTGCTGAAGATAATTCAAACAGTGCAGCAGTGCATCATCAGGGAACTGGCAGATCCAAGCCAGGCAGCAGAGCATCTGGAATGAGGGATTATCATTGCTAATGTAAGGTGGATTGTGGCTGAGAGCAGAGAATACCAGAAAAATTTCTACCTGTGTTTTATTGACTATGCAAAGACATTTTTAACAGTTTTATTGATGTATAACTTACATACCATACAATTCAGTGGTTTAAATATTTCTAAAAGTTGTGCAATCATCACCACGATCAATTTTAGAACATCAATTACTGTCAGCTCCCCATTTCCTTCCAACCTCCCCTGACAGCCCTAAAACTATTGACCTAGTTACTACATAGATTTATCTATTCTGGATTTCATATAAAAACATTCCAAAAACAACCACCATCACACACACACACACACACAACCTAAATCCAAAAGAAAGCAGAACATAATAAAAAACAGAACAAAATTTTAATGGGTCAAAAGGAAAATAAATGAGAAGGTGTTAAATGTGTACCTAACCACGTCTGTATCAGTCCACTCGCCCAGGCACTCTGACTAAGGGCAAAGCTGCTCACCTCCCTGGTCAATGCTCAGAGGGGAGTCCCCAGAGGCTTAATCACATGAGGTCTCTCTCTGCAAATGGATTTTGAGCTTTCACTGACATCCATAGTCCTCTGCACACTGGTTGCTCAGAATTTAAACTTGAATTCCATCCTCCAGTCTCGAATTTTATGGATACGAAGACCTTTGACTGTGTTCATCACAACAAATTATGGATAACATTGCAAGGAATGAGAATTCCCCAAACACTTGCTTTTGCTCATGGGGAACCAGTACAAGGACCAAGAGGCAGTCATGCAAATAGAACAAGGGTATACTGCATGTTTTTAAATTCAGGAAAAGTGTGTGTCCGTGTTGCAGCCTTCCGTCATACTTATTCAGTCTACATACTGAGTCGATCATCTGAAAAACTACAGTGAAGAGCAGGCGTCGGGACTGGTCAAAGACCGATAACAACCTGCAACATGCAGGTGACCGTACCCTACCACACCACCTTACTTGCTGAAAACAAAGAGGACTTGAAGCACTCCCTGATGTACAGATTACACCTTCACTTCGCTAAAATGTAAAAAGCGCTCCAAACGGGACCAATAAACAACAGCATGATAAATAGAGAGGAAATTGAAGTTGTCAAGGGTTCCATTGTACTTGGATCCATAATCAGCAGTCATGGAAGCAACAGTCAAGAAATTAAAGAATGCATTGCATTGGGCAAATCTGCTGCAAAAGACCTCTTTCAAGTGTTCAGAAACAAAGCCATCACTTTGAGGATTAAGGTATACCTGATCTAAAAAACAAAAAGAAAAAAAAAAAAAAGTATCCCTGATCCAAGCCCCTGGTATTTTCAATCACCTCATATGCATGAAAAAGCAGGACACAATGAAGAAAGAAGATCAAAGAAGAATTGATGTATCAGAATTACAGTATGAGCAAAGAATATTGAATATGCCATGGATTTCCAGAAGAATGAATAATTCTGTGCTGGAAGAAGTACACCAAAAATGGTCCTTAGAAGCATCTCGAACTTATATCATGAACATGTGATCAGGAGGGACTGGCCCCAGGAGAAGAACACCATGCTCGGTAAAGTAGAAGGTCGGTGAAAAGGAGGAAGACCCTCGATGAGACGGATGGACACAGTGGCTGCAGCGATGGGCTCAGGCACAGCACCGACTGACTGTGAAGACGGTGCGAGAACTGGACAGTGTTTTGTTGTGTTGTACAAGGGTGGTTATGAGGTGGAACCAACTCAACAGTCTCTAACATTAAGAGTAAGTACCGGTGACAATTAGAAATGGTCAAATGAGCAAAAAGTAGAATAGAATTAAAAGCCATTTGTGTCACCCTGTGGTTGTAGGAAATCCTGCTATTTGGACACGTTTGCGTCACACGTCGTTGAATTTCTTTGTGGAGTCTCCTGGGTCCCATTGTCCTTCCTCCCATCTCAGAGATAACGACTGTCCCGAATGTGTATGTGTAGGGAACTGCTGTTCCCGCACACACGTGTTTTCCCTCACCAATATGCCGTCTTGCATGTTTTAAAACTTTAAAAGGAAGTTTGCAGCCTTTAGAATGAAGGTTGGCAAAGACTTTTTTAATGATAAAAGAAATGCTTGTTATAAAATAGTAGGCTAAAAAGGAGAAAAAATTGCACAGGTCATAGATTTTAACTATGAAAACAATTCTTAAAGAAAATACATTAAGATGCAAGTGACTGAGGGACAGACTATAGGTCGGTTTCTTCTCTGTTTCCAGAGAGGACCTTCGTTGTTAGCTGTTCCAAGAATAAGCCACAGGCCTGACAACTTCACAGACATGGGACAGTCTTTGGAATAACTTTTCCCTAGCCCCTGACAAGAACGGAAAGTGAGGAAAACAACACAACACACAACAAAATAACACCTCCTTATATCTCCTGAGCCACTACTACCTTGGAAAGATGGCCACTTTTTAAAGTCCTCCTACCCTGAAGAGTATCTTTCATGTTCTCATCCCCAAAGTTGTGCCCCACTCTGTCACAAGACGTCTGAACTGGACCATTTCTACCACGCCCATACGTCTGCCAGACTCAAGGGCGTCTTAAGCTTTCTCTTCACACTCTGGCTTCCAGAATTTCCTTCCTGTTATAATAAACCAGCGTGGCTGCATCCTCCAGCTGTCGGGGCCGAGATTAGCGGCTCCATAACTGATTTCTTTCTTCCCCCTAATGCACAAGGGGCTGTGATACAGACACCTGGCATGTGTTGGAGGTCTGAGGCAGCAGCTGCCTACCTGGACTGCCACTAGAATTACTAGAATTGAGGGGATGAATTGATTCTTCCAAGGGATGTGGTTACGAAACATAGTGAGTTGGTGCACTGGGAAGAAACTAATATTAACCCTTTCTTTATCCAGGCACCAGTGGCTGATTGTGGTCAAACATCAGGGCACATGCTTCCCCTTTTCTCATTTCCATCCCTATACCCTGCTACTCCTGCTCTTACTGCCCCTGGGGGACTGGAAGCACAGTTGAAGGTGGAAGTATCATACTGGACACAGGACAATTACGCAAAGTGGAAAACCGGACGCTCTGGACTACTGGTCTTTCTTCATCTGGCTCACTCCGTTCCAGAACTCTCGACAGGCAAGCATACATCTTCCACGTAGGAGACTCGGAAAACTTCTCCAAGATATCTGACCAGCCCAAGAGGAAAAAACAAATGCAAACAAAACCTGAAGATACAAAAGCGAGAGTGACCCAAGGCACTGGCCAGCCGATTACCTCACAGAAGTCACCCCTTGCTCGGAGAGCTTCCAGCGGACCACTTATTGCCACATTCATAAGCAGGGGTAGCGTCCCCAGAGGTGAGACAATCCAGAAACCAAAGTAAGAATGCACGGTGAAAGTAATTACATGACGAAAACGAGCAAGCAAGCAGACAAACCTCACTACCATTGAGTTGATGTTATAGTAACCCTGTAGGCCAGGAGACTGCCCCCTGTGGGTTTCTGAGACCCTAACTCTGTATGGGAGTAGAAAGCTTCATTTTTCTCCCAAGAAGAAAACAAGACCTTCCCTGCGCGGCCAAAAAGTCATTGATATGCCCAGAGATTTAAGAGACTGCACTGGTGAAATGAGAGTGTGTGTTTTACATTCAGAAAACAAATATGGGTCCTGAAAAAGAAAGCACAGTGGTGGGAATGAAAAACCCAATAAATGAAAAGAGAAAGAGATTAAAAATAGAAAAGAAAAATAAATTATAGAGCTATCCAGGCAGTCCAACTTCTGATCAATGGGAATACCAGAATGAAGTAACAAAGAAAACAAGGGCGGAATTTCATCCAAAGTTAATTTTTTTAATTTCCTGGAACTGAAAGATGAGCATCTACAGAATGAAAGGACTCACTGGGTGCCCAGCCCAAATGAAACTGAAACCCTGCCAATTTAAATCCTTGTGATATTTCAAAATACACAGGACGAGAAAATTGTTCAAATGTCTGGCGTCGATTAAGGGTGCATTTTTACACAAGCTCAGTGGTTCTCAACCTTACTAATGCTG
>NW_022103920.1:16146614-16172903 GCF_000313985.2 Echinops telfairi
CAATCTCCTCATAAGAAACCAGCGAAAAGAACATATTCTTTAGCCTAGGAATTGGGGAGTCAAATGATAATGTCGAAAGTGAACATTCAAGAACACGACTAGGCATGCAACTCAGATACACAGAAGCAAATATGTAAAGTGGTCACATCAGAAGCTGTCCAACTTCAGGGGGAGGAGCGGGCATAAAGATGAGTGGCAGCCCAAAACTGACCCCAATGAGGTAGAGCTCAGACATAGCTCCACTCTCTAACCTCTTTACCAATTCTCATACCCACCCTCCTTCCACGGCACTCTCACCTTCTCTGTTGGGTTAGATCATTCACTGCAATCGCCGCACACCACTCACAGACCATATTCACAGATGTGCAGTTTATCAGGGAAGCACCTGGTTGCAGGTTAGCATCAGGATCCACTTGGAAGTTACAGGAACAACTCAGGATAGAGCCCAATCACAACAGCTTCTTTTAAAGAAATAATCTATGATTAATGGAGAGTTAATACATATATCAATAATTCCATAGTTTAATCACGTCAAGCAGAATTGTACAATTGCTACTACAATCAGTTTCCACACATTTTTTTTCTTCCTGGACTCCTTGACATCATCTCCCCACTCCCCCCAACCCCTTATTCTATATGCTGTCCCTATAGGTTCATCAATCCTGGGTTTCATATACTGGAAAACAGGAAAAAATGTAATACAACTTCAAGAGGATGACCCTCCATGACATAACACCTCTGAGATACACCCTAATATGAACAAACAAAAATACAGAAAATGTTGAAAACCAGATCTGGTCCAGTGTGCATCAGTGGGGGGATCAACTGACAAAATGTTAACTGTTCAAGTCAGATTTATGCCTTTGATCTTCTCTACTCATCTCTCCAATGCCCTCTGTTTAGTAACCACTTTCCTCCCATCCCTCTAGTATGGATGGAGGGAGATCACTGGAGGCTGATTTCCTATGTAGAGCCCACAAATGAATCTTGGGCTCCCACTGTCAGCCATAGCCTTCTGCAAACTGGATTCTCACAATTTAGGCGCTGATACTAATCCCTTCTTCGACTTCAGATTTATGATTTATAATCCTTTGGTGACTGATGACGGTGTGCTTCTTCCATGTGGACTGAGTTGACCTCTCACTTAGACGGCTGCTTGTTTGGAGACAAGCCTTTAAGACCCCAGAAGCTATTTTGTCTGACAGTTGGACACCATCTAATTTCTTTGCCACATTTTGCTATAGCACCCATATCTTCTGTGTTCCCTTCCTGAGAGTGAGTATCCAGCAGGGTCATGGTGTAAGAACTAATTGTTCACAATTTGGAGCTAGGATTTAGCATGAGCCCAAAGCCCATTTCTGGATCTATGTTTGTGTGTGTGTGTTATTATTGTCTGTCTTTTATCTGACTTTGGATCCCTTTCAAAACTTCCTTGTGAATTTATGGTAAAGAGCCTTATCGATCATCCTCCTGGGGCAAGACAGCTACTTAACTGTGACCGCAGGCAGCCCTGGCTGCTGGGCCCTGCTCAGGCCTGGCCTCTGCCTTGTTCTGGCAAGTGTTACAGTTCTTCAGCTGTGCTGATAAGTACTTGCAGACACCCTCCTCCTGCCCAAAGGCACTCAGCACTCTCATTCCATGGGTCAGCAGGCCTCTTCATAGTGACTCCTTCCCATGGACTGCACCTTCCCATCTTGGTCTCCTGTTTCTGCTGCTGCTCTCTAGGCCAGAGGCCCTTAAACTACAGCCCGTGGACCACATGCGGCTGGCTCGCTGAGAGCATTTATCCTGGCCGCCGGGTGTTTCTGCCCCGTTTGCTTTTTTACTTCAAAATAAGATATGTGCAGTGTGCATAGGAATTTGTTCATAGTTTTTTTTTTAACTATAGGCCCTCCAACGGGTCTGAGGGACAGTGAACTGGCCCCCTGTTTAAAATGTGTAAGGACCCCTGCTCTAGGCCAATGGATTCTATTGTGCTTGTTGCTGTTTCTTGTCATCTTGTGCGATCTCCTGTGTTAGAGTTTGACTCCTGGGTCTAGAAGGCTCTCAGTCCAGGCACCCTGGGTCCAAGGGACATAATCTGCCCCCAGCTCTTCTTGATGATAGTAAGGTCTTCTCCCAATCTCTGGGATGGGCTTAAAAATTTTTTTTTATTAAATACTTTTATTGGGGCTCTTACATCTCTTATCACAATCCATACATTCATCCATTGTGTCAAGCACATTTGTATATACTTTGCCATCATTTTCAAAGCATTTTCTTTCTACTTGAGCCCTTGGTATCAGCTCCTCATTTCCCCCCCTCCCTGCCCCTCTCTCATGAATCCTTGATAAGTTATAGATTATTATTTTCATAATTCTCTGCCACCCTTCACCCACTTTTCTATTGTTCACCCCCCCTGGGTGGGGGCTATATTTCAATCCTTGTGATCGATTGCCCCTTTCTGCCCCCACCTTTCCCTTATCCTCCTGGTATCTCTATTCTCATTGTTGGCCCTCAGGGTTTATCTATCCTGGATTCTCTATGTTGCAGGCTCTTATCTGTAGCAGTGTGCATGTTCTGGTCTAATCTGACTTGTAAGGTAGAATTGAGGTCATGATAGTGGGGGGAAGGAAGCATTAAAGAACTAGAGGCAAGTTGTGTGTTTCATCAGTGCTATCCTGCACTCTGACTGGTTCATCTCTTCCTTGTGACCCTTCTGTGAGGGGATGTCCAATTGTCTACAGATGGGCTTTCAGTCTCCACTCCTCGTCTCCCCCACTCTCGCATGGGCTCTTTTTAAGCCTAGCAGGATGGTAAAATTGATCAATTTCCTACAGAGGCACCATGCACCTTATTTGCCTAATCCCACTCCAGCAAGGACTCCACACACCTTCTTTGCAGACACCTGAACGAACACCTTAACAAACTGTCTAATCCCTGCAAGCTTCCACACCTTATTTGCAGAGTCTTACCCAATTCTCTTGTGGATGTTACAAGAATGTAGCTAGAAAAGCCATATAAAATTGATTCATAGTACCACCGCAGTGCGAGTGGGTTACTAAGACAACTGTTTTAATTAGCAAGACCTTTTAACTTTTCAGACGACAGCATGTGTACCTTAGATGAAGTAAAAACTTTCAAAGTGGTGAAGACCAGTGGTGAAGACAATGCCATAAGTTGTTTGTAGATGCACAGATTCCCATATGTCCATGGGAGCATGAAAATGAAGAGGAGGAGACTCACCACGCTAAAACATGTATTTATTTGTTTTCTCGAGAAGAGGAGAGGAACGGGAGGGAAATGGGACTAGAGAAATCGGTATGAGTAGACTTTAGGTTAGTTTGTCAGAAGCCACGCCTCGTGTGAGGCTCCAAAGAGCAGGTCTACCTTCTGTGAAAATCAGCATTTTGAACACACGGAGGAGGATCACATCAGGTCCCAAAGTGAAGGCTGCCCCCATCATTCCATAGCTGCCAAGCTGCTGCGAATCATGGTCCAGCCGAGTGACACGCAGCATCATAGACTCCCTCACGCTCACCTCACAGAAATGAGGAGTGTCAGATAAGAAGGTATTCGACCAGGGAGGAGTAGGTGTACTTGAAGGAACCCTGCTGGTATAGTGGGTTCCTTGTGGGGCTGCTCATCGATGAGCACTTTGAAGCCACCAGCTGCTCCTAGGGAGAAAGATGAGGCTTTCTACTCTCACAGAGTCACAGTCTCAGACACCCACAAAGGCAGTTCTACCCTGTCTTACAGGGTCGCTATGAGTCAGTCATGAGTTTGGTGTGGTTTGGGAGGTGTACTTCATTGAAGAAGAAGAAAGAAAAAGAATGAGAGTAAATATGAGAAAATGATCAGTAACTCATTATGAGTGGTGGGAAGATGTCACCAGGCTGATTAGGCCCCTGGGCTTTCCTGTATCTTTCAGTTCCTTAGAGTAAATGAAGCAGGCAGAGGAGGAGGTGGGGCAGTGGGCCACTGGCGTTTGGGAGACACCTGGAAGCCCTGGTGGCAGAGTGGTCATGTGTTGGCCTGCAGTCTTCAAGGTCAGTAGTCTGAAACCACCAGGCTGGCCGAAGGAGAAAGACCAGGCTTTCTACTCCAATTAAGAGTCATAGTCTCACACGCTGGTGTGCTTCTTCCATGTGGGCTTGCTGCTTCTCTGCTAGATGGCTGCTTGTTCAAACTTCAAGCCTTTAAGACCCCAGATGCTATGTGTTTTGATAGCCTGGCATCATACGCTTTCCTTACATTTACTTATGCATCCATTTTGTCTTCAACAATCAGGCAGGAGGGTGAGCATCACAGAATGCCAGGTTGTTAAAACAAAGTGTTCCTGCCTTGAGGAAGGGCTTGAGCAGAGACCGAAAGTCCATCCACTACCTCAGTGTATTGCCATATAAACATGCGTACATAGGTCAATACCTCTATTTTTATGAATCAATGTATTGACGTGTACACACTTACACTTAGACCTCCAGCCATAGCTTTGCTTCCTAGATCTTCCCTGTTTCCTTTTAGCTTCCTCCTGCTCCACCATCATGCTCACTCTTCTTCTGCCTCTTAGTAATTCCTCTCAGCTAGACTACTGTTGCTCCAACACCCCCAGGATCTCTATGTCCTCCTTGTTGATTTTAATTCCCTAGTTGTTGACGGGATCGGGTAACAGGCATCAGAAGACCAAAACAAACAAAACCATATTGCTGAGAATGAGGTGGGGGGTGGTAGTGTCGGGGCAGAGACCCCAAGCCCATCTGTAGACAATGGGACATCCCCTCACAGAAGGGTCACAAGGAAGGGATGAGTCAACCAGGGTGTAGTATAGCACCGATGAAACACACAATATTCCTCTGGTTCCTTGAGGCTTCCTCACCCCCCACTATCATGACCCCAGTCCTTCCTTTCACTGCAGGCTAGACCAGAGCATGTACACAGGTACAGATAAGAGATAAGAGCTCGAGAGAAAATGTTTTGAGAATGATGTACAAATGCGCTTTACACAATTGATGTGTGTATGGATTGCGATAACAGTTGTATGAGCCCCTAATAAAATGTTTTAAATAAATAAATAAGAGAGAGAGAGATAAGAGCTCATGACACATGGAATCCAGGAACAGGAATGGGTGTAGCAATACCAGGAGGGTAGGGGAAAGGTGGGGAGAGGAGGGGTGGAAGGGGGAACGGATCGAAATGATGGACACATAACCACCCCCAGGGGGCACAAACAACAGAAACTGTGGAGGAAGGGAGACAGCTGTTGGCAGAATCATAATAATTTATCATGAGGTCATGGAGGTGGGAGGGGGAGGGAGGGTAAAAAAAGAAGCACCAATAGAATGACACTGGGAGGGTCAACGGGGTCAATAGGGACCGTGCTCTTGAGGTAGCAACTGGAGACAGGAGGTCCCATAAACGAAAAGTTTCTTCAAGAATTGAGTTCAGGAGCTTTTGGTAGCAGTGTGGCCCTGATGCCCAGCCTGGGCAGTAGCTATCCTGCCTATACCAGCGGTTCTCAACCTGTGGGTCGTGACCCCTTTGAGCATGAGGAAGGTTGAGAACACTGTCCTAGACTCATAAAACCAAACTCACTACCATGGGTCATTTCTGCCTCACAGGACCCTATGGGGCAGCGTAGAACTGCCTTCATGAGTTTCCAAGACTGTAACTCTTTACAGACATTTGAAAGCCTCATCTTTCTCCAACTTGCAGTATTTCTCTGAGGTCGGGGAGACCTTGATCCTGGAGCGCAAGGTCAGGCTAACAGCTGCCATCTACAAAGGTGGACTCACAGTGCCCTCTAGTGGTCACAGTGTCAGCCTCCCCTCCACAGCCATAAAGGCCAAACGAAGCCCATTCTGACTCAATACCCCTATGCCATCGAGTTGATTCCAATTTACGGAGACCCAATGTCGGGTTTTGGAGGACGTAAATCTTTACAGAGGCAGACAGGCTCATATTTCTGGTGGGTTTGATCACAAACTTGGTGGTTAGTAAGCCCCCCACACACACACACACACAGGGCTGGCTCCGTCATGACCATCTCCTCTTTTTAAGGCCCAGATTGAATTCTTTTCAATGACCTTTCCTCTGCACAAGTACTCCCATCATGAAAAAGGGGTGGAGAAAGAAAGAAGTAAAAGGAATGCAAAATGTAACCTTCCTCAGTATTCCAGAAAAGATTATTAGACATGATACACATTTTATCGATACAGGTTTAAAACTAGCTAGGAGTCCTGGTGGCCTAGTGGTTACTTGCAGGGCTGTTTGAAACCACCAGCTAGCTGCTCCTTGGGAGAAAAACAGTACATTTTGCTCCCGTAAAGAGTCCAATCTCGAAAACACACAGGGGCGGTTCTACTCTGCCCTCTAGGGTCACTGTGAGTCGGTTTTCATAACGCCGCTGACAAGAAGCAGTGATGGCCAGAAGAAGCAAGGTGGGCAGACACCAGGGGACCCCAGGTAGCCAGAGGGAACACAAGGGGGCATTTTGGACAGAAATCAACCTTAGGGATGAGAACTGGGCATGGAAAGAGCAGGAACTTGGAGGAAGATCTTAGCGTCTGCCCCTCACCAGCTGTGAGGACCTGCACAAGTTCTTTTGCTCTACTGAGTCTGGGGCCACATTAAAGTAGCTCCTGCCGTGGTTCCCCTGAGAGGCAGCTGAGCCCGGTGGTCAGGAACAGACTTGAGCCAGACCGCCCTGGTGGACTCCCAGGACCACCACCCATTGCCCGGCCTGGGCAAGCAGTTTCACTTCTTCACCTCCCTCTCTGGAGGGACATTAGCAAAGCCTGGGAGGTCAAGGTTTCCATGAGTCACCACCCATAGAATGCCCGGAAGAGCAGCTGACACCGATCAAGCATTCAGTAACAGCCGGTTAATAATTCCCCACCTGGTTGAGGGGATTCCTACTCACAGTGACCCTGCTAGGAACCATCAAGCTGTCCCATAGGAGTTCCCAAAGTTGTGGTGGTACTGTTGGCTAAACATTGTACTGCTCGATAGAAATCAACAATTCAAACTCACCAGCCACCCTGCAGGAGAAAGATCCGTCAAGAAGTACAGCTTCAGAAAGCCTCTATCAGGTCAATAGGAGTCAGAATCAACCAGACAGTAATGGGTTTTCATCTTCACAGAAGCGGATGGCCACAGCCGGCCTCTCCTTTTTCCTGAGGAGTAACTAGTGGCTTTGAACCACTGACTTTTTGGTTAGCAGCCAAGTGCTTTGACCTCTGGCTACAAGGGTTCCTGACACATATGAAGTACCTAGAATAGAATCAGGCGTTCATTCCTTTTCCTCTTCTTGCATCGGGTTCTAGAAACGTGCATGTGTCCCCATCACATGGGAATAGGGGAGAGAGTGCGTGCAGTGGATTACATAGTCTGGCCCTTTTAGCCATGTAAGATCGTATGACTCTCACCCAGTGATTGGGTAGGACTATGCACATCGTGTTTGCAGTTCAGAGGGGAGTGGACAATCTGCTAATAACATAAATAAGGTGGATGGAATATGTGCAGGGGTGGGATCATGCAAATAGGGTATATGGAACTCTAAGGAGGGGATAGATCAATTTGGCCATCTTGCTAAGCTTAAAATGAGTCATCTAGAGGCAGAACCAAGTGGACCTCGCTACCATTGAGGAAGAAGAGCTGGAGGTAGAAAGTGTCTCCCAGACCTGGGATCTCTGGCTAAGAACTTCCCAGGCCCAGGAGTGAGTGAGCTGTGGTTGGTAAGAAGTGCAGTAAGCGTGGCAGAAACCAGCTGCAGAGACACAGCAGCAGCAGGACCAGAGACCGCTGCGGTGGGCATGCTGACCTACCGCTGACCTACCGAGGGAGGGAGCTCAGCATCTCCAGGCAGGAGGCTAGTTGGCAGAACTAAAGAGATGTAGAATGCTTGTCTGAGGGCATGGCTCCCCTTTCCTCCGAGGATCTCATCTCCAGTAACTCCGAGCCCTTGTAACCCAGTCCCCCTTAGCCTTCTACTGCTATCTGATTGGAGGAGGTGGGACAAGCGATTTCCCACAGGAAGATCGGATTCCTTTGGCCTGGGGTGAGGCCTGCACCTGGCCTCCTGACAGCCCCTCAGCAGTCCCCACAGGTGAAGCCCAGGCTTGCACTCAGGAACCATGCCCACCCAGTGTCTCACTGTTACCAAGGGGCCAGTCATTCGTCTTTGCTCAGTTAGCTATCTGTAACCAAGGCAGTTACGGTCACAAAGAACTTCTTTCAGGGTTGCGGCACCTGGCCAGGGTGGCCAGCGAGCCAGCACATCACACTGACTGCTGGGAGTTGTGACCTTATTGGTACCCAGCTCCTGGCTTTCAGAACAGCCCTGGGACGAAGTGGAATACACTCAGCTTAGAGCAGGCTCATGGCCCATGGAAAAGCAGCACACCACGAGTTTATATAAAAGCCTTTTATTTACTGTATTCCTTCTCCCCACCCCTCTTCAGGCCTGGGGCCCAGCCAGCTTCTATGGTTTCCTGCAGTCTGGTTCTTAATCATGAGGCCTTGGGGACATGGCTGAGGGGTGGTCTAAGAGGTGGGCATCTCCTCATCCCTGGGGCATGGAAGTTGAAGGAACCTTTCCTGCCTGGCTGCCACTTTTCAGGAAAAGTCCCTCAAGTCAGAAGGTCCACCCCCCAGTGGTGGATGTGAGGGAAGCTCACCATGGGTCTCTGTGTGGCCTCTCCTCCACACCAGGGCCAGCCTCTCCCTGGGCAGGGAGCCCAATGTAGGGGTTGGGTGAGGTGGGGGGGAGGGGACGCTGCAGCTCAGGGGCCTAACTCAACAAACGGGGCAGGGGAGCAGGTTGGCCTGGGCGAACTAAAGGAGGGAAGAAGAAGTCGTTGGACAGCCAGGGTGGGGTTCTGGCCTGGGGTAGGGAGGGTCAGCAGGGTACCTCTCCTGGAAGAGGAAGAAGGAACCCTGCCCCGACTAGACAAAGGGCTAATGACCCAATAAAACGACTTTTGGTCTGAGTGAGCCAGAAAGGGTCCCACTTAGTTCACCTGCCGGCCACCTGTCTAGCCAGCCCCGCAACCCACGGGGGTGGGGGTGCTGTCACCCCAGCTTCTGGTGCCTGCCCCACGGTGTAAGTTCGGCAGTTCAGGACCCGGCCAGAGACGAAGCTCCGAAGACCCAGCTGATGGGTCGAAGGTGGGCCACAGGGATGCCACTTGACCGGGTCCTACTGTCTCCTCTCTCTGCCTACGGGGCATTGGGTCCTCAGGGTCCCTGGAGACCCAGCTCCCCAGGAAGCGCTCGCAGCGTGGGGGCGCGCCTCCAGTAGCCTCGGCTCTGTCCAGTGTCAGGGAGGGCACTCCAGGCTCAGAAGTCCGAGTCCACGTCCATCAGCTCCGCCTCCATCAGGTTGGTGCGAGAGTGGATGGGCCCCAGCCCCTGCCCCTGCCCCTGCCGGCGGCCCTGAGCCCAGGCCCCCGGCGCTGGGGCGCTGGGCAGAAACGGGTCCTGGAGCTCCGGACAGAAGGGGTTGGCGACCAGGGTCCAGGTGCCCTGGCGGCAGGGCTCCCCGGCTCCCCAGGGTCCCGCAGCCACCAGGCATTTCTGGCGGGGCAACTGCGGCAGCCGAGGGACGGCGCTGGGGGCGTGGTCGGTCGCGGGGCGGGGCAGCTCGGTGGGCGGTCCCAGGGGACACACCTCCTTCTTCCTCTTCCTCCGCTTTTTCTTTCGCCCCAGGCGCTTCTCCAGCTCTGGCGAGATCTCGGCCTCCACCAGCCACAGGTTGGCCTGCTCCTCCGGGGGCACTGGCGGTGGGGGGAGGGGGCATGAGGCGGCGCCAGGGCTTTGCCCACCCACCCCACTCATGCTCAGACCCCCCACTCTTACTTCTGTGGCCCCCAACTCTAAACCTCCAAGGCCCCTCCTTTCCTCCCTTACAGAAACCCAAATCCCGGTACCTGGGGTGGCCACTGGGGTGACAGACACATCCTGGGGCAGGATGGCCCCTCTCCGAGCCACCATCTTGGTGACGTGCTGGGCCCAGGCGGAGGACACGTCTGCAGAGGGCTCGTTGAGGTCAAAGGCCAAGCCAGCTGGGGGGGCGTGGGAAGGACAGGCAGGGTAAGGGCACAGGTCCCTGGTGCCACCACCTCATCCTGCATGGCCGACCCTCCCACCCAGACTCGAACTGAAAGTTCACCCTGGAGCCCACTTTCTGAATCCCGAGAGAGAGCCAGAAATCCAGTCCTGAGCCTTGTCGGGAAGTGCCGCCGTGGAGGCCCGCCCTCCAAGCGTCAGGGTGGGCAGGAGGGGTGTCCATGATGAAGGGGCAGTGGGTTTCTGTTCTTGACTGTGTCGAGGCTGGCACTGAGTGCTGGTGGGTGGGGTGGGGGTACAGCGTGATTAAAGCACGAGGGTCACTACCTCGTGAGTACACTCGTCCTCCCACGCCGACTTGGCCAACGTGTGTGCTCACATGTAACAGCGATGAGACAAAAAGCCCAGCGGGCAGATCCAGGGGACGAAACAAAGGGACAAGTGGCCAGGGGACCCCAGAGGCCAGAAGGAGCGTGTGTGAGAAAGGAAAAGCAATGGGATCCGTTTCTAAGGCGTCCATCCCGCCTCATAGGCACCCTGTAGGTCAGTGCAGAACTGGCCCCGTGGCTTCAGAGGCTGACCGTCACCATGCTCGCTTCCCTCCGGGAGCTGCAGCTGAGCTTCGGCAGCCAGCCGGCCCTACTGGGTTGGCAGCCCCGGGCTTAACCCACCCCAGCACCGGAACCACCCGAGGAGGCAGGCCGAGGCTCACCCACTGGCCCGTCGTGGGAGACAGTATGCATGCTGAAGGACAGCTCCTGGCCAGGGTTCTGCAGCAGCTCGCGCCGCTTGGAAAAGGCCTTGGCGATCATTTTGCTCTTCTTGATCCGTTTGGGCTCGTCGTCGCTCTGCCTGGTCAGCCTGCGGGGAGGGAGGCGAGGGGAGGGGTGGTGGGGCAACAACCCTCCGGGGCCTCATGGATGCTGCGGGGCCAGGCCTCCTCTGCAGAGTGGGCCCGCAGCACTGGGCTTGCCCGGCTCATCCCTTCATTCAAATCCCTTCACCGCCAGCAGAGGCCAGAGCACTCGGCCCAGCGTGACACCAGGGGGCAGTGGTGAGCGGCAGGGAAAGGCTTTCGGAGGTTCAGCACAGTTTCTACCAGGGGACACTAGGGGACGCTGACGCTGCGCAAGTAGGGCGAGCCCTCTGAAGGGGCTGGCCGCTGAGCCCACCTGCACCAGGTGCGCCGCCAGATGAGCAGTGTGGCCTTGGTCCAGACCCAGGTGCTCATGGCGATTCCGGTGCCAAACATGGCGAAGAGGTTGATCTTCTCCACCAGGAGGCTTGGGCGGTTCTTGATCTCACAGTCGGGAATGGGCTTCTTGGTGGGCAGCCCAATGGTCACGTTGGCCTGGCACCTGTGGTGAGGGTCAGACGGGCAGACAAGGCTTTCAGGTCTCCTGGGGAGGTACCCTGACCATCCAGCCTTCCTAAAGAGCTGGGATAATGGGCATGAATTCTCATCCCTGTCTGGTCCCTGGAATCACCTGGGAACTTTGAAGGAACTCCTGGCATCTGGGCCCCATCCCAGGGACTGAGAATCTCCAGGAAGCACCCACTATTTTTACAAGCTTTGCACATGAGTGAGATGGTGCACAGCCAAGCTAAAGACCCACTGCTTTGCAGTCCGGGACCGCGGAGAGCGAACAGGAGGAGGCCCACCGGTCACTTTCAATAAGTGCTATCCTGAAGTCCTTTGGTGATGCAAGTGGTTAAGCGCTCCTTCACAACCTGGAAGGCTGGTGCATTGAACACACTCCATGGTGCCTTGAAGAAAGGCCCAGCAGTGTTGCTCTCAAAAAGTCACGACCTTAAAAACTGTGCAGCACAGTTCTGCTCTGCACACGTGGGGTCACCGTGAGGCGGGTCAACCGCACTATTGCAGCAGGCTGAATTGCTGTTCATGGGAACACCAGGCGCCTTCCGCGCTCAGACTCGCTGTCACCGGGACACAACGGAGTGGAATCAAAGCCAGCACACAAGACTCACTGTGAGCTGTGGGAGAGAGGCCATGCCTCCCGTGCAGGGATCTACACTAGACCCTGTAAAACAGTGGTTCTCAGCCTCCCTTTAATACAGTTCCTCGTGTGGTGGTGACCCCCAATCATCAAATTATTTTCATTGCTACTTCATCACTGTCATTTTGCTACTGTTATGAATTGGGAGACCCCTGTGAAAGGGTTGTTTGACCCCCAAAGGGGTCGAGACCCACAGGTTGAGAACCGCTGCTGTAAAGAACACCTACGAATGACCCCACCGAAAGCAACACTGCGGGCCACAGAGAGCTGGCCAGGGAAGCTCCAACAGGAATGGCCACGTGGCTTGCAGAGGGAAGTGTGGAGGGGAGCAGACACGCGGAGGCTGCCTGCCACGTTTGGCAAGTTACAGCGCCAATGATGTCTTGGGCACTGGGAGGAAGACAGCCAGGTGGCTGAGTGGTTCCTGCGGCCCATGGAGGAGGGGCTCTCACTCACAGCACGTAATCCCGGAAGCTGCGCTCCCACTCCGCCTGGTTGAAGAAGTCGTAGAAATGACAGCTGAAGGTGATGAGCACAAAGCCAAAGGCCAGGAAGCCAAAAATGCCTGTGAACGACAAAAGCCATTTCTCCAGGAGACGCGGACAGACGAGGTGCTTCTTTCAAGTCCAGCCCGGAGGACTCCGCACCAAACTCTTGTTCATTCAGCAATCAGACACTTTCTGTGTAAGGAGTCAGGAGCCCGGGGGGTGTAGTGGTTTTATGTTGGGCTGCAAACTGCAAGGTCAACAGTTCAAAACCAGCAGCTGCTCTGCCAGAGAAAGAGGAGGTTTTCTAATCCCATGAAGAGTTACAGTGTCGGAAACCCACAGGAGGTGCTCCCGTTTCAAAGGGTTGTGATGAGTCAGACTCAACTCAGTGACCGTGAGTTTGGTTTGGGGTTTGTGTAAGGGCTAAGGAGCCCTGATGGCCCAGAGGTTAAGCACTTGGTTTTAATGGAAAGATCAGCAGTTCTGTGACAATTAGGTTTTTTTGTGCCAATACAGCACCTTTCAGGAGATATGGGTGGAGTTTAGTCTGTCAATCAGGTCGCAGCTTGATAACCTCATTTGGAGGTGCCCCTGAGATAGCTCTCTGGAGGCGGGCCACTCTCTCTCCTTCACTGTCCTGCTGGTGAGCCATCCTGAGACCTGCAGGAGTCCTGTGATGTTTCCACCACTATTGGATCCACGAGACTTTGCAACCACCGGCCTGTGATCTTCCTGCATTCTGCGTCATTGCATGTGACTGTATGAGTCTGAAGAGGGACTTATGGACCAGTATCAGACTGAAGGACTTGAGTTGGACTGGGCTGGGACATTTTCACCATATAAAATTACTCTTTGATATAAAGCTCTTTCTTATACATATATGAGTGTCTCTGGATTTGTTTCTCTAGTCAACCCTGCCTAACACAAGTTGCAACCCACCAGTTGCTGCAGATGTGACTGACTGCTTATGCGAAGATTTACAGCCCTGGAAACCCTCTGGAGGGCTTCGACTCTGTCCTTTCAAGTCGCTATGACTCACAGGCAACAGGGTGTGTCAAGCATGGAGTCCCTGGATGGTGCAAATGCCGAAGCTCTGGGTTACTAGCCAAAGGGCTGGCATTTTGAAGCTACTGGAAAGGGCCTCAGAAGAAAGGCCTGGCTTCCTACTTTTGAAAGATCGCAGCTCTGGACAGGCCAACGGAGCACAGTTGTACTTTGAAACATCGTCCTGGGGTCACCCTGAGATGGAATCTAATCAACAGTAACCGTGGATCAAGTGAAGGAGCCCTGGAGGCTCAGCAGGGAATTGCTCAGCTGCTTCCTAAAAGTTTGAACCCACCAGTCACTCTGTGGGGGAAAGATGTGGCAGTCGGCTTCCATAACGATGACAGCTCTCCATAGGTTGTCATGAGTAGGAATTGATTCAATGGCAGTGTGTGTGTGTGTGTGTGTGTGTGTATACACCTAGCAGTGTGTATAGCGCAAGACAAGGAACCACCAATGGCCTTATCTTCTGTTATCTGGAAGCGTTATACTCAATCAAAGGGGTCCTGGTGGCAAAGTGAATGGGGCTACTAACTGCAAGGTCACCAGTTTGAACCCACCAACAGGTACGGTGGGGAAAGATGAGGCTTTCTGCTCCTGTAAAGATTGACCGTCTCAGAAACCCACAGGGCAGTTCTCCATCCTACAGGGCTGCCATACATCAGAATAGACTCGAGGGCCCGTGGGTTTGGTTTGAGTTTCTATGATAAGTCAGAAGGTCTGTGTGCTTCCTCAGAGTCCTTTGCCTTTCAATAACTTTTTTTTTAACTACAAAAAGCATACATGTTCTGTGTATGAAGCCAAAAAAAAATTTTTTTTAATACAGTAGAGTGGATTCCAACTCATAGCAACACCATAAGATAGGGTAGAACTGTCCCTGTGGGTTCCTAAGACTCTGTTTATGGGAATAGAAAGCTTCTTTGTTCTCCCTCAGGGTGGCTGGTGATTTTGAACTGCTGACCTTGCAGTTAGCAGGCGTAACAGATGTAACCACTCACAATGGGCTTCTCAAGCACCCAATCTCTCCATGGATAATTTAGCATGTCTCCTTTTCTCTCTGCTCAAACAAGTGCTTGTAAAGAGAGTAACGGGCTTACTGGACGTTAATGAGCTCATTCAAGAAACACTAACCCTACAACTGCTTTTCTTCCCCAATGTTGGAAAACACGTGGCTGTGGAAGGCCGTGGCAGGAGGTTACTGAGCACCCCAGGGATCGGAGTAGCCGTGGGGAGGAGAGTGTCAGCCCCACGGGGCCCCCAAAGGCAGCTGAGGCAGGAGAGGACTCATGCTGAGCTGCACTGGCCACAGTAAGACAGGAAGGGGAGAGGGATGTGGGTATGAACAGGAACCCCAGCATTTATCTACCTGAAAAAAAAACGCTCTTCTCCTGAGCGGCCACGGACACCAGCGCACACACACATTCACATGTGCCTGCATCAGGCCCATGTTTCCATGACTGCTGTCCCCACTGAGCCCTGCAGTGGGCGGCTTGTGAGCCCGTCCCCTTGCTCACCCAGGCGCAGCATGGTCTCGTTGATCTTGCTCGCAGCCTTCTCACTCAGCAGCCCAGGGTGGTTGCTCTTGATGGAGAACAGAGTCATGACTCCTGGACAGAGCGAGACCCCAGACGTTAGCAGGGGGCGAGGCCACACACCAAGGGGCATGGCTGGGCTAGGGCACAGGGTCCCCCGGGCCTGGAGCAATGGAGAGCCAGCTGGTGGTCAGCCATGAACTGGACAGTCAGTCGAGAAGAGTGAGGGAGATTCAGTCCCCATCTTGCCACTCCAAAGACAGCCTTGAGGTCAAAGCTGTACTGATGGAAAAGGCATGACATGGACCAGAGAACGGCGCCACCTGCTGGGATTCCATGAGCCACACAGAGTAGCTCACATGTTCCCGTTTTTTTAAAAAGACATCTGTTCCGAGTGAAACAAATCTTAATGTATTTTATAAACGCAATAAATCCAACCCGTTGTCATTGCAACGTGTGATCGGGATGACAACTTTATGGGCAACTTGACATCCTAGTTCTGGTGCGGAGCCTCTGAGGAGTCCCGGGTGTTTACAGACAGACAGACAGCTCAGTGAGCGGATCAGTTTCCCTGTGGGGAGTCAAGGGCTGGGCTGGGGTGAGGTGGGGGGTGGCACAAAACAGATGCTACTGAGAGGAACAAGAGATGGCTGGCCAGAAAGGTGACTGAAAGTACCAGGTGTGGAAAAGGAAGTTTAGAAACCAACCTCCCACAGAGATGGGCTCTGTGGGACCAGAGGCGTATGGTGGAGCCTGGTGGCAGGAGAGGGACACCGGGGGACAGGAAGCCTGTGTGTGCGCGTGTTGGAGGTGAGCAATGGCCAGGCTTGGAGTCCACAAGCACCTCACGTGACTGAGCTCAGCCCCACAGCGCTTCGCAGCTGGTGGGGTTTCTATGACCCTGCGTCCAGCAAATCCGTGGGCGCACATTGTCCAACAGCGTATGCTCATTTTGTGTCTCGACGCCACATTTTGACCATTCTCACAACGTTCCAAAGCTCTCCATCCCACATGGTGACTCGACTGCTGGAGAGTGTCAACATAACTTGTCTTTAAACTGGGAAGAAACCGGAACTTGACTATCTTGTTTGCTTCATTGGGATGGTCTGGAATTGAACCCCCATTGTCTCTGAGGTCTGCTTGTACACACACACACACACACACACACACACACACACACACACACACGACCATAAGCTGGACTGTGCGGGGTAGGTGGGGGGGGCTCCACAAAAGAGCACTTGGCTAAGGGGTGGCCCAGGCAGGAACCCACCCGAGCTCCACTCACTGAGCCTCCAGCCTTGAGACCGGCTCTGAGGTCAGGGGGGCAGCGGTCAGGTGGTCTCTGGCCAGCGCCTGGAGCCCTTGCCCCACTTACAACAGCAGGTGCTCTGTGCATTCTGATGGCCCCCCAGGCCTGGCCTGGTGTCCGCTCACCTCGGATGAGGAAGTAGCCGCCCACAATGAGCACCAGGCCGATGGGGGCCAGCACGAAGCCAGCGCGGTACCGGTAGTTCTTGTAGCCCACGAAACAGATGCCGCTCACCGAGTCCCCATCCACCTGCAGCAGGAAGCAGGAGGGCAGAGGTGGGTGGCCACTGGGCCCGTGGTGCCCAAGCCCATCCCGCTCAGGCCCCGGCCCCTCCCAGGGACTCACCTGGGCCAAGGCAAGGATGGCCACGGTCAGCACAAAGGGCAGTGACCACGTGAGCAGGTGGAAGTAGGAGGTCTTGCCTGACAGAGGCTGGTAGGTGGTGCCCAGGGCTTTGAAGGAGGTGTGCCAGGCATAGGTGAGGACCACAAACCAGACCACACCGGCCATCAGCGCGTAGTAGACAATGACAAAGATGATGACGCAGGACAGGGTCTCGTTGGAGCTGCGCAGACGGGTGGGAAGGTGTAATCCGGGGAGGTCATTCTGGACTCCTCCCCCTCCCCCTGTACCAGGCTCCCCTATCCTGTCCCCAGATCCTTGGATTCTAAGGTCTGGGGTCCCCTAGGAGACAGGACCCAGGTCAGCAGGTCAGAATGAAGAGGACTCAGAAGGGGTCCTTCTGAACAAATCACTGAAACCCAGATGCTTGGGGAGACTTTGGGGGTGGAGAGGCTGAGTAGAATCCTACACGGGGCTCAGAGACAGGCCACCTCCTGTGGTAAACCCACATCGCAGCCCTTCCCTCCTCCCCCTCCTGCCCTTCCCCCCGGGTCCCCCAAGACACCTACGTGGGCTCCCCAAGCCTCATGGTGCCATCTGCCCGGCAGACAATCTCCCGACGGGCCCCGTCCATGAACTGGGCCAGCCAGCCAATGCTGCCCACGAAGAAGCAGGCATTGACGTAGAAGAGAATCACGGCGGGGTAGCGATTTGAATTCCTCCAGTCGGCGACAAATGTGGCCTAGAGAGAGAAGTGGGGCCTGCCCGGTGAGGCTGAGCTGCCACCGCTGCCTCAGCTGCCTTACGCTGACTCCCCCAAACCAAATCACCCAACCGGGGCTGAGTAACACCCCCTGCGCGCGGCAACCCATGGGTCTAATTGTGTTCCAGGAGAATTTCCACGGCTGTGACATTTCAGAAGGAGCCCTCCTGGAGGCCTGGTTCTGAGTTGAGCTTCAATCTGGAAGGTCAGCATTTGTAAATTGCCAGCCGCACGAGTGACCGTCTCAGAAACTCTCAGGGGGGCAGTGCTGCCCTGTCTTACAGGGTCACTGTGAGTCGGCATCAGCTCGATGGCAGTGAGTTTGTTTTTCTCTCTCTTTGGTGACCTTTTGGAAGCAGGTCACCCAGCTTGGATTCCAAGGCCATCACTGTAGCTCCGAGGATTCAAACCACTAACCCTTCTATTAGGAGCCTGGTGTTTAGCCCTTGATGCCACCCACCTCCACCAGGAACTCCCAGACTCCCCTTCCCTGGGAACCACCCCCAGACCCCGCCTCTCTCTCTCTGACAGCCAGGCCCCCACTGACCAGGGTGAAGAGCGTGCAGAGGCCCGTGACGGCACCGAAGCCGGCGATGTAGCTGTGCATGTCCTGGTGCTCGTCCTCCGTGAAAAGAGGGTTCTGGCACCGGATGCCGCAGCCCTCCACGTCCTCGTACCAGCTCTTGGGGTTGTCCGTGCGAACCAGCGGCGCCTCGCACTGGCCCGAGCTGTTGAACTTGATGTTCTGTACCTCGTTCTGCCAGCGGAGCAAGGGGAGGAGGCTCAGGGCGAGAGCTTCAGGAGTCCCCGGCTTCCTTCCGGGCTGGAAGCCCCAGCCCTGCCACGTAGTGGCCAGGTAGCCTTGGGCAGACGATGTGGCCTCTGTGAACCTCCGTTTCTTTCCCCACCTAGAACCGTGCCTGGGTGGTGGTGGCATTTAGGTAAGGGCTGCACCACTGTGAGAGGCTTGTAAGAGCCTGTGGTGATACTAGCCCATGTTATCTCCACCATCATGACGGTGCTAACTGTCAACATAGTCTGTCTCACGTCTCTCGCCACTGGGTACCGGTGTGCCTTGCTTCCTGAGAGTGAGACAGGCCTCCCAGGAACCTGGCATTCAGGACTGCCATAACTCCCCATACCTACCACATCGAGTGGCCCAAAGATCTAGGTGAACGCAAGTCATTCTTAAGAAATAAGCAGTTAATCCCCGGCTGACTGACCCAGCCCACGAGCTACCGTCAGGTTTGTGGTCTGTGGACCCTTGGCCCTGCCCGGAGCACTCACCGGGCAGCCTTCGGGGAAGTGGTCGGGGGTGCAGCGCAGGAAGTCGGGCCAGCCCCGCTCCCGCTCCACAATGGCGCAGGGGCCGCGGGTGGCCTGGCAGAGGGTGCGGCTGGGCAGTTCCACGCGGTCATTCTCGCACTTGGGCATGTACACAGCGCACAGCAGCGGCTGGATCACTGCCCAGCAGCGAGGGGCATTGCGGAGGCCTGCAGAGGGTAACAGCACGGACACACCGTGGTGAAGACCCTTCCCAACTCTGACCAGGCACCGCCACCCAAGCCCGAGCCCTGTCCCCCAGACTCCAGGCATCTCTCCGCTACACCATCAAAGCTGTCGGGCAATGGCGCTGCTCAGCAGGACACTTGGGGTGGCCCCATCTTTGGGCTGTGGGGCAAGGTGTCCCTTCACCAGAACCAGGGTTCCCCATGCCCAGACCCCCAGGCCCTTTGTTCTTACCGCACCGAGATGAGACAGAGGAGAGGTGGGAGCTTAGGAAGAGGTAGTCAGAGGAGCAGGTACGCCCAAGCCAGAAGAGGAAACAGGAAATCAGATGGAGAGAGACAGAGCAGGCTCTGTGCGGCGCAGAGGGAGGAAAGGCGTGGTCAGCAAGGCGGAAATGGGCCAAGGCTCCTGGCCTTCCAAACCCTCACCCCATCCCACCCCCTGCCCCCCGCACCTCCACCCTGCTTGGCCCAGGAGCTCCGTCAATCATCCTTGCTCCAAGAACACCCATCTCCCAAGCAGGAGGTTGTATCCGGAGAAGCGTCTGAGAAAGTGCTGCCCACACGCGTACCTGTCCCGTGGCCAGGCTGGGGGCAGGTAACAGAGAAGGGCCTTCTATCAAGATGACAACCTTAGAAGCAGTTCCACCCTGTCCTCTAGAGTGGAGGCGAGTGGGGATCAACTCCACCACACACGACCCCCCCAGATAAGGAAGGAGCCAGGGGACATACTGGTTAAGTGCTTGGCTAACTGAAAGGTGCGTGGTCTCAACCCACTGGCATGGGGAAGACCCGACGGCCTGCCTGTGGTGGGCAGCACTCTGCCACCTGCCCCTGTGGCTATGAATCCAAAAGATAGTGAGGCAGCACCTGACCGCAGCCACGGAGACCGCAGGCAGCTTGTCTCCGTCCTAGTCTTGACTCTACCTAATCTCAACCCCCAGCCTCAGTTTCCTCAGCTGTCAAGGGGGGCGGGGATGACGGATTTGCCTCCTGGCATGGGGGGGAATATTGATAGTACATTTGGTGTCGCCGTCATCAAGTCAGCGGGCCTGCTCCTCTCACGGCCAGCCCCACAGAGAGAAAGTTTCCACCAGAAGAAACCATCTCGGGCCACGCTTCTCACACCAGCCTCAAGTCAGAATCACCTGGTGAACTCCTATCTCGCCAGATTTTCTGCCCGGAGTTGGTGGTCAGAGGACTGCCTGCAAAAGAGGCAGCACGGGGAAGAGGTGGGGTGACGAGACACTGTCCGGTCTTGATTGTGGTGGCCAGTTTTACATGTCTATTGATTGAGCCAGGAGCCCTGGAGGAGCAGAGGTTAAGCAGCTTGGCTGCTAAGCCAAAGGTCAGCGATTCAAATCCACCAGCCCGTTCCTTAATAGAAGGAAGCGGCAGACTGTTTCTGGAAAACCTTGCTGTGGAGGGCAGTGGGAGTCCAAGACCCATCTGCAGAGCATCTGGTCAGACTAAGCCACTGGCAGATCCCCTCTAGCCATGGGCAAGGGTCTGCAACAGCTTGGCTATCAGACACAGATCATGGTCATCCTGATTAGGCTGGATCAAACTTGATCCTTGGCCAGTTGACCTCCCTCTGGACCCAACCTGAATGTATTCTAGGTGCAAGGATCTCTTGCTTGTCCATGACAAAAATTCCTTCCCTGGCTTTTAAAATATGAATGGAAGTCTTTTCTTTTTTGTTCATTGTTGGTATTTTTAATTTTTAAAATTTTTTATCCCCCCCCCCAAATTTTTTTTTTATCCCTACCACCTCTTTTAATTTTTGTTCTTTGTTATTTTTGTTGGGTTTCCCAGTTTGTGAAGCACAGAAGGAGTGGAGGCATAGAGACAATAACTGATGTAAGGGTGTACAGGGGATGCAGGGGTGGGTAGTGGGGAGAAGGGGAGGGTGAGGGGATACAGGGGGCGGGGAAAGGAGTATTAGAACTGAATGTGATTACACAACTCATTTTAAAGGTGATTTAATCATGGGGGGAGAAAATGTTTTGTTTTGTTTTAATCATTTTTTTGGGGGGCTCATACAATTCTTATCACAATCCATACATACAACCATTGTGTCAAGCAGAGAAAATGTTTTAAAATTGCGGCAATAGTTATACAATTCTTCTTGACATGCTTGAACGACTGAATTGTATGCTGTGGATTATGTGCCAATTAACCTGAAGAAAAAAGAAAAAAAAGATTGTAGCTGTGGAATGGGGCAGGTCTACCCTGTTCTGTGGGGTCACAACGAGTTGAACTGCCTCTGCTGCATACAACATGCATGCATCAGAACTCATAGAACTCTACAACCTACAAAGTGAACTTTACTGCATGAGGATTAAAGGATGAATTTTAAACCGGGGGGAGGGGAGTTCCCTGGAGTAAAATATATCAATTAACTAATAGTATTCTGCTTTTCTGGATTCTGTGAGCACACTGCCCTCAAGTAGAATCCAACTCAGAGAGCCTAGAGCAGGGGTTCTCAACCTTCCTCATGCCGTGACCCTCTCACACAGTTCCTCATGTGGTGGTGACCCCAACCATCACATTATTTTCGTTGCTACTTCATCACTGTAATTTTGCTACTGTGATGAATCATCATGTAAATATCTGCTATGCAGGATGTGTTTTCATTGTTACAAATTAAACATAATTAAAGCATAGTGATTAATCACAAAAACAATATGTAATTATAGATTGTGAAATATTTATTCCTAATTACAAATAAATGAAAGTTTGTCTTGAAGCGTGGCGTAGTATGGGTAACAGTCTTCATACCAGGTACTCGTATGTGGGCGTATCTGCATGTGGGGAGGCCTGCCTGGAGACCGATAGAGGAGCAGTGTCTCGGTTCCTAAGACCATTGGAAACGTGTTTTCTGATGGTCTTAGGCGACCCCTGTGAAAGGGTCGTTTGACCCCCAAAGGGGTCTCGACTCGGGTTGAGAACCGCTGCCCTATAGGATTGTGTAACGGCCCTGTGGGTTTCCAGGGCTGTAAATCTTTATGGGAGCAGAAAAACCTCATTTTTCTCCATCAGGGTGGGTGGTAGATTCCAGCCACTGACCTTGGGGTTAGCAGCCCTACGGGGAAACCCCTACTCCAGGAGGATTTTTGTGATATTTGTGGTAACTATCAACCTTTAAAAATATGAACTTTGTTTTTAAGCGAAGTAGTCTATTTTAAACTTAAAAACTCCCTGAAAAAAGATAGTTAAATAAATATTAAAGGGTTTTTGGAGGCCATCTAGTAAAAAAAATTAAGTAGGCTCCTTACCCCTTCATTATATTGAAATAAATTCTGGAACGATCAAAATCGGAATATTTTTAAAAATAAATATTAAAATACTAGATGGCAGCATGGGAAATGATGTTTGGATTTTGGCCTGGAAAGGGGTCTTTGATAAATGCCGGAAAAACCAGACGCCCTGAAATAAAAGGCTTAAAATTCAGAAAAATAGACAAATTCAGTCAGGCGAAACCAAACCAGATCATAAAGCAACAAACAGGAAATAAACTTCTAATCCCTTTTGGAGCCGAAGTCCGTCTGTGCACCAAGCCCCTCCAAGTCAGTAAGAACCACAGCTCGAACTGAAGGGTCCAACCCACCCACGAGCTCCACAGAAGAGAGGATCTTTCCACAAAGCTTACCGCCTAGAAACCCTAGGGGCAGGGCTACTCACTCACATGGGCAGGCCAAGAGTCAGAACGGACGGGGCAGCACCCACCAACAGGACAGGTCACATGGAAGCAAAACCAATGGTCTTCCAGCTCAAAAAGAGATGCTCACCATCACTTAGGAAGAGAGAAATATGCCACAAACCACACAAGACACCAGTTTGCACTGTCAGAGTTGTTAGGGAGCATCGTGGTAGAGCCGACCTGCAGAGACCCCGTGGAGAACCGGAGACACGGCCGGTCCTGAGCCATCCTCACAAGTGTTCCTAAGCTTGCGCTTATGGTTGCTGCAGCCACGGCGTCAATCCATCTCAATGAGGGTCTCCCTCTTTTTCACTGCCAACTGTAGAGTGGTACGGATAAAAATACTGTATTGACAAGAGTTTGAAAGAACTGGCATGCTTATAGATTATTGGTGGAAATAAAAACGAGTAATATTCATGACTATTCAATATATTGAATAATATCCAATACACTGAATGATAATATTATTCAGTAATATTATTCATATGAATAATACTATTCATTGGTGAAGAATATTTGGCATTACCCATCAAAATTTGAAAGATGCTATAAGCAAGGTATTGAACGATGCAGGCGGCATCAAGGGAAGATGGAATGAATATACAGAATCCCTGCGCCCAAAAGAACTAGTTGGCAATCTCCCATTTCAGGAGGGAGCGTATGAGCAAGAACTTGTGGTGCTGAAGGAAGAAGTCCACACTGCATTGAATACATTAGCTGAAAACAAGGCTCCGGGAATTGATGGGATACCCGTCGAAATGTTTCAGGAAGCTGAAGAAGCCCTGGAAGCACTCACTCGTCTATGCCAGGAAATTTCGAGGGCAGCTACTTGGCCAACTAACTGGAAGAGATCCATCCAGATTGGTGCCCATTCCAAAGAAAGGTGACCCAACAGAATGCTCAAGTTCTAGAACGATATCATTGGTACTGTACACAAGTAAATTTTTGGTTAAGATCCCCCAACAACGGTTGCAGCAGTCCATTGACAGGGCTCTGCCAGAGGTTCAGGCAGGATTCAGAAGAGGCCATGGGTCAAGGGATATCACTGCTGATGTCAGATGGATCTTGGCTCAAGGCAGAGAATACTAGAAAGATGTCTACTTGGTTTTTATTGACTATGCCAAGGCATTTGACTGTGTGGACCATAATGAACTGTGGGTAACCTTGAGAAGAATGGGAATTCCAGAACACTTGATTGTGCTCATTCGGAACTTGTACATGGATCAAGAGGCAGTTGTGTGAAGAGAACAAGGGAATGGATTAAACAGCCTGGCTTAAAATCAGGACGGGTGTGCGTCGGGGTTGTAGATCCTCATCATGCTTATTCCATCTGTGTGCTGAGCAAATCATCAGAGAAGCTGGATGATATGAAGAAGAGGATTGGAGGAAGGCTTATTAACAGCCTGCGATATGTAGATGACACAACCCCGCATGCTGAAAGGAGGAATTGAAGCACTTGCTGAAGAAGATCAAGGATTTTAGCCTTGGATGACAACTCAATGTAAGGAAGACCAAAATCCTCACAACTCAACCAATAGGTAACATCATGATAAATGGAGCGAAGGTTGAAGTTGTCAAAGATTTTGTCTTACTTGGATTCGCAATTGATGTTCAGGGAAGCAGCAGTCAAGAGATCAACAGATGTATTGCATTAAGTAAAGCTGCTGCACAAGACCTCTTTAGAGTAATGAAGAGCAAGGATGTTACTTTGAGGACTAAGGTGTGCCTGACTTAAGCCATGGTCTTGCATCATATACATGTGAAAGTTGGACACTGAATAAGGAAAACTACGGAAGAATCGATGCATGTGAATTGTGGTGCTGGAGAAGAAAATTGCAAGTCTCATGGCCTGCTAAAGGGACAGACTGATCTGTCTTGGAAGAAGGAAGGCCAGAGTGCTCCTTAGAGGCAAGGATGGCAAGACCTTGTCTCACATACTTGGGCCATGTTGTCAGGAGAGACCAGTCCCTGGAGAAGGACATCACGTTTGGTGAAGTGGAGGGGCGGTGACAAAGAGGAAGGCCCTGGAGGAGATGGATGGACACCGTGCCTGCATCAATGGGCTCAGGCATCGGAACAATTTGGAGGATGCAGTTGACAGGCTTCCACGGACCGGGCATCACCACCAGAGCTCCTTCTAAACCCCGATTATTTAGCAAGTCCACTCCTTTTAGTATGTACCTGAGGGCACATTGGTGACTCAGTGGTAGAATTCACCCCTCCAGCCAATTATTCTCAATAGCAGCTTCCACTCACTTGATGGACGGCATGTTCAAATCAAGCCAAACCAACCGCCATTGAGTAAACGGCAACTCATAGCAACCCAGTAGGACAGAGTAGAACCACCCCTGTGGGTTTTGAGATGATAACTCTTTATGGGAATAGGAAACCCCATCTTTCTCTTGTGGAGTAGCTGGTGGTTTCGAACTGCTAACCTCAAGGTGCTTAGTGCATAACCACTAAGCCACCAGGTTCCTTGGATGGCATGTTAAACTGAAAAGAAAAAAACAAAACAAAACAAAACAAAAAACCACCCTCTCTGCCGTTGAGTAGATGCAGCCTCATAGTAACGTTATAAGGCAGGGTGGAACTAACTGCCTCTGCGAGTTTTGAGCTCCCGACCTTGCAGTTCTCTGTCCAAGGCATAACCACTACACCACCAGGATGGCAGGGCAAATCCACCTAACATTTGCAACATCGACAACCCAGCCATCATGGATTCCACCATGCCTGGGAAATGTAATGCTGGGCGCACCAGAATCCACTTCAGAGCATGCTGACAGCAATGTTGTTCGTGACCCCAAACCAGAAACAACTGAAATGTTTACCAATAAGAAAATGGCTAAGCTAATTATGGTGTCTTTGTTGTAGTCATGCAATGAAATATTACTGAGCAATGAAAATAACGACCTACAATAAGATGGATACATCTTACCAAATAATATAGACTATAATAAGATGAAGAAAACATACACAACACATTCCTATTGGTAAAAAGTTCAAAGCCATATGCTCCCTTGAACAATGAAGCAACATGAGACCAATCGTCAACATTTCCCCCAAAGTGTTGATCGGAAGGCAAGGAGGGGAAGGGAAGCTAGGTCCGTGGAAACAAGAGGGACAGAATGGAAATCATGAGAATGCTGAAACACTGTTGAAACTATAACCCAAAGCACGGAACAATCTTGTGTGAGAAACGTTAAAGGGGAACTTAATGTGCTGCGCAAGCCTTCACCTGAAAGGCAATCAAGGTTGGTTGGTTGGTTGGTTTGCCAGGAAGGTGGTTACCTCTAGAGGAGGCAGGGAGTGTGGGGAGGAAGACCAAGGGAGAGTTCTTGGGGGGCTTGCGGGGTTCTCTTTCTTCCCTCAGGTGTCCCTTTCATCAAACTCAGAACATCTGTGCTTGGGAGTCCCGGGTGGTGCAAACAGCTCATGCCCTCTGCCTACCAACCACCTGGAGCAGTGGTTCTCAACCTGGGGGTCGCGACCCCTTTGGGGGTCAAACGACCCTTTCACAGAGGTCGCCCGATTCATA
>NW_022103920.1:16173992-16178479 GCF_000313985.2 Echinops telfairi
GGGGGGGTGTCACCACCACATGAGGAACTGTAATAAAGGGTCGCAGCATTAGGAAGGTCGAGAACCACTGGTTTAACTGTTTCTGATTGTCAGGCAGGTCTGCTAAATTGCTTCCGGCCTCCGGCCAATAAAAGACCATCATCACCACTCAGCCCTCCACTCTGCGCCTGGGCAGCAAATGAGACATCCCTGGCCAGCTTCTCTGCTTTTTCTACGGGCTGCACCCGGTGGGCGGCAGGCCTGCACCCAGCCTTGGGCACCCGTGGAGCATAGCAGAGGGCAGTGAGGAGGGCTACGTGCTGGCTCTCAGAGATCTGCTGCCCTTGCCAGATGCAGGCCTTTCTGGTATTTCCCCCCATTTACCAAATCTGAGTTGGCCGAAGCTGGACCATGATGTGCTTGGTCAGCTTGGAATGCCTGGCCAGCTGTAATGGAAAGGGGTGCTGGCTGAGAGAAGAGGCCCAAGTCATGAACGCCTGAAGAAACAGGATGCTGACCTTGGTCCAAAATCAATCTAGAAACGTCGATCCCCAATGGCATCTTTCTAAAGCTTCAGTTGCTGGGCCAAGGGAGCATAGTGGCTGCCTGTCTTCATCCACTCCTATTTCTTGGCCAGTTGGACACCCGTCCGTGAATGTCCAACGCACACTTCAAATCCACGTAGCTGCCCACCCACAAACTCACCCACTGCCACCAAATCCCTTCTGACTCACAGCGACCTTTCGTGAGAAGAGTAAGCCTGCTCTTTGGGTTTTCTGAAAAATGCAGATAATCTTGACAGGAGCAGGTAGCCTCATCTTTCTCCTGGGGAGTGGTGGGTGGGTTTGAATCACTGATCTTATGGCTAGCAGCCCAGTAACTAACCCACTATGCTACTAGCACCCCTTGCACGTCCCCTAATTAGGAGCACTAATATGAGCAAAGCAGGAAATAAATGTTGGTGACGACATGGAGAAATGAAACCCGCATCCACTGCTGGTGGAAATGTAAAACGGTACAGACGCCGAGGCTCAGCAGTTTCTCAAAGTTATAAAGGGAATGATTAGCTGACCCGGCAATTCCACTCCCGGCTACATGCCCAAAAGACTGCAAAGCGGCGACACACACAATACTTGTACGCCAGCATTCATAGCAGCATTATTCACAATATCTCATAGGTGGAAACCACCCAAGCGTCCATCAACAGATGAACCTTAAACAAAATGTGGTGCATACAACCAGCACCCACTCCTCCCTCATTGACATGGCTCCATTCCAAAGACCAGGCTGCTAGGCAGAAATGGAGGATGATCACATCAGATCACCAAGTAGAAGAAAACCACATCGAGGGAGAGTGGGTTGGAAAGGGGGAACCGATTACAGGATCTACATGTGACCTCCTTCCTGGGGGACGGACAACAGAAAAGTGGGTGAAGGGAGATGTCGGACAGGGCAAGATATGACAAAATAATAATTTATGAATTATCAAGGGTTCATGAGGGAGGCGGGAGCAGGGAGGGGAGGGGAAAAATGAGGACCTGATGCCAGGGGCTTAAGTGGAGAGGAAGTGTTTTGAGAATGATGAGGGCAATGAACGTACAAATGTGCTTTACGCAATTGATGTATGTATGGATTGTGATAGAGTTGTATGAGCCCTTAATAAAAACGATTAAAAAAAAATCCACCACTCCAAAAAAAAAAAGAAGATAACCACATCATTTACATAACCGCCCCGTGACAGCATTCTCTGACTGCCCAATCGTACTGGTCCATCCCTGTGGACACACTGAGAAGCACGGCCCAGCCAAGTTGACAAACAATAACCTTAATCATCACAGCCAGCCCACCTCACACCTCAGCATCTGTTACTTCCGACAGTCTTCCTGAACACGCAGCATTTTGGGGTTATGGAGATAAGTGTGACATGTCAGACAACCAGATAGGTGATAAGTGAGGGATTTTAGCCACAAAGAAATGAAGTTCTCACCCATGCTCCAGCAAGGACACCAGTGGACAAAGTTTAGGGCCCACTTGGGTGAAATTCTTGGAACAGGCAGATGCTTTGGGCCAAAAGCTCATTAGTGGTTACCAGGTGCTGCGGGGAAGGGGAAATGAGCGTTACGGCAGACCGAGTACAGAGCTTCTGTGTGAACCAGGAGCCATCGAGTGGACTCTCTCAGGCAAGCCCGAGTCTCTCAGAGAAAAACCATGCTCCACACTTTTCAGTGCCCGATCACCAGGCCCTCCTTCTGAGGGGCTCTTTGGTTAGCAGCCAAGCAGGTGAACGGTTGGCATCCCCCAAACACGTTCCTGGATGCCAACATTGGAAAATGGGTCGTGGTCATGGTTCCACAACATGGCGGTTGGACCTTTGCAGTCATGAACATCCCTGAATTGCAAACTCTATAAAGGCTCACACTGGCGACTGTCTGGGTGCATGTATTTGATCACAAGAACGAAATTGGCCTCTGCTCTCCTCCTCCAGCCTCCTCTCTTAGGGCTGGAAATGCAGGTGGGAGTCAATGCAGGTGGGAGTCAAGCCGGCAGCATGTGGCCTCCTGCTCACTCCAGCCCCCTGCGCTAGACTCAGTAGCAAGCCCTGTTGTTTCTGCCTCTGAAACTCTCTGGGATCTGTCACATCTGCCTTCCTGTTGCCCAAATCCTGACTGCCATCATCTCCCACCTGGGTTACCCACGCCCCCCTCGACCATGCTCCCAGGCTCCCATTTTCCCTCCTCAGTGGCTTCCTCACACAGCACCTGTTACACAGTTCTACAACCACGTTACCATGATCACATGTGGTCACCATCTCACCTCCCTGCCATCCAGTCAATTCTAACTCAAGGTGACCCCATAGGACAGGGCAGAACTGCCCCATGGGGTTGCAGAGACTGTAACTCTTTATGAGAGTAGAAAGTTCAGTCTTTTTCCTGTGGAGCGGTTCGTGGTTTTGAACTGCTGACCTTCTGGTTCGCAGCCCATTGCTTAATCACACATGAGGGGACTTCTGCCATCTTTCGATTCCATTTTTCCATAGGCCACGTTGCTGTTAGGTGCTCTGATTCATAGCGACCTCTTGTCCAGCAGAACAAAGCACTGCCAGGTCCTGTACCATCTTCACAACTCTTGGTAGGTTGCTGCCACGGTGGCAATCCATCTTATTGAAGGTCTTCCTCTTATCTGGCTACCCCTCTACTTTACCAAGCATAATGCCTTTCCGGGGACTGCTTTCTCCTGACAACATGCCTGACTGTGCATCAGGCTAATGTATAGATTTCCAAAGAGACCATGTATGTGTGTAGACTTAGGACCTGATTCCTCACATGACCTGGGGCTCTACCCTAAGAGTACCATCCTCCAGCACCTTGACCATGGATGACGATGTTGCAAAGTCCAGTAGCCAGGCTGACTATGACAGGTAACCTACACACCCTCTCTTTTCCATGCTGGGCCTCTGGGCAGCGCTATGAGGTAAGGCACCCCAGAGCTGTCAGAAGAGGCTGCCGGATCTGCTCCTGCTTGGTTTTTCCATTTCTTTTCCAAGGAGAGGTTCGGAATCACTAAAAGTGGGAACCGCAAGGCCCGTTTTCTTTCTGGGAGCCTACAAGGTGTGTTCAGCGCGACATCCGCCCACACTGCTCCCGAGGGACTGGTTTTGATTTCCCGCGGCAGTTTTTCTGGCCCTGCCATAGTCCCAGGGGTAGCAGAGGCCTCTGGAAATACCCACAGGCCCTCATTATCCCCAATTTAAGGGTTCTTCACGGTCCTGACCAGCGGAGGCATCTACACTGACAGAGAACACACAAATAACGGATGTAACCACTTCATCCATCACACACCCCAGCAAGCAGCAACGGGCCCATTTTCCAGATGAAGAAACAACTCTATTGTGAAAGCAAGGCAAGTTACACTTCCGGTCTCCCAAATCAAGAATTCCCAACTTTCCGTTACCTTTAATTGTTCATCACGGATTCCACTCCATTCTCCCCGCGCCCCACCCCACCCTTTTCCCTGCCAACTCCATCTCCCTCCGAGATATAAACACCTCGGAGTCTCCAAGGCTCCTCCCTTGGTGGAGCATCTTTTAAAAAATGTTCCTGGCTGCGGCTTGGCTCCCGGTCCTCGCGGTCCCCAACATCCACTGCTCACCCACCAGGCTCGCGCCCTTTGTGAATGACCGACTCCTTCCCTTCATCCCCCATCACCATCACCAAGGGTCCCATCTGGCACGTACAGCCCCTGCCCCAAAGTTTCAGCCTCTCCCGGCGTCCCCTCCAAAGCTCAGGCTCGGAGCCAGTCCTTTCCACGTCCCCATCCCGCCGCCTCAACCCCCGGGGCCGCTCCGCTGCGCTCCAGCGCACTTACCCGACCAGAGCAGGAGCTTGCCATGCGCTTCCTCCTGGGAATCCGAGTCCCCGGCCAGCAGCGTGGAGGTGGCCCCGTAGGGCAGCGTCGAGCCCAGGCACACGTTGTAGCGCAGCGGCTCGCAGGGGGCTGCCCGGCCGCAG
>NW_022103920.1:16179277-16196028 GCF_000313985.2 Echinops telfairi
CGGGGCGGGGGTGGTGGGGGTTGCTGATCCAGCCATCGCCCTCGTCCCTGGGCCAGAGGCGGGGGTGCGGGGACAAAGGTGGCCCCGAGCGGCCCGAGACCCAGCGGACGTCTGGACTGGCCAGAGGAACTAGGGGCTTGGGCCTCCGCAGGGCGCGGCGTGAGGGCTGGGAGCTGCAGTCAGTGGAGTGGGGGCCGCTTCCACACTCCTGACCCCCAGCTCTGCCAGTCTCCCCTGCTTGGGGTTCGCTGTTGCACAGTGTCTGGAGAAACAGGGAGCCCGGGTGGGGGGCGGTGGCTCTGTTTCTCCCGTTGCTTCCCGCCAGATCCGGTGCCTCCTTTCTGGGGACCTAAGAGACGGCCTCAGGGTCACTTAGCAGCTGCCCGAGGGCTCTTTGTTACCCGTGGAAGCCGGCCTGTGTACGCCCGGTGTACAACAGCAAGTCTGTATTACTACACGTGTGGAGGCTGACCTGTGGTTCCCACGGACGGACGGACCCTGGTGTTTCTGTCCCCTTCCCTCCCCGGATCATTTTGTCCCCCACAGGGCCAGGCAGAAGAGTGGATTCGCACCGAACAACTTTCCAGTCCCATGTCGCCCTGGAAGACTAACTCATGGCCGAGCAGAGTCGGACTAACTCTTAGGTTTGACCTTTTAGGGGCAAATATACTTTTAGGGGCTTTTATACTTCAGTTACTGGCCCTAACGGGTAACATAGAGGTTTCCATTCCACTTAGCAAGTCTTTCTGAAATCCTAGTGCGAAAAAAACTGTGACCATCAAGTGGAATCAAACTGGCAGCACCCGTGGGGCAGCCAAGCTGTGCCCTGGTGCTTCTGAAATATGCTCCACCCAGCAGTCTTTCCGGGTAGCTGCTGCACATGCTAACCATTGTACCACCTGTTACCATCGATACCTGTGGTAGGTGCCATGGAATTGGTTCTGACTGTGTACAACAAAGCGAAACACTGCCCGGTCCTGTGCCACCCTCACAATTGTTCAAATGTTTGAAGCCATTGTTGCAGCCACTGTGTCCATCCATCTTTGTCGCTTGGCCTCTACTTTACCAACCATGATGTCCTTCTCCAGGAACTGGTCTCTCCTGACAACATGTCCAAAGTGCAGGAGATGAAGTCTCACCATCCTTGCATCTAAGGAGCATTCTGGTTGTACTTCTTTCAAGATAGATTTTGGTCCTTTTAACAACCCGTGGTACTGTCGATCATTTTCACCAGCACCATAATTCAAACATATCGACTCTTCTTTGGTCTTCCCTATGCAATGGGTAACGTTCACATGCACAGTGTAGAACTACCCCTGTGGGTTTCCGAGACTGTAACTTTTAATAGGAGTAGAAAGCCTCAGTGGCCTCCCTTGAAGCGACTGATGGCTTCGAACTGCTGACCTTGTGGTTTGCAGCCCAATGTGTAACCACTATGTCACCAGAACTTCCCCAGATAAGCAAGATGTGTCTGGAGAACTTGAACGCTTGTATTTTACTGGAGAGGTAAGACTTGCCCTTAAGAAATAGTGATGTATCACGACAAAATAGTAAGGGTCCCTCCTTCAGGTCAAGGACCTTATTCGACTTACTCTTTCTGGGTCTCCAAAACGTCTAGTGTTGCCCCACAAACATACCAAGCACCCGAGAAATAAACTGCCAAGATGAAGTATACAGTGTATGTGCTACAGGAACTTATAGCAAGGAGAGATCTGTATGGACAGAGATGGAAGAGGTGGGACTTGAATGAGTAGGAGGGGCTAGAAATGTATGGAAGAGTAGAGGGTGCATTACATGGGGGAAGAAACCATGACTATAGCTCAGAGCATGACTTGCCTGGCTACCAGGGCATGGTAAGAGACAAATGGGGAGTAGCCAGCTAAGCCCACAGGGAAGAAGCACAGCAGCCTGCATGATCCAAGGATTATAAATAATAAAATCCAGGACTGGCGGAGGGAATTGTATTAGAGTTTAAATTCTGAACATCCAGTTTGCAGAAGGTTATGGATGACAGTGAAAACCCAAAATCCATTTGCAGATCTTGTAATCCATATCTAGATTAATCTAATCCATATATAGATTAAGTCTCCAGAGAATTCCCTGGACCATTGGTCAGGAATATGGATAGGCCTTGCTATCAGACAGACTGAATTGGAAAGTGGATTCATGCAATGTAATTATGTTAATGTAATACCTTATCATTTATTCTCCCTTTTGACCCACTTTAAATTTGTTTTGTTCTAGCTTTAATTATTTTCTGCTTTCTTTAGGATTGAGGTTCTTCTGTGGGTGATTTTTTAGGGGGAGGATATATTATTTTCTTTATATGAAATCCAGAATAGGTAAATATATAGAGACAGTAACTGTATTCGTAGTTTCTTAGGGTTAGGACAGGGGGCTGGGGGAAAGTGGAGAACTACTAATAATGAGTACAAGGCTGAAGAAAAGGTTCTAAGGCTAATTGTGATCATTGCACAACCCTTTTAAATATCTTTAAACCACTTAATTGTATGGTATATGAATTATATGTCAATAAAACTGTTAATTTTTTAAAAGTAAAGATAGGCAACATGAGGGGGCAGTTTGAATAAAATAAAATATATACAATGAATACAGTAAAAAGACAAGTGGGAAAACTGGTAGAAAGCCTTTGAATGACACACAGTATGGCTTTCTTCTCTTGGTAGTCAGGAAAAAACTGTGGTTTTTCAAAATAGTGCTATTTTAATTTTTATTATTATTTTAAATCATATTACTGGAGGTTCTTTCAGCCCTTATCACAATCCATACAAACATTCATTGTGTCAAGCATATTATTATTTTTTAAATAGTGCTATTTTTAAAGGTAAATGGAGAAAAGACTGAAGTTGTCAAGGATTTCACCTTTTTGGACCCACAATCAATGCTCATAGAAGCAGCAGTCAAGCGATCAAAGTAAGCATGGCATTGGGTCAATCTGCTGCACAAGACCTCTTCAAAGTGTTGAAGCGCAAAGCAGCTGCTCTGAGGACGGAGGTGCACCTGCCCTAAACCATGGTATTTTTACCAGTTGGTCTGCCAACTACAAGGTCGGCAGTTGGCAGCCATCGGTCGCTCTTCAGGAGAAAGACGGGGCTTTCTACTCCCATGACCAGTGACTGTGTCGGAATCTGACAGGGGCGGTTCTACCTTGTCCCGTGGGTCATCACGAGTCTGCATCGACTGGCTAGCAGTGGGTTCGGTTTGGTTTATATGCAAGTGAAAGTCAGACACTGACAAAGGAAGACCGAAGAGGAATCAATGCATTCGGATTACACGCTGATACAGACTATTGAAAGTATTGTGGACTGCCCAAAGAACAAATAGATCTGTCTTGGGAGAAACAAAGCTGAAATGCTCCTTCGAAACAAGGCCGTCAGGACTTCATCTCCTGTACGTTGGCTGTGTTACCGGCAGAGACCAGTCCCTGGCGAAGGACATCATGCTTGGTAAAGTAGAAGGGCAGCAACAAGAAAGGAAGGCCCTCAACCATGTGGATGGACACCGTGGCTGCAACGATGATGTCAAACAAAAGACAGTGGTGAGGATGGCACCAGACCGGGCCGTGTTTCTTCCTGATGTACAGAACGAGCGGGATTGCTATGAGTCGGAAGTGACACAAATCAAGTGGCACAAGGGTGACATGAGGGCAAGAGGCCGAAAGCAAGGAAGTACTTGGAGGGAAGTAGATGGTGATTTATGGAAGAAGTGGGAATGTGGTAAGTCTGTCATCAGGCATACTCATCCCACTGGAAAAATAATCAGAAACACCCTGACCTACTGCAGTTCCTGTCACGTTACACACTCGCACGTGGGCGCCACAGCGGAAGTGGCCCTGCTGTCGGAGCCCCTTCCCGAGCTTGCCTTTGTGGGCCTTCACCTCCTTTCTCTCTGATGTGACTGTGCATCCTCGGGACATTTTCTCAATTCCCCATGGGTTACAGAAACTTACATGTGGTCCTGGCAGCCCCTTAGTTCTCTGCTTAAAAAAAAAAAAAAGGCCACTAGGAAAAGGTGGGGGTGGTTAGTGGTGATGGAGAAATCACACGAATGCGCATCGCCTAGTTTTGTGATTGCTGCCCACAAAGTTGTACACCTGTCAACGGTTGAATTGGCGAAAGTTGTGTGATAGAGATACGCACGATAATGACCACCGCATACACAAAAAAGAGTAGCTTCTGATGTGCTTATGTGCAAGCAAATACCTCATGGGATTTGGTTCCTGGGCTTGGAAGTTTAGGGACGTGGGCTCGTGAGACAGCTGAGTCAATTGGCCTAATATTGGGTTTAGTGCTTCTGTTCTGTCTCCTGGTTTGTCGCACAGTGCCTGAGGTCTTTAAGACTCGCGAGCAGTCATCCAAGGTACAATTGACCATTATTCTCCGGGAGCAGTGGGAGAAGGGGGTCAGAAAAAGGAGGAGGATATGGAATGTGTAGTTCATTGCCCCCTTTTTCCACGCGGCCAGAACTGGATGGTGCCGTGGGTACCAGACTGACTTTTTTTTAATAATTATTTTATTGGGGGCTCGTATAATTCTTATCACAATCCATACATACATCCATTGTGTCAAGCACATATGTACATTTGTTGCTCTCATAATTCTCAAAACATTTGCGTTCTACTTTAGCCCTTAATATCAGTTGCTCATTTTCCCCCTCCCTCCCAACTCGCCCCTCCCTCATGAACCGTTCATAATTCATAAATTATTATGAATTATGTTTTGTCATAAGTTACACTGTCCGACGTCTCCCTCCGCCCTCTTCTCTGCTGTCCCTCCCCCAGGGAGGAGGTAATACTTAGATTCTTGTAATCGGTTCCCCATTTCCACCCCACATTTCCTCCACCCTCCAGGCCTCGCCCCTCTCACCACTGGTCCTGAAGGAGTCATCTGTCCTGGATTCCCTGTGTTTCCAGTTGCTATCTGTACCAATGTACAGACTGACTATTCAGACTGACTATTTTTATTCTGTGTCTCAAAGAAGAGTCCTGATCAAAAGGAGGAAAATGTAGAACAGATTTTCAAATTCTAATAGGCTCCAGACCTTCTCTATTGCATCCTGAAGGGTAGATGAACCCTTGAAACAATTGTCCTGAGATTATCTTTAACCTTAAACCAAAAATGTCTCTGGAGTCATCTTGTGTTGTTGTTTTTAAAAGAGGACATTTATCAAGTCTTAAATGAGACAAGGACAAGACAAAGACTTATTATCCAGATGAGGAAGACCATTAGCACAAGGTCTTAATGGTGCCCAAGGGTTTGCTGAGATACAGAGCTTCAAACGGGACCCAAGAGGTCAAGGAAAACTGCCGTGAATGTATGGTTGGTGGCAGATCCATGCTTCATCGTTACAGGTGGGATTGCCGAGTGGGAATGGGGCTACGATTGGGACATGTACATTGTGGTAGACAGAAGAGCTTACAAGATTGGTCCTGGGGCCTCCCCAAGGTAGTTAGGGCATGCCTTACAATGATGCCACCCCAGTACCGTGATCTCCATCAGGGACATGCACAGGCAAGACCGTCAGGGTGAAGCTACCTTAAAACCCAACAATAACCCACTACCACCCAGTAGAATCTGACTCACAGCAACCTTACATGGGGTTTCTGAGGCTGTAAATCTTTACAGGAGCAGAGAGCCTCCTCTTTCTCCCTCAGAGCTGCTGGTAGGTTTGAACCACTCACCTTGTGATTCACAGTCCAGCTTTTCCTTGATAGGGAGAACCCAACAATGATTTAGCTCAGCACGTAAAATCATCTATCTTGAGTATCATGCTCTTTTCAGAAATTATATGGGATCAAAGTCACAATAGCAACTGGAGAGATTAGTTAAGACCCGTAAGCAGCGAGTTTGTGCCAACGGAGGAACAACTCAGAAAAGAAGGATGAAATGGTTGTATAGCTGGAAGAGTGAAATCCATGTCCCTAAATTGTACATGCAGAAACTGATGAGTTGGATGGGTTTTTCTGCATACATTCCCAACAACCACACAATAAATTTTAGGAGGCGGGTGAAGGTCAGTAGGTAATTCCTCAAGTAAGAAGGCACTGTTGGTCCCTGTCTGGGCACAGGAGTGAGTTCTGGGGAGGTATGTTCTAATACGTCAGTGGTCCTCAACCTTCCTTATGCTGCGACCCTTTCATACAGTTCCTCATGGTGTGGTGGCCCCAACCATAAAATAACTTTCATTGCTACTTCATCACTGCAATTTTGATACTGTTATGAATTGTCATGTAAATATCTGATATGCAGCATGTATTTTCATTGTTACAAACTGAACATAAGGAAAGCATTGTGATTCATCACAAAACAATATGTAATTATAGATCATGAAATATTTATTCCTAATTACAAATAAATGAAAGTTTGTCTTGAAGCATGGTGTAGCATGGGTAACAGTCTCCATGCCAGGTACTCGTATGTAGGTGTAGCTGCTTGTGGGGGGACCTGCCTGGAGACGGATAGAGGAGCGGTGTCTCGGGTCCTAAGACCATTGGAAACGTGTTTTCTAATGGTCTTAGGTGATCCCTGTGTAAGGTCTGTTCAACCCCCCCCAGAGGGGTCACGACCCACAGGTTGAGAACCGCTGCCATATGGGGAAAAGATGGGGAATCTAGGAGCCCTGGTGGCGTTGTTATGCATTGTGTTGTTAACCAAAGGGTCAGCAGTTCAAAACCACCAGCTGCTCCGAAGGAGAAAGCGGGAGTTTTCACTCCTGTAAAGAGCCGCAGTCTGAGAAACCCACAGGGGCAGTTATACCCTGTCCTGTAGGGTCGGTATGAGTTTGGTTTTTGAGTTTGGGGAATATAGCAATCAGTTTGCAATTGCTACTAACCTAAAGGTTGAGATTTAAACCCACACATCTTGTCTGTGAAGGAAAGTTCTGGGGAATTGCTTCTGTGGGGAATACAACCAAGGAACTGTCCTGGTGGAGTTTTATTCTGTAACACAAGGAGTCACCAGCAGTCTGGGGCTGACCCCCACCCCCCCCACCCCGGCAGCTGACAGCAACCTTTGCAACCATCTCTCCATGAAAGACAGATGATGATTCAAAGGCCCGGTTATGGTCCTCCCTACCCTACAAAGGTCAGCATTCCTTTGTGGGAGTCCTGGTGGCCTGAGCAAAGGGAAGGCAGATTGGGGAAATTCTCACAGGACTCTCACAGGCTGCTGGGCCAAGTGGGCCAGGTTCCCACCCACAGAGCGGCAGCAATAGCCTTGGCTGGGCATCTGAACCCATAACAGCGACTGTGCCTCCAGTCCCCATCCTGTTCCTCAGATACCGAAGGAGAGGGAGAGAGAGTCAGGAACCCAGCTGGGCAGCAGGTTTGGACGAGGAAGGAAATCATCAACTCGCCAGTGGGCACTGTGGGGAGAGAACATTTTCTGGGGGTTCCTGGTGGCATCCAGAGTCTTCAAACACCCCTCACCCCCCTGAGCTGGCACTCGTGGCCTCAGCCTGGCGACTAGCGCTCCTCTTCTCCGCCTGGGCCACCCTCCACGCAGTTCCCTGAGTCTACGTGTCATGACATAGTCCTATTGTCAGGGCCCTGTTCTGTATTGACAGTGCCACACCGTACCTGCTTTGCTACAAGTAGCTTCTTGACTTTTGAGTCATCCTCATGATCTACTTCAGCATTTTGAGGTCACACACTCAGTGTTGACTCAGCTATTTTCCAGAGAGCTCTCCACTCCAAGAGGAAGGACACGGAAGGTTCCACAGGCTCTTCGTAGGTGTCTGGAAGCCTTTGGCCTCTGGTTTGTGGTCCAGATGGCCACAGTGGCCAGGATTTGGAGCGCAATTGGGGCAGCGCTCCTGTGTCCTTTCTTCGTTTCCCGCTGCCTGCTTTGCAGCTAAGAGCACCCGGTCAAAGCGGAGGCATGAGGAGGGGCTTGTAGCAGCTCCTGAGAAGGCAGCCCACAGATTTGGAGGTACAGATCCCAGTCGGGCCTTTCTCGTCAAGTAACTCTGAACAACTGATTCGGGGCTTCAGTTTCTTTCTCTATATAGATAAGGGTGCTACAACTTAGCTACCAGGAGTCTAACAAGATGAGTGTGAGGTAACGCGAGAAAAAGCGTGGTCCTTAAGTGCTTAATAACTGTCACTTTGACTTCCCTTTCCCTCCATCTCCCAGATCCTTCCTATGGTGCCATTTCAGGGGTTCCCAGAAGCCCAACTAGTAGGCAGCATGGTGGAAAAGTGGCTTCTGGGAAAGGGCAGTCCGACCTCATTCCAGTCTAGAATGGTACATGTGATGGCGGGTTTGAGGTCGCTTCTGGGTAGTGCTATTCTGTTTTCAATCAGTGGAATGTCATTTTCTCTGCTTGGTAAATAGTACTACCACTCACCCAGCTGCACAGGCCAAGACCAGTGGAGTCTTCCTGGACTTTTCTCTTTCTCTAACATCTCATACCCAACCCATCAGCAAATGCCGTCAGCATCACCTTCGAAGTATGTCTAGACTCCTCATCAATTTCACAGAGGGCACCCTGATCTGATCTGTACTACTACTGGTTCTCACCTGGGTCACTAGACCAGTGGTTCTCAACCTGTGGGTCAAGACCCCTTTGGGGGTTGAACGGCCCTTTCACAGGTGTTGCCTCATTCATACAAGTAGCAAAATTGCAGTGATGAAGTAGCAATCAAAATAAATTTATGGTTGGAGGGTCACCACAACATGAGGAACTATATGAAAGGGTCACGGCATTAGGAAGGCAGAGAACTGCTGGTCTAGATGCTTCCCCCACAGAACTCCCTGCTTCCCCTTGCCCTCCCATGGCCTATTTATCTCAGGTTACCAGGTAACCCCACTGAAGTCCACGTTGGACCACATCATTCCTGTGCTCAACTCTCTGCTGACAGCTCATGACTAGAATAAAATCCAAAGGTACCATGGCCTCATCAAGGCCCTGCTGACCCCTGACAACCTCCCTGACCTTATGTTGGTCGCTTCTTTCCTTGATCACGTTACAAGGAATCCCGTGCTGTAGGGAATCTACACACCCAGCTGTTAACCGCCTAGATAACACTCGCTCTGACACACTCTTCTTTGTACCGGTCTTTGACACATCAAGCAAGCTTCTGTCTTAAGGCCTTTGACTAGATTGGCTCACGCTATGGCCTCATCTCATTCAGGTATCTGTTCAACTATGCCTTGTCTTAGTTAGTGTTGCGCTTATAGAAAAGCCACATGTGGATGGCTTAAATGAACAGAAATGTACTTTGTCTAAGTTTAGGAGGCCAGACATCTAGGGGAAGGCTCTCTCTGTTGTCTCTGGGGAAAATCCTTGTCTCAGCTCCTCTAGCCCTGTGTTCTTTGGTTCCGTGGTGATCTTCACATTAAAAAATTTTTTTAATCAGCCCCCCCCCCATTGGTGGTTCTTTGCTTAATATATCCTTTTTATATCTCAAACATGATTAGGTTTAAGACACACTATACACAAACCAAAGAGAACCCCATTCTCAAATAGGATTACAAATGGATTAGGATTTCAAAACATATTTGAGGGCTGGGAGGCACAAATCCAATCCATAACATTCCTCCCCTTACAAATTGCTTCAAAGAAAATGAAATAAATAATTTTAAAAATAAAAAAAAGAAAATGAAATACTTCTGTATCGATCTTACAAAATGTATGCAGAACCTGCATGATGGAAATTACAACCTGTTGGTGAAAGAAATCAGAAATAACCTAAGTCCTTGGGGGAAAACAATACCGTGTTCTTGTATTGGAAGATTGAACATTGTAAGAATGTTACTTATTTTTAAATTGATCTATAGATTTAATACAACTCCTATCAAAATCTCACAAAGCTTTTCTGTAGACATTGACAGATTTAAAAATTCATATGAAAGGGGAAAGGCCCTAGAATAGCCTAAATAATTTTGGAAAAAAATATTTTTTTCAAATAATTGAGTGGAAGGGATCACTCTTTGCAAATATTAAGCAAGGTGGTGCAGTGAATTACTTACCGTAGCTCTTCTGGTCAGAGTATTGTAACTGCTAGAAAACAATCGTTTTCCTAATTGGTCTAGGTCAGGGAAGATGCTGATCGGATCATGATTCCACTGTGAGTGATAACAGGGTTCATTTTCATTGTGAAACCTTGGAACTCTAATGTGGGAAATTGGTCAGTTTTGCCATCCCACTGAGTGTAAAATGAACCATCTCAGCAGCAGAAAGGGACATTTCAGGACCAACAAGAAAGAAGAGCCAGGAGTGGGACAATCTTTGGGAGCCTGAGCTTCTTGCACATTGACCTTCCTAGATCAGGGGCAGAAAGCTGCACCCTCAGAGAAGCAGCAGAGGAGGCCAGACGAGGGGCCGCAGCAGAACCAAGAGCCAGAGCATGAGACAGAGAGATGGGCTTCCTGGCCCACAGAGTGTGTAACGCTAGTAACGCTAGTGCGTTAGGACAAGAGGCTCCCTTGAGAAATTGGGTGCCTCCAGGCACTTAATGGGGGGAGTGAGGCTTGCTGACTCACAGAGCTAGAGCTGTAGGTCTTCAGGCTCAGGCTTAGGACAGAAGGAGTTGCCTTTTGGGCATTTATCCACAGCATTAAGAGGTTTTTAACACCGCCTGAGCAGGGCAGAGGCTAAGATGGCTGTGTGGCTGAGAGGCCAACCACCAGGACCTGTGAGTGCCGCTGAGAACAGATTATCCTGGCTGGAAGAATTGTGTCCTGAGCATTTCATATCCTGAGCTGTAACCTGGTAACTTCCCTAATAAACTATCATTGTGAGTATGGTCTTTGAGTCTGTCTGGCCATTGCATTGCATTACTGAACCCCCCTGAGAAGTAGAGAGTGCCGTGGGAAGGATGATTGGTGTCCGAAGAAGATTGGAAGGTGGTGGCATGTCTGACCCCAATCTCATAGGAACTGGGCTGAGGCTGATGGTGTTTCTTCTCTTTCACCCACTTGTGATGCCAGAGGCAGCCAGCATTGCCCCAAACCCTTCCTACAAAATATAACCATATAGCTGCAGTACAGAGAGTGTGGTCCTGGCCGGGAGACAGACACAATGATCAATGCTCAGAACAGAGAACCCAGAAATAGCGCCACGTAAATATGCTCGATTTGTTTTCAACAAAGGAGCAAACACAATACAAAGGAGAAGGGCAAGGTTTCTCAAAAATGGTGCGGGAGAAATGGGATATCCATTGTTGTCTTTAGGCACCGTCAAGTTGGTTTCCATCCCTAGCAACCCTAAGCACAACAGAACGAAGTGCCACATGGCCCGGCGCTATTCTCTCAGTCATTGCCATGCCCAAGACCATTGGGACAGCCACTGTGTCAAGCCATGGACATCCATAGATGGAAAAATGAGGTCAACCCAAACCTCGCCCTTCCTCAAACAAAAAGTGAGCTCAAAATAAAGCACAGACTTAAAGTTAGAAAAGAACACAGGAGAAAATCCTCAGGATCTAGACCTCAGCCAAAAACTCTCTGATTTGACATCAAAAGCACAGTCCTTAAGCGAAAACACAGATAAGCTAACGCTCATCAAAACCCAAAACTATTGGTTCTGCAAAAGACCTTGTTAAAAGGACGAACCGACAAATTACAGCTTGGGAGAAAAGATTTGCAATTCACACGTCTGCAAAGACCTTCTACGTAGAATCGATAAGAAATTCCAAACTCAGCAGTAAAAATAAAAAACCCAATTAGAAAACGGGCAAGGCAGGCACAGACAGGTCACCAAAGATCTACAGACAGCAAGCAAACACCTGAAAAGATATTCGGCATCACTAGTCATTAAAGAAATGCAAATTAAACCACGATGAGACTACCGCCACACATTTATCAAAATGGCTAGCATGAAAAACAGTGATTAACACCAAATGCTGACAAGGACGAAACACCAGACACGTGTGAGGAGGTGAAGAAACTGGATCTCTCACGCGCCGCTGGTGGGAATGTAAAATTGTACACTTACACCGGGAAAACGCTTGGCAGTTTCTTAGATAACAACAACAACAAAAGGAGGAGTTACTATACAACCTAGCCATCATACTTCTGGGCACTTACTCAGGGAAAATAAAGACAAATTTGCATGTAGAAACGTGTACAAAGTTTTATCTTTAATAGTTCAAAACTGGAAATTAACCAAATATCCCTCAATGGGTGACTGGTTCAACCAACTGCGGTTCATCCACATGGTGAAATATGCTTCAGAAAAGAGAAAGCAAGCAACTATTGCTCCATACGACAACTTGGACGGATCTCAAGGAAGGCAGGCCAACCTTAAAGAACACCTACTGTCTGCTTCCATTACGTAACTTCCATGAAGAACATCATGACAGAGCTAGAGAACAGAGCAGTGGCTGCCAGAAGTTGGCGATGCTGGGGGGAGGGATGGGTGTGTCTCATGACGATGGCACAGTTGAGTCTTTTTGGCAACAGCTTTATTGAGATATCATTCCCATACACAGTTGAGTATCTTGAGCAATCATGGTTACCCAGAACTACGTATGTGGTAACATCCCATCGAGCTAGGCACGCACACGCAAGCATATGTGTGTATTACTGGTGAACTCTGCATAAGTTCAATGGGCTGTAGCAAAGTCAACTCCTTGGTTTTACTAAATTTAGAATTAAATTTACTAAATCTGTACTAGAATTGCATATCATTGCATAAGGGGGAGGCGGAGGGAAAGGAACACAAGATGTGCCTACACACTTCTTTGCAGTCTCCTGTGCAGCTAGAATGATTTCAAAGCAAAACAATTTTTAAAATGTAAAGGCATTTTTAACTCCTTCATCCCAAATAGTATCTCGCCACCACTCGCTATCTCCTTAGCCGTTTTTCTTCTTCATAGCTGACTATACACTACATATGTATAGTATATAGAATACATAGGAAATGGCATGGGGCCACATCTAGCCTACTCCATCTACACAACCTCACGTCTGCTCAAGGGCAATTCCCAGGAGGCCTGCAGTGGACAGGCCTAATGAATGGAGCAGAGATAGTGCCCGAGGCAGGGCCCTCAGGGGGGAAGGCACTTGAGATGTGACTGAGGAGAGGCTGCTTCTGGAGAGTCGAGTTGACCAGGGGACGTGAATGAGGGGAAGCCTGTGGGGGCCAAGTCTCGGGGTCTTCATTTGCTGATGGGGCACACTCAAACTGAGAAACAGCTGCAAAAATTTACGACGGATCAGAGCTTGGAATGTCTAAAATATGAATCTAGGAAAGTTGGAAGTCATCAAAAATAAAAGGGAGTGCTTAAAAATCGATATCCTAGGCCTTCATGAGCTGACATGTCCTGGTATCGACTTGCTGAATCAGGAAATCATACGGTTTACTATGCCTGGGATGATACAATGAAGAGGAATGCGGTTGCATTCATTGTCAAAAAGGATGCTTCAAGATCTATCTTGAAGTACAGTGCCTTCTCTGATAGGATAATAGCTATCCCCCTACAAGGAAATCCAGTCAGTACAACTATCATTCACATCTATGCACCAACCACAAAAGCTAGCGGTGAAGAAACTGAAGAGTTCCTCCGGTGTTTTCAGTCAGAAATTGACCAACATGCAATCATTGGTGATTGGAATGTGAAAGTTGGGGACAAAGAGGAAGGAACAGTAGTTGGAAAACAGACTTGGGGGGCAGGGCATGGCACCTCATCAGACTCAACTGGAAAACACTCATACAGGTCAAAAAACAGACCCTGAACTATTTATAGGCTTTTCTTTTTTGTTGCTGGTTTTTTTTGTTTGTTTTGCTTTATTTTGTTTTTGTGTTTCCATTATTGTTTTTGCATGTCTATCTAAGTAAGATAGGTGGGATAAACAATCTGGAGGGGGAAAACAATGGGACCTATGGTTCTGGGGGGCTACGGGAGAGAGGGAGTCAGGGGAAAGGAAGGGGGGAGCCAACAAACCCAGGGACAAGGGAAGAACAACTGATCTAAAATCGATGACGAGGAGGGCATAGGATGCCTGGTGGGGATTGATCAAGCACAATGTAGCCAAGAGGACTTAATGAAAGCCAAATGAAGGTTGAACATGATAGTGGTAGGGCAGGAAAGTAAAAGAAAATAGAGGAAATAACTATTTATAGAGGCATAAATACAGGCATTTATAGAGGCATAAATACAGGCATGTACACATGTAAATATATTTATATATAATGATGGAGAAATAGATCTATGCACATATAATTATTTGTTAAGTATCAAGGGAGCAAGGTGGACATTGGGCCTCTACACAAGTACTCCCTCAACACAAGAACACTTTGTTCTAATAACCTGGCATTCTGTGATGCTCATCTTCCCGACACAGTCACTGAAGACAAAGCAGGTGCATAAAGAAATGTGGTAAAGAAAGCTGATGGTACCCGGCTATCAAAAGAGACAGTGTCTGGGGTCTTAAAGGTTTGCAGGTAAACAAGCAGACATCTAGCTGGGAAGCAACAAAGGCCACATGGAGGAAGCACACCAGCCGGTGTGATCGTGAGGTGTTGATGGGATCAGGGATCAGCCATCAAAGACCCAGAACAAAAAATTATATCATTGTGAATAAGGGGAGCCCATTTGTAGATAATTGGACATCCCTTTACAGAAGGGTCACAAGGAAGTGACGAGCCAGTCTGGGTGCAGTATAGCACTGATGAAACATACAACTTTCCTCTAGTTCTTTAATGCTTCCTGCCTCCCCTCAACTATCATGACCCCAATTTTACCTTAAAAATTCGGCTAAACCAGAACATGTACACTGGTACAGATAAGAGCTCACAACACAGGGAATCCAGGACAGATAACCCCCTCAGGACCAATACCAGAAGGGTAGGGGGAAGGTGGGGGGAGCAAGGGGGAACTGATCACAATGATAGACATATAACACCCACCCACTCTCTAGGGGGACGAACAACAGATAAGTGGGTGAAGGGAGACAGCGGTCGGTGTACGACATGAAAAAAAAATTATAAATCATCAAGGGTTCATGAAGGTGGAAGGGTGGGGGGAGGGAGGGAAAACAATGAGACCTGATACCAAGGGTTCAAGTAGAAAGAAAATGTTCTGAAAATGATGGCAGCATATGTATGAATGTGCTTGACACAATGGATGGATGGATGGATTGTGATAAGAGCTATAAGAGCCCCCAATAAAATTATTTATAAAAAAAAAAAACAACGAGGAAAGGTGTGAGACAGGGTTGTATCCTCTCCCCACACTTCTTCAATCTGCATGCTGAGCCAATCATCAGAGAATCTGGATGATATGAAGAAGACTCTGGCATCAGTAGCAGAGGGAGGCTTAGTACCAACCTGTGGTCTGCAGATGACACCACCCTGCTTGCTGAAAGTGAGCACTTCAAGCACTTGCTGACCAAGATTAAGGATTGCAGCCGGCAGCACGGATCACAACTCAAAGTTAACGGAGACCAACATTCTCAGAACTGAACAAATAAGTACCATTATGATAAATGGAGAAAAAGATGGACGTTATCAAGGATTTTGGTCTTGCTTGGCTCCACAATTGATGCTCACAGAAGCAGCAGTCAAGAGGTTCAACAATGCATTGCACTGGGCAAATCTGCTGCACGAGAACAGACCTCTCCAGACTGTTGAGAAGCGGGGAGGTTACTTTGAGGACGAAGGTGCGCCTGACCTAAGCCATGATATCTTCGAAGGGCCTCATATGCTGGTGAAAGTTGGACCCTGAAAAAGGAAGACCGAGGAAGAATCAATGCATTTGATTTGGGGTGCGGGCAACGAATATTGCAAGCACCATGGACCGCCAAAAGGACAACTAAATCTGTCTTGGAAGAAGGGCAGCCAGGGTGCACCGTTGAGGCCGGGACGGTGATCTTATGTACTTTGGACATGTTGTCAGGAGAGACCAGTCCCTGGAGAGGGCAACATGTTTGGCAGAGGGGCAGTGAAGAAGAGGAGGGCCCTCAATGAGACAGATTGACACATTGGCTGCAACACTGGGCTCTGAACTCAGGAATCACTGTGAGGATGGTCCAGGACCACACACAGTGTTTCCTTCTGTTGGGCATCAGGTCACTATGGGCACCTAACAACTAGTTCCCCACAGTTGGGACAAATAAGTCTGGTTTTTAGGGGTTTTTTGTTTTTAAAATTCTTAGCACTTCTACCCTTCTTGAATTCTCAATTTCCTGTGCATTGAGATACAAATATGTTACTTATTTCCCACATGGCAACCCATTTGTCCTGACAACTGTTCTGATCGATCACCGCTTCCTCCCATTGCCGAGTTGCTTCTGTTTTTTTTGTGAGTCCTGATAAAGCTTGGAACCATTTCTAGAATCTCTCCGCTATTCCATTCATCTGATGGATTTACCAGGCTCCTGGCACGGCACAACAAGACAACTCTAGAGGCTTAATTTCTAGCTTGGCTTCTCCACTGGTTACCCTTTCCTTTAGTCCTCCCATTGCCCATGGCACTGCGGACTATCCAATCAGTCTTGGGGAGCCCTGGTGGCATAGTAGTTACGTGTTCGTCTGCTACCCGCAAGGTTAGCAGTTCAAAACTACCAGTTGCTGTGAGGGAGAAAGATGAGGCTTCTCACGCCTGTAAAAAGTTACAGGGACAGTTAAACCCTGACCGACAGGGTTGCTATGAGTCAAAATTGACTTGATGGCTGAGTTTGGGGTTTTTCGTTTTGTTTTTTATTCCTGCAATAACTCTTATTGGGTCATGGTGTGATGCCAATAAAATGCTTCTTTTTGAATGATGGAAGGGCGAAACCATGCAG
>NW_022103920.1:16196161-16205800 GCF_000313985.2 Echinops telfairi
GCTGAGGAAGAGCCACAAAACAGTAAAGGACACACATATTAAATTATATAGCGAGTTTGCCACACAGTAAGCACAAAGTGCAAGATGCTTATGACAATTAAGGCCGGAGCTCACGTAACTCGGGTTTAGCTAATAGCCAACATTAGCTCATGCCCACATATCACTCCTTGCCCCCGTCATAGTGAGGTTGGGAAGGTGGGGGTATGGTGGGCTGAATAAGCCCCTCCCCCAAGATGTCCACAGCCTAACCCCTGGGTCCTGTGTACACGCTACTTCGGGGGTAAGAGGACTGGGCAGGTGTGCCACACTAAAGGTCTTGCGATGGGAAGATTATTCTGGGTTATCTTGTAAGAGGAAGGCCGAAGCATCAGAGGAAAAGGAGATGGGGAAATGGAGTCAGAGGTGGGTGTTGACAGTGTTTGGAGATAGGAGAAGGGGTCACCAACCAGTGGCTGCTGGAAAAGGCAAGGAGATGGCTTTCTCCCTCGGAACTTCTGTAGGAGCTCATGTGGTCATGGGTTATGTTTTGGCTGCTACCACATGGCAGCCGTTCTCCCCCATAGAGCGGCTGTCTTGGAAACCAACAGGTGCCGTTCTGCCCTGTCCTGTTGGGTCAGGAAGAGTCCTGACCGGACAGCAGTGAGTTTGGCGTGGGTTTGCTTGGTGGAAACCAGCCCACTAAGACCACTGTTGAACTTCCGACCTCCAGAACTGTAAGATAACGAATCTGGGTTGTTTTAAGCCAGTGGTTCCCAACCTTCCTCATGCCGCGATCCTTTCATACAGTTCCTCATGTGGTGGTGACCCTCCCAACCATCAAATTATTTTCGTTGCTACTTCATCACTGTCATTTTGCTCCTGTGATGAATTAGACGACCCCTGTGAAAGGGTCGTTTGATCCCCAAAGGGGTCTCGACCCACAGGTGGAGAACCGATGTTTTAAGCCCGTCAATCTGTGGTGAGTGGTCCCAGCAGCAATCAGAAGTGAGGGTAAGTCAAATCATAATTTCATGGGACACCGTTCCAAATATGCACTCCTGGATTTGTATCGTAAGGTTTGAGGTTGACCCAGACCCCCCTCGACCTTAGGGGACTCTTCCCACGGCCTCAGCCCACCCTGCTCGGTTTTCACTGCCCCAAGAATCGCCTTCCCCATACTCACCTGGAGTTGCACCACCTTCAGCTGCCTCTCAGTCGATTGACTCCTGACCACCTCACCTGTGCGGAGTGAACTTTGCCCCAGAGTTTCCAGCCGACACCCTTGGGAGCCAGATCTCTAGACTCTAAGCACTAAGTGGTAGATGCTTATGACAATTAAGGCCAGAGCTCACCTAACTCAGGCTCTTACTAATAGCCAACATTAGCTCATGCCCACAGTCCACTCCTTCCCCCCAAGTCATCGTGAGGTTGAAAGGGGTGGGTATGGTAAGCCCCCTCCCAAGGAGGTTCTGGCTGGGTTCGAACCTTCAAACTGCTGGCTAGTAAGTGGGATGCCCACCCCACCCAGGGGTTCCCTAGATTTGATCAGCTGTTCCAAAGTCTTGGTGTGCACTCCATAGGTTTGAAACTAGGGTCCCTAGAAATAGGGAGGAAGTCAGGGAGGAGAGTGAGTTGAAACTTGAATTAACAATAAGAACCCTTCTTTGGTGTCATTTTTCTCTCCCCAAATCTTTGTGAGAGAGTCGAGCTGGAATCGAATCTGCCTGGTAAGCTTCCAAAAGGACCTCTGGTGGTGCAGCGCTTAAGCACTGCCTGCTAACACGAAGGTCGGAGGTTGTTCCTGGGGTGTGTGGCAATCAATGGGGCGGGGGGCAGCTCTGTCCTGCGGGGTGGCTGGAGTTAGAACCCTGGTCTCTGTTGGGCACACTTGGCACACTTGCTCAGGGGGGTCGAGGCCTGGGGCTGGGGCAGAAACGCCCCCACCTTCTTGCCCCAGCCCGTTGGCTTGACGCGGAGAGCCCACAGTGGAGGCCTAGGGAAGCGTGGTTTGTAGAGTGATTGGCCAGGCTGTGAAGCCCACTTCAGAGCCCCCCCCCCCCCAGCCTGTGCCTCTGGACCCTGGGGGAAGAGGGTCCCCCGCAGGGCAGAACCCAGAAACTACGTGCAGGCTTCTTCTTTCCAGAGCAAGAAACGTGTTTTTGAATTTAAAAATGTACTTGAAAAAATACTTGGGATAATTTTGTTTTTTCGCCCCGTTCTGTTCCTTGCTGGGCTCGAAGCCCAGGCGGGGGCCCCAGGGGGTGCTGGAAAGGCGCCCTCCCAGGAATGGGGGTGGGGGCGCAGAACCAGGGGAGGCAGACAGCAAGTGCCTCTGTTGCCCCAGAATGTAGGGGCTGGCTGGGTGAGCCCCTGGTAGTCAGGGGACTGGGGAGACTTGGGGACAGCCCCGCCCCCCCTCCGTGGCAGGATCACAGGCCCCGCCCACACTTCTCCAGGGAGGGACAGGGACCACCCATAGTGCCGTAGGGTGCCCCGCCCCCAGCTCTACAATGCCAGCTGGCTCCCGGGCTCATTGCCTCTAGGTAGAGATCTGGTTTGGGATGCCCGGGGAAGACGCCAACTCCAAGGTAGACCCTGCCGGCCCAGGACACCCTCTGGGCAGTGCCACCCTGTCACATGGGGTGGCCAAGAGTGGGCACCAAGGCAGCACCCCCCACCCCTACCCACACCATAACAGTTCTGGGGGCAGGATTCACTTTAATTTGAAAAATATTTTTTAATAAACATCTGTTTGGTTTAGATTGGAGAGGTTTAGAATGTGTTGAGGGATGGGGGGTGGGGGCAGTGCACACAGTTCTGAGCTAGGTAGGTGGGGCTTAAGGGGGGCCCTGCTGAGTTTCCCTACCCTTCCCCCGCAGATGGCAGAGTGGAAAATTCACGGAGGCTTCTTTAGCCCAGGCCAACAAACTGTTATTGCTGTTTCTGGCTCCTTCTGCCCAAGACTCCTGCTGCTTACTGGTGGCAGTGCCCAGCGCAGGGGCTGGTGGGTCAGTGGGACCGCCTGCCTCTTCTGCACAAGACCCCACTTGGTGGGGGAGGGTTCCCCGGAGGGCCCCCCACCACGGGGAGGACGGCAGGGCATCTCTGGCTCAGTTCCCTTTATGCAGGCTGTAGAGGGCAGTGAACCTGGTTCCATACTTTTCTCCCCCAAAAGCTGAATTTGGCCGCTGTGGCACCCCTGGCCTGTGCTGCCACGTTTCCATGGAAACGAAGGAGGGGCAGGGTGTAGCTACCTGGGGAATGGCAGCGCAGGCATTCAGTAAACATCCCCTTCCACAGTGCCGGACAGATATATACAACTGTCCCCAGCCGACCCCCGAGCTCACTGCCCACTCCACCACCTTCCTTGCTGGAGTTGGTCTTGGGCCCACTGGGCTCCGGGTGGAGGACCCTGGGGCCATTACAGAGTCGCGGTCTGCCAGCTGCCGAGCTCAGCAGCTGCCCCAGCCCAGCTGGCCCTAAGGCCTCAGAGTGAAGCGGGCAGCCAGCACTGGCTGTTTTCCAAACAAACTTCAAAACAAAACAAAACAGAAACCCAAATGCTTAAGGAGAGAAGCAAGACAAACAATTCACTAATAGTGGGTCGGGCTAGGATGGGGCGGATTGCTGCAGGGGTAGGTGGGGTGTGGGGTGGGGCACATACATCCTTCCAAGACCCTGCCCGAGGGAGGGCGGCTATGTGCCCTGCCTTCTGCCATTCTGGAACCTGCTTCCTACACGGCTGTCTCTGAGGGGCTGCCCTCCCGCCCCCATGTCTACTTGGTGCCCAGAGCTGGGCCTGCCATCGTGGGAGGACAAGACGAGACGCGTCTGCTGCCACGGTGACGGGTCCTCAGTACCACGGGTCAGCCCGGTGCTGCTGGTTGTAGAGCTGTAGCTTGATCTGATCTTTGATCTGGTTCACCAGGATCTGGGACAGCAGGATTCCCACCAGCTGGGGAGAGGGGAAACACAGGTGGGAGGTGGGATGGGGGTCTCAGGCAAGGAGGAATTGGGTCTGCAGCAGGGCCACTTGCGTGTCCCTAACTCCGTACCACACCCCCCATGCCACTCTGCCACCCTCTCTGCCCTTCAGCAACCTCTGGACTTTGACACCTAGAGGATCCCCAGGCCCTACTCCAGATGAAGAGGCCACCTCTGCCGAGCCGGGTCTGTGGGGCCTGCAGGCCTCACGGGGCGTGTTACCTGGGGGATGGCCAGGCCCAGCGCCACCCCGCCGAGTAAGAAGAGGTTGCTGTGTATCCAGTTGACCAGCTTGTCAATGCAGCCGTTGGGGTAAATGACTTTACTGGCTTCCAGGTAGTCAAGGGACTGCATACCTTGGCCACACATGGTGTTGATCACTGCCTGGGGAGAGAGGTGGAAAGCCCAGTGGGACTCCCGCCAACAACTGTCCGTCCGTCTGCAGCCCTCAAGCACCGGTGTCAGAGAATCCGTGTGGAGTGATCCCCCTGAGTCACCCTTTGGGTGTAGACCGGAGCTCATCTCCGCAGCTCGATGATCAGCCAAACAGTCTCAACACTCACGATGTCAAAGTCGATTCCGACCCACATGGACCGCATCCGACAGGGTAGAACTGCCCAGCTGAGTTTCGGTGACTGTAACTCTAACTCCTTAAGCGAGTAGGAAAGCCTCATCTTCCTCCCACGGAGCGGCTGTGGTCTCAAAATGCTGACTTTGCCCAAGGCATAATAACCCGCGACACCACGTCAAACCACAGGCAGGGTTTTAAGGGGAAGGTAACCCTAAGGAGGTGCGCACGCCTTGGAATCATCCACCATTTGGGACCCGGGGGCGGCATGTCCCCATGTTGCTCCAAAGGGTCTGGGCAGGGAGCAGACTGGACACTGCAGCGTGGGCACACAGGGAGGGAGCGGGAGAAGGGATGGTGAGGGACGACACGAAACCAAATATGTACAGAGGGATCGTTGACCGGAAACGGATTTGCTCTGCCAGCCTTCACCCAATTCACAAGGAAAATGGGCCGGGGCGGAATGCTCACCGGCCCTGCCCAGGAGGCAGCACGGGGCAACGGAGGCTCACCTGGTTGGGGGTGGGCAGGCAGCAGGAGTAAGGCACAGAGCAGCGCTCCCGGCTGGGGTTGTCGTCCGAGCAGTTGAAGTACATGTTCTGGGACCAGTCCTTGTAGGAAATCCCTCCACAACAGCTGAACTGCAACAAAGCGTCCCCCCCCCCAATGGCCACTGTGGAGCATCCCCACCGCCCGCAGCCTCCCCCCGCCCCCCCAACTCCAGTGGTGCCCAATGGGATCAGCTGAAAGCCTACGGTTAGCTTCTCCCTGGAACAATGGCAGGCTGTGCTTAAATACAAGGGAGTCACCCCTCCGGGCTTGATTTTACCACCTGTCCCTGTGCGTGGAGTTTTTGCTTTACATGGGCAACTCTGAATCCCTCTAGGGCAGTTTCCGGTTGGGCAGCCCTGCACAGCTGAGCGTGGCAAGACATACTGAGGAAGTAAAAGATCTGCTCTGAAAGCCTTGCTCTCAGACCGAGCAATCACAGAGGGGCAGCCTCAGCACTGTGCGCCCGTGGTGACTGCTTGACAGCAAACAGGGCCATGGGTCTCCAGTCACCGGGGGAGCGGCCTGAATACTGGACCACTCAAATGTCCACTTCAAATGTACCTTCTGAATCCAATCTGCCCAGTCCCCGGCCCCAAACAGAACATCCATCCTGGGTTTCTTAGGTAGCCTCTAAGACTCATGTCCATTGACAGGCGTTCCTTCCGTTTTTATTGAAACGGATGGCAGATTGCGACCTATCCTGTCTCCTGAGCAGGTCTTCTGAAGCAGGAGTTCTCAACCCGTGGGTCGAGACCCCTTTGGGGGTCGAATGACCCTTTCACAAGGATAGCCCGATGCATCACAGTAGCAAAATGACAGTGATGAAGTAGCAATGAAAATAATTTTATGGTTGGGAGTCACCACAACCCGAGGAACTGTATGAAAGGGTTGTGGCATTAGGAAGGTGGAGAACCACTGTAAAGCATCCTGTCGGGTTTTGTTCTTCCTTTTATAACCAACCCCCCTCCCTTCCCAGTACCCACAGCCTGGAAGGTAATGAAGAGGCCTGCAGGGCTGGAGGGGGGAAGTACCCCCTTGATGGTGTTGTCAGCTTTCCCCCACAGTCCCCGGACCACCGTCACCCATACCTTCTTCTGGCCAAAATCAATGAGGTTCTGCAGGTCCAGGTCATCTCGGTAGTGCACGATGGCATTGTTGATGATCTCGCTCACCTTCCCCCGGGCCTGCCAAAGACACCGGGAGGAGTGAGTCAGGACACGGGGCTAGCCGCGACCACCCTCCTCCTGGCAGAAACGACAGAACCCGCTGGCCATCCATCTTTATGAAGTCAGCTGGGAGATGGCCCGCTCCAAAGCCCACCTGCCCTGGGCCTGCCACTGCCACCACTCCAGGAGCACCTCTCTTGGCCTTACTTCAGCCGGAGGGGAGGAAGGAGCGATGCTTGGCTTGGGGTTGGGAGACAATCCAACACTGATCTACCTCTATTCTCTGGGTCCTCAAACCTGACTGCTCACTGGAATCACCTGGGCATGTGGTGAACTAGCAGCTCTTGGCCCGGGCTTTCTACTCCCATCCACAGGGGGCAGTTCTACCTTGTCCTATAGGGTCATTACGAATTGGCAACCGTTCCACGGTAGTGAGTTTTTGTTTGTTTGTTTGGTTCGGTTTCGGGGCTCTATTTGCAACCCATTGAGTCAGAATCCCTAAGGCAGTGGTTCTCAGCCTTCCTCATGCCACGACCCTTTCATGTGGTTTCTCATGTTGTGGTGCCCCCCCAATCATAAAATTATTTTTGTTGTCACTTCATTACTGTCATTTTGCTAGTGCTATGAATCGGGTGATCCCTGTGAAAGGGTTTTTCCACCGCCAAAGGGGTCCCAACCCACCGCTGCTCTTGGGGGAGGAGCCCAGGGATCTGTAGTTTCCCCAGATCCTCAGGTGAGTCCAGTGATCAGCCCAGTTCAGGAACCCAGGCTCTATTCTACAGTTCTCGCACTAGGCATACCTGCTGCCAAAGCCCCATGTGTGCCAGAGCAAAGGTGGAGGTCTGAGGCGCGCCTGACCACGCATGGCGCTTTCAGTTACCTCCCATGTTGCACAGGCTGGACCATGAAGGAGGAAGAGTGAAGAACGTTTGCCTTTGAGTTACAGTGTTGGTGGAGAACAGTGAACGTGCCAGATACTGCCCCAAGAACAAAGACACCAGTCTTGGGAGAAGTACACACAGAGTACTCCTTGGAAGCCAAGAGGGCGAGACTTAAGCCTCCCGGACTTTGAGCACATCATCAGGAGGGGCCAGTCCCGGGAGCAGGACAACAGGCTTGGTAAAATAGAGGGCCAGTGAAGAAGAGGGAGATTCTCAACAAGATGTTCTGCCCCGGTGGCTGTGGTAATGGGTGGATGGTGCAGGACCAGGTAGTGCTTCGTTCTGTTTTACAGAGGGCCGACACAGCCCCTGTAACAGCATTTTATCAAGGAGCCCCAGAGGCGCACTGGTTAATGTTCGATGCTCTGCCGCTCACCACACAGCCAGCTTTTGGAACCCAGCAGTCAGTCTTTCCTTGGGAGAAGAGACCTGGCACTCTGCCCAGGAAACTGTGGGAGCGGTTCCACCCTGTCACACAGGCTTCTGTGAGTCAAGACCAACTTGATGGCACATGTCAACATTACCTAGTTTTCCTGTACCCCTCTGATGGATGCAAAACACAGAAACAAAGCTTGAGTAGAAAGAGGCTTGCGCACGGAGGCGCTTCCCTCTAGTGGGCAGACAGAGAATCGCATCTCTTTAGATTTAAGCGTGTCTATCGTTTTAGGATTTCACGAAACCAGGATTGAGGCCCTTCTGAATGAACCCTGTGGCTGTCCCTTTTCACGGTTCGTTGTCCTATACGCCCTCCCTTTTTGCTCTACTGTTTGTTCTTCAAAGGGTCCTATCCGTGGTCCTAGCCTCTGTTCCTGGCCCCCATCTAGCTGCCTTTTGGGGAAAGTTGTTCTGGGTCTGGGTTACAATGGCAGACCACTTCCGCAGAGGAAACACTTTTCCAAACCACCCTCCCTCTCTCCACTCCCTCTCCACCGGTTGACCCTAAGGCACAGCGCTTTTTTTCCCCCCAACACACAATTAAAAAAAAAAGTAAAGAGGCCCTTCCTTTGTCTCTGTGCTCTGCTGGGCCATGGCATTTTACGGAGTCACTTGATATTAGGCTGTGGATTATTTTAGCAGGATGCCCATCGACTGAGTTCCCCTGTTGACCTCGAAGTCGTTGGGGAAAGGCCTCTCTGACTTCGCGGAAGGAGGTGGCGGCTTCTCAGAGGGAGGCTTGCTGGGTTGATCAGCCTCAAGGTGGTCAGGACCCTTCCCTGCCTCCACCTGGCTCACCGCCGGGGGTGGAGAAGGGTGCTGACTCTCAAACGATACCTTGTCCGAGAAGACGAAGCCCAGTATGCCCGCGGCCAGCTGAAGCAGGAAGACCAAGGTGAGGCAGAGGGAGAACTGCGGGGAGACACAGGTGGGGGCAGGGAGGGCAGTTTTACCATAGGGAGCTCCCCTCCCAGGTGACCCCCCCACCCCCACCCCCACTGGCATCACACCAGCACTGAGAAGGCTCCTAGCTCTAGGCCACTGTTCAGGGTGCCCCCCCCTTCCCCGCCCCCTTCGTTTCTGGTTTCCCTGGGGCTGAGCGCCTTGGTGAGGGGCCCCAGCCCAGGTGACTGGGCAAGCTTGGAGAGAAGGCCGTCTGCCTGCCGCCTTCCACGGGGCCATTCACCGTCTGCAGGAGGCAGATGTTCTCGCGGAGGGATCCAATGCAGCCGCAGAAGGTGAGCAGAAACATCAAGACGCCCACCACGATCAGCAGAATGGCGGGGTCCACTGCCAGGCAGGCCAGGGCTGCTTCTGGGGGAGGGGTGGGGTGTTGAACCTCCAGTTCAGCTGGGTGAAGGGCACAGGGAGTTGGTGGCCCCTCGCAGGAGAAGAAAAAAGGGTCCTAGGAGATTGTGGCATTGAGCGAGCGTGGGGACACTAGGCAGGTTGAGTGTTTAGTCCTTGGGTTTATGAGAGGAGGGGCCGCTTGGCTAGAGACAGGAGTTAGAATGGCTCTGAGCGCCAGGCCTGGCCAAATGTATCTGGAGAATGGGCAGCTAGCTGCACAGGGGTGGAGGAGAAGACAGAGCTGGGGAGGAGAGGCTAAAGACCTTGACCTCCCTTTCCTCTGGACACTCTTTGAGCTAACAATGCAGACTCTTGAGGGCAGGGACTGACGCCTCTGGCCCCTTGCACTTGTGTGAGGAGCAGAGGACCAGAGTACCTGGAGCTGGGCGGGGCTGACCATGGGAGGGTCCTGATGGGTGGGGAGGGCTTTGAGCTCACCTGCATGCTTCATCAGCCGAGCATAGACACCCACCGCCACCATCACCATGGAGATCACCTGCACGGTCAGAAAGGGGCACACCTGAGATTCAGGAACTTTAAGGAGAGGCACAGGAGGTGCCTGAGGGGGACTGTCTTGTTCCCACAGCCCTGGGGACAGTTCCTGTGAGTGCCTGGTCATCCAAGAAGTGCCTGCTCTCATGCTGACGTCCTCTCATGAACCCAA
>NW_022103920.1:16208137-16218011 GCF_000313985.2 Echinops telfairi
GGGCCTGAGTTTCCGAACCTCAGTTTCTATGTCTGAAGGTCGACATGAAAGGATAAAACGAAACAGCCCCCCCCCCAAAAAACACACCAAAAAACAAAACTACCTTTTCACAATGAGAATTTACAAAAACGGTGCTGGATGCAGACAGGGCCTGTCATTTCTTGTCATGACCTTGTCCAGGGACACACAGAAACTGTGACACTCTGGGTCCTAGTACCACTCCATCGGGAAGTTGAGCCGGCCTGATGAGATGGTGTGCTCCCAGTACCCTCACTCTCCAGACAGCCAACCTGGTACCAGGTGCAACCCCCCACCCCCTCCCCCACCCCCGTGTGCATGTGTGTGCGTGTGTCCAACACTGGACCTGCTTCTGTCGAGCATGGCACCTGCTACTGAAGTCACTTTAAAAACCGAAATAACAACCCGCTATCGACGAGTTGGTTCGAGTTGGTTTGGACTCATCCTGGCCCTACTGATAACCCAAAAAATGAACTGCCTGCCACTGAGTCAATTCTCCTCGTAGGACAGGGTAGAACTGGCCCCGGGGGTGTCTGAGACTGTAACTTTATGGGAGTAGAACGCCGTCTTTCTCCTGCGGAGCAGCTGTTGGTTTCCCACTGCTGGTATTAGGGTCGCACCACACCTCCAGGGCTCCTGGACCCTCTCTGCAGGACGGGCAGAATGGCGTCGTGTGGAGTGTCCAAGGGAGTGGTCTTGACGGATGGACGCAGCCTGCCTCATCTTCCTCTGGAGGAGTGGCTAGTGGATTTTAACCATCGTTTTTTTCCACTTGACTCCTGGGCCGCCAAGGGTGCTTGTCCCTTAGTGGAGAAGGCTTCCTTTAGGACGGGCCTCTGCCATCTGGCAGGGCGGCGGGAGCCATTCCAATTCTGCAGGAAGTGGGAAACCCTGAGCGGAAGCACACCTCCTAGGTCCTCGGGCCTGGCACCCATCACTGCCTCTGACGCAGGGTCAGATGTGCCATCTGCCTCCCCTGCCCCTGCCTGTTTGGGCAAGAGGGAACTGTCTGCCACTGGGGTGGGGGGAGGGGTGCCAGCTGTTTCTTGCCTCCACAACATCCAGGGTCAGGGAATACAAGGAGGAGGAGGGGAAGGTGGGAAGAGAGGGGGGAGGGAGGAGGAGAACTCACGGGATGGGCCTGGAGGCACCGCCCTTCTTAAGCCTTGCGGTGGACTAAGGGGCTCACCACAGCTGGTCACCACTGTGTGTGCCGTTTGTTGGAACCATGGGAGAATCCAGTCTGCGCTTGGTGTCCAAGGCTCCCAGGTGCTTCACTGAGCTGCTACCTGTTGCATTTCAACTAGGGCAGGAGACTTTTCCCCCAAGATGCTCTCTGACTCAGTCCTCACGGCGAGAACCAGACAGGGAAAGTCAGGAGAGGTCAGGTAGCACAGGGACATTTCATTCCAACGTAGGGCCTGCAAAGACGGAGGCGGCCACTTTGCTCACCACTGGAGCGGCAGTTCGAATCCACGGCTCGCTCTGGCGTGTGGCAGTCTGCTTCTGTGACGACGGCGGCGGCCAAGGTAGCCCTCTGAGCAGTTTTAACTTATCCTATAGGGCCACTCTAAAGGGGCCTTGGTGTCGTAGGGGGTTATGCGTTGGGCTGCTGGCTATAAAGTCAGCAGTTTGAAACCACCAGCTGCTCTGAGAGAGAAAGATGAGGTTCTCTTTTCCCATAAAGAGCTGCAGTCTCGGCAACCCACAGGGGCAGTTCTACCTGGTCCCGCAGGGTGGCTCTGAGTCAGCATCCACTCAAAGGCAGTGAGACAGGACCTAATGAATCGGAACTGACCCAATGGCAATCGGGAAAGCATGTTCTGTGTCTACCAACCCAGGGCGGTCACAAGAGATGGAATGGCAGGGAGGCAGGAAGTGTGAGAACAGGAGCAGAGGGAGGGGCAATGTGAGGCAGGGAGCCAAGGCAGGCGGTCAAGGAAAGGAAACATTCTCCTTAAAGCCGCTCAAAGGGGACACAGGGCACTCGGAGGAATGCACAAATGAGAGCCGGCCCCTGCCCCGAAGGAGCTGCTCTTGATGTGTTCTAAGGGGGTGAGGGGGGCAGGAGCATTTATAGCCTGAAACAGTGGTTCTCAACCTTGATGGCCCTTGAAATCACCTTGGGGTGGCGTGGGGATAGCGCTAAAGCCTCCCGAGCTGCTGCAGCCCAAACCAAGCGTATCCGAATCGCTGGCACGGGAAGCCAGGTGCAAGTTGTTCTGAACGCTTCTGCGGCGACTCCAACGTGCAATCAAATTCGAAAGCCATTTGTTAAAACCGAGACGAAGACCTTCTTATTCAATGGCTCCTTGACGATGCCACTCACCTGGCACTCGTGCCCACCTCCTCCGATCTGGCACTTGGGTTATCGCGCTGCCCTCTCTCCGGGCACAGCCTGCCCTTCCACCCACTTCCTACCCAAATTCCTCAAAGCTACGGCCATTCCAAAGTTAGTGTGGCTGTGACTAGCATAGCATTTCAGTGCTGAGTGGAGCCTCAGAAATGAGCTTGGCTACTTGCCCCTTTCAGTGGGTGACGAAACAAGAGGTCAACAGAGGAGAAATGGCGCTTGACCACGTGCACATGGGGGCAGGGCCCTAACCAGGCTCTCCGATCTCAGTCCAGGGTTCTTTTCGGTCATCTCAGTCTTTGCTACAAAGAAGTCCTCACAACACACCCCAAGTGTCACCAGTCCGCCCTTTCATGATGAGGATGGAGAGAAAGACACTTCTCAGGATGGCTTTCCAGGCTAGAATGAAGCCTGGCAACTTACAAGCTAGTGTGGGACAGTGAGCTGCTTCTACCCGACGTCTTTGTAAACTCCCACTCCCACCAAATACCGGGGGGTGGGCGGACGACTGTGCAGACTGGTTGTGTTTAGTTCCTCTTTTTCTGATGAGTCTGGATAAGGGAAGCTGGGGTGGGGGGAGGGACATACTGATGGGATGACAGGATTCGGTTGTGCTGACTGCTAACAGGGTTAACTGTCACTGTAGAAACTTGAAACTAATGTGGGGGCTGCTCAGTTTTGCCATCCTGCTTGGTATAAAATGAGCCATCTCAGAAGCAGCAAAGGTGATCTCACTACCACCCAGAAAAGGGAGAGAAGAGAGGGGTGCATCTTTTGGATACTGAGATCCCTGTGTGCTGAACCCCCTCAACCCGGGGACAGAAAACTGACTAGTAAAGTGGCAGGTTACAGCAGCAGAACTAAGAACCACAGCATCAGCCCATGGATTGAGTAAAGCCGAGTGGTTTTGGGCAGGAGGGTCACTTGTGGAGTGGGATGCCTCTAGGTACTTGAGTGGGGGAGCTAGGTTTGCGGAGCCACTAGGGGAAAGCTGAGAGCCTTTGGGCTGAGGCTTCTGAAGGAGTGGAAGGACCGTGGGATAGTAATGGCAGCCCTAAAAGAGTCTTGTAACATAATCCAACCAGGGCAGAGGCCAATGACCACAGAGAGGCCTGCCTGTTAAGGAAGAGGCTGTTCTGACTGGAAGAACTGTGTCCTGAGTTTCTGATCCTGAATTGTAACCTGTTAATCTCCTTCATTAAGCCCATAATCATGAGTAAGGTCCGTGAGTTCTATGTGATCACTGCAATGGATTATTAAGCCCAGGTGAGAAGTAGAAGATGCAGTGGGAGGTATGCTTCATGTCAGAATTGGTAAAGGAGATCTGAGGGTGGAGGCATGTCTGGCTTCAGCCTCACAGGAATTGGCCTTGAGCTGAATTTGTTCTCCTTTCCTCTAGGGACACTGGAGGAAGACAGATGCTGCCCCCATGCCTCTCTCTTGATGTTCTGCTGTTTTTATAAATCAGGTCACATTTTTGGCCTCTTGTGGTGGGCTTATTTCACTCAGCATAATGGTCTCACGTTCTAACGGTACTTATTGTAGCATGTGTACAGACTGCAATTTTTTTATTCTTCTGTTTGAATAGTATTCAAGTGAAATCAAAGATCAAGACGATGCTCAATTGTTTTTTTTTATGTGTTAAATTTCTATGTTTACGTATTTCCAGGTTTTTGTTATTGTTATGAGAAAATACTCTGTATAAATCCAATATTTAAAAATCTATCAGGACTTGCTTTGTATCCTAATGATACATGATCCTAGAATGACCCGTGTGCGTAGGAAGAGACTATTTTGTACTGTCTGGGGATGGAGCGTTCGATCGATGTCTAATAAGTCATTTGTGATAGTGTGATTCAGATCCTCTATTTCCTTGTTTGATCTGCTTCCTAGCTGTTCCAACATTGAAGGTGGTGCATAAAGACCTGCGACGATTCTTCCTTTCAATTCTGTCAATGCTTGCTTTACATATTTAGGTTCTCCGATGTTGGATATATTTATGTATTTATGATCTCTTCTATAACTCACTATATAACTTCATTGTTATTGTTAGGATAAGATTTTGTCCTAAAGCCTACTTTTTCTCATGTTAAGACTTCCACCCTGCTTCTCTTTTGGTTATTATTTACATGGGATCTATTTTCCCCAGCCGTTCACTTTCAACATATCTGTGTGCTGGGTTTGCAGTGTGTCTCTGGTAGACAGTACATAGTGGGATCATGTTTTAAAATCCAATCTGCCAGTCTTTGCCTTTGACCAGACCTTTTAGTCCATTTACATTCACTACAAATACTGATAAGTGACTTGCTTACTTTCTCTGTGTCTTAAGGCTTCTTTGTTTTTTCTTAGCGCTGCTTGCCTTTGTGTTCTGTTGGTTTATTAACGAGCCGTTTTGTTTCCTTTCTCCGTTTGCTATCTGTTTTGATATGAGTGTTTTCCATATTGCATTGACGAACAGGTCTGTACGGCATTCTAGAGTGAGCTGGTATCAACTTAACTTCAGCAACATGCAAGACTTCTGTGTCAAAACCTTCCCTCCTCCGTCTGGTTATCAGTAACTACACTTGCATATTTCATGTGCCTTATGACATCGTTTTCTCCTTGCTTTCTGTATATGTTGTTTGAAGACATATAGGCCACAACACTTAGAATGATCAAGTAAATGTACCTTATTAGAGGTCTTTCTTTTTATTTATTATGTTGCATCTTTCTTTTTATGTGTAGCTTTGAACAACTGGCTAGTGTTCCTTCCCTTTATCTACAGAACCTCTAGTAGTGGGACCGGTCTGGTGAATACGGACCCCCTCAGCTTCTGTTTGAGAGTATTTTGATTTCATCCTCATCCTTGAAGGACAGTTTTGCTGGATATAGTATTTTTGATGGATAGTTTGCTTTTTTTTCTAGCAGACGTTGGACAGGGCAAGATATGACAAAATACCCATTTATAAACTATCAAGGGCTCATGAGGGAGGGGGGAGCGGGGAGGGAGGGGAAAAATGAGGACCTGATGTCGGGGGTTTAAGTGGAGAGAAAATGTTTTGAGAATGATGTACAAATGCGCTGTACACAATTGATGTGTGTATGGATTGCGATAACAGTTGTATGAGCCCCTAATAAAATGTTTAAAAATAAATAAATAAAAAGAAAATGACATAAAAAAAATATATAAATATTTTTAAGCATTTTAAATGTATTACTCCATTTGACCTCCAGCGTTTCTGAGGAAAATCTAATTGGAGTTCCTTTGTTATGTAACTGTTCGGTTTCTCTCCCACAGTTTTCAGGATTCTCTCTTTAAATTCTGAGAGCCTAACTAAGATTGCTTTAGGTTTATCCTGCCTGGGGTTGTTTTTTTTTCAGCCTCTGAGATTTGTAGATTCACATCCTTAGATGGGGACATTTTCCGCCCTTTATTTCTTCAAATATTCTTTCTCTCCCCTTTGCCCTCTCTTTTCTGAATTTCTAAGAAGTGAATGAGGAGGCTTCAAAAAATTGAAGGGAAATTCCATTTTATTTTCATTCATTTTTCCATGAATTTTTGAAGCCCCCTTGTATATTCTCTCTTGCTGTTGTGCCATCATCCACAAAACCGCTCAGCCTTCTTGAGCCTCTGTTCCTAGTGTCATTTTGATGATCCTGTCATTTTGATAATGATCTCCATCTTGAATGTGCTGATTCTTTCTCCGACCTGGTGAAATCTGTTGGTAAGTTCCGTTGTTTTATTTCTAATGATAGTTATTGTTCCTTTTAATTGAAATTCATTTTTCAAAGTTCTAAATTTTGCTCTTGCCTGGTTTTCCTTATTTACTTTAGCTCTGTCCGTCTCCCCTTAGGCTCAATGTTGCTGTATTCTTTCTCCTCCTCACTATTCGATCATCTCGAGAGGTGCGTCATGATCATTTAGAGGGGTCATTGCTTCTATGTTCTCTGTGTGTCGTGTGATTTTCTTTGTTGAGGCACTGGAACGTTTGAGGGTGTTAACGTTCTCCGTTTTCTGCAGCCTCGGATGGTTTTGCCCACACAACTCCCTAACAAGAACTGTCAGGTCAGCAGAACCTTTGAACCCTCTTCACCTTTTAGTCTCCCTCTCTGTCATAGTTCCTTCTTCCTCCCTGGTTTTAGACTCAATAGTTCCAGATCTCAAGGCTCATCTTCCAATTTTTACCAAACACAAGGTGCGCAGTCATCAGGCACCGCTACTCAGATGAGATATCAAGTGCTAATCAATTTTTCCAGCAGGAGGTGAAGTTCCAGCTATTATTTCCTTCCATGAGCTGTTTCTGCAATCAGATTTTTTTTAGTTGGAAAGTTCATACCCAGCATAGTCCCCTTCTGCGTGTTGCCCCTAGGCTTCCTTTCCTTCTCGCTCTTTCTTGCTTCTGTTTCAGGAGCAGGAGGGGCTGACGCTTCTCAGAAGGACCTCTGAAGATATCTTGTTGGTTTCAGATTCCCAGTGGCCCTTTGGTGGTTGGAGGAGGAGTCTCCACTTAAGTAGTCCACCTCCTGACTCCACTGTAGGGAACCTTGTGTGGGTGTTGGTACCAGTCCAACAGCCAACAGTTACCAGCTGGGAAGGGGGGTGGTCATCCTCCAAACCAACCCTTTCCTTTGGGAGCTCTGCCTTGTTACTATCGGAGCCTGTCCTATAGTATGTTGCTGTGGGTGTAGCCTGCATCCTAGCACACAGCAGCGTCTCCTAGCAGTCCTCAGTGCCAACTGCAAGAGAGAAGGCAGCCCCAAACTGATCGCCAGGAATGTCTGTCCTGTTGGTTTCAGAAGCCTGAGCTATAGGGTGGGTAGGGAAATAGGAGGAGTGCTGGCAGTGGGAGCAGACTGTACAATAAGGGGCTTTCTGTGTCAGTCTGCAACAACCTGGCAGCCAGCAGATACCATGCTCTGGACAGGTCTCCATGGAGACCTGCACTGTTGCTATCAGAGTCCCCCTGGTAGATGGTTGGCTGTGAGTCCAGGTTCCACACCAGACTCTTGCTTCCTCCTTCTTCCCAGAGCCAAGAAGAGTGAAGAAAACCAAAGACCCATGGACACAACCAGTCCGAAGGATGAACAAGCCATACGAACCTCAGCTTCCACCAGCCTGAAACCAGAGGAAGTAGATAGTGCCTAGCAGCTATTGCCAACTGTTCTAAAAGTGAACACCATAAGAGGGCCTGGATAAAGTGAGAGAAAATGTGGAAAAAAGTCAAAATAAAAAATTAAAAAGACCAGGCCTACTGGTCTGATGGAGACAGGTGGAACACCTGGAACTGTGCCCCTAAGGTGTCCTTTGAGCCCAGAGCTGTGCTCACCCCCAGAACTCAACTTCTAGCCTAATACAGGTAACATCAGGGAGAGTGCTCGCCTTGGAACAATCAACCATAGTGATGAAAGGGGCGGCATCTGCCCAGGGATAAAGCTCGAAGCAGGAAGGGGCAGGAAAGGACGGAAGGAAACAGTAAAGACTGGGAGAAAGCAAGAAGTGATGTCAGATGTGTCTGAACAGAAAGCAATTTGCTCCGTAAACCTCCACCCCATCACACTTAAAAAGGACTCTGGCTTCCTTATGTACTGCAGTCAGCAGTCCTCTTAGCACCAACCAGAAGTGGGGGCAGACTAACCCTCTTTAACCCCCAGGGAGGCTTGTTCTGCTGGTTTCAGAAGCCAGAGTGATGGTGGTGGGGGAGGGAGAAGGGGTGACCTAAGGAGGCAGGTGGCCCAGACTCTACTGCTGGTGTCCTGGTCGGGTAGGGGCTATCACTGTCTGGACTGACCACAGGGAGGTCTACCTGTTGCTATGCGAGCCCTTCCTGTAGTATGCTGGTTATGGCTGGAACCTCCACCAGAGAGGCCTGCTGCTGAGCTGCTACATCAGTCAGGCAGTGGGGCATGGCCGCCTGGAACTGGAGCAAACAGGCCTGAGTGGACTTACCTCCCAGGAAGGCTTCCGGGGCCTGAGCCATGGGGTGTGCAGGGACGCTGGGAGAGTGTTGACTGGATTCAGAGAACTGCAGGGGTCTTTGGCAGCAATTTGATTGCAGCCTACAGGATGGGGGGTAGTGGTGCACTGACACCCTCCAAAAACCACCCCCCTCCCCTGCAAAGGTCTCTTTTGTTGATTTTTAAAGCAGAAGTTCAGGGTCCTGTCTCTTGAGTCAGAGAGGAGATGTGATAATTAGGGAAACTGGCTCTCATAGGGAGAGACCACTTTGCTAGTTCACAGCCAGAGGCCTTCAGGGCTTGGGGAGAGGTGGGGACAGGGGGGAGGCTGATTCCCCTCCTTGCCTGGCTGCATCCCCCACTGCAGAGTGCTTTCCTGCACTCTGGGATCCAGAAGGACTCCCAGTCCAGCACCATAATTTTGTTGCATTTTTTGGTGTGTGTGTGTGTGTGTTGTATCAGAACTATGGCTGCTTTATGCCACCAGCTCTCAGAATTGCTTGATACAGTTTTAAAAATAGGTGAGTCTAGCTTTTAGCAAAAGGCAGCCTCCTGAGAAGTTGTCCATTAAATGGTATAAAATAGTTTGCATGAGTCAGTGCCTATGTAAGGTGAGGCATTGGCTTGTGGTGGAAATAGCCACCCCCTGGGGTCCTTCCTGACTCATAGCGACCCTATACGGCCCCTGGAGATTTCTGTGGCTTTCCATGTTTACAGGAGTCGAAGGCCTCACCTTTCTCCCTGGGCGCAGGGGGTGGGCTCCAAGGGCTGGCTCTGCAGGCAGTCGCCCGCTGCATCACCCACGACAGTCATAGAGTTAGAATCGACTTGCTGGCAGTGAGGGTTTTGTTTCTGATTGTTGGGTTCCTTAGAGAAATGGCTGAGTCTAGGAGCCCTGGTGGCAAACTGGGGTGAGCCCTTGGCTGATCTCTGAAGGGCTGGCTGTTGGCACCGTCCCCGTCCCAGCTGCTCCACGGGGGAAAGCCTAGTGATCTGCTCCCATAAAGGTTACAATCACAGAAACCCCCCGGGAAGCGGTTCTCATCTGTCATGAGGGCTCAGTACACGGAGTTGGAATCAACTTGCCGGCACCAGCAACCACGGGAGGGGCGCAAGACATGGACAAGCTGAGCCAAAAACTCCCACATTGTCGAGGGTTTGCCAAGTGAACCCAGCAGAGTTCCTAATAGCCAGCGTCGTTGGAACAATTTGACCACGAAGACAAATTCAGTACGAGGCTACTCTCCAAAGCATGCTTAAGATAAATACCTACGTGTCCCTGCTGACACAGGCAAGTGATGGAATAAATAAATGGAGAAGAGGCCCATCTCCCGCCCAGAAGGATTCCAAAGAACGTCTGTCTGTCTAGCCACTCTGTCCTCCAGGCAATGGAGTTCCAAGTCTACCTTAGTCCTCACTGCCCCTTCGGTATTTCTGTCCTGGGGACGCTCGCTGGGTTTCTGACGCTGACGTTTATGAGAGTCCAGGCCAGCCGTTTTGCAGAACACCTTTCGGTTTGGAGGGCTGGACGTTGTTCCCTCTGGGATTGGTTCAGCATGAACATGCTGA
>NW_022103920.1:16218698-16223585 GCF_000313985.2 Echinops telfairi
ATAAAGAGTAATTGTATATTAAGAAAACATCCCAGCCCAGTCCAGATCAAGTCCATATGTCTGATATTACCCCATATGTCTGATGTCAGTGTATAAATTCCTCTTCAGACTCAGTGGCACATGCAATGATACTGAATGCAGGAAAATCATAGGCCAGTGGGTGGAAAGTCTTGTGGGTCCAGTGGTGGTGGAAGCGCTGGGTCTCCACGTGGCTCCTCCAGCTCCAGGGCTCAGGTTCAATCAGCGTAGCTCCATGTGTCTTGTCAAAAGGAATGTCTTGCAGCAAGAGTGTGTGTCCTGCCTCCAGTGAGCTGTTTATCTCCTTATTGCCTCCAAATGAGTTCCTCAAGCCATGACCTGATCGACACGCTAAATTCCACCCCTTCACTCTTAATAGTCTCAAGTTGACAACAGATCATGTAACTACCCCACCAGTCCCTAGGACACTAATTCAGGGCCATCTGCAACATGAGAAGAAAGGTTAGAGTCTGAGCTGAGGCCCTGAACAAGGCTTCCTCTCCTGGCTCTACAGCCCAAACTGCAGGCCAATCTCTTAGCCTGCAATCTCAGGGTCCAATCACATAGGACCCCATCTTGAGACCAAGGTGGTGTGACAAGACCTGGGTCCTGGGGCAAGGTGCTCAGAGACCCCAGAGGGATTTCTGTTTCTATACTCTACATCGTGAGTTAGCATCTCACTCAGGCTCACAGTAGGGATGTGAGGTAAGGGGGTTCTAACCTGAGGAAAGCCTCCGCTCAAGTTTGGCTCTGATCTAGTCTCACTCTACGCCTCCTGCCCATTCCCTTTCCTCCTCCCTGGAAGAGCCAGTGTGACGAGAGCACCCATCCTGGCTCACCAAGCGACCTCCAGGAGTTCTTTCCAATGGTACTAGTCACAGCTACCCCTGGACTAGACATTATACACACTATCTCACTTAATTCTGACCATGACCCGAAGAGATGTGTTAGTATCTCCCTTTGACAGAATTGGCGTTCAGAGAGTTTGAGCAACTTCTGGCAGGTGGTTCAGGTAGCAAATGGGCACAGTGGGCCAAGACTGAGTTCTGCATGTCCAAACCCACCACCAAAACCAAAACCACGTCCGATCTCTGTGCCTTCACCTCAGGGCATCGCGAGCGGTGGAAGCAGCAGCCGCCTGGCATTGTCTAATGGAAGGAGGGGGCACCTGTGTAGCCGACAATCTCCAAACAGGGTGGGGCTCAGATGGGGAAGGGGTAGTCAGAAAGTATCAGCCGGGGTGGCTCAGAGGAAGGGAAAGGCGGGCCCACCTGTCAGGTAGCTTCTAGAACCCCCAACCTGGTCGGTCTTCAACATTCCGAAGTCCCGTCTACAATAAGCGTGCATGCCCATGACTCTTCTTTGGAGTCTCTGTCCCTCGCAGGGAGGTGGGGGTGGGGTGTGCTATCTGAGCACAGGGTGGGGAAGAAATCCCTGGGCTTACTCGGAGGGAGGGGTCCCCACCTCCAGATCCTCAGCCTTCCCCCTACCCCCCCAATTAAGGAGGTTTATTAATTAGGCAAGTTACTAGGTGACCACAAGTTAGCATCGGCCAACAGTAAGGATACAGTCGGTGGTCCACAGCATCACCGTTCTGCAGTCCTCAGTCTCTCAGCCACGTGGTCCCCTGGCCTGTGCCTCCATGGGCCAGGGAGCCCACCTGCTGCTCTACCTCCCAGTCCCACAGTCCCAGGTCAGGTGCTCCGCTTCTCTGATGAGTCTCTATGCCACAGTCTCTGGGACATGGGTCTTGGCGCCCTCTGCCACTTCAGACAGAAATCTTGGACATGCTCTTCTGGTCCTGGGGCTTTTTCCTCTGTGTCCCACATGGCTCTTAGATACGGAGGAATGCCTTTGATGGGAGGTGTGGTTTGTGGTTTTTTTCCCCTTATAAATCATTTTATTGGGGGTTCTTACAGCTTTTATAACAATCCATACATCAACTGTAGCAAGCACATTTGTACATATGTTGCCTTCATCAATTTCAAAGCATTTTCTTTCTACTTGAGCCCTTGGTATCAGCTCTTCTTTTTTTTCCCTCCCTCCCCCACTCCCACCCTCATGAACCCTTGATAAATGATTGTTTTCATATCTTACACCTCGATTGTCTTCCTTCACCCATTTCGGTTGTTCCTCCCCCTGGGGGTGGTGGTGGTGGTGTTACATAGATCCTTGCGATTGGTTCCCCCTTTCTTCCCCTTCTCCCCCTATCTTTCTCCTCTCCTGGGATTGCTACTCCCATTGCTGTTCCTGAGTGGGGGTTATCTCTCCTGGATTCCATTTGTGGAGAGATCTTATCTATAACAGTGTACATGCTCTGGGTTGGCCAGGTTTGTAAGGTAGAACTAGGGTCATGATAGTGGGTGGGGGAGGAGCATTAAAGAACTAGAGGAATGTTGTGTGTTTCATCAGGGCTGTGCTGCACCCTGGCTGCCATGTTCTTTCCTTGTGACCTTTCTGTGAAGGGATGTCCACTGAGCTACAGATGGGCTTTTGGTCTCCACTCCAACCCCACTCGTTCACATTGGTATGATTGTTTTCGGTCTTCTGATGCCTGATCCCTGATCCCTTCGACATCACACAGGCTGGTGTGCTTCTTCCATGTGGGCTTTGTTGCTTCCCTGCTAGATGGTCACTTATTTAACTTCAAGCCTTTAAGACCCCAGGCGCTACATCTTGTAATAGCTGGGCACCATAAGCTTTCTTCACCACATTTGCTTATGCACCCATTTTGTCTTTAGCAATTGTTAGGGAAGGTGAGCATCACAGAATGCCAGGTTATTAGAACAAAGTATTTTTGCATTGAGGGAGGATCTGAGTAGAGGCCCACGGTCCTTCTGCTACCTTGATTCTTAACATAGAAATATATGTACATAGACCTATATCCCTATCACTATAAATTAACATACTTACATATATACATGCCTGTATTTATACCTCTATCAATGTCTTTTGCCTCCTAGTTCTTTCCCCTATTTCCTTTTACTTTCCTCCTGTCCTGCTATCATGTTTGACCTTCATTCAGCTCTCAGTAATTCCTCTTGGCTACACTGCACTTGATCAAACGCCACCAGGCATTCTTCACCTTCTTGCCATCGATTTTAGATTTCTTGTTCCCTTGTCCCTGGGTTTGTTGACTCCTCCCTCTCTTTCCCCCACTTCCCCCTCTCCTGTCCCCCGGGAACCATTGGTCCCATTGTTTTCTCCTCCTGATTGTTTATCTTGCCTATCTTATAGAGATAGACACGAAAGAGAAGAAGATAAAAAAGGGCCCATAGATAGTTCCAGGTCTGTATGCTGACCCTCATGTACGTTTTCCAAGCAGGTCTGAGGAGGTGCCAAGCCCTCGGGGACTTCCTTGCTTTGCTCCCCTTGCTGCTCTGTTGTGTTCCCTTCCTGTTTCCGCCATAGTGTGTGTGTGTGTGTGTGTGTGTGTGTGGTCAGATCAGGCACAATCCTCAGTGCTGTCTCCCCTCATGTCTACTAAACCCAAAGACTTGAAGCTGGCCCCTCTCTCATAACCCATGCCCTGCACGTGCTGCTGCTCCTGTGGTCACGTGGCCCTGTGCTGTCCTGTGTGAAGTCGGGTACCCTCTCTGAGGCAGACTGTCTGTGCTGTTGGAAAGCAGAGCCACAGGGTTCATTCCCTCCCAAGGGAATAGCTGGGGCCAACCCTTGAGCTTCTCCCTCAGGATGTGGTTGTTTTAAAGTGGGTTCTTAGTGGAGCCTTTCGTGCTGCGGCGATGACTGCTGTTTTGTCTGACCTGCCTCAGACCATTGCAGACTGGGCGATACTTGAAGTGGCACTGCACCTTCAGACCCCACGGGACCGGCCTGCCACAACCCAGTCACCACTCAGAGAGGGCTGCACATGCTTGTCAAAGGGAGCTTGAAGCAGCTGGTCTTCACTTGGTTCACTTGGGCCAGAAGGCAGCCTTGTAGCCTGGAGAGCAGAAGAGAGTGGTTCTTGCCTTCGTTCTTGGTGTTTGAGGAGGCTGTATTTATAAAATGCGCCTGGCCACTTCAATTACTTAAGTCTGCAGGCTTGATGGGGAGGGGGCGGGGGAAGATGAGTCTGGCTCCTTGGTAATTCTGAGTGCCATGGACAGTGTCCCGGACAGGTGCGTGGCCCTCCGAGGATGAGGATACCTCACCTGTGGCCAGAGTCAGCCAAGGGAAGACCTGGATGGTGGCAGCCTCCTTCCCCAAACTATTGGGCATGCAGCAGAATAGCAGGGAAAACCCATAGGGGTGAGAAGGGCTGTGTGTGCTGCTGCAGGGGTGAGATGGAATTCTGTGTGATGCTGTAGGGGTGAGGTGGGACTGTGTGAGATGCTGCAGGGGTGAGGTGGGATGTGTGAGGTGCTGCAGGGGTGAGGTGGGATGTGTGTGATGCTGCAGGGGGGAGATGGGATGTGTGAGATGCTGCAGGGATGAGAGGGGACTGTATGTGATGCTGCAGGGGTGAGGTGGGATGTGTGTGACGCTACAGGGGTGAGGTGGGATGTGTGTGATGCTACGGGGGTGAGGTGGGACTGTGTGTGATGCTGCAGGGGTGAGGTGGGGTGTGAGATGCTGCAGGGGTGAGGTGGGGTATGTGTGATGCTGCAGGGGGGAGATGGGATGTGTGAGATGCTGCAGGAGGGAGATGGAACTGTATGTGATCCTGCAGGGGTGAGGTGGGATGTGTGTGATATTCAGGGGTGAGGTGGGACTGTGTGTGATGCTGCAGGGGTGCGGTGGGATGTGTGTAATGCTGCAGGGGTGAGGTGGGATGTGTGTGATACTGCAGGGGTGAGGTGGGATGTGTGTGATGCTGCAGGGGGTAGATGGGACATGTGAGATGCTGCAGGGATGAGACGGGACTGT
>NW_022103920.1:16223877-16227709 GCF_000313985.2 Echinops telfairi
GGGACATGTGAGATGCTGCAGGGATGAGACGGGACTGTATGTGATGCTGCAGGGGTGAGGTGGAATGTGTGTGATACTGCAGGGGTGAGGTGGGACTGTGTGTGCTGCTGCAGGGCTGAGACAAGATTGGTGGCCCTGTTGAGATGCTGCAGTGGCAGCTGTCATTTCACCTGCCCCAGCTTGGACCACTGTGGGACTGGGTATGTTTGAAGTGGTGCTGCATCTTTCGACCTCAGTGTCTTAAGGGAGGGGGGGCAGGTCACACCCCTACCTCATCCATCGCTTAGTAAAACATTCCACAAGCGCCTGTCTACTCACTGCCATGTGAATACTGAGAGCCCAGAAATGATCCAACCGGTCCATCCCCTGTGGATCCTTAAGTCTAGAAGGAATTGCTGTCCAGATAAGAGGTGTGACAATCAAAGTAAGTACACGGTACTGAGAAAGCCTTGGCCAGGCCACCAGGGTGGGAGCTTGAGCAACTAGGCTCTACTGGACTCAAACCTCATCCAAACTGCTGCTCCAGGTGGCAAAAGGGGCCAGCAAGAGAGGGAGGCAGCTGTGTCAGCGCTGATAACGCTCCTGCCAGCACATGTCCGTAGCTGACAACATGTTGCCACCCCTGCCTCTTCCCTGGGCACAGTGCTGTCCAAGATGTGGCTACTTCCTAACTGAGAGATGTCAACACCACTTCGGGATCTCAGGGCAACTACAACAAGCTAATAGTCAGTAACCCAGCAACAGGATTCTGGGAAGAGAACCTGAACTCCTGAGAAAGGGGAAGGGGGCTTTGAAATGACAAGGGGAATTGGCCCTTGTCCCAAGGAGTCAGCCGCTTTGGGTTAGACTCCAGATGCCCAGGGTCAGGGTCTGGAGCAGGAGGTGAGAGCCTAGTGGAGCCTCCACATGTTCCAGGCACAGACACAAATACCCAGTGTCCCCTCCCTCCCACTTGGCTCCTTAGGGGCTGGCTAAGACATGTACTTTGCTGCAAAGGGAGTGGCAACAGTCCCTGCATGGTGCTCCCTGCACACAAGAGGGGACGAACATTAGGATGGTGGCAGTCAGCAAAAAAGAGTACCCAGTCCCTGAGCCGGGCTGGCAAGAAAGATAACTCCTGATCTGGAAGAATCTTCTCTTCATCTCCAGCTGCACACATGTGATCTGCAGTGCTGGGCCCAGGGGGAGGAGTGACACTCAGAATGCCCAAGAAGAACTGTCCCCCACGATGGTCAACATTGTGGGGAGACTAGGACACAGCCCCAGCAGAGAGAAAACAGGCCCAACATGATTCATTTGCCTTCAAATAGTCCACAGAGGCAGAAAAGGGTTCCCCTTTCAAGGAGAACAGAGAGATAGATACACTGACTTAAGGGCACACAGGGAGCTGGTACCGGAAAGAAGGTGGGCCTCATGTCTTTCCCTTTAGTGGGCTTTTTCTACAGCCTCTGACTTTTTATGCGTTTAAAGAGGGCCAAGAAGGGGCTTTACTCTAATTTGAGGCAGTGCCAGCTTGGCTAGACAGGGCCTCTGACCTTGAACGAGGCATTTTTATGGAGGTAAATGGGTCAGTGGGGTCAGGTTTTCCTCCTGGCTGGGACTCCATTTGCCTAGGTGAGGGAAGGGCAGGGCAGGGGAAGGGGAGTCCAGGAAAATGACCACGTGCACAAGTGAAACAGATGCTGTCGGCTGTAGTCCCAGATAAGGGTAGGGGGCACAGGCCTTGAACGAGAACTAGCTAGGCTGATAGGGGAAGTCTCGGGGAATACCAAGGTCCCTGGTTAGTCCTCCAGGCTGTGGGGGTGGGAACTGGCTGGCACATGTAGGAACAGAGTTGGGGCCACTGATCCCTGCCTTTAGGCAGAGATTTCCCCTTGGCACATTCCCCCGCCCCTGGGTGAATGCGGTGAGGGATTTTCTCCTGGTCTTCCCCAAGCTCTAGAAGCAGAACATAGGCTACGGGGATTTGGATGGCCTGGTCAACACTGCCAACATCCCGGCTCTAGCCGCTGCCATTTCAGCCCAGGACTTCCCCCTGGGCGATCAGTGAACCATGCCTGCTAACCAGCAATTGGACCTTGAACAAAATAGTTCCTCTGCCTCAGCTTTCTTGCACGGCACCCACAGGTGTGGGTAAGACGTCTTCCCAACCTAATTTGAGAACAGTGCTGGCTCAGCAGTAAAGTCTCACTTCCAAGGAGGAGGTTCCTGGCCAAGGCACCTCACGTGCGGCCACCACCTGTCTGTCAGTGGAAGCTCGTGCGGAGTATGATGCTAAACGGGTTTCAGTGGAGCATCCGGACGAAGATGGGCTTAGAAGAAAGACTTGGTGATCTACCCCTGAGAGCCAATCAAAACCGTGTGGGCCATGACGGTTCCATGCACAACTGATGGTGGGGCTGGTGCAGGCCTGGGGGGTGGGGGAGTTGCACAGTTGGGAAGGCGCTCTGACGGGCTTAAACAACAAACTCTTCCCAGCTCCCAAACTGTGAGTTTGTGAGAAATTCCCAAATTTCATTTCCCCCACAGAGTAGGATGGCTGAGAGTGAGCTGTCATCCCCACCCACCGAGATGTCACTCATTTGTCCCTGCAGGCTAGTGCTATGTTCTTTGTGTCTGTACTTCACACGGAGGCCCCTGTGAAACCTTGCCAGCCACTGGCTTAGATGTCTGTTCTGCCCCCTCACCTAGGAAAGGCATTTTAGAACCACAGCCCCTCCCTCTGTGGGCCTCAACTTTAAGCCAGTGGCTGCCAGGACAGCAAGCAGCTCCCGTGTAGTGGTGGAGGGGAAAGAACTGAGGAATGAGTGCCCCCTGCATCCTCAAACCCTGGGGGGAGGGGACCCCCAGAGGAAGGAGCGAGATTTTCATGATCTGGTCTGGCCTGCCAATTCTCACCTCCAGCAGAGTTTTGCTCCATTCCTGATCACAGGGGCTTGATCGGCTGGGGGAGGAAACAGGCCTACAGAGATGATGGTGTGTGCCCAGGTCGACGGCAATTAGTGACAGATCTGGAAGGAGAATCCAGGTCTCTGCGGGGTCTCCATGTCCCATGCACGCTCCTTTTCCAATCACAACTAGAAAGGACCCCTGGTGTTTCGGTCAACACCAGGGTCTGAAGAAACTGAGGGCAGTCAGGCCCTGGGGCTTGAAGTCTAGTCTTGAGGGAGGTGGGGCAAAGTTTGGGGCAGTGCCAGGAGAGTGATGTGGCCCTGGAGGCCTTTTCGGTTCCTTCTCCAGGCTTGGGGGTGGGGGTGGGGGAACCACAGGCCTACAGAAGGGGGAGCTGAAGCCCCTAAACCCATTCTAGATGAGATGGGTGGGGCTGGAGGTTTGGAATTTGCGCCTCCCGCTCCCCCCACTCCTCCTTGCCAGCAGGGCCTCCCAGCCTCAGGCCTGCAGGTCCCCACATCATGAACGTGCCTTGGGCCAACGGGAAAGCACTGTTCCTCTGGAAAATCACCTTTCTCCCTTGCCCCGACCCTCATCCAATGGCAAGAGAGTACCCCCAGGTCTTTCCTGAAGCCCCCTGCAGACTCCCCTGCAACGAACCCCTCCAGACGCGGTGACACCGTGGTGTGTCCCCGACCCCGACCATAAATTATTCCAAAGTGTTGTCAGCCCAGAAAACTAGGCAGCGCCGCTCCGCACGCTGGCGGGGAAGCGGCATCGGGGGATGCCCCCCTCCGCAGCCTGCGGCGGGCAGCCCCCGGGCCCTCCGGGGTGCCCCCGGCCCCCGGGACTCACCCAGAAGAGCATGTTGAAGAAGAAGAGCAGGTACTTCACCAGCGGACTGACGAAAGAGAACTCCTCGCAGCTGGCGGCCGTCGCG
>NW_022103920.1:16227999-16235290 GCF_000313985.2 Echinops telfairi
CGGCGCCCAGGAAACGGGCCCGCCCCCGCCACTCATTGGTGCGCCTGCCAAAACCTGACTTCTCATTGGTCGCCCGCTGGTGTCACTCCGCGCCCAGCGATCCCTCGGCTCCGAGAGGCAGGCGAGACACCTGTTCTGAGAGGGATAACTTGTTCAAGGGTCAGCGGGTTGGCGTCCCCCTCTCCCAGGAAAGCAGCTGCTCGGGGCAAGCGAGGGACGAAGAGGGCCTGCATCCCACGCCCACGGCCTCTGTCCAGTTGCTGGACACATATGCAAACATACATGCATTCCAATCAACAAGTACGCACACTGTGTGCAGCAATGCGCCGGAAACCGTGGGAATGCGGGAGATTGGAGATAATCCCGGAGGTGTGACAAGAAATTCCTAGAGACGGAAAACTAGCATCGATTTAACAGTTAAGAGAAAAACTACTAACACCATGCAATCCTTGTTAGTAGTGAGCGTTGGACTGCTTGCTGGTTACAAGATCGGTGGTTCAAACCCACCAGCCCCTCTGTGCCAGAAAAAAAAATTAGGCTGCCTGCTGCTGTGAAGACGTACAAAGCCTGGGGAACCTATATAGGATCGCTGTGAGTCAGGGTCTTCTTGATGGCCGCGAGTTTGTTTTTTTTTTTGTTTTTTTTTTTCCTTCCTGGGGACTATAGGTCTAATAAAAACCAAATACGTATCGTCAATATGCAAAATATCAACGATAAGACATCAAAGGCTCTTGTCTTTTCAAAGTCCTTTTTCAAAGGACTTCAGTGGGCCTTTCTCCAAAGACGAAGTTCAGCTGGCCGTCAAACGCACAAGCTGCTCAGGGCCTTTAGCCGTCAGAGCTGCAAATCATGACCGCAATGAGATACCGCCACCCTTCCGCATCGCTGAAAACAAGAAGAAAGAGGAGTTTGAACGCACATTGGCCAGGACGTGGGGAAATTGGAACCCTTGTCCACTGCTGGTGGAAACGCAAAATGGCACTCCTTTGAGGAAAATATTGGGACAGTTTCTAAAAACAAACACACCTGCACATGACTCAGCCATTCCTCTTGTCAGTGCATAACCAGAAGACTTGAAAGCAGACTGGAAAAGAAACTGGTCCACCTGTGTGCACGGAAGCACTATGCACAGTAGCCAAAGACAGACAACCGAAATGCCCATCTGTGGATGAAGGACACACACAAAATGGTGTGGCCATACGGGGAATACCGCACAGCCAGTAGGAGAATGAACTGTGGATACATGCTACCGAATGAATAGGGCTTGACGACGGTATGGTGCATGAAGTTGCAAAAGGACAAATATTGAATTACCTCACTTTCATAAGGGCAAATGTATAGAAACCAGAGTTCATTAGTGGTACCAGCCAGAGGCGGGCGGGAGGGAGAAATGGGGGGTTAACAGTGATGGAAACTTTGTATTGATTAAAGATAGGTTTGCACAGTCAATTAACGTAGTCATTGTCAATAAGTTGTACACCTGTGCACAGTTGAATGGGCAAGAAAGGAATAATATATTTACAACAACAACAAAAGAGTGGCTGCTAAGGCGGCTTATGTACAATGAACACCGCATGGGATTGGGTTTCTCGGTTTGGAAGAGTAGGTCGTGGTTTGTGGGATAACCCACTGAACTAGCCTAACGAGGTGTTCAGTGCTTTAGTGCCTGGGGCCTTAGATGCTTGCAAGCGGTCATCCAAAGCACAACTGGTCTCTATTCACCTGCAGCAACAGAGGAGAGAGGCAGCTCTGGAATGGAAAGAGGAAGTGGAACATCTTATTGCAGAACACCTGCCTCCTTTGCAATGAGACCAGAACTGGGTTGTGTCTGGCTACCATTACTGAACCTGCTTGAGCAAAGACTCCAGAGAAGAATCCTGATGGAAAGAGTAAACGCAGGACAGAATCAAATTCTCACAGTACCGTCTTTCCAGAGCTGGAGGAACCTTTGAGAATGTCGCCCTGAGATTGTCTTTATACCTTAGACCAAAATTATTCCCTAAAAACAGCCCTAGGGGAGGGCAGGGATGAAGATGAGCTGATACCAAAGATTGCAAGAAGAAAGAATGTTTTGAAAATGATGGTGGCAACAATTGTCCAATCATGCTTGATCTAATTGAACTATGGATTGTTATTATATCTGTAGAGGTCCCACTAAAACAGAAAAACAGAACAAAAACAAACCATCCCTAAAGGCTTCTTAAAACCAAACAATAGAAACTCTCAACTCACTGCCACGAGTATTTAGGAGTCCCAAGGTCTGCTTTGGGCATTATGCTTTTGAAAGAATCACCTCTATGGGATCACACTGACAGCAGCATCTTGAAAGGTTAGATAGGAACCTGAGGGAGCAGTGGGTCTAGGCGAGAGAGGGAGGAACAGCTCAAAAAGTGCGGGGGAGAATGGATGCACCAGGAACAGGAGGTCGTCCTCCTCGACTCTGAGCCGTCCGTCTCGAAACCATGGACTGGTCTCTGCATTGCTAGGAATAGTCTCAAAAACAACCACCTAAAAAAATGTAGGGGAAAAAATCGCCCTGCAATGGCTGTTGGAATATTGCACGATCCTCATGTTGAGGACTTTTTTAAAAAAAGTTTTAAATGTTATTTCAAAAGTTCTGTAGCCCAGTAAAGAAGCCGTGGTGGTGTACTGGTTAAGTGCTCGAGACTGCTAACAAAAATGCAGTGGTTCACACCCACCAACCACGGAAAGATGTGGCACTCTGCTTCTGTCGCCCCCCCCTCGAATGTCCTTAGAGACCCAGGGAGCTGTTCCACTGTGTCCCAGAGCGTGGCTATGAGTCAGAATTGACTTGACGGCAAGAGGTTTTCCAGAGACTCATAGTGGATCTTTGGAGGGATCACAATTATGCTAAACACAGTGAAGATGGAGCAGGAGCGGTTAGTGCTTTATTCTGTGATACGTGGGGTCTTTATGAATCAGATGCGGCTCAGCAGCCCCTAACAACAATAGCAACACCCATTACTATTCCAAAGCTCTTTTCTTTAGAGTCTTGCTCTGTACAAAACACCATTGGTAACATGCTGACTCAATCAACAAAAGTTGAAGGGGCCGTAGTGGATATTGCTGATGAATAAATATGAGTATCAGCAAGAAGCTGATCCCACCATCCTCAGCTATACTACCTTGGCTGACTACTTATCTCCCCAAGCCTTAGATTCTTTAATGTCCAACAGGGTGGGGTCCTGGCCCTCCAGTATTGTTGTGAGGAACTAATGAGATAACTCATGTAGAATACTTAACACAGGGATGACACATAAGGGCTTAGAGAGTACAGTAACAGATCTTAGAATCCTGCTGCACAGATAACTATAATAAGTTGGGTGGAGAATTAGTGAGAAGATTTTATGGCAAGTAAAACTGGGGGAGGTGAGATTTAGAATAGCAGCAATGAAGAGGAAGGAAATGTATTCCAGGAAGAACACTCTCTCTCTCTCTCTGGTAGTTACATAATCTGGTGTCAATTTGGGGTTTCAGAGTGAAGGGGTGGAGTCTAGCCTGTCAATCAGGTAGTAGCTTGATGACCTCATTTGGAGGCGCTAAGGAAATAAATAGCTCATTGGAGGTGGGACACATGCTCACTCCCTGAGAGACATCCTGAGGAGAAGACACATGGAGAGAGGCTGATGGAGTCAGACCTCTGGAGCTAGAGAAGCCACGTGGAGACCCCTGCCAGGGCTGAGATGCTTACAATGCCACTGGATCCACAAATCCACTGGATTCCCACACACTGACCTGTGATCTTCCTGCCTTTGGTGTCATTGCATGTATTTTGTGAGTCTGAAGAGGACTTTATAGATTGGTAACAGACATATGGGCTAATATTGGATTTATGGACTTGATCTGGACTGGGCTGGGATGCTTTCTCAATATTCATCTGCTCTTGTATATAAAGCTCTTTCTTATACACACATGAGTCTCCCTGGATTTGTTTCTCTAGTCGACCTGGATTAACACACACACACACACACACAACCATAGTGAATGGAAGAACTATAGCCTGGATGTCACATGTTTAGTGACAAGTAGGCCGATTTGGTTGGAGCACGGGACTGTGGAGTAGGGAACACTGACTAGTATCAATACATGTGGAATTGAATAAGCACTGTGGAAAGGATCGAATAGCAGATTGAGGAGTTATTGCTTTAAATGGCTTGGAAATAAGAGTTTGGAATGCTGTTTGTGAGCAGACTGGGAAAGAGGCCGGAGGGAGAAAAGAGGTTCATTAGCAGATCATTACTAATAGTCCACATAATCAGACATTAGGATCTGATTTAGAGATAGTGGACAGAACTGATAAGAGAGGCTAGGGATGACTCCACTGGGAAGATGAGAATCTCTAGGGCTAGGATATGGTCAAGTGTAGTGGTGATCAGAGAGTACTTTGAGTGGGAAGAAGTGAGCCAGGTTAATGGAAGATTGGCCACTAAGAGGCTAGTAACTATTTGGAGATCAGTTTTAGTATGAGAAGAGGGTGGTGTGTACAGAATTCCCATTACAAAAGGTCAAAGAGTTGAATGGGTAGGCAAAGTGTGGTGTCTTAGTGTGTCAGGCTGGGCTCTCCAGAGCGGCAAAACTAGTGATATATTTAGAGATAGATCTGTAAAGAGAGAAACTGATGTCAAGGAAACGGCGCACACACAAGAAAAAAGAAAAAATGGTTCACAAAAAAGAGAGAAAGAAAAGAATATGACTCACATCATTACAGAAGTGGGTAAATCCAATTCCGTTTCAAGATTGTGGGATCAGATGTTAGGCTGGAGGTTTCTCCTGACTGGCAATAGCTTTAGGGCAGCAGTTCTCAACCTGTGGGTCGTGACCCCACAGGGGTCACCTAAGACCATTCAAACACACACATTTCCAATGGGCTTAGGAACCAAGACACCGCTCCTCTATCCATCTCTAGGCGGGTCTGCCCACATGCAGCTATGCCCACATAAGAGTGAGTACCCAACGTGAAGACTGTTACTCATGCAACACGACAAACTTTCATTTATTTGTAATTAGAAATAAACCTTTCACAATCTATAATTACCTATTGTTTTGTGATTAATCACTATGCATTCATTATGATCAATTTGTAACAATGAAAATATATCCTGCATATCCGATATTTAAATGACGATTCATAACAGTAGCAAAATTACATGTATGAAGTAGCAATAAAAATAATTTTATGGTTGGGGGTCACCACCACATGAGGAACTGTATGAAAGGGCTGCAGCATCAGGAAGGTTGGGAACCGCTGGTTTAGGGGCTGATGAACCCCGGATCAGCAAGGACACTGCAGGCTGCAGAGGTGAATGAATCCAAGCACATAAGTCAGGCCTGTGATTAGGGAGACAAATGAACCCCAGGTCAGCAGGTCATAGGACGGCTCCTAGAATATACATGCAATTTTGCAGGCCTTTGGTTCAAGTCCAAGCGCTGAGTCAACGCACAGCAAAAAGCAAGCAAGCTTTCCACAGCATCTATTTACATAGGAAGTAGGCCACACCTCTGAGTAAACCTCTTTTTAATGACCTCAGGGCTGTGCGCTCCACACTAATCTTCTGACAACTGCTTGGCTGCTCCTGTTGTTGTTAAGTGGCTCTTGAGTAGGTTCCAACTCAAAGTGACCTGATGTACAACCGAAGGAAATACTGCCCGGTCCTGTGCCAGCCTCACCATTGTTCTTATGTTTGAGCCCATTGATGCAGCCATTGTGTCAACCCATCTTGTCAAAGGCCTTCCTCTTTTTCATTGTCTTCCAATTGTACCAAACATGATGTCCTACTCCAGGGACTGGTCTCTCCTTGACATTATGTTCAAAGTATGTGAGACTAAGTCTGGCCATCCTTGCCTCTCAGGAGCACTCTGTACTTCTTCCGAGACAGATTGGTTTGTCCTTTTTGCAGTCCATGCTATTTTATTTTTATTTATTTTCTTTTATTTTTTTTAGTCCATGCTAGTTTCAATGTTCTCCGCCAGCACCATTCAAATGCATTGATTCTTCTATGATCTTCTTTATTCAACGTCCAACTTTCACACACTTATGAGGCAGTTGAAAATACCATGGCTTGTGTCAGGTACACCTTAATCCTTAAGGCAACATCCTTGCTGTTTAACACATTAGAGAGGTCTTGTGCAGCAGGGAACCTTGTGGCTGCTCACAGAAGATTCCATTACGGAGTTGAGTACATTATGTTAGGTCCCATCCTGGGGGATTACTAAGCCTTAAATGACAATTTACAGAGCATCCTGACCCAGCCAGGTTGATACAACACCAAACTATCACACTTAGTTACCTAGTGATGCTGTAAAAACAAAAAACGAAAACATACCACGAGTGAGTGATGTTAAAGAATAGCACTTGATGTTCTAACAGTTAAGGAGGCTAAATATCCAAATAGCAGGGTCTTGACCATATTGATTCATTAGCCTCTCTCTTCTTCTCTACCAACTGCTGACAATTCTTGGTGTTTCTTTAGTTTCAGATGCGCCCTCGCAAGGTGTCTCTCTCCTCCTATGTGTACATCTGCATCTATTCTGCCCCTTTTATAAGATACCAATCAGAAGCTATTAGATTTAGGACCCACGCTACTCCTGTATGACCTCATTAACATAGCAAAATCAGTCTCCTCTTTCCAAACAGAACTATATTTACACATATACAGAGGTTTCGGGACATCATCCAATACCTGCCAGGTGATGACTCATGTTCAGATATCAGAGAGGTGAAGACTGAGACCAAGCTGGTGAATGTTTATATCAGATGACCTTCCAAAGATCAATTTTGGTAGACAAGCAGAGGGTGGCAGATCACAAGGGACCAAGGAGTGAATGGTAGTGAAATGGGAGCTGTAGAGGAAGATTAATAACTTTCTAGAAACTGGAAAGCTAGAGAAGGAGAGATTAGGGGGGCAGTTTTAAGGGGTCTCAGAGCCAAGGGAAAGTTCTCTTTTAGCATATAAGAGAACTGATATGTTTATAAGCAATCAATCAAACAGCCAACCCACCAACCAGGCAAAAGACAAGCCAGTAGGTGGATAAGGGTTATAGCTGGAGACAATGGGTAGAAATGGGATCAGGAGTTAGAGAGATAGCATGATGTCTATCAATGGGAAGTCAAGAATGTCATCCAAACAGGAAGGAACCAGGCACCCGTAGAAAAAAAATGTATGCAGAAGCTCTCCATGCACTAAGCTGGAACCATCTTTAAGATATGCTACCAAGTGCATAAGCACATGTGGTGAAGAAAGCTGATGGTGCCTGGCTATCAAAAGATAGC
>NW_022103920.1:16235629-16239408 GCF_000313985.2 Echinops telfairi
GGTTCTATGTGTGTATATATACCCCAGATGTAGACGGCTAGCCTCCCCGACCGTGAGAGGAACCCTGGTGGCATAGTGGGTTACCTGCTGGCTGCTAACCACAAGGTCAGCAGTTCAACCCACCAGCTGCTCTACAGGAAAAAGGTGCGGCTTTCTGTTCTCCTAAAGACAGACAGCCTCGGAGATCCAAAGAGGCAGTGCTAGTCGGTCTTACAGGGGTGCTACGGGTCAGACTTGCCTAGCTGGCTACGAGGCTGTTGCTGCTGTTTGAACTGTGGGGAAATAAACATCTGTTTGTTAAACCAGCCATGTTTGGCATTTCTGCTGTAGCTGCCCTAGACAACAAAGACAAACCATAGCCGATCTCTGTTTCCCAAATTTTCCATCACCTATGTCAGCTGGCCGGTGTCTCCAAAGAATGACACCTTCTCTTCAGGGTTTTTGTTTTATTTACAATTTTTTATTGACATATACCTATAGAGGGCATTGTTCTTTTTTAGCTATGTGCTCTTATTTTTACCTTTTGTTTATGTTCTTTTCATATTTGTGATCAATAAAAACATTCTCTGTCCAGAGTGATCACAATTCTCTATCATAAAAGGAATCGCTTGTGTAAATGTATCTAGCTAGCAAAGCACCATCATGTAAAAGCAATGATCTCCACATGGTGGAACGCAGGTTTCCTTGTATGTGTATGGCTTTTCTTTTCCCCCATATTTTATTTACTGTACTTGGTTTTTACTTTTATAGGCAAAATGGTTTTGAGTGCTTGTTTCCACTTTGGATTAGGATTTTTTTCAAATACACAAGAAGATAAACAAACAAACCTCACTACCACTGAGTTCATGCTGACTCATTGAGACCTTTTAGAACAGGCTAGAACTGCCTCTGAGGGCTTCGGAGAGTGTATGTTTTCACAGAAGCAGAAAGTTTCCTCTCCTACAGAGTGACCGGTGGTTTTGAACTGCTGACCTTGTGGTTAGCAGTCTGACACATAACCCACTTCACCACCTGGGCTCCTAGAATAATCTGAAACATTCTCATTATCAAGTTTTCACACTGTGCCACGTTTGCTGCATTCATCTTTAAGCTATAGACCTTAAAGCATCTCATCCTTAAATGACCATATTTTCTTATGTAAAAAAATGATGTTTTTACAGAACCACAACAGCATTATAATTCCTAATAAATCTAACAACCATTTACTAATAGCATTTTGTACTTCATTTACGCTTGCATTTTCCTAATTGATCCCAAGATATCGTTTACAATTGGCTTGTTCAAGCCAGGATTTAATCAAAGACCATTCATTGCAGCTGTTATGTAGGGTTCTTTTGAAGAAACCGGACCGAAGTGGAACTTCATGAACAAGCATAATGCTTCGTGAAGAAGGTGGCATTTGAACTCTGGTTCCTCCAGGACACTTCAGAATTGATAGGGGTAGAAAAATGACAAGGTCATTTCAGGAGCAGAGATCCAAGTAGGCAGAGATAAGAGTAGGAGAGAGATAGAAGAGTGTTTGGGGAGCAGCAAGTGAATCAAAGGGAGGGGAATAAAATTAGCAAAATTAATTGGGGACAGATCATGGAGGGCCTAGAAGTTGCTTCTGGTTCACCTGGAGAATTCTAGTGAGGTCCACGTCTGAATAACTCCTCTGTCCACAAGGCCCGCAGGACAGTGGCTGTGTGTCTTTTGTTCATCTGGGTATCCCAGGCATCGTGCAGAGGGTACTTTGACAGCTCAGAATACATCCATTGCTGAGCACATGGTGCTACTGAAGGCATTTTTGTTGGGCTAACATCCCCTTTGGGAAGTTTAAGATAATTGAGCGGTACTGATGGCTTGTAGAGTCAGAAGTAGGGAACGGAGCGAGCAGAATGGGTTGGAATAACTGAAGAAGACTCTAGAGGCGGTGAAATGTGGTTCAATTCTCTCCTATTTGTCCAGTGCTGCTGTAACAGAGACTTTGTCTCACATACTTCGGGCATGCTGGCAGAAGACACTAGTCCCTGGAGAAGGACATCATGCTTGGTAAAGTGGAGGGGCAGCCAAAAAAAGAGGAAGCCCCTCAACAAGATGGATTGTCACCATGGGGGTAACAGTGAGCTCAAGCATAAGACCAATTGTGAGGACGGCCCCAGGAGGTGGCTCTGAGTCAGAACCAACTAGATGGCACTAATGACAACCACGATAACAGACTTGCCCCAAGTGTGTCGCTAAACAAACAGAACTTTATTTTCTTGAAGTTTAGGAGGCTGGAAGTCTGAAATCAGGGGACCTGATCTTGGGGGGGAAGCCTTTCTTTCTCTATTGGCTCTGGCAGAAGGTCTTGGCTTCTTGGTGACCTTTAGGCATTGGTCTTCCCCCACGCCTGCTGACTTACTTGCTTGTTTAACCTCCTTGTTTATATCTCCAAAGAGATTGGTTTAAGATAGACCCTCAACTAATGCTGTCTCATTAACATAACAGAATAAATAGGAGCACTCCCAAATGGGATCCTAACCACTCCAGGGGTTAGGATTTATAACACATATTTTGGGGGGACACAATTCGATCAATAATATTCATCTAGGTCAGCATGCTGACTAGGGAGGAGAAGGCATGCCAGGCATGTTTTGAGTGATGAAAGTAAAGGCAGAGTCAGAATAGTTCAGGGGGCATCTTCTTACTCTACAAACCTAGCAGTACCACCAATTGTCTAAAACTTCCCAAAGGAGATGTTAGTCTGATGAAAAAGTTCTGAGTGGAACTGCTTTTATGAAAAAATTCACTGTGACCAGAGAGAACCTTCCCAGGCAACGCCACTGGGTGCACTAACTCAGTGTGAGAAGGATGTTGGTCCAACGAAAAAGTCTTCCTTAGCGCCATGTGTTGAACAATGGCTTCTGAGGACAGCTGAATTCAAGGGTTGGGGTTTTGAAATTGTTTCCAGTAGCTCTTTCTCATACAGGAGGCCTGGTGGGGTTCTGGTTAAAGTCTAGCTTTGAACTAAAAGGTCAATGATTTAAACCCACCCATTGGTTCAATAGGAACAAAGACATGCAGATCTTCTCTTACAAATTCCAGACCTATGCATCAGGTCTACACTGACCCATAGACTGGCAAAATGTACAATAAACATTATAATGAGAAATGAGCCCAGTTTTATTGGTGCAGGAGGCAAAAAGAGAAGCAGAGAGAAATAACATGGGCAGGGGAGGGCTCGGGAGGAGAAACTAAAAAAAGAAAACACCCAAATCCCCTACCCTTGACCCAATTCAGACTCTTCGGGACTCTCTGGGACAGAGTAGAACTGCCCCCGTGGGTTTTTGAGACTGTAACTCTTTATAGTAGAAAACCTCATCTGTCTCCCACAGAGAGGGTGTGGTTTCGAACTGCTGACTTTGTGGATAGCGTTGTGGATGAGTTGTTATCCACAACGCCACCGGGGCTCCTAGAGAGGAAGGAGAGGAACACCCTCATTACGGGGTAAGAAAACGTCCCTGGGTGCCGCACATGGTTTGCATGGGTCTACTAATCTGCAGGCTGAGGTTTCAAACCCACCCAGAAACACCATGTAGACAAGCCTGGTCAAGATTACAGCCAAGGAAGCACCACGGAGCAGTTCTCTGGGACACAGAACCTGTTCTTGGCAACCGGCTTGCTTTCTTGGTTTAGCATGGGATGAGAAGGATTTTGCCAGAGAAAACATGATGGTCCACAGGGATGCAGGCATGTGATCAGTGTGAAGGCCTGGCAGAGGTTGAGGCTGAAGAGGGAAGTGTGGTAGTTATATAATC
>NW_022103920.1:16240594-16254595 GCF_000313985.2 Echinops telfairi
GCTAATATCAGACTTATGGACTTGATCTGGACTGGGCTGGGATGTTTTCTTAATATTCAACTGCTCTTGTATATAAAGCGCTTTCTAATACATGTATGAGTGTCTATGAATTTGTTTCTCTAGTCAACCCGGACTAACACCGGAGGCTGGTATTGACCGGGCCTTAGGGCAAGGAGGTCATCATATCTGTTCCGGCCATCATAGCTTCAGGAGGTCACCTGACAAAAAGCCCGCTACAGGAGACATAGCTACAGCTCAGGGCAACTTGGGCTTCCTCTGGAAATGATGAAACTCCCAAACCCAAACTCACTGCCATTGAGTCAGTGCTGACTCATAGCAACCCTATAGGACAGGATAGAACTAACTGCCTCTGTGGATTTCCAAGACGGACTTTTTAAGAGGGTAGAAAGTCACATCTTCTTCACCCTGGCCTGACTGATGGTTTCAAACTGCTGACCTTATGGTTAGGAGTCCAATATGTAACCACTCTGCCACCAGGGGGGGGCCTTGAATTAACAGGCAAAGGCAAATTGAAATCATTAACACCAAAGAGAAGGCTTTTAAAAGATGACTGGAAAAATAAACGTACGTAATGGAAGCCAGTCCATATCAAAACAAAGAGTACAAGGTAGTCTCCTGACACACACCCCCCCCCACCAAGCTGCAACAGTGACCAACCTGGGGCCCTCCTCTCGCCACTCCCCCTCCCACCGCTCACCACTGGATTCTTTTGAAGCAAATCCAAGACATCACATCATGCCTAGGATGGAGACATTTTTGAATACTATACTTACTAGCCCTCGCTCTTATTATTAAGGTTCCTGTGTTGCTGGATGTCAGGGACTCTTCCTACGCTGTAAGTCCTCATAACAAGTATCGCGTACGACAGAGTCAATTCATTATGAAAACGGTCTTCATTATGTTCATGGCTATTGGTTATTAGCTATTTCAGGAACACACACACACACACACACACACACACACACACTTGCTTTGTTTTAATGGGACTGATTTCATTTCCTCATAATGATGGGTGAAAAGATGATGTGGAAAAATAAATAAATAAAAATTAAAAAAAGAAGAAGAAAAGAAAAGTTGATGTTGAAAGCCTGGGCTAACGGTGGTGCTGTCCATGATCAGAGAAAGGGGCAAACCCTTGATAAAGAATCCAACACATGCAGGCAGCACTTCGAGCCAGGAAAACCTTGACTATTGAAATTCTGGTCAAACAACTACAAAAACGCACCAACAAATTCAACAACCTGCTGCCTGGAATTCTCCAACTCCTTTTCTTTTGCATTGGGATGCTGTTGTTTTAAGATTTTTGTTTTGTTTTTAAAAAAAGAGATTGTGTTGTTCTTGGAATCACTTCATAGCTTTTCTCAAGCAATGGGGAAGGGAGTCAACTGTACATTTGGGGAGTGTAGGGTGAGGGCTGTGTTTTGCTCACCCTACATCTCCATTGCTGGCACCCAGTGGTTGTCGTCATTGTTGTTGGCGGCTGTCAAGTCCATAGGGGCAATCCCATGCCCAACAGAAGGAAGCACTGCCCCGCCCCATACCATGCCCCGGGCGGGATGCAGATTGGACCACTAGGATCCATAGGGTTTCCACTGGCTACTTTTGAAGAGTAGATTGTCAGGCCTGAGACCCTTGGTCATGTCTGGGAACAATTTTGGTTTTCAAGACTAAAAAGATGCTACTGGTAATAACTAGTGGGCAGGGAGTAGAGATACTGCTAAACGAGTCCCAGATTAGGGTAAGGCCAGGGAGATGGCTAGACATGAAACTAGGAGTCAGTGCTTCACTTCCTTAACCTGGTCATGTGCCCCCTTCTGCACCTTGCCCCACCGTACAACGCACAAGACAACCCGTTGTAAATAAAGACATACTCAGCCCCTGGCTTCCTAGTCCCAAGGTTGAGAAGTACCTCCAGAACCTTCCATCAGTCTAGGTCACCTTTGACTCCGATTTCAGCAAAGTAAACTACTAGAGCTATTACCAGCATAGTCGATCCAGACTCCCTGCTTAGACCCGAAACCAAACTCGCTGACTCATCGCGACCCTATTGGGCAGGTGCCACTGCCCCAGTGGGTTTCTGAGAGTGTCACTCTTTCCGGTAGCAGGAAGCCCCCTTCTTCTCCCAGACTCATGGCTTAGAGAGCCCATATCAATACACAAGGCCTGCTCCAATTAAAAAACATTTTTCCCCCTGAATTCCCCATATATTTAAGATTCACTTCTACATGTATTCCTTAATTTTCTGATATGTGAAAGGGTCAAAGAAAAAGTTCGTGGTAAAATGGACTAAAAAGACAAGGGAACTTTTCCATGAACTTTATGAAGCCTCCTGGCGCATTGGTAAGCGAGCCCTGGTGGTGTAGGGTCAGCTGTTTGAGCTGGTCAGCAGTTTGAGCCCACAAGTTACTCTCCAGGAGAAAAAGGTGGCTTTCTGCTCCCACGAAGGCTCAGAAACTCAAAAGGGCCCCTCAACTCTGTCCAATACGGCTGCAAGGAGGTGGAATTGACCCTTAGCAGTGGTTTCCGGTTTTGTGTACCCTGGCGGTGTGGTGGTTACGAGATGGGCTATGATCCGCATGGTTGACAGTTCAAAACCACCAGCAGCTCTGCGGGAGGAAGGCTGGACTTTCTCCTCCTGGCCACAGTGATAGTCTCAGAAACCCACGGGCTGTTGAGAGGAGTCCGCGTTGACTCGATGGCAGCGGGTTTGGTTTGGGGTTTTGGTTTTTGGTTTTGGTGAAACACTATAGCTCAGGGTGTATATTCTCTCTCTGCCCCACCCACCCTCTCCTCCTCATCTTTGCAGCCTGCAGAACTGGACTCTGCTACCGGCCTCGGAGCATCTGCAGTTCCTGCAAAGTCATTACCTTGGAGGAAGACCATTATGTTTTCTTCGGGGAAGGACAAACTGTCTCCAGTTCTTCCTGGGATGACATGGGCAGAAGAAATAAAAATCTTGAAAGAAAGTGAAACAGATTTTGTGTTTCAAATAGGATGCGTTCTTCTCAGATTGTTCATGCCACAATTGATGGAATTTGCCTCTTCGGGGAGGAGCCGTTGTATATAAATTGGGCTTCACGGACTATATTCATTCTGATATGAAACTCAAGTACTTGTGATCGCACTGGCTGGGGGCAGAAATTGCCACTGGCAATTGAGATCATGCTGCATCTTGGAGTCTCTGTCACCTTGATTAAAAGGGAGTCGTGACTCACCTTTTCAAGGGGAGGCCTTTGAAACAGAATACCGTTCTCTGCGGTACTTGGTGTGTGCCTACCAGGTAGAGGGAAATGGATGATAATAGGTTTAAACTATTTAATTCGTGAAAGGAATTTGGATCTTGGCATGCAGAATGCAGTTAAGCTGTGGGAGTGTCCTATCACATACAGCCAACATGCCTAGGACATGCGTCATATCACCACCCTGTACTGAGGGCTGGAGTATAAACATGACAAGAGATGGCCATAGTCAATACCGGAAGGAGCACCCAACCTAACTGTCAGATTAAATCGTTGAGTTAAATAAAAGGGGTGGGGTCTCTGCTCTATCACTGATGACTGAACGTACACATGAAAAGAATCATATAGCATGGCAGCATTTCCTTAAAGAGAAAAGAACAGTCCTTTAAACTAGGATACACAGAGCATACGTTTGCTATTTTTAAAAATGCGAACAGTAAAGAAGAAGAAATGAAAATTGTCTGTAAGCCCACTGCCTCTCACACACTAAAGAGTCCTGAGACCTAATGCTTTCCAGAGACCCGGAGACAGCAACGAGGAGAATATCTGGACTTCTTCAAGAACAAAGACATGGGTTCTATCCCTGCTTTTTGAAGTGTCCCTCCTAATGCTGCTCATTTTATTTATGTTGCTGTTTTGAGGTTAATTTGAAGTGAGTATTCAAATGGTTCATATGTGTCCATTTATGATGTGAAATTTGATGTCTGTAGAGTAGGGTTTGAAAGATGCTAAGTCTGAAGACCTAGAGAAGGGGAAACAGAGGGTAAAGTCATCTTAAAACGATTTTTTCATTGATGCTAAGAAGCAACAAAGGCAAAGAAGCTATTTGGAAAGGCTGGATTAATTTAAAAAGTGGTCAGCGTTCATTGAGAGTCTCCATCCTTGCATCTGGAACAGCTTCCTGGTTATTTATAAAACCAGTGGCTCCCAATATCACTTCAGTTGCCCACTGACTCTTTTGGGGCATGCACATGACAATCATTTTATACGTGTCAAGTCACCCTCCTGGGACAACAAGAAATAGTGTAGCTAGACCAAGCTCTTTGGAGACATGTTACTTTGAGAGGTCCTAAAGATGGGGACTGTTGGACCAGGCAGTGGTTCAGCCTTAACAGAGGCTCTCCCGGTGAACGTGATATTTAACCAGTCATAGAAACAGGCCAATAATAGGAGTGCTTACAACATGTTAGTCACTGTTCCAACTTCAGGAAAAGTTGGAACTGTAGGATAAATGATTTTAAAAATATATTGGTAGTTCCTGGATTACAAATTCCACTTCTAACTTTGTCTTGAAGTCAATTTTTATTTAAATTGGAACAGTTAAGTACGGTCTGCGTCTAATGTCAATTAGTCACATGTTTGTCTTATCAAGCAATGCACCTTTGTAGGCATTAAAAAACCAGCAACCCATGAATGAGACACTTCCAGAAACACTAAAACACGTTAACATAATAAAATAATAAAAACAACACTTTCATGAATGTGGCAACATTAGAAATCATTGGTATATACTTCATATTTTTAATATGCATTATGGGGGGTGGTTTGAAGCTACGGTTGTACATAATTTGAATGCTCATAACCTGGGGGCTGCCTGTAGTACTCATATGTTATTCATCGTTTTGAGTAACATACTCAATTTTGTTCAGCCCCGGACATCTTTGTAGGTGAAGTATCTACCTTTACATCTAGGGGAGCAGTGGCAGTTCATCAGAATTCTTGCCTGCTATGAGGGAGATAGAGTTTTGATTCCTGCCCGATGGAGCTCCTGTGGAGCCACTGTCCATTTGTTGGTGGAGGGCTTGTGTGTTGCTATGATTTTCAACAAGTATCAGAAGGGCTTCCAGATGAAGACAGCAGGGTAAAAGGTCTAGTCATCTACTGCCAAAAACTGGTCCAGAAAGTCTCCCAGATCACACTGGTCTGATGAGAGAGGATCAGGGAGACGTTGGTGGACGAGGTAGTGTGCAGCTCAGTGAATTACTTCACAGGGCCCTTTTAGCCATGCGGGATCTTGTAACTCCCACACCATGATTGGGTGTAACTATGCACATGAGCTGTTTGCAGTCCAATGAGGAGATGGGCCAACTTGCTAATACTGCAAACAAGGTGCCTGGAACCCTAAAGAGAGAATTAGTCAGTTTAGCCATTCTATTCTGTTTAATTTGAGTTACCCCAAAGGCAAAAATGGGGCCCCCATTACCATCAAGAAGCTGGTGATTCTAGATTTGTGCCCAGATGAGTATGAATTAGGCTGGGTTGACTAGAGAAACAAAACCAGAGACACTCATATATGTGTAAGAGACAGCTTTCTATCAAGTAGTAATTATAGATCAGGAAAACATCCCATTCCAGTCCAACTCAAATCCATAAGTCCGATACTAGTCCATAAATCCGATTCTAGTCCATAAATCCCTTTTCAGACTCACAAAGTCACATGCAACGATGCAGGATGATCACAGGCTGGTGGGTGCAAAGTCTTGTGGATCCAGTGGCGGTGGCCACACCTCCAGGGCTCATGCAGGTCTCAGCTTGGCTCCCCAGCATGAAGGTGAAGGCAGAGAGAGACGGGGAGGTTCCCAGGGCCCTCCTTAGGAGGAGGTCACACCCACAAGGAGGCACCCTCTGGCTGTGACCTGATTGACAGGCTAGACCCCACCCCTACACTTCAAGTTGATGCGACATTATGCAACTCCCACAGAGTCGTACTAGATCTTTGCTTACAACCACGAGACTGGACTAACTCTCTAGAGGAGAGAAGATGCGTCTGGAGAAGCAGCAATTTGGAACTGACCTAATGAACCTGTGAAGGCTCTGGAGTTGATGTTGATGCTGAAGGAGAGGAACATGAGCAAGTGAGACCGTGACTTTTGGACAGGCTGTATGGAAGAGGAGTAAGAAACGAGTTTGGGTAGGACTGTGGAGGGTTTCAGCAGGCAGGTCGGAGCCTTCAGATGGTGCACGCAGGGGGACGCAAGCTCAGGAACCTGTATCTTGGGGTGTTTTGGGTTGCAGGTCTGCCGAAGGGATGTTTGGGAGTGGAGTCCATGTGGGAGGTCGGGGCAGCAGCTGTGGAGGCAAAGAGTCTGGAGGCCCTGCAGGGCTAGTCTCCCCGGGGCATTCAGAAGGAGAGAGGTTGGCCTTTGTCTTGAGTATACGGTCCAGTTGGGAGCTCACTGACCAACTCAATGGTGACCTCATGGGAAGTATACTGAGTAGCAAAGGACACTGAAAGTACCATGGACTGCCGAAAGATCAGACAAATCTGTCCTGGAGGAAGTCAAGTCAGAATGCTCCTTAGAGGCAAGGATGGTGAGACTTCATCTCACATACTTTGGACATGTTGTCAAGAGAGATGCTGGAGAAGGGCATCATACTTGGTAAAGGGGAGGAGCTGCAGAGAAGGCCCTCAACAAGATGGATTGGCACAGTGGCTGCAACCATGGGCTCAATTTCAGAACAAGTGTGGGCATGGCGCAGGTCCGGGCAAGGTTTCCTTCTGTGGTGCACAGGGTCACTGTGAGACAGGACCAAGTTGGTGTCCTCTAAGAACAACACGTTTGGAGTGAAGCAGTTTCAGATGAGGTCCACGCGTAGCACTCAGTCCATGTCTGAAGCCCAGCATATTTTTCCAAGCCCAGCACCCATTTCCCCCTCCCAGTGCCAACATCCTAGACTTCCTCAGGGAAACGACCCCACTCTCCATCTCAGGCCAGGGACGCTCTATCCCTGGGCACCAGAGTTAGAGCGTGTGACTCAGTCCTAGGCAATCAAAATACAAAGGGCCAGCCATGTGATCCAAGTTGGCCCAATCAGTATGAATCCTGGAGTAGGGGAAGGGGGAGCGGAGAACATGACTGAAACATGACTGCTCCCCTTGTTGCTGGGATCCCCTAGCGGCCAGTCCTGGTGACTCCGCCTGCTGCTGATGCTGGTGCCCAGCACAGGAATCCGGAGAGAGAAGGTTGCATTGAGGGGAGACAGAGTTGAGAGATGGCCTTAAATCTGATGCTGATGCCATTGTTGAGCTCCCAGGTCCCACAGTGCCTGGAATTAGTCTCAACCTTAGTTGTCTACGTCAATAAACGAGGATTTGGGGGGTGTTTGCTTTGTCGAAGTCAGTTTGAAATGGATTTCCAGTCTCCATGGAACTGAAAAAATACTGACTGGCCCGTCGTCCCATGTGGAGCTATAAAAATGAACAAAGGCGGCCTTTTCTTCCGGACTCATCATCCCCTTCCTCCCTCTACCCCCCACCCCCACCCCCGCGCCCCGTGCAAGATCATGGAGATGTAGCCGGATCTAGGACACATGCTTTATCGCTTACTTCTTGCCTTCTGGCCACTGCCTGATGACCTCCTTTCAGCAGCTCCAGCAGAGATAAGCTCAGCGGGGCTCTTGGAAAGGTGAGTTGGGAAGTTTGCTTTTGCCCAGGACCTTCCCACGGTTGGCCTGGGCAGACTGGGGCAGATGCCCCACCCCAATACCATGGGTTGCTCTTCGCCAGGAAGAACCCACCCCCCGCCCCTGCCGAGGTGGGACCGGACCCCAAACATTTGGCTCTGTACAACTGAGGGCAGTGAAGAAAGGAGCCGGCTTCTGGAGAACACCCTCCTTCCCACAGTCTGGGATTCTGCCAAGCCCCGCCCCCACCCCAGGAACCATAATAATAACTTCCACGTGCAAAGCTGACCCTCTTTCAAAGTGCTTGCCCACTCATGATCTCATTAGGCTATCTGATTTGCTAGGGTTTTATTTTCCCCTCCACAGTCGTTTTTTTTTTAACTCAAATCCAGTGGAGATGTGCTTTTCTTTTAATGTGGTTTTCAATAAGCCTTTAGAAGAAGAAGAAAAAAAACGAGAACTCAACCCAAGAGCAAGGCTTTCCTAGCTCCTCAAATATAATCCTTCTCTCTTAGGCCCGACATAATGAGGCCCAGAAGCATAGAGGGCAGGCAGCAAAGGCTAGCCTCTCAAAACCATTTGGTGGGCGTTGAAATCTAAGTTCGAGGTCCCTACCTGCCACCAAGCAGCTGTGTGAGCTGGACAGGCCACTTAATCTCTCTGCACCTCTTCCTCTGTAAAACGGTGGCACTGCGTGGGGCTTCCTCGGGAAGCTGACCTATACATCTCAAGGCACTTAATGCGCTGGGATGCTTTTTGACCTGGGAACTGTAGAACCTGAAGGGACTGAGTTGTACACATTTTATGGTGTGTTTTTATGAAAACAGCACCTGTGGCAAGCATTGAACTTGTGTCCCTGACCAAACATTTGACACCTATTTTTAACGTTTCCATAGCATCACTTAAAATATCACCAATAAAGCTTGTTAATCTTCTATTCAACACATCATGGCACTGTAAGACAAAAACACGGGCACCTGCCTTCCTTTCACGGAGGAAAACTGGGGTCATGGAGGAAAACTGGTCTCTCTCCCTTTTTTTCCTTCTTTTTTTTTCTTTCTGCACTCAGCCACGCAAGATCACGTGGTCTCTGCCTCCACCCACAAACCAAACCAAACTCGGTACCATTGAGTTGACTCCAACTCATAGTGACCCTGTAGGACAGGGTAGAACTGCCTCTGTACGTTTCTGAGACTGTAAACTCATTTCAGGAATAGAAAGCCCAGTTTTGTGGGTTTATAAAGAGACTTCCCCAGCTTTGTCTCCCCCAAAGACATGCCACACATTAGAAGCTATTTGCCAGCATTTGGTGGGAGGTCAGATGCTTAGAGACATCCTCCCTGAAGGCCATTGCCAGACTACTACTGTCTGGTCACACCACAAAAAGGGCCCACTCCCTGCTGTTAAGGACAATGGGCTACTTCTTCCTAAAGGCGAATGACCATTAGCCTGGTCCCTGTAGGTGGGGTTTACACCCTATTGATCATGGTTTCTACGGAGATCCAGAGACCAGGTCAAATCTGCCCAGTGACATCCAAAGTTAGGCTGCCATCCTGAATCTAGGATCTGCCCTTCTTGTCACATGTGTGTCCCCAACCCCTCCTCTTCTCATTGCATGTATATCCCTAGATTATCCCCCTCTCATTGCTGTATAACATATAGCGCAACCCCTTCCTGTGACGTATGTCTTTACCTGTAATTAGTGGGATTGCACTCCCCCAAAGATCTAGAAGCCTTGGTTAGCAATAAAGACCCCCTTTGGCCTCTGGTCGGCTTCCCCTTCTTCTCCCGTCCTCACTCCCCTGTTTCCTTTCCCCTTGTCCTCCCCCCTCCCCCTCTCTCCATGTGGACCACCAAGCGGGGCTGGGGTGAGCATGCTAGTCTATCTCTCATGCTCTCTATGACTTTACTATAATCTTTATATATATTAACCATACAATTGTGCCTTTCGAACCCAAGATTAGTTGTGGGGGGCTGGCCTTCCCCCACCCACAGTTTTCTCCCACGGAGCAGCTGGTGGTTTTGAACCACAGGCCTTGAGGATCACAGCCCAATGCATAACCACAGCACCACCAGGACTCCCACCTTGGCCCATGGAGTCCCTCAGATACAGAAATGTTAGCTTTCATATACGGCACAATCTCTCACAGCTGGTGATGAGGATGGGGACCAGAAATGGCTCGGCGCCTCCCCCTTCAGGTGGTGCTCAGTGCGTCGGTCATGTCTCATTCTGCTGTGTGAAGAGGGACACTGGCTCAGGGGATCAGGTGCTGTCACGCAGTGGGATGTGCAGCTGAAATTGGCTGACTCCACAGAGACTCTACGGCCCTCTTTGAGCTGCTGAAACAGAAACACCACACGTGAGGGCCTCTCAAGAACAGAAATGGATTTTCTCACCATCCAGGAGGCTCGAGGGCTCCTGGAACTGACCCGAGGAGGGGACAGGCCCCATTGGCTCCCTGTTCATTCCGCTCCTGCAGCTCCAGCATTCTTTGGTTCCTCCTTGAACCTTCACACAGCATCGTGGCCCCCTGGGTTGTCCTTGCTGGTTTCCTCCTCTGAGCTGCTCCTTTGAACGCAGAAGTGATTCTTTCATGACATGGCTGGGATTTCACTGACATCAAAGGAAGACCTCGTTCCCAAACGGGGATGAAGATTCCAACATGTATTTTGGAGGGATTTTAGCCACAGGCATTGGGGTCAGGCTTCCAAAGCATACTTTTCGGGGGACAGTCTCCTCAGGGCCACTTCTGAATATGGTGGGAGGGGGTGGGTTGGTTAAATGAAGGGCAAATGCCTGGCCACTCACAGAATGTGGACCTCTTGATAGATTAGGGAGCCCTGCCAGCGGTGGAAAGTGCCCTGGAGGGATACTGGTTACAAGTTGCACTGTTAATCTCAGTCCAGGTCAGCAGTTCGGAACCACCAGCCACTCTGAAGGGAAAAGATGCGGCTTTCTATTCCTGTTGAGAGTTACAAACTGAAGAAAAGCAGGCGCGCGAGAGAATGAAATTCAGTTTCAGAAACCCACAGAGGTAGTCCAACCCCATCCAATAGGGCTGCTACCGAGTTGGCACCCACTCGAGCGGCATGGTTTGGTTTTGGTTTGGCCAGCGGTGGGAGGAGGCCAAGGCAGGTATCAGACCGGTCCTTGGAAGCAAAGGGAAGAGAAACATAGAATATTCTCCAGAGGACATGGCCTTTGTTGGGCTTGGCAGGCCGGGATAGGAAACACTACTTGGCAGTACAAAGTCTGCCCTGAGATATTTTTCTGGCCAATCAAAAGCTTCTCTTCATAGCCCTTTGCTTCAGCTAACTTTTTCCACCCAGTGGGGAGGTGAAAGGCCTCCCCTCCCACTCTCTCCTGCTATCGAGTCACGGAGACCCTACAGCACAAAGCAGTCTTTTCTTAAGGTTTCCGAGGCCGTAGCTCTTTATGAAAGCAGTCTGCCTCATCTTTCTCCCCATGCTGGTGGGTTCAAACCATTGACCTCTTCAGTCAGGAGCCTAAAGCTTAACACACTGAGCCACCAGGGCTCTGTGCCGTTTGACCATATTCTCTAATCCAGGGGTCCTCAAACTACGGCCCATGGGCCACATGTGGCCCGTCGAGAACATTTATCCGGCCCGTCTGGTGTTTTTCCCTCTTTGTTTTTTTTTACTACAAAATAAGATGTTCAGTGTGCGTAAGAATTTGTTCATATTTTTTTAACTATAGTCTGGCCCTCCAACAGGTCTGAGGGACAGTGAAAACTGGCCCCCTGTTTAAAAAGTTTGAGGACCCCTGCAGTCTAATCTATCCTGCCTCCTCCTTCCATTTTCCAGTGGCTCCTTTGAAAAATTAGGATGTCAGTGGTCCATCTGATCCCACTACTCTGCCTCTTCCTGCCCCACTCGGCCTGGCCCGCACCTGAACCCTCTGGTTAGAAATAGGGCCCCCTTGTCCTCTTTAGTCCAGGCGTCTTCCCTTCTGTTCTTTCCTATTGAGCACACAGTAGAAGCTGTGGCCGGCCTCGGGAGGCAGAAAGTCCCAGCAACCTTTGATAGGTCACCGTTGAGAGGTGAGTGCTCACCAGAGTTTGGGGGACTTGTGAGAACCAAATAAACAAGAAACACTGCAAAGAAAGATGGAGACAGAAGAAATGTCCGGGCTGAGGCCTCAAGGCAATTTGCTGACCTCGAACCACAACCCAAGGTCATTCCTGCCCTGGTGCTGAGTACCCAGCCGATGCTTGCCACTAAGAAGATCCAAGTGGAGCTGGTTCAGCACAGAACTGGAGCAGCTGAGCTGACTTTGATCAGCCCCGTGCTGCTCTGCTGACAAAGGAGCCTTATCATCGGCTGCCACCCAAAGGCTTCTCTAAAGCCTCTCCACTGGTTCCAAGCGTATTCACTCAGAACCAGATGAGCTGATGTGTGGTCCAGGGAGGACCTCGCTGCCTCACTTCTCTGACACACACTGGCCAGCAGCGGGCATGGTCACTGACACCAGAGGGGCAGTAGCCTGGGGCAGCTCTGCTTTCTGCAACACCGAGATGTGGAAACTCAGGTTTCCCCCCAACGGCAACTCAGGGAAGCGATGGTGTAATTTTTGCCTTACAAAAGCACCCTTGAAGAGTTTCTTTAAAATTCCTCTGATTCTGGTTGTTTTGGGTTTTTTTTTTTGTCTCTTTGTTATAAAATTAAAGAATCACTTTATTTTTTAAAAATGGACCAATCTTTTAAGTGAAAAAAAAATACACAAAGGACTTCCAGAAGTATGGAGGAATCTGTCTTGGGAGAAGGTCGATCGGGATGCTCCGCAGAATCCACGACGTGGAGACTTTGTCTCCCATACTTCGGACACGTCATCAGGAAAGACCAGTCTCTGGGGGAAGACCTCATGCAGGGTCAGCAACAGAAATAAGAGGCACACCCTCAATTAGATGGATGGCCCTAGTGGCTTCGACCATGGGCTCACACCTCATGACAATCGTGACGCTGGTGCAGGACCGGCCGTGTTTTGTGTTGTCCCCGAGTTGTGAAGAGTCAGAACCAACGTGGCGGCCTCTAACAGCACCACAAACAAGGATCATTTTAACACTGCTGGCACTGGGCATCTCTCTGTTCTGTTTTCTCTTGCATTCCCCCCACCACCTTTTAAACATTAAAGTCCCACTTTAGATTTACTCACGCCTGATCACAAGTAGAACCTAAAAAGCAACAGTGACGCCACTTGCTGATTATCCCCAGGGACTGCTTACCATTAAGTCTTAGCTGTCCAGAAAACAACCAGTAGCCCATGGAGTCGATTCTGACTCCTGCTGACCCCACGTGGGCAGAGTGGAACCTCACGCCACCGGTTTCCCGGGGCTCCTTTGTCAGAAGCCGATGGCCTGGCTGGTCTTCCTCTTCAGATACCTTTGATTCGTCGTTAACGGTTGGTGCCACCCAGGAGCGCTTTCCAGAAAATAGCTTTTCCTCCCCCTGTCCTAACAGGTTATTGTGCTTTCGGTGAAAGTTTGCCACATGAATTGGTTTTTCCATTCGGTAGTTCACAAATTGGCGGTGACGTCACGTTGGTGGCTGTCCCTGCAATGGGCCAGCACCTTCCTCTTTTCTACCCTCTGCGTTGGGCTGCTAACCACAGGTCAGATGTCCCCAACCCCCAGCTGCTCAGGGGAGAAAGATGAGGATTTCTTCTCCTGGGAAGAGTCACGGTCTTCTTGGAAACCCACCGGGGCAGTTGGGTCATCTGCATATCTCGGATTGCTAATAAGCCTTCCTCCAATCCTGTTGCCAATTCTGCTTCATACACTCCAGCTTCTCTAATCTTACCAAAATGGGATATAGATAATGATCTTAATGATCGGGATAAGGCCATTTGAGGGAGATGTCAGCCAAGAGTATGGTTCTTAGCCTCTGAGTGCAAGAACTCAGTCCCGTGAGGTGTTTGACTAGGTCTAAGAAGGTTCCACAACTGCCCCATTAAATATGAGAATATACATCCAGCAATACAAACATGTATATTCCATTACTCACATCTATAACCATATGGTTGAGGAGCCCTGGTGGTATAGTGGTTACGTGTTGGGCTGTTAACCTCAAGATCAGCAGTCAAAATCACTAGTTGCTTCTTAGGAGAAAGCTGGGCTTGCTACTCCTATCACACTTACAGTCTTGGAATCTCAGAGGGGTAACTTTACCCTGTTCTATGTAAGGTGACCAGATGTCCTGTTGGGACAATCCCAATTTAAAATGTCCCGGGGCATTTTTAAAAAGTCCTGGTTTTTGGAAAGAATGCATGACAGGCTAGGGAACGGTCCATTTGGTCCATATAGACCAAATTTTTAATCAA
>NW_022103920.1:16254695-16263331 GCF_000313985.2 Echinops telfairi
ATGGTGTCCCGCTTTACCAATGTTAAAATCTGGTCACCTTATTAGGATGCTATGAGTTGGTATTGACTTGATGGAAGTGAGTGTTTTTTGGGTTTTTTTTGGCTACTATCTATTAAAAACTCTCCCCACCCACCACCCCCGTGGTAGTTACATAATCTGTTGTCAATTTGAGACTTAAGAGTGAAGGAGTGGAGTTTATCCTGCCCATTAGATCACAACCTGATGGCCTCATTTGGAGGCGCTAAGGAGATAAATAATAGCTCATTTGAGGAGGGACACACACTCACTCCCCACAAGACATTTCTGACAAGAAGCCACATGAAGCTACCCTGATGCAGCCAGAGCCCTGGAAGCTGGAAGAGCCATGTGGAGACCCCTGCCAGTGCTGAGATGCTTACAATGCCGCTGGATCCACAAGACTTCCCACCCACTGGCTTGCAATCTTCCTGCATTCGGCGTCATTGTATATGTTTCGTGAGTCTGAAGAGGACTTTATAGACTGGTATCAGATATATGGTCTAATACAGGATTTATGGACTTGATCTGGACTGGGCTGGGATGTTTTCTTAATATTCAATCGCTCTTGTATATAAAGCTCTTTCCTATGAACACATGAGTGTCTATGAATTTGTTTCCCTAGTTTACCTGGACTAACACACTCTGCTTCCTTTTTCTGATAACCATAAAAAAGGGTTGCTTTCTGTTAATAATCTTTTTCTCAACGTTTTATAAAAGCAGTACGATACAGTATTTTTCCTTTTGTGATTGACTTATTTCACGCATGTCCTCCAGATCTCTCCATGTTCCACGATGTTTCACAGACGACGTTAATCCATATCACTGTGTGCTATTCCACTGTATGTATGCGCCCCCTCCTGTTTAGTCATTCATCTGCTGATGGAAACTGAGGTTTGTGGGGGGAGGAGGGTCCCCCCAAAATCATCACAGGTCCAGTAGGCGCACTTGTACAGCGATAATAAGTAAAGATTTTAGTAAAGTCATAGAGAGAATGAGAGGTAGAGGAGAGATTGGAATAATGGAGTCAGACACAATTCATAGTAGCATGCTTAACTCAGCCCCGCTTGGTGGTCCTCGTAGGGGGAGCCCCGGGGGCGAGAGCAGGAGAGCGCCCCGGGCTTCAGAGCCAGAGAGAGCCCCCACTTTATTGCTAACCAAGGGTTTTATCTCCTTTGGGGGGCATGATTACAGGTAACCACACGTCACAGGAAGGGGCAGTACAATAGGCACACACATCGTAGGAAGGGGATGTATGATAGGCATAAGCTTAACAGGAAGGGATGAACTAGGGGTGTGCCCACAGGAATGGGAAGGTCTAGGGGTATACATGTGACAAGATGGGAGGACCCTAGATTCATGATGGCAGCCTAACCTTGGTCACCCTTGGGCGGGTTTGACCTCTCTGGGGTCAAGGAAACAGGAACTACTATTCTTATCAGAAGGGAGTGGGCCCTACTTGTTGTGGGATAAAACAGTGGTGTCTGCTTGGTCTAGATGGCTGACAGCTCCTAGGGAAAATGACCCCTGATCTACTCCTGATGACATCCAAGTGTATAGTCATTCGCAAGCAGCTAAGTTTGGCACATATTTGGGGGAGACAAGTTGGGAGAAATCCTTCTGTTTCCCACAGAGGTTGTTTCATCTTTGGCTTCTTTGACCTGGGGGGCAATGAACATGGTTAGTGCAATTCCTGGATTATGTGGCATTGTTATTTTTAGCCCTGTGAGGAAGTGCATCATTTTTTCCAATGGTAGTTGTATCATATTATAGTCCCACCAGCAGTAGATAAGATTGCCAATCTCCCCACAACCTCACCAGCATTTGTGGTTTTCTGAGTTTTGGATCAGAGCCATTCTTGTTGGAGAGAGATGACAACTTACTGTAGTTTTGATTTGCATCTCGCCGATGGCTCGGGTCCTGTATGTCAAAATGAGCTTGATGACAATGAGTTTTGAGTAAATGGCCAGTGGCTTTGAGAACCTGCTTCATGTGTCTGTTAGCCTCCTGAATGTCTCCTTTGAGGAAGTGTCTATTTAAGTCCTTGCCCATTTTTTAGTGGATATTTTGCCTTTTGGATTTGGAAGTGTTGACATTTTCTATTTTGTTTTTTTTTAGAGTCCCTAGTCAGATATGTCTTTGCCAAATTTTTTTCCCAATAAATAGGTTCTCTTTCTACTCTTTAATGAGCATAAGTATCTAATTTTTAAGAGGACCCAGTTTTGTCGTTTATGTTTTGCTTCCTTTTCCTTTTTTTCTTCATTTAGTGTATGTGTGGGCATTTTCAGTTATGTTCGACAGTCTATTTATGCCATGAATCAGGACCCTTAGATTTGTTCCAATGCCCCCCCCCCCCAGGAACTTTAGTGCTTCAAGTTTAACATTTAGGACTTTTGATTCATTTTGAGTTAGTTTTTGTGGACAGCATGAGGTATTGTGGCAGTTACATAATCTACTTGCAAAGGGGTGGAGTCTAGCCTGTCAATCAGGTCACAGCCAAGGAGGCCTCTGTGCGGGTGTGGCCCTTTCCTGAGAATTCTGGGAACTCCTGTCTTCCTCCCTAGAGGTGGCACACACACTCTCCCTGTGAGACATTCCTGTTGACAAGTCACATGGAGCTACACTGAAGGAGCCAGAGCCCTGGAGCTGGAGGAACCACACGGAGACCCACACCCAGGTTAAGATGCTTCCACCTCCACTGGATCCACAAGACTTTCCACCCACTGGCCTGTGATCTACCCAGACTAACACAGGTATGAATCACATTCCATTTCTCTGTAAATATATATCCAGGTTTGCCAGCATCCTGGCAAACAATCTTCCCCAATGAATGGACTCCCACCCTTTGTTGAAGACAAACTGTCCAAGGTTGAATGGATTTACCTCTGGCTTCTCAATTCTGTTCCACCGGTCTGTGTAGTTGTCACTGTACCAGTAGCAGGCTGTTTTCATGGTGGTGCCTGTGTAGTAAGCTTTGAGGTTGTTCTTCCTTGTGCTTTGGTTGTTCCAGGCCTTTCCCTTTCCATATAGAGTTGGAGGTTCGTTTCTTCATTTTGTTAAAGGATATTGTTGGGATTTGGATCGGGATTGTATTAGGTATTCAGGTTGCTTAAAGTCGTTTTGACACTTCCACAATGTTGAGTCTCTCAATCTATGAGCATGGTATACTTCCCCATTTACTTGGGTGTGGCAGTTACATCATCTGTTGACTTGGGAAGGGGTGGAGTCTAGCCTGTCAATCAGGTCACAGCTTGATGACCTCATTTGGAGGTGCAACAGAGATAAATAACTCACTAGAGGCCAGACACACACACTCTGCTTAGTCTTCCTGCTGACAAAGACACATGGAGCTCCACTGATGGAGCCAGAGCCCTGGAGCTGGTCTCTTGGTTCTTTAACAGTAGTGTTTTGTAGTTCTCTTTGGGACATTTTTTACGTCTTTGATTAGATTTGTTCGTAGGTATTTTATTCTTTTGAGGGTCATTGTACCTGGTATTGATTTGAATTCCTTTTCAGAGTTTTCCTTGTTGGTATAGAAGAAGCCTACAGATTTTTGTATATTGATCTTACACCCTGTACTTTGTCTATTAGTTCTAGTAACTTTCTTATGGAGTGTTTGGGATTTTCTACATAAAGAATAGCTTTTATATCATGGGTGTGGCTGGGGCACAGTGAGGGGTGGCATGTACTGTGAGAAGCACGAGGCAGCCAACAGATCTACTGTTGGTCTTAGAAACACACAAGCAGTCCCTCTCTGATGTCAAACTTGGGAGCTGCCAGAAACAGTGTTTCCAGTCATGTAACTGTAGTATGAACGTTAATGTGCTCAGATGTTAGCTAAATGGTTGGAGGTTCAAATCCATTGAGAGGCACCTCAGAAGAGAGGCCTGGTGACTGCTTTCTGCAAAATCAGCCATTGGAGAGACTTAACAGCACTGGGGAGAGCGCCCTGGTACTGTGAGAGATTCTGAGCCTAGTTATTCTGGGATTATGCTGGCCAGGGGGTGATCTGTCATGCCCTTCCTGTAGGTTAGTTGTGCAGTCCTTCTCCGAGTTCATGACCAATCAACTCCATTTCTACTAACATTTATTTTAATTCAGTCGATATAATATGCCAACAAAGTATTTTTCTTCCTCTGCATAATATATGGAAATTTCATAATCCATATATCTTAAGGAAAAAGAATAGCCGGTTCATAGGGAACAACAAAAAGGCAGATCCATTGAATATCATAAAATTTAGAAACATTTTTTAAGTCGTTTTATTAGGGGCTCATACAGCTCTTATCACAATCCATACATACATCAATTGTGTAAAGCACATTTGTACATACATTGCCCTCATCATTCTCAAAACATTTGCTCTCCACTTAAGCCCCTGGCATCAGGTCCTCATTTTTCCCCTCCCTCCCCGCTCCCCTTCCCTCATGAACCCTTGATAATTTATAAATTATTATTTTGTCATATCTTGCCCTGTCCAACATCTCCCTTCACCCACTTTTCTGTTGTCCATCCCCCAGGGAGGAGGTCATATGTAGATCCTTGTAATCGGTTCCCCCTTTCCACCCCACCTTCCCTCTACCCTCCCAGTAATTTAGAAACATTTTCTATGTCTTTTGAAACCGGGACCCCATTAAGAAAATGAAAAGATGAACCGCAGAATGGGAGAGCTTTCTGACAAATCATATATTTGACAATAGATTTGTGTTTAGAGAATATAAAGAAATTTACAACAATAAAAAGACAAATAACCTAATTAAAAATGGGAAGCAATCTAAATAGCCATTTTTCCAATGATGCTATCTAAATGGCCAACATGCACATAAAAAGATGCTCAATATCATTAGTTACCAAAAACGTTCACATCACAATCACAATGAGATTAGATACCATTCCACACCCAGATATTGTTCTTGTTATTACGTGCTATCCTACAAATTCCAGCTCATAACATCTTTGTGTACAATAGAATAAAACATCACCTGTTTCTAAGCCATGAATCTAAATGTGTCAGGATCTCGGCCCACCATACTAGCCCTGGCTCATAAAACGTCTCAGTACCCTAAAACCTGTTATGGCTTGGACAGTGTCTAAAAATCCTGCAGATCAGTGATCAGGCATGAAGAAGAGGACAGTACAATAGGACTGGAATGGGCAGCATTTTGTATCTTGGGTTGTGGGCACAGTGAGCTAGCCCTACCTTGCAACATGAAGGATGATTTTTTCTCTGGTCTTTCACGTACGGTGCAGTCATACCCACGGGCCTCTGAAAGGTGGACAAGTCCTAGGTCCTGGCTGGACAGAGGCTGCAACTAGCTATTCTTGGTTTTGATCAGTCTACCAGCCTGCCTTTCTACCACAACCGTAGGGCCACCATGTCTGTAAGCCTTCGGTATACAAGCTGGCGTATGGCAGGATTATCCACAGTCTTTCCTGGAAATTTGTACACAAGTCAAATCCAGAAGCAGGCAGCAGAATTTCATGTGCCTGAGGTTCACTCATCCCTTTCCTAGTCTTTGATGGCAGATGGCCAAAGCTTGCCAGGGTCATTTTCATCCCAAACAATCCCATGAAGAATCCAGTAGAGTGTTTGGGCCAGGACTTTCTGACTACATCAGGGGTACAACCTCGATCAGAGTTTCCTGGTAAAGGCAGAAAACCAAATTTGCTATGATTTTCCTTGCCCAAGAACCACGGGGCCTAGCGGATCAGAACTGATACAGCCACAGCAGGGTACCACCAAACTGCAGCTTCTTTGGTGGAGTGTCTGGGGAGTAGCAGGGAGACACTGGACCTTGGCCAGCACCCGGGGAGGATGGGACTGACTCTTACAGACTCAGAGTGTTGGCTCAGGCTGATTGCAAAGTCTGGAATTCACCTTTGGCAGAAGGAAGTTCCTTCACAATGCCAAGTTCGACAAGCGGAGCAAACGTCGTCAGGAGCCCCATCAAGTGGGTTCTGGCTCATAGCAGACCCTACCTATGTACAAGCAAACGAAACACCGCCGGTTCTGCCCCATCCTCAGCTTGCAATGCAGACCGCCCATAAACTCTTTCTCTTCGCCAGACTGGCAATCTCGTGCGTTTGAGCTAGTTACTGAGTAACTGGTAGAGGCAGGGGTGATGTGACCCTCAGGTCGTTGACTGAATCAGCAGTTTCAAGAACTGCAGGCAGGCAGCGGGAACAAGGTGAGAAGCAGGGAGTAACCCAATTCCGGGCACAACCACATTGCCGCTGGCAGATAGAGAGCCGTCCCAGGCAGGTGCTGTGGAGGCCAGGGACCCGTGGAGCAGGGAAAGGGCAATGCATTCACTTGGGATTTAAATCTGGCCTCGAGGTACCTCGGTGGAATGGGAGCTGAGCCACCAAGGACCAAATCAGACTGTCAGGTTGAGATGTTTTTGCCTAGACGTCAGTAGGCATAGACCTTTGGAGTCGACTGGGAGTTGCCGTTCTATAATTCCTCTTAGCGTCCACTTCTAAGCCAGGAGACGTGTTCCTGATTGCATGGTTCAAAGCTTTGCAAAACCTTGCATGTGACTTTCCTTTCTGTTCCACACTCCTGTGGGCAGGGGGACAGGTGCCTTACTTGGCCTTTAAGCACACCACTTTGTGCACTTATCTCCCTCTGCTGAATGCCGTTATTGACCCCTTTTCCCTCTGTGTTAGTCTGGGTACTTTAGAGAAACAAATCCACAGCAACTCATGTATAAGAGAGAGTCTTATATAAAGGTTAAGTGCGCATCAAGAAAACATCCCAACCCAGTGCTGCTCAAGCCCACAAGTCCAACAGGAACCCATTAACCCATATGTCCAACACCAATCCACAAAGTCCTCCTCCATCTCACAAAATACACAATATGATGCCGACTGCAGGAGGAAAGCCAAAGAGGTGAGTGTGTAAGCATCTCAGCGCTGGCAGGGGTCTCCACATGACTGCTCCAGCACCCAGGGCTGCATCGGGGTAGGTCCATGTGGCTTTTCCTCAGGGATGTCTTGCAGGAAGTGAGCCTTGCAAGCTGAAGCAGGGAACTGCTTAGGCAGCTGCACGCTGGTCCGACCAACACAAAGCAAGAGACCAGAGAACTAGAAAGGCGAGGCTCACTGAGCCATTTATCCCTCTGCCCTTCAATTAACCCCACATGTGTTTATCAGCCAGGTTGGCACAATAAACTAACTAACTCACCTTCCCTACACTGTGTTCCACTGAGGGTAGAGCCATTTCGCATTAATTTTTATTTGGGTTAGCAGTGCTTGACTCTATATAGGGTGCATAGGAAGAGCTCAGTAAAGGAGCTAGCCCAAGGATGAGGGCATGCACATGAATTAAGCTGGTCCTCCACCACCTCTGCAGCCTCATCTCCCACTGCATCCCTCCACTTGCCCTTAGGTTGGACAGCTTCCTTCTACCTGAACTTCCCAGCAAAGAACATCTCCGGGGTGGTCACATCCTTGTACCTTCTCGACGGCCGTCCCTTCCCTCTGGAGTTCTCTTCGTCCTTCTCTTGTGTCTCCACCTTTACCTCCATCTCCTCCTCCTCCCAATGGACCAGAAATTCCCTGGAGGCAGGGCTGTTGGCTTACTTGTATTTTCGGGAGAGGTTCAATGAGTGTTTGCTCAGGGAGAGAGTTCATTTCTTCGGCTTTGACCCATCAAGCATCTCCTGGTGATATCTGGTCTAAAGACCCTTTGTCTAAAAGGATTTTCTCAGGAGAAAAACTGAGTAACTAACCAGTGGGAACATTCAGTGTGGAACAGGGCTTTGAGCAGTAGCTTGGAAATTATTGGCTGGATCAAGAATGGCCAGCTGTACCCATTCCCTGTGACCATTTAGGGAATAGCTTAAAGCCATCTTGGATTTCCTGTAGGGAAACTCTCAGCCAGCCTTATTTCACACAAGCCCAAGGGGTGGGAGGGAGAAGACCACATGAAGATAGACCACCACCCACCTCCGGGCTGCCCTGGCCCCTGCCCCTGTCCCAACCCTAGGTCAAAGCCAGGTCTACACAAAATTATCAAGGGATCACGCTTTGACTTTGGCTGTGACCTACCTTGATGGCTCTTTTCCCATTCTGTCTCCTGTGAACTCCTTCCCAGCTCCAGGACCGACTGTTTCTGCTTTACTCCCATTCCTATAGGAGAGAGGGAAAGGGGTTTGGTCAATCAGTAACCAGAGCTAGAAAACTCAAATGCTCACCAAGGCCAAAGGAAAGGAGCCAGGTGGACTGGTTAGGGACGAAGGTGACTGTGGTAAAGGGAAAGGGTGTAAATAAGATATAAGCTCAAACTCACTGCCATAGAGGCAGTACCGATGCATCGCGACCGAATACGACAGGGTAGAACTGCACCTGTGAGTTTCCGGTGTAGTGATTTGTGATTGGCAGTTTGAAACCACATTCAGCTCCTCTGGATAAAGACTGGGCTTTCTATTCTTATAAATAGTTCCAGTCTTAGCAACCCACAGGACGTCACTATGAGTCAATGATGGCAGGGAGTTTGGGTTTTTTGTTTTGTTTTGTTTTGTTTTATACCTTATTTAGGAACCCTGGTGGTATAGTGGTTACACATTGGGCCATGAGATAGTTAAGGTTTACTGTGCCAACCTGGCCGATAAACACAT
>NW_022103920.1:16264319-16265894 GCF_000313985.2 Echinops telfairi
GACCATGTGGCTAAAAGCCTGAGGACCAGAGAGACATGCCTGTCAGCATGACTGAGGAGAGGCACTGCAGACAAAAGAACTACATTCTTATCATTTTGTAATCTGTTTGCTTCCCTAATAAACCCTGGTAACTTTTTTATTGTCTGTGAGTTCTGTAGCCATCGCACCGAGTTTTGAAACCCAGTACAGCAGTTGAGGCCATGGGAGGAGTGGCTGCTGTCAGAATAGGGTCAAGAAGAATGGAAGGTGGAGCCCTGTCTGAAACTCTGCCTGTGGCGACCAGCCTTGGGCTTGTGTGGATATGGAGTCTCCTCCCTACTGAAGCCAGAGGAAGTCAGATGGGGACTCCTGCGCCATTTCTGCAGTGACGGCGCCTGACGAAAGGACAGCTGCTTCCTGGCTCAGGTAGAGGTGTGTCTACGGGGACTGGGTCTGTTCTTGTACTTTCCAAGGTCATCCTTGTTATGAGCTTTGACGTTGTCAGAAAAGATTTTCCCTGAAAAGGAGAAAAGAGATTACTGAGAGGTGTTTCAGTGCACTGTAGTGGGTGATCTCACGGACTTTCCAGATACCACCTAATTTGATAGGATTTACACGTCTCATGTTGGTTTTATTTATTTATTTTAGTAAATCATTTCATTGGAGGCTCTTACAGCTGTTATAACATTCCAAATATCAGTTGTATTGAGCATATTCGTATTGAGCATATGTTGCCATCACCATTTTCTAGACATTGACTTTCTATTTGAGCCCTTGGTGTCAGCTCCTCTTTTTTCCCCTCCCTCCCCCACACTTCCCATCTTGAGACGGGAAGATGATCACTGATTATCCGGATAGACCCCATGTAACCACAAGCGTCCCTATGAGAGAAAGAGGCAGGCAGACGAGTAGGAGTCAGGAAAGGAGAGGTAATAACAGAACGGATTACCAGAGGGATGCAGTGTGGGAAACACTCAACCAGCCCTGGCTGGGCTTTGGAGATGGAGGGAGGTGCCATGAGCCAAGGAATGCAGGTGACCATTAGGAGCTGGAAAGGGCAAGAAAAACAGCTTCTCCTAGAGCCTCCAGAAGGGATGTAGTCCTACCAACACCTCGACTTTGGCTAAGCGGGACTCATTTCCGACTGCTGACCTCCACACCGGGCAGATAATATGCTATTGCTGTTGGGTGCCATCTAGTTGGTTCTGACCCAGAGTGCTCCTGTGCACAACAGAACAAAACACTGCCCAGTCCTGTGCCAGCCTCACACTTGTCCCTATGCCTGAGCCCATGGTTGCAGCCGCGCTATCAGTCCCTCTCTTGGAGGGCCTTCCTCTCTCTTTTCTGCTTCCCTTTTGCTTTACCAAGAGGAAGTGCTGAAACCCAGGTGAGGACCGAGCATGATAGTGGGACAGGAGGAAAGTCCAGGGAAATAGAGGAAAGAGCTGGGAGGCAAAGGGCATTTATAAAGGTCTAAATAAAGATATGTACATATGCAAATATATCTATATGAGGATGGGGAAATAGATCTATGTGCCTATATTTATAGGTTTAGTATTAAGGTAGCAGAAGGACATTGGGTCTCCACTCAAGTAC